>NC_090439.1:484621752-485263180 GCF_031143425.1 Pleurodeles waltl
TGCAGAATATGTTTTTGTTCTATCACTGCACAGGCATTATAACAATGTAAAGATTGCAGAGCACTCTTTTTTCTTTATTCTGTTTAACAGCATGAACCAGAGGAGGTAAGGAGAATAATGCATTGAGGACTACAATGGCATAGCAATTGACTCCAGAGAAATTTGAGAACTGGTAAGCAACAATGTCTTCAGTGTTTTTACAATTTTTTTCTCCAATAGTTCTTTCTTCTCTTTGTTCCTCTTTTTCTCTGGAACCTCACTATGATCCTTTGAAATCTTTTGTTTCAGTAAGATTTTAGGCTTTTTGTAATCTGGGTGCCGTCCTAAATGAGGAGCATACAGGCTAAAATAATGAAATTGAGCCGCACTCAACAATGATCATATGACAAAATATTTTGACAATTATAAATGTCCATAAATGAAATACTCTTCCATAAGTTCAACCATAGTGTTCTTTATACTTCTCAGAAGTTCTTGTATCCAAAAATGTTCTTATCACTGTCCCTTCATACTGTCCCAGTCAACATGTGTTTCATCTGGGGAATACCCCTTGACTTCCTCAGGACTTTCTTGTTTTGAAAAGGATGATCTCATACGCAGAGATCCGTGTTTAGCTGGTGATCACTGAATAATTATTATGTTGCAATATATAATCTTCCTGTGTGTATGGCGAGTACTAAATTAATGTGGATGCCCCTGGTGTGAAGGGAGCGTATCCTGTCTTCGGTTGACCTGCACGCCATGAGTGCTACGGAGAAATGAGGAACACAGGAAGATTATATTTTGCAACATAATAATGATCTATAACCTCTCCAAGAGAAGGATTTGTTTTACGTCATATAAAACCGAGTATCACTTGAAAAAATGGGATTGAAATATCTACATACATTAGTAGGATCCAAAAAGCAAAGTTCTCTTGCTGTCATAAAATTGATATTATTAATGTTACAGTTTGCTTAGAGATTCTAGTAAATCATCCCATGCATACTCTGCGTAACTAAGGGTCACAAACCAAGTAGGAGGACCTATGTTTTGGAGCATACATTTAAGTTCTCCATGATGATTGTATGAGTATACATTAGTCTTACTTTAACATGCCATCAAATAAATTATTTGTTCTCCAGATTAAGTTTATTAACAAACTCCTTTACAGAAAGATTTTTCAGATTGACTCCTGTCTTGAGAATATTTTTCACAGCATCAGAGAGACCTGACAAGTCACTCTCAAATAAAAGATGGAATATATAGGGAATACATAGTCAAACCCTACCATACCCTGAATATAGTCTTGTTGACCTGTATTCAGCCACTGGTATTTTTACAGGTCAGTCATCCTACTCCTGTGAAAAATAGCTGTGGAAGGCAGCAAGCCTCTAAACTTTATTTCCACACACTCATTGGCACGCCTCTTGCTTGGATACTATAGTGCTCATATATTTCTTCTGACTTATGCTTATCCATTTTTTCTAATTGTCCACTTGATTGTAGTACTTAATAATCAACACAACCTACATCCCCAATAATATTAGCATTTTGGTAAAAAACATTACTTTTGTTAAAGTATAATGTGGCTTTTTTTACTTTATTCACATCCACTAACTGTTGCCAGATTTGTTTACTTTTTGTTGACACTCCATTTGCTAGAATAATGAGTGGTTGATCTACATCTTTCCCAACACCCATGGTGTCAACATATATTTAAAATCTAAAGGTAAATATACAACTCCTCCTTTAAGTTCTTTCTGCAGTTCTATAAGTGGCAGTTTCAATGTCATTGGCTTCATTCGAATGGTTGCTTGAAACTGAGGGACAGTTTGTTTTAGATTTGATACATACACATTCAATTGATCAAGTTTTTCTGGTATTGGTAACTATTGTAATCTATTATGAATTGCTCTAGTTGGCATTTTATTAACCTCTAATCTGTCATAACAATACTTACATATTGTTTGCTTTGTGGCTAAATCAAAGTGTTCTTCTACAAATGGATGTGCCCCAAATTCCTGCTAGTCATCATTGTTATCTTGCTCAGTTTTAGAAAATAGAACTACATTAGAAGTTAGGTTTCTGTCCTGAGTTGAGTGACAACAAATACAAACATACTCAGGTTTCTCAGAACAAAGTGCATTAAAGCTTCTGATCTCCATTATACATATTTCAATACTAATCTGTGTATCCACTACCACCTCATTTTCCCTATTCTCTTCTCCAGGGCCAAAGAAACAGAACTGAATGTCTTCACAAACTTTCTCAACCTCTGCCACAGCACCATGTAACAGAACTCTATTCAACTCTCTTAGACATAAAGCCGAAGTGTTTACATAATAAAGGCCCTCATTATGACCTTGGCAATAAATACCGAATACCGCCATGCTGACTGCTGCCAGCGTACCGCCACGGAAGCTGACATCCATCCGCCACGTTATGACACATACACACAAAATCAACAGAAACAGCCACAACCCCAAATCCGCCAGACCCACTGAACGTGATAAACTTTCGGTATTACCAACCACACCATTACGCCACCAAAACAACGCCCTCCAAATAATGACCCATGAATCACCACAGCGGACATTAAACAACAGTAAACCATTGGCGGTGAACACCAATGCGGTGGATAAGGCCACCCAAAGATAAAACACAATAACATTAGGCAGAATGAAAAACCCACACCTGACACAATTACACACATCCCACACACACACCAACAGCACTATAAAACACAAACCCACATCACCTACAATCCTTTGCTAACACGAAAAGACCGCAACGGCTAGCCACGCAAATCACAGAGACAACTTCACACACACACCACAACCACACATTCATCCGTCACACATCACACACCCCACACCCCACCACATTACTCAACACCCTCTGCACAACACACACACCACGCAACACCCTTGTCCCCACAAAGGCACCCCCATTTCACTGATGAGAAGTTGCGGTTCATGGTTGAGGAAATAGTCAGGGTAGAGCCACAGCTGTTTGGAGCACAGTTCCAGCAGATGTCCATTGCCAGGAAGATGGAGCTATGGTGGAGGATCGTGGACAGGGTGAACGCCGTGGGACAGCATCCACAAACAAGGGACAACAACAGGACAAGGTGGAACGACCTATGGGGGAAGGTGCTTTCCATAGCAACAAGGCACCAGCCTACCATTCAGAGGATTAGTGGACCCCAACCTCCTCCCCCACAGCTGACAGCATGGGTGGAGAAAGTCTTGATAATCCTGCATCCTGAGTGACTCACTGGAGTTGCCAGAGGACTGGACACTGGTGAGTCAACATTTACTACCTATCATACCTCCATACCTGCATGCCAACACCATCCCTCACCCTGAAACACATCACTCCTCTCCATCCCACACAGTGCACCACCATAATTACCAAACCTAAATGCCAAGCCCTGCTTGCCATACCCACTGCACGTACACCCACCACCAATGCATGCACAGCATGGAGAACTAACAATCCCACAATACATCACCATACACAAACAAAGGTGGCAGAGCAACAGCAACAATATAGGGGAAGCTAGAGATGCAGAATATGTTACAGACATGTAGCATAATACATCACTTGCATCCTCACAGGTGCCCCAGCCAATCTCAGCGGCAAGGAGGCGCCACGGCTACCCAATCCAACACCAGAAGATGTCCCAAGTGATGACAACAACTCTGGAGTTCTGGATCTGGATGAACTCCCTGGCCCATCAGGGACCACGGGTTAGCGACTACCCAAGCCCACACCCAGTCCACCACAGAGTCTCCCCCCTCAGTATCCAACACCACAGCAGCCATCAAACGTCCCCAGACCTCTGTCCCCAGGACATGTCAATCAGCAGTGTGCCCACCTGAACAGGGACCCCAGTCCACACCTCACAGGCAAGACAATAAGGGTCCTAGGGTCAGTGGTAGTGGGCACACCGTTCAGGAGACACAGGCACAGGGGGCCAGGGACACTCGGAGGACAGCTATGCACCAGGGGGAGGACAGGCCCAGGGAACAGACTGTCCAGGACGCACTCACTAATGTCCTCGGGGCTTACCAACAATCCCAGGACAAGATGGGTCAGGTGATAGACATCATGCAGGAGAACCAGTGGCCCCAGGAGGAACATCACAAGGAGATTAATAAAGAATTGCAGGCCCGGAACACCACCATGGTCTACATTGTAGGGGCGCTGGATGATATGGACAACATCATGATGGATTACACATCACACCAGCAGGACCTTTCCACTAGCCACTCAACTGACCAGCCCTCCACATCTGCTACAGCTAGTGGACAGGAGGCCCTGCCACATGACCCACAGGCCACCAGTACCCCTCCCCCTGCAGAAGGTGAACAACCCCACAAATATTCCCTGTGACCCAGAGAGACACCAGAGACAGTTGCCAGGACCAAGACCACCACCAGGAAATTATCCCCTCCTGAATGTCCACCTTGTGTTCCACTGTGTCACCTTGTCCACTTTGAACTGCCATTTCTCACCTTCCTATGGTCCCTTGGACACTGGACCTGTGCTACAAACAGACTGGCCCACTACACTAGACTATTCCTAACCAGCACCCCATCCTATTGCACTTCCCATTGTAGAACAATTTTGAATAAACATCCTTGGACACAACTTGAGCAATAGTGCTTTATCTACAGGTAATGTACAATGTAATGAACTGTAATGAACTGCAGGATCCTGTGTAAATGTCCAGTAACATGTTGATCCATCCAACAAATGTGTCTTAGCAGTCTGTACACATCACAGCAGTACACTGTTGGAACAACACCAACATCTGCAATAAGGAAAGGCATAGATGACAGTCTTTTGGGATGCAAAGGGAATGATTGGCATTATTATGCAGTCACACAGCACAACACTAAAATGTAGAAATGTTTAGTCCAACAGTCTTACCTGACTGTCATTGGAAGTACTGCTGGATCAAATGGGACCTGTTGTACACATCTTACTCCTCTTCCTCCTCCTCACTGTCCTCAGTGTCCACTGTTGCTACAGCTGCATTGTCACCCCCCTCTTCCTACAGATAGAATACTCGCCATTTGAGGGCCAAATTGTCCAACATGCAGCACACAACAATGATTCTGCAGACCTTCTCAGGGGAGTAGCATAGTGATCTACCTGTCAGATGGAGGCACCTGAACCTAGCCTTCAGGAGCCCAAAGGTCCTTTCTACAATCCTCCTGGAATGCCCATGAGCATCATTGTACCTATTTTAAGCCCCTGTTCTCAGATTCCGAACAAGGGTCATGAGCCAGGCCAGGTTTGGGTAACCAGAATCACCTGCAAGAAGTAAGGGACAGACATCAGCCCTGTACAATGGCATGGGCTATGACTCCTGACGGCATACACTCTCAAACATTGGGTGGGGACACAGGCTCACCCATTAGCCACATTCTGTGCCTCTGTAGTTGTGTCATCAGCTGTGGGACACTGCTATTTCTCAGGACAAAGGCATCATGTGCCGACCCTGGATACTTGGCAGTGACATGGGAGATGTACTGGTCAGCCAGGCACACCATCTGGACATCGAGTGAGTGGAAACTCTTCCAATTACTGTACACTTGTTCATTGGCCCTGGGGAGGACTAAGGCAATATGGATGCCGTTGATGGCCCCAATAACATGAGGTATATCACCCATTGCATAGAATACAGCCTTTCAACTGGGTAAATCATCTACCTGTGGGAATGCAATGTAGCTGCACATGTGTTTGAACAAGGCAGACAAAATCCTTGCAAGTACAATAGAGAACATTTGCTGTGACATCCCTGCAGCCAAGCCCACTGTCACCTGGAAAGAGCACGTTGCCAGGAAATGGAGCAATGAGAGCTCCTGCACAAGAGGGGGCGTTGCTGTGGTGCTACGGATAGCAGGTAGCAGATCAGGCACCAATTGTTCACACAGCTCTGTGAATGTGGCCCTGTCCAGACAATAGGTGAGTATGATGTGCCAGTCCTCCAGTGTAGCCAAGTCCACAAGGGACCTGTACACCAGTGTATGTGTCCTCCTATTTTTCTGCAGTGATTGGTACCTAAGCGACCCAAATTTAAGAAAGGAGTGGCAATAGGAACCATGAACACACTACAGCAATGTACACAGAGCATGCTTGTATGTTGGACACTGGAACTGTGTAGGTGAGTACATTTGACTACAATGACGTACTAATTAATCTGTACATCTGTACCAGCATTAGAAAATGGCACCCGCCTGTCCTGTATTCATGGACAGGTGGAAGTGACCTCTCTCCACTGGCATTTGCGTCATGGCAGAAGTCGGTCTGAACCACCGTGCAATTCCTCATTGGCTAACATGGCCCTATATGGATAATGGGAACCAATGATGATCAATGCCGGCCATGACTGTGTTCACTGCTGCAGACGTGACTGTCATTTCCTTTCTACCACTTCAATCGATTCCTGACTTAACACAGGCCGACATCTCCCCTGCGTGTGCTACTGCGACCTGTGTCTGGAACCTGCCATGGCTCATGCAACAGGGGAAAGGGCCCCAGCCTTCATGTCAGAGGAGTTGGAGTGCATAGTGGAAGGGGTCCTACCCCAGTATGGGCAGTTGTATGGGCCTCCAGACCAACAGGTGAGTACACCATGGGTACATTGCATGCAACATGACTGCATGGAGATGTGTGTGTGCTGGCAGTGTGTCAGGAGAGGGGGTGTGGTTGGTAGCATCATTAATGCAGGGATATGGGTCATGTGTGTGCCTGATGAGGGGACATGCTTTTTGTGGGACATATGTGTGACAGGCTGGATTGCCAGGTTCATGGTGTCCTGCCTTCTGTGTCTCCTCTGCAGGTCTGCACCCATCAGAAGAAGGGGTTTTGGTGTGCATCGCCAAGGACGTGCAGACCCTGGGGGCCTATAGCAGGGGGAGCACCCACTGCAGGAAACGGTGGGAGGACCTGTGACACTGGGCCCAGAAGACTGTGGAAGGTCCACTGGGGAAGGCCTCCCAACGAGGGAGGGGTACCCGTAAGAACCTGACCCCCCTGATGGCCCGCAAACTGACAATGGCCTACCCAGAACTGTCTGAGCGCTTGAGGGCATCACAGCAGCCACAATGGGGTGAGTACAGTGTTTTTGTCAACCATCTCTGTTGCCTGGCATGGGATTTGGGTGCAGGGTATTCGTCAGTTGTGGGAGGCTGGACTGGTTTGTAGTGGGTACCTTGGGCACTTACACCTTATACCAGGTCCAGTTATCCCTTATTAGTGAAATGTAGTAGTGTTCTAGCAGCTTAGACTGATAGAGGTAGCTATAGCACAGCAGCTTAGGCTGAACTAGGAGACATGCAAAGCTCATGCAATACCACTTATAGTTACACAGTACTTATACACAAGTAAAGACAATACTCAGTGTTACCAAAAATAAAGGTATTTACATGGGTGACACAGTACCAAAAATATCTTAGAGACAATACTCCTTCTGGAGGTAAGTATTATACACAATATATAAACTAGACACCAAAATTAGACAAGTAAATAGTCATAGAACAATGCAAACAATAGGAAATGCTATAGAATACAATGGGAGAAAATAGGTCTAGGGGCAACACAAACCATATACTAAGAAAGTGGAATGCGAATCACAAATTCCCCCCTAGACAAGTGTAGTGTGTGCAAAATCGCTGGGAGAATAAGAATACAGTAAAGGTAAGTAAATTACCCCACCCCAGAAAAGCAGGAGTAAAGTACTGCAAGTTTCCTTAGGACACACTACACCTAGTATTTGGGATTTTGCAGCAGCCAACCAAGTCTGCAAAGAACAACCTGAAGACCTGCAAAGGAAGGGGACCAAGACCAGAAGTCGAAAGAAGTTCCAGGAAGCCGCTGCCAACCCAGAAGAGGGTGCAAAAGAAGAGCCCATGGTTAGTTGAAGACTGCAGAATTGTACCCCAGGAAGATGCCAGCGGGTTCCTGCATAATTCAAAAGATGTCCCATGGCATGAAGATTGTTGCAGATGAGATTTCGTGTTGGAAGTCACCAACAAGCCTTGGCTATGACAAAAGTGCATTTTGCATCACAATGGCGCTGGATGGACCCAGGAGGGACCTGGGGACCTCAACTCTGTGTGAGGAGAAAGAGAGGGCTCTTAGCACTTTAGAGAGCCCTCAGGATGCCAACCCGCACCCCCGGGAGTCACAGGATCTGGGTACAAAGGAAGTGGAAAATGCAGTTGAAGCAGCACAACAAAAGAAGGTCCCATGCCACCGGAAAACAACTCAGCGAGTTGAGCATTGCAGGATGGAGTGCTTGTGACCTGGGCCAGGCTGTGCATTAAGGAATTTTGCAAAGAGTTCACAGAGGCTTCAGGAGACGAATAAGATGCAGTACACAGGGGTACCATCGCTCTCCGGAAAGGCCAGGTCTTACCTCCTCCAAATTGGGTCAGGAGGACCTAAGGTCAGTCTATGTTGATGATGTCCACCCTCTGTGTCCTTAGGAGCACGCTCATCGCTGTGAGAGGAGTCCCAGGGTACTGGTCATCATCTTGGAAGGTGCCTGCTAGGAGCAGGGTGAGTGACTCTGTCAATCCACGGGAGATTTATTCGGTCCTTCTGGTGGAGTATGAAGACAGGGAGTCCCCAGAGCGTGCACATCATGAAAACTGTTGCAGTTGCAGACTTGGAGCTGAGGTTGCTGAAGAAAAGTGTCTCTTCCAGACACTTTGTTGCAGTTACAGCATTTCTTGGAGCAGGCTGTGGTTGATCCGAGGTCAGAAAAGTTGTTGCAGAGGATTCCTGAAGGAAACTTGCAAGCAGAATCTAAAGAGGACCCAAAGGAGAGACCCTAAATAGCCCTGAGAGGGGGAGTGGCTACCTTATCAGGTATGGACCTATCAGGAGGGGTCTCTGACATCACCTGCTGGCACTGGCCACTCAGAGCCCTCCAGAGTGTCCCCATACCTTGCAAAGCAAGATGGCTGAAGTCTGGGACATACTGGACGAGCTCTGGGCACCACCCCTGGGGTGGTGATGGACAGGGGAGAGGTCAATCCCCTTTCCTTTGTCCAGTTCCGCACCAGAGCAGGGGAGAAGGATCCCTGAACCAGTGTAGACTGATTTATGCAAGGAGGGAACCATCTGTGCCCTTCAAAGCATTTCCAGAGGCTGGGGGAGGCTACCCCTCCCAGCCTGTAACACCTATTTCCAAAGGGAGACGGACAATTCCATGATCTTAGTCATGTTAAATGGCTATATTCGGAGTTACCATTGTGAAGCTACATGTTGGTATTGACCTATATCTAGTGCACACGTGTAATGGCGTCCTGCACTCACAAAGTCTGGGGAAATGGCCCTGAACTATGTGGGGGCACCTTTGCTAGTGCCAGGGTGCCCTCACACTTAATAACTTTGAACCTAACCTTCAGCAAGTGAAAGTTAGACATATTGGTGACTTATAAGTTACTTAAGTGCAGTGAAAATGGCTGTGAAATAGTGCGTGCACTATTTCACGCAGGCTGCAGTGGCAGTCCTGTGTAAGGGTTTGTCTGAGCTCCCTATGGGTGGCAAAAGAAATGCTGCAGCTCATATGGATCTCCTGGAGCCCCAATGCCCTGGGTGCCTAGGTACCATATACTACTGACTTATAAGAGGGGTCCAGTGTGCCAATTGAAATTGGTAAATGTAGTCACTGGCCTACAGTGACAAATTTAAAAGCAAAGAGAGCATAAGCACTGAGGTTCTGATTAGAAGAGCCTCAGTGACACAGTTAGGCACTACACAGGCATACACATTAGGCCACAAACTATGAGCACTGGGGTACTGGCTAGCAGGATCCCAGTGAGACAGGCAAAACACACTGACATATAGGTTTTTATATATGAGCACCGGGGTCCTGGCAAGCAGGGTCCCAGTGACATAGTAAAAACACACTGACACACACTCACAAACAGGCCAAAAGTGGGGGTAACCATGCTAGAAAGAGGCTACTTTCCTACATCAGTGGATGCCCCAATATGCCAGTTCAGGTAGTGCTGCATGGTCCAGCTCAGGTTAATAGGGCGGAACGCATGTATTAGATAGCTAGGTAGGTGGCTTCCCATGTCAGACAGGGCTTAGCTGGTCCCAGTTGGTGTGTAGCTGACAGTGTTTGTCTCCTACGTGCTGTGGTACTTAGCCAATGGTATGCCAGCGTGCTCCATACTATTCATTCTCAGTGTCAGTGTGTGACAGCGGTGTGTCTGCCATCTGTGCTGTTGGTGCTGATATTGACCCTGTGCTCCCTTTCTCTCTCTCCCTCTCTCTTTCCTTTTGTTATCTTGTCCATGTGTGCATTAGCATCATCTGGCAAAGGAGCAGGGGCACCGGCGAGTGAGGGAGCTGCAGCCCACCAGACCCAGGAGGCAGAGTCCACCAATGCCAAAGGGACCAGTGGGACTGAGGGCAAGGGGAGCACCATGATCGGGACAGGAGGTGACACCACTGACACTGACTCGTCTTCTGATGGGAGCTCCCTGGTGGTGGTGGACCCCTCTAGGACAATCCCAGCTGCAGGTTTTACTGCAACCCCTTATACCACCACAGCCCTCCCAGTAGCCTCCCACGGAGTTGCCCGTGCCCGCTCCCGCAGGAGGGTGGGCATCTCCTTTTCCCTAGGCACCTCAGGCCCTGCCCTAGTCAGCCCTGCTGCCCTCAGTGAGGAGTCTATTGAACTCCTGAGATCCATCTCTGTAGGGCAGTCAACCATAGTGAATGCCATCCAGGGGCTGGCATCCCAGATACAACAATGCAATGACTTCCTGAAGGGCATCCACAGTGGATCGGTGGCCCTCCACAGATCGTTTCAGGCTCTGGCCTCTTCACTGACGGCAGGCAGTACCCCTGTATTATTCGTCCCCCCTCCAAGAACCACTACCCAGTCCTAGTCTTCTCACCCCCAACCCATCCTACACACACATTCTGACAAACATGTACCCAAAACAACACACAGGACTCGTAGAGACAAACTCATGCAGCACACTCAGTCCACAAGCACTCACACAGCCAACACCCAGATGCTCACACAACATCATCCACTGCCTCCACTGTCTCCTGCTCCTCCTCCCTCACAGTCACATCCATGCCCACACCTGCATGCACTGCATCAACAGTCCCTGAACCTGCCACCTGCATAGCCTTGCCCACAGTTACCACAACAGCAGACCTGCAAACATGCACCTTACATACCACATGCGCAGTTACCACCACCACCTCATGCAGCGCACCCACCTCACTTGCAGACACCACCACAACATCCATCCACACATCATGTTTACCCTCCCCCACGTTATCTGCCCCCCTCCAGTGACACACACATGCTCACACTCAGACCACCAACAGCCATCCACCTCACACTCGCACACTGTCCACGCACTTGCACCCAAGTCAGCACACCTCCTCCTCCTACAACCACTCCCTCTACCTCCACACCAATCCTTCCTCCCACATCCTGCCCTATTGTCCCTAAGAAGCTTTTCCTTTCCTGCCTTGACCTCTTCCCTCCCCCCATCCTGCCTATAAGAGGAAGGTCACACCACCCCAGGCCAGTAACTCAAGCACCCATTCTGACACAGCTCCGCCCCCAAAATCTCCAGCTGCCACTAAGGGGCACATGAGTGAGAAGCCAGAGCCCCGGACCAAGGACACTACTCCCCCCCCAAAACGGAGGGTTAAAGTGCTGCCCCTTCCCAAACAGACTAGCAAGACCATGGGGCCACCTTCAAAACCTAGGGCCAAGGAGGCCCCATCCAAATCCCTAGACAAGGAGGCCCCACAGAAATCCAAGGCAAAGGAGGTCCCACAGAAATCCAAGACCAAGGAGGCCCCCCAGAAATCCTATGCCAAGGAGGCCCCACTCGGAACCATGGCCAAGCAGCCCCCACCAAAATTGTGCCCAAGGAGCAGCATCCGGTACTAGAGGCCATGGAGCAGAATCTGGAACCAGAGGCCAAAGAGCAGCATCCAGAACCAGGGGCCAATGAGCAGCATCTGGAACCAGAGGCCAAAGGGTACCATCAATGACCAGTGGGCAGGCAGCCCCCTCCAGAACCAGTGGGCAGCCAGCCCCCTCCAGAACCAGTGGACAGGAAGCCCTCTCCAGAACCAGTGGCCAGGCAGCCCCGTCCTGAACCAGTGGACAGGCAGCTCCCTCCAGAACCAGTGGGCAGGCAGCCCCTCCTAAGCCAGTGGGCAGGCAGCCCTCTCTAGAACCAGTGGGTAAGAAGCCCCTTCCAGAACCAGTGTGCTAGGAGCCCCCTCACAATGAGATTCAACCCCCATCCACCCTGCCCCCCACCCCCTGAGGTGCCTGCCCATTTCCAACATGATGCCCCTGAACAGTAGAGTCCAGATGTTGTCAGGAGTCAAGTTGGGGCTTGGATTTTGCCCTGTGGGCACTTGTGACTTTGGACTTGCCTTTGGGCCTACAGTTATTTATTTCTGCAGTTGTGCATGTTTTTGCATTTTACATGTTCATACAAAAGGAATACATGGGTTGGAACTGTGTATATGTTCTGGGTCTCTTTCCTGTGGGGTTTGTTACTGTTATTTTCTTCTGCATCTGGTTCTAGGTGTGTGGTGTGTGTATGGTGTGTGTTGTGCACGTGTGTGTGTCACCCTCCCCCCTCTCTCCCACCCTAGTGTGCTAGGCGGCTATACTCACCGTCATCAGCGTTAGTGCTCCAGGACGGCCATGGCGTAGTACAGCATCGGAAATACTTGCAGTTCAGGTTCCATGGCAGGCGAGGACTCCTGTGTGTCCCTGGAGTTGAGTGTTTTTAAATGATGTGTTTCTGCCAGACTTTTGGTGTTGTTGCTACCGCCTTGGAAAGCGTGGCGGTGTGCTATGTCATAATATGGTGGGCAATCCTTGTCTTCCGCCTGCCTGTAGGTGGCTACCTCCGTGTTCGGTGTTTGTACCGCTCTGGCGGCAGATGTGGTATATTGGTTGTCAAAGGGAGGGATCAGCGCCATGGTCATGATCTGACGGTCATTACCACCAGCCTGTATGCAGTGATACCGCTGTGTTAACCCTGGCGGTCAGAAACCGCCAGGGTCATAATGACCACCAAAGTCTCCTAACTAAATTGTGCATTTTTGTATTATGCACTGCTAACATTCTAAAGTGATGAAAAGTGCTTTTACACACTTTCTTTGAAAGGCATACCAATGAATGCCCTTGTAAGTTAGTGTATTTTCTAACTTTGCATGGATCTAATTCTTAAAGCATTTAAATTTTCTGTTTGAGACATCTCCATGCAAATTCTCTTAGGAAAGGATTGAATGTATCAGTTTATTCCTGATGGATAGAACAAATAATGCTACACTTCCACTTGTACACAGGAGCCTATTTACGCCTTTCTTGTACTTCTTCAGCCGTCACTTGTTCCAAATTCCTACGAACTATCTCTTCTTTTTCTACTGCATTATTATCATTTACTTCATAGCAAAGACCACTTATGTCGACTCCATGCATTATTGTGGTACCTTAAAAGTCGCTCTCTTAATTGAAAAATGGGTCTATGCTAGATATTTGCATCCATTCCCCATAAAAAATGTTCTAAAAGTTATTTTAGATACTAAACCTTTTTCTTAATGCTCTTTTCCTCGTGCACAGTACTGTTTTATCTAATGTCTTCATTCTGTTCAATATTAAGATGAGCAGTTTCCTCTTCACACCAAATGCTTTCTGAATTACATTCTCAATACGTTGAATTTGCTTTAGCGCAGCACTTCTCCTTTTATACTTCTTCACCTTCTTCCACAAATTTTGTAGCATTTTGATTCTAAACATTTTACGCGTCATTCCTTAAAATGTTTCTGTCTCCAAGTCTCTGTTTTCGTAATCCATTTCCTGATTTTAACACTGTGCACTACCTCCTGTTTCTCAGTACATTTCAAGCTTCTCTTTTTTAATTGACATCTTTCCATCATTTTGCATTCTACGGCATATTGTTTTAAAAAAAATCCTTAGTACACTTGCAAGGGACTGATTCCTTTCTCTGTACATTTTCCACCTTATCTTCTTTCTTACTGTCAGTTTTTACCAGATAGTCCTGTTGTTTCAGTTTTTTTCCTTCTTTGTGTTTTGTTTCGCATTTTGAACCTTCTTATTTAATTGCAAGTAGATATCTGGAAAACAGACAAACAATACATATAGCTCTACAAAAGAAGACATATAAAGCAGGTTTTCTAATACCAAGTCAAGTTGATACTTCATATATTCGAGGACATAGAGGTGTACAACTCCACATCTAAGTCATTTAAATTCAGAAGGACATGTTTTACCTCTTAATCACAAACCACACTGCTTTACGGCCTACCGACAACCTACCTAAGGATTGAATTTATGTAGAAAAAGTAGAATACAATACTTGTGAAGCAGTTTGTTTCATACTAAGTAGAGCTGACAGTAAAACTGCAGATTGAAGCTCACTAGTAGTAGGCCCAAATCATGTTTAAAGGACTACTTGTGAGAATCAGCGACTAGCCTATCAGACTACTTGATTTCAAATTGGAGCAACTGTATCAGTTGCCATCTAGGTGTCATACTGCACCAGTTGTTGTCTGGATGTGTTCATGAAGGTATATGTGGTTCTCTCAGTACCTGACTAGGTGTATAAGTGGCTCTATCAGTGTGGGTGACAGAGTACATATATACCTGGGCATCCCAGTTTGCAAGTGCATATCTAAGTCCCTTAAACTCAGAAAGACATCTTTCACATTTTAATAACAAACCATCCTGGTCTCCGCCTACCAACAGCCCACCTAAGGGGTATGTTTTCTGTACTGAAAGGGGAATGTAACACGTGTCAAGCAGGTTTTGTAATGCCAAGTCGAACTGAGAGTAAAATTGGACACTCAGCCTCAGAACTACTAGGACCAAACCATATTTAAATGACTACTTGTTTGAATGAGTGACTAGGTTATGAAAGTAGGTTTCATACTACAGCATACATAGTTGCTGCCAAATATATGAATGAATGTATAAGTGGTTCCTTCAGTGTCTAACTGGGTGTGTGAGTGGTCTATCCTTTTGTGAATAGGTATATGTATGTACTTCTTCCATTTTGCCGGGGACACCCCAAACGTTTTTGGAAAATACTTGTGATTACTGACTCTGACTGTGCCTAGGGTACTGATTACCAGTCCCAGGTCCAGTGCTCTCTGTTAAATGGATTATGCAAATTAGGATAATTATAATTGGCTCTATCATCCTATCTATAAGTCCCCAGTATATGGTAAAGGATGTTGTTATAGGGACCCCAGCATAGGTAGTGCATCCATAGGCGCACTTCTGTGGTGCCAAGTATCATTTTAAAGGCAAGCCTGCCTTGCTGGCTGCTTATAAGTTAAAGTAAACTAAATAAAATGACTCTGGAATTAAAAGTACTTCCAAAGTCCTAAGCTACCTTATTTGTACATATAAGTCAACCCTAAGGTGTGATCTAGGTGTCCCCAGCATTGGGTGCAGTGTAATTATAAGCAGGGACGTTGTAAAGGATCTTTTGTAAGCCCTGGAGAGGGAAAAATAGCTAAATCCATTTTTCCCATTGTAGGGAATAGACTCCATAGGCTAACACGGAGACACTTTATTTTAAAATATTAAAGTCTTATTTTCCATAGGAAGGAGATAACTCTGGCATGTTTGGTATCAGATTAAAAGTTATAATGAATCCAACAACTTGCCACTGTTGAATTTAATAAAACTTGCACCTGGTAACAGTTTTAGAACTCTTCCTAAACGTTACCAGCTTCAGGTCTGTGGTGCCCATCTCTGATTGGTCAGCCTCTTGCAGCCTGAGCCAGGCTGCCTTGATGAGGAGTGAAGTGGCCTGGGCTGAAACAAAGTAAGCATCAAGTGGGAGGAGATCTGCCTCGGCACATGGTAGGGCAGGATGGGGGAGAGCAGCTAAACTTGTCTTCATATGAGGGAAGGACATTTGGAACAGCAACTGTACCACCCCCATTTCCTGCAAAACCAGACAGCCAGGTGCCCCCTGATTAGATTAGGAGAGGGCTAGAAAGGGATGTGTCAAGGGAAACTTAGCCACAACAGTGGATGGGCTCAGCCAGACCTAACCTCTGAGATTTAATTTTTCCCATCTTGGATTTTTGGAGAATGTTGCTCCTGGGATTGATTTTTGCCACACTTCCTAGTAAGTGGTCACTCAAGACGGTGGTGGCCTGCACGTGATTGGACAAGAGCCCCCCCTCCTTTCCACCTCAGGAGCAAGGATAAATATAGCAGAGCTGCACCCCACCTCAGATCCCTACAGGAACAAGAAAAGAAGAAGAAAGACTGCCCTGCTGGAGCCCCGGCCTGCTTCTGGACACTTCACTCAGAAGGACAGCACTAGTGTACGCTTGGGCTTAATCACGAAAAGGACTTTTCCTGCCTTCTACTGCTTCAAGAAAGGACTCCCTGTTTTCTACAGGTAGAAAACAGCTGACCAGAGTCCCCTGCATCAATCCCTAAGGAAACTGACAAGCTGACCAGTGACCAGTGGTCATTTTTGGACTTGCGCCTGGTGCATTCTAGAAGTTGGAGTCCTAGCCCTCAAGGAGCAACTCCAAGCTTCTGAAACCTTGGGGTGATTTTGGACTCCTAAAAGACCTTCTGGAAGAAGATCCAGAAGTTTGGAGAGCTTTGGAGCACCTTTGGAAAAAAGCTCCATAAGTTGACCGATTCGATGTTGTGAGTCAAGAGGGCTTATGTCGACATCAACCTGGCCTGACTTGCAGGTTCGTCTTGCTGAAAAGCTCCGGAGTCCCAGACTTCCAGCATTTCACCGGAGGCTCGTGTAAAGGCAATCTGACAATGTCTACTCAAAATCGGCTTGCTGGGAGGGTTGTCGGATGTCAGAGATGAAAAGCTCCATAAAAGTTTTTAAGTCCAAACTTAAAAAGGTGACAGAGGGTTCCCGCGCAGCGTATCTGAGGAGGGCTCCAGGGAGGTTGGATTCAATTATAAGTTGGTCCCAGATGAAGATTTCTGTCACAAAAGATTATCTAATTCTAAATGCAGAATCCTTGACCGAGGTCTCCTGCTGCATGTATCCGAGGAGGGTTCCAGGGAAGTCGAAGTCTACTTGTGATTCCGTCTTGTCCAGAAAAAGGGCTGGCATAATGTATGCAAAGGGGGGCGTTCCCTCATTAGGAGGGCCGAAAAAATAGTGCAAGGAAATCTAAGAGATTTCATTGCATCATTTTGTACGGCACTTTTAATTTTAACTCCTGCTCAGAGCAGGCCTTAAAAGGGGGCTTTCATTATTTATAATGGGCCCCAGTTTATTCTGCAGGAGTAGAGCCAATATTTTGGCAATACTCCTGCAGAGTACATCAAAAGCATCATGAAAAATGGCACCATTGTCCCCTACCCTGCGCCATGGTGTGCCCTATTTTAAATATGGCGCACACCTGGTAGCGGTAGGGGGCTCTAAAGGGCGCAGGGAAAGTGGCGCTACACTCAGTGCAGCACCACTTTCCATAAATCTGCCCCTAGGTTTCTATGTGCTAAAAAACATTTAGGCTCTCATTTTAACATTCGTGGTAAATCCCGCTTATCGCCACCGTGACGGCCACCAACATACCGCCGTGGTGGCGAATATCTGTTTCCCAAACTATGACACACACACACACCAATCCGACAGGATACTGCCACATACACAAATCCACCAGCCCAAAGGTCAGTGCTAAAGTGGCGGTACCCACACCTTTACACTTACGCCAACAAAACAATGCCCACCACATCATGACCCACGAATCACCACAGTGGACATTCAATGGCAGTAAACCATTGGCGGTACAAATCGCCACGCTCAGAATGGACACCCACATAAAAAACAACACTACATTAGCCAATATGAAAAACACACACCTGACACTCATACACACACCACACCCACCCAAAGCACCATAAAACATACAACCACATTACCCACAACCCTTTACAAACAACAATTACTGCCAGGACAGTGACACGAACAGCACAGAGACAACTAGACACACACACCACATACCCCCATACATCCCTTAAGCTCCCCACATCACACACCACACCACATTACTCAACACACTGTCACCAACACACACCACATAACAGCCATGTCCCCACTAAGGCACCCCCGTTTCACTGATCAGGAGTTAAGGGTCATGGTGGAGGAAATTGTCAGGGTAGAGTCACAGCTGTTTGGAACACAGGTACAACAAATATCTATTGCCAGGAAGATGGAGCTATGGCGGAGAATCATGGACAGGGTGAACGCCATGGGACAGCATCCAAGAACAAGGGACAACATCAGGAAGAGGTGGAACGACCTACGGGGGAAGGTACGTTCCTTGGCAGCAATGCATCAGCTCGCCATACAGAGGTCTGGCGGGTGACTTCCACCTCCTCCTCCACAGCTCACAGCATGGGAGGAGCAAGTCTTGGCATTACTGCATCCTGAGGGACTCGCTGGAGTAGCCGGAGGACTGGACACTGGTGAGTCAATATTTACTACTTATCACCCCTCATACCTGCATGCCATCAGACACCCTCAGTCCCATCACTCTACTCCATCCCACACACTGCACCTGCACATCTGACCAACTCCAATGTCAAATCCTGCATGCCATACCAATGCATGGACAGCCCTCCCAGCCCTCCATGGACACCAGTCACTAAAGCATGCATAGCATAGGGAAAGTAACAATCCCACAATACATCGCCATACACAAACAAAGGTGGCAGGGCAACAGCAACGATAGAGGGGAAGCCAGGGATGTACAATATGTCACAGACATAAAGCACAATACATCACTTGCATCCCCACAGGTGCCTCAGCCAATGTCAGTGGAGAGAAGGTGTCACGACTATCCAGTCCCCCAAAAGAAGATGCCCTGTGTTGACAGTAACTCTGGACTTCAGGATCTGGACCAACAACTTGGCCCATCAGGGCCCATTGAACAGTCAGTCACCCCAGCCCACTCCTAGTCCACCACAGAGCCTCCTCCCTCAGTATCCAACACCACTGCACCCACACAGCATACCCACACCTCTGTCCCCAGGACATGTCAATCAGCAGTGTGCACACCTGTACTGGGACCCCAGTCCACACCTCTTACCCAAGACAATCAGGGGTCAGTGGCAGTGGGCACACAGGCACAGGGGACACAGGCACAGGGCAACAGGGACACTGGGAGGACCACTGTGCGTCAGGGAAGGACAGGCCCAGGGAACCGACTCTTCAGGAGGCACTCACCGAGATCCAGGGAGCCTACCAACATTCCCAGGACATGAAGGGCCAGATCCTGCACAACGTGCAGGAGAACAGGCGGCTGCAGGAGGAACAGTATCAGGGGATCAGGGAGGACTTGCAAGCCATCAACACCACCTTGAACTCCATAGCAGGGGTGCTGGCAGACATGGCCAACATCATGAGGGAAGTAAAAGCACAGCAGCGGCCCCCTACCACTAGCCAGTCCATTGAACACCCCTCCACTTCCGCTGCAGCTAGTGGGCAGGAACCCCCATCACAGGACCCACAGGCCACCAGCTCCCCTCCCCCTACAGAAGGTGAACCACCCTGCAAACTTTCCCTGTGACTCAGACAGAAGCCAGAGACACTTACCAAGACCCCCACCAGCAAATGAGACTCTCCTGATTGTCCCCCTTGTGTCCCACCCTGTCACCTTGTCCACTTTGAACTGCCCTTGCTCCCCTTCCTAGGGCCCCTTGGACACTGCACCTGTGCTACAAACAAACAGGAACAATACCTTGGACTTTCCTCCACCATCACCCCATTCCATCCACCTTTCCCTCAATTTCAGAGCACTACAATAAACACCCTTGAACACAACTTGATTACTAGTACTTTATGTGTTGAAAATGTGCATTTATGGAAACAGTCACATCTAGTGCAAATGATATGAACACTGTGAGAGCATAGAAATAATGACCTGTAGCTGTCTGTAGTCATCACATCAGTACACAGTTGTTATCTCACCAACATCTGTAAAATGACAAGCCATAGGTGACGCTAAGTTGAGATGCAAAGGAAGTTAATCCCATCATGCTACAGCCACACAGAAATCATCAATAGTCAGAGGAATGGTCAGTTGTACTGTCTCATCTGTGTGTCATTGGAAGTATTGAAGTATAACTGATGTTCGGTTATCCTTATCCTCATCCTCTGCCTCCTCAACCCCCTTCCTCAGGGTCCACTGCTGCCATAGGGGCATCTCCAGTCTCCTCCTCCCGCAGAAAAGGTACATGTCATGTGAGGGCCAGGTTGTGCAACAGGCAGCATGCCACTACTATTTGGCAGACCTTCCCGCATGAGTAGCACAGGGATCCACCTGTCAGATGGAGGCACCTGAACCAGGCCTTCAGGAGCCCGAAGGTCCTCTCGATGATCCTTCTGGTTCACCCATCTCCCTCATTATAACAATCCGCAGCCCCTGTCCAGGCATTCATCACAGGGGTCAGCAGCCACAATGGGTTTGGGTAGTCAGAGTCACCAGCAAGTATTGAGGGACAACATTTAGCCTCACACATTGCTATGAGGCTGACACCTGTTGGCATACACCAACATGCAGTGGGTAGGGATCCTGGCTCACCTATTAGCCACACCCTGTGCTTCTGTATTTGGGCCATCACATTTGGGATGCTGCTATTCCTCAGGACAAAGACGTCATGCACTGATCCAGGATACTTAGCAGTGATGTGGGAGATGAACTCGTCCGCCAGGCACACCATTTGCACATTCAGTGAGTGGAAACTCTTACGATTCCTGAACACATGTTCATTCTGGCGGGGGGAACAAATGCTTTATGTGTCCCGTCAATCACCCCAACAATATTGGGGATATGTCCCATTGCATAGAATCTGGCCTTCACAGTGGCCGAATCTTCCACCTGGGGGAAAGCTATGTAGCTGCACATGTGTTTCACCAGGGCAGACAAAGCTCTTGCTGGCACAATTGAAAACAGCCCTGATAGCACTTGCACAAGAGGGGGGATCCCAGTGGGATGACAGATAGCAGATATCAAGTCAGGCTCCAATTGGGCACACAGCTCTGTGATTGTGACTCTGTCCAGTCTATAGGTGAGTATGATGTGCATGCTCTCCAGTGCAGCCAAGTTCCCAAGGGGTCTGTACACAGGGGTTTGTGTCCCAGAGCATGCTTGTATGTTGGACACTGGGATTATGTAGGTGAGTACATTTGACCACAATGACACACTAATTAATCTGTACATGTGTACCAGCATTAGAAAATGGCATCCGCCTGTCCTGTATTGATGGACAGGTGGAAGTGACCTCACTCCGCTGGCGTTTGCATCATGGCCGAAGTCGGTCTGCACCGCCGTGCAATTCCTCATTGGCTAGCATGGCTAACATGGCCCCTATATGGATAATGGGAACTACTGATGATCAACGCCAGCCGTGACTGTGTTCACTTCTGCGGACCTGACTGCCATTTTGTAGGAGACTGGCCTGGCTTATAGTGGGTACCTGATGGTACTTACACCTTGTGCCAGGTCCAGTTATCTCTTATTAGTAGATTAGTAGTGTTCTAGCAGCTTAGGCCGATAGAGGTAACTATAGCAGAGCAGCTTAGGCTGAACTAGGAGACATGCAAAGCACCTGCTATACCACTTATATCATATAGCACTATATCATAAGAAACACAATACTCAGAATTACTAAAAATAAAGGTACTTTATTTTAGTGACAATATGCCAAAAGTATCTCAGAGGATATACTCCCTTAGGAGGTAAGTAAAATACACAAAATATACACACAAACCAAAATCAGGTAAGTAAACACTTAGAAAAGTAGTGCAAACACTGTAGAACACAATAGAATGCAATAGGAGACAAAAGGCCTAGGGGCAACACAAGCCATATACTCCAAAAGTGGAATGCAAACCATGAATGGAACCCAGGCCTAGTATAGTGTGTAGAAGGTCACTGGGAGTGTAAGAAAACACTAAGCGTGTCCAAGATTCCCCACCCCAAGACCCTGAAAAGTAGGAGTAAATTTACCCTACTACCCTAGAAAGACAGTGAAGTCGAGATAGGAGATTCTGCAAAGGTAACAACTGACTACAAAGCACTGAAGACGGATTCCTGGACCTGAGGACCCGTAAAGGAAGGGGACCAAGTCCAAGAGTCACGCAAGTGTCCAGCGGGGGCAGGAGCCCACTAAACCCCGGATGAAGGTGCAAAAGGGCTGCCTTCAGGTGGAAGAAGCCAAAGATTCTGCAACAACGGAAGGTGCCAGGAACTTCTCCTTTGGTCAGAAGATGTCCCACGGTGTGCTGGAGGATACAGAGTTGTTTCCACACAGAAAGACCGCAAACAAGCCTTGCTAGCTGCAAGAATTTTGTTTGAATAAAATGGGTGCTGCCCGGGCCCAGGAAGGACCAGGAGGTCGCCCCTTGGAGGAGGAGACAGAGGGGGTGCACAGCAACAGAGAGAGCCCATGCAGAAGCAGGCAGCACCCACAGAAGCACTTGAACAGGCATTCAAGAAATCTGAGCACGGCGGTCGTCTCAACACAACAACAGAGGGTCCCACGAAGTCGGTGGCTCAGCGAGTTGAGCAATGCAGGATGGAGTGCTGGGGACCTGGGCTGTGCTGTGCATGAAGAAATCCTTGCAAAAGTGCACAGAAGACCTAGCAGCTGCAGATCATGCAGTACACAGGATTACTGTCTGGCGTGGGGAGGCAAGGACTTACCTCCACCAAATTTGGACAGAAGGACCACTGGACTGTCGGGGTCACTGGGATCCAGCTCCTGTGTTCCAGGGACCACGCTCCTCAAGATGAGATGGGACCCAGAGGACCGGTGATGCAGACGTTTGGTGCCTGCGTTAGCAGGGGGAAGATTCCATCGACCCACAGGAGATTTCTTCTTGGCTTCCAGTGCAGGATGAAGGCAGACAGCCCTCAGAGCATGCACCACCAGGAAACAGTCGAGAAAGCCGGCAGGATTAGGCGCTACAATGTTGCTGGTAGTCTTCTTTCTACTTAGTTGCGGTTTTGCAGGTGTCCTGGAGCAGTCAGCGGTCGATCCTTGGCAGAAGTTGAAGAGAGAGATGCAGAGGAACTCTGGTGAGCTCTTGCATTCGTTATCTGATGAGAAACCCACAGGAGAGACCCTAAATAGCCCTCAGAGGAGGATTGGCTACCTAACCAGGTAAGGGCCTATCAGGAGGGGTCTCTGACATCACCTGCTGGCACTGGCTACTCAGAGGTCTCCATTCTGCCCTCACACCTCTGCATTCAAGATGGTAGAGGTCTTGGACATGCTGGAGGAGCTCTGGGCACCACCCCTGGGGTGGTGATGGACAGGGGAGTAGTCACTCATCTTTCCTTTGTCCAGTTTCATGCCAGAGCAGGGGCTGGGGGCTCCCTGAACTGGTGTAGACTGGCTTATGCAAGGAGTGCACCATCTGTGCCCTTCAAAGCATTTCCATAGGCTGGGGAGGCTACTCCTCCCCAGCCCTTAACACCTATTTCCAAAGGGAGAGGGTGTAACACTCTCTCTCAGAGGAAATCCTTTGTTCTGCCTTCCTGGGACTGGGCTGCCCAGACCCCAGGAGGGCAGAAACCTGTCTGAGAGTTGGCAGCAGCGGTAGCTGCAGAGAAAACCCCAGAGAGCTAGTTTGGCAGTACCTGGGGTCCATGCTGGAGCCCCAGGGACGCATGGGATTGGCACCCCAATACCAGATTTGGGTTGGGGGGACAATTCCATGATCCTAGACATGTTACATGGCCATGTTCGGAGCTACCATTGTGAAGCTACACATAGGTCTTGACCTATATGTAGTGTACGTGTGTAATGGTGTCCCCGCACTCACAAGGTCCAGGGAATTTGCCCTGAACAATGTGGGAGCACCTTGGCTAGTGCCAGGGTGCCCTCACACTTAGTAACTTTGCACCTAACCTTCACTAGGTGAGGGTTAGACATATAGGTGACTTATAAGTTACTTAAGTGCAGTGTAAAATGGCTGTGAAATAACGTGGACGTTATTTCACTCAGGCTGCAGTGGCAGTCCTGTGTAAAAATTATTTGAGCTCCCTATGGGTGGAAAAAGAAATGCTGCAGCCCACAGGGATCTCCTGGAACCCCAATACCCTGGGTACCTAGGTACCATATACTAGGGAATTATACGGCTGTTCCAGTGTGCCAATCAGAATTGGTGAAAATAGTCACTAGCCTGCAGTGACAATTGTAAAAGCAGAGAGAGCATAAACACTGAGGTTCTGGTTAGCAGAGCCTCAGTGATACAGTTAGGCACCACACAGGGAACACATATAGGCCACAAACTATGAGCACTGAGGTCCTGGCTAGCAGGATCCCAGTGACACAGACAAAAACCAACTGACACACAAGTAAAAATTGGGGTAACATGCCAGGCAAGATGGTACTTTCCTACACATTTCCTTTCAACCACTTCACTAGATTCCTGACTTTCCACAGGACGACATCTCCACTGTGTGTGCTACTGTGAGCTGTGTCTGGAACTTCCCATGTCTCGTGTAACAGGGAAAAGGGCCCCATCCTTCATGTCAGAGGAGTTGGAGTGCATAGTGGATGGGGTCTTACCCCCGTATGGGCAGCTGTATGGGCCTTGAGACCAACAGGTCAGTAGACCATGGGTACGTTGCATGCGACATGACTGCATGGAGATGTGTGTGTGTGCTGGCAGTGTGTCAGGAGATGGGCTATGGCTGGTGGCAGCATTAAATCAGGGGTGCGGGTCATGTGTGTGCCTGATGAGGGGAAATGCTTTTTGTGAACTATTTGTGTGACAGGCTGGTTTGTCAGGTTCAGGGTGTCCCATCTTCTGTGTTTCCTCTGCAGGTCAGCACCCATAAGAAGAAGGGTTTGTGGCATGCCATCGCCAAGGACGTGTGGACCCTGGTGGCCTACCCAGAGCTGGATGGGTGCTTGAGGGCATCACAGCAGCCACCAGGGGGAGAGTACAGTGTGCATTACTGCAACAATTTGTAGGTGGCATGGGATCCGGGTAGTGGTGTGAGTTAGTGGGTGCCCCTTAATGCCAGGTCAGATATTGCACCGAGATCCAGCTCAAGGGGAATGGGTGTATGGCAAATGCAGGTAACCTAGCTTGTTAGCATTCTATGTCAGTCAGGTCATTGTGGGTCCCAGGAGGGGTGCAGTTAGCGGTGTGTGGCCCTCATTTTGCTGTGGCATCTAGCCAAATCACTGGCAGTGCAATGCATAGTGCTCAACCCTGATCCCTGTGTGTGACGGTGCTGTGTTTGCCAACTATGGCATATGTGCAGTTATTGACCAAGTGTTTCCTTTCTCTCTCTCCCCCCTTTTTCTTCTGTCATCCTGTCCATGTGTGCATTAGCATTATCTGGTTGAGGAGCAGAGGCACCGGTGACAGAGGGAGCTGCACCCCACAGGACCCAGGAGACAGAGTCCACCGACACTGAGTGAACCAGTGGGATGGAGGGCGTGGGGAGCACCACGGCGGAGACAGAAGGTGGCAACACAGACTCTGAAACCTCCTCCGATAGAAGCTCCCTGTTGGTGACAGACACCTTTGTGACTACCCCAGCTGCAGGTACAGCCGCCACCCCCGTACCAGCACCGCCCTCCCAGTAGCCCCTCAGGGAGTTGCCTGTGCCCGCTCACGCAGGAGGGTGGGCATCTCCTTCTCCCCAGGCATCCCAGGCCCTGCCCCAGTCAGCCCTGCTACCCTGAGTGAGGAGGCTATTGACCTCCTGAGATCCATCTCTGTAGGGCAGTCAACCATTGTGAATGCCATCCAGAGGCTGGCATCCCAGATGCTTGGCAGCCCAACAGAGATCGATTCAGGCTCTGACCTCCTTCTCCTTGATGGCAGCCATTGTATTTGTTCCTACCGTCCCCCCTCCAACTACTACTTCCCAGTCCCAGTGTCCTCAACTGCAACTCATCCCATGGCCACATACACACGAGCATGAAAACAAGATAACACACATGAGTGGCACAGTCAAACACAGGGTGAGGGCCCCCTGACCACTAGTAGTGGTGGTGTCACCCTAACAGCCTCTGCTGGAGGTGAGGGACGCACTGAGTCAGCAGGTGAAGGTGCCTCCTGGGCAGCCTCTGATGGAGGTGAATGCTGCACTGTCTTAGCAGGTGAAGGTTCCTCCTGGGCAGCCTCTGCAGGAGGAGCAGGCTGTACTTCCTCAGCTGGTGGTGAGGGCCCGTGACTACTGGTGGTGGTGGTGTCACCCTGACAGCCTCTGCTGGAGTTGAGGGCTTCGTCCCCTTCATGGCAGGATGTGCGGGCTCCTTAGCCTTCCTGGCAGGAGTTGAGGGCTTCTTCCCCTTCATGGCAGGAGTTGAGGGCTGCTTCCCCTTCATGGCAGGAGGTGTGGGCTCCTTCCCCTTGATGCAGGAATTGAGGGCTTCTTCCCCTTCATGGCAGGAGGTGTGGGATCCTTAACCTTACTTGCTGGTGGAGTGGGATCCTTCACTGTCTTGCCACCATGACTAGGAGATCCTTCCACTGTCCGCATGGACAGTTTGGCTGAGGTGCTGAGCCGGGTCATTGGGGCCCTGCTCTTACAGCAGGAAAGGGGAGGGGGAGCAAAGAGGTCAAGTTGGGCAAGGAATAGCTTCTTAGGGACAGTGGGGCGGGATGAGGGGGGAGAGATGGGAGTGGAGCTTGAGGGAGTGGTTGTTGGAGGTGTATGTCTGTTGGACTTGGGTGCAGGTGCGTGTAGAGTGTGGTGATGTGAGGTGGCTGGCTATTGGGTGTCTGGGTGCTTGCGTTTGTGACCTTTAGGAAAATGGACAGAGAGGGTTGGAGAGGACACAGGGGACGCGTGCATGGATGTTGTGGAGGTATCTGCTAGTGAGGTGTGTGTGCTGCTCGGTGTGGCGATGCTTGCGGTGGATGTTGAAGCAGTGCTTGCAGGTGTGAGTGTGGACGTGACTATGAGGGAGGCGGAGGAGGAGGAAGAGGGGAAGACAGTGGAGGCAGTGGATGTGTTTTTGTCTGCAACTTTCTGTATTTGCGTGAGTGTTTGTGTGTTGAAGTGTGGTGGCTGTGTTTGACTGTGCCACTCTTGTGTGTTGTCTTGTGTGCATTCTCATCTTTATGTGTGCATGGGATGGGTTGGGGCTGAGGAGACTGGGACTGGGAAGTGGTAGTTGGAGGGGGGACTGTAGAAACAGGAACAATGGCTGCCATCAGAGAGGAGGCCAGAGCCTGAATGGATCTCTGTTGGGCCGCCAGTCCACCGTGGATGCCCTCCAGGAATGCATTGCATTGCTGCATCTGGGATGCCAGCACGTGGATGGTATTCACAATGGTTGACTGCCCAACAGAGATGAATCTAAGGAGGTCAATAGCCTCCTCACTCAGGGCAGCAGGGCTCACTGGGGCAGGTCCTGAGGTGCCTGGGGCGAAGGAGATGCCCACCCGCCTGGGTGAGTGGGCACAGGCAACTCGCTGAGGGTCTACTGGGAGGGTGGTACTGGTACGTGGAGCGGCTGTACCCATAGCTGGGGTGGTCAACGAGGTGTCCGCCACCACCAGGGAGCTTCCATCATAGGAGGTATCTGAGTCTGTGTTGTCACCTGTCTCTGCCGTGGTGCACCCCTCGCCCTCCGTGCCACTGGTTCCCTTGGTGTCGGTGGACTCTGCCTCCTGGGTCCTGTGGGATGCAGCTCCCTCTGTCACCGGTGCCCCAGCTCTTTCGCCAGATGATGCTAATGCACACATGGACAGGATGACAGAAGATAAAGGAGAGAGAGAGAAAGAGAACACTGGGACAATTACTGCACCAACACCACAGTTGTCATACACAGCACCGTCACAAACAGGGATCAGGATTGAGCACTATGCATTGCATTGCCAGTGATTTAGGTAGATACCACAGCAAGATGAGGGCCAAACACCACCAACTGCACACCTCCTGGGACCCAATAAGCCCTGTCTGACATGGAATGCAACCTAGCTAGGTTACCTTGTTTTCCCTTTCAACCATTACCCTGGAGCGGGATCACGCTGCAATGTCTTGCCTGGCATTGAGGGGCCCCCACTAACTGACACGCACCAAACGGATCCCATGACAACAACAAATTATTGTTGTAACGCCCACTGTACTCACCCCCTTGTGGCTGTTATGATGCCCTGAAATGCTCATTCCGCTCTGGGTAGGCCACCACCAGTATGCGGGCCACCAGGGTGGTCAGGTTCCAACAGGCACCCCTTCCTAGTTGGGAGGTCATCCCCATCTAGGCCTCGCGGTCTTCCGTGCCCAGCGTCTCAGGTCCTCCCACCGTTTCCAACAGTCAGTGCTCTGTCTGCCATAGACCCCCAGGGTCTGCATGTCCTCGGCGATGGCACGCCATATACCCTTCTTTTAATGTGAGCTGACACACAGGACAGGCGGACGCCATTTAAGGGGGGGGCAAGCCCTGGATAATAACTGCGTCACGTTTCAAAATTGGACATACAGGACAAATACCACTTATACATTGTACTGTCGTGGCTATGATGTTCAGTTTGCGACCAGGTCCTCACTCTTTTGTCCCTTAGACTGCAACTGATGCGGATGAAAAAAAGATGGAGACATACCCTGTGTACAGACCACTGGTGGACTTGGCAACAATTGAGGACAGGCACATTATCCTCACCTATAGACTTGATAGGGCCACAGTCATGGAGCTGTTTTCCCAATTGGAGCCTGGCCTAAAATCTGCTATCCGTCACCCCACTGGGATCCCTACTCTTGTGCAAGTCCTATCTGTGCTCCATTTCTTGGCAACTGGTTCTTTCCAAGTGACAGTGGGCTTGGCAGCCAATGTTCTCAATCATGGTGGCAAGAGTTTTGTCTGCCCCGGTGAAACACATGTGTAGCTACATAGCTTACCCCCAGGTAAAAGATCTGGCCACTGTCAAGGCTGGATTCTATGCAATGGGACATATCCGCAATATAGTTGGGGCGATTGACGGGACACATATTACGTTAGTTCCCCCCACCAGAATGAACAGGTGTTCAGGGATCGGAAGAGTTTCCACTCCATGAATGTGGTGTGCCTGGCGGACCAGTATATCTCCCACGTCACTGCTAAGTGTCCTGGGTCGGTGCATGACGCCTTTGTTCTGAGGAATAGCAGCATCCCAAATGTGATGGCCCAACTACAGAGGCACAGGGTGTGGCCAATAGGTGAGTCATCGTCCCCTATCCACTATATGTTAGTGTATGTGTTCAGGTGTCATTCCCATAGCATTTGTGAGGCTACATGTTGTCCCTCAATACTTGCAGGTGACTCTGGCTACCCAAACCTATTGTGGCTGCTGATCCCTGTGAGGAATGCCAGGACAGGGGCTGTGGACCATTATAATGGGTGAACCAGAAGAATAATCGAGTGGACCTTCGCCCTCCTGAAGGTCAGGTTCAGGTACCTCCATCAGGTGGGTCCCTGTGCCACTCACCCGGAAAGGTCTGCCAGATAGTAGTGGCATGCTGCATGTTGCACAACCGGGCCCTCAGACAACATGTGCCTTTTCTTCAGGAGGAGGGGACTGGAGATGCCCCTTTGGCAGCAGTGGACCCTGAGGACAGTGAGGATGAGGAGGCAGAGGATGAGGATGAGGACAACAGAACATCAATTATACGACAATACTTCCACTGACAAACAGGTGGAACTGACCATTACTCTGACTATTGATTTATCGGTGTGCCTGTAGCATGATGGTATTCACTTCCTTTGCATCTCAACTTACTGTCACCTATGGCTTCTCATTTTCCAGATGTTGATGAAATGACAACATTGTCCTGATGTGATCAATACAGACAGTTCCAGGTCATTGTTTGTTAGCTATCACAGTGTTCAGATCATTTTCACTCAATGTGACTGTTCCCACAGATGAAGACACATAAAACAGTGTTACTCAAATTCTGTTCAAGGATTTTTTTTGTAATGCTGGACATTGAGGGTAAGGTGCAATAGAATGAGGTGATGGTGGAGGAAAGTCCAGGGTATTATTCCAGTCTGTTTGTAGCACAGGTCCAGTGTCCAAGGGGCCATAGGAAGGGGAGCAATGGCAGATCAAAGTGGACAAGGTGACAGGGTGGGACACAAGGGGGACAATACGGAGAGTCTCATTTCCTGGTGGTGGTCTTGGTCTTGGCAAGTGTCTCTGGCTTCTGTCTGGTTGGCAGGGACCGTTTGCGGGTGGTTCACCTTCTGCAGGGGGAGGGGTGCTGGTGGCCAGTGGGTCCTGTGGCGTGGCCTCCTGTCCACCAGCTGCAGCGGATGTGGTGGGCTGGTCAATAGACTGGCTAGTGATAAGGGCCCGCTGCTGTGAAGTCCATTCCCTCATGATGTTGGCCATGTCTACCGGCACCACTGCTATGGAGATCATGGTGGTGTTGAGGGCCTCTCTGATCTCCTGATGATGTTTCTCCTGCAGCCTCTTGTTCTCCTGCATTTTGTTCAGGATCTGGTCCATCATGTTAAGGGCTTGTTGGTAGGCCCCCAGAACATTGGTGAGTGCCTCATAGAGAGTCAGTCCCCTCCCTGGTGCACAATGGTCCTCCCAGTGTCCCTGTTGCCCTGTGCCTGTGTCCCCTGAACGGTGTGCCCACTGCCACTGACCCCAGGTCACTGATTGTCTTGAGTATGAGTTGTGGACTGGGGTCCCTGTACAGGTGGGCACAACGCTGATTGATGTGTCCTGGGGACAGAGGTGTGGGTATATTGGGTAGGTGTTGTGGTGTTGGTAACTGATGGGAGAGGCTCTGTGGTTGACTGGGAGTGGGCTGGGGTGACCGACTGACCCTTGGTCCCTGAAGGGCCAGGTTGTTGATCCAGATCCTGGAGTCCAGAGTTACTGTCATCACAGGGGGCATCTACTGTTGGGTGACTGGATAGTCGAGGCACCTCCTCTCCACTGAGATTGTCTGGGGTACCTGTGGGGATGTAAGTGATGTATTATGCTTCATGCCTGTGACAATTTGGACATCCCTATCTTTCCCTCTATGGTTGCTTTTGCCCTGCCACCTTTGCTTGTGTATGGTGATGTATTGTGGTATTGTTCGTTCCCCTAAGCTGTGCATGCTTTGGTGAGGGGTGTCCATGCAGGGCTGGGAGGGCTGTCCATGCATTAGTATGGCATGCAGGGCTTAGCATTGTGGTTAGTCATATGTGAAGGTACAGTGTGTGGGATGGAGTGGAGTGATGGGAGTGAGGAGGAGGGGGTGCGATGACATGCAGGTATGGGGGGTGATAAGTGTTAAATGTTGACTTACCAGTGTCCCACCCTCTGGCTACTCCAGCAAGTCCCTCAGGATGCAGTAATGCCAAGACTTGCTCCTCCCATGCAGTGAGCTGTGGCGCCACATTTGAGTAATTTTTTTACGCAAAAGCAGCGTAAACTTACAAAATACAATTGTATTTTGTAAGTTTTTTGCCGATTTTGCATCAAAAAAACGACGCAAATACGGCGCTAAAAAGTATAAATATGAGCCTATGAATCATAATTATACTCAATAGTGTCCCAATTGTGCTTTTAACCTTACCAAGAAACACCACTATTAAAGGTATAAGACACACTGGTGATTTGTTAGGTAATTTTAGCTTATATTTTCACTTAACTGGATCCCCACTTTATTCAGAAAGATATCATTTCAACACTCCCTCAGAGTTCTTTTAACAACGAAGTTGAGTCCACCCACGTGGTACCATCCTACCTGGGTGGGGATAGGTGGTGAAATGATGCAGCATGACACTATAATGTGTGTGAGACCACCTATTCTGTATGGAGAACCCCCCAACAGAACACAGCTATCACTACAATACCTCACACCTATATTAGATCACTGCAGTTGTGATCTGATGACCAGCTGAACAGGCCTGACCGGTCTGTCCACGAAGTTCCCCATATTCTTTGTGTTGATGATGCTTGTCTCAGGGAGGTAGTATGGAGAATCGACCCTCCCCTATCTCTCTCTATGTATATGACATTGTTACAGCTCCTACTGAATTAGCAACACATAATATAAAAGAAATTGCATTTCATCATATGCTACTACTACCAGTTGAAAATGATAACAAACTAGTATACTTAAAATTATATCATGATACCTGTTAAGAACTCTATAGAGTTTTTCAAAAAAAGTAGAGGTTATGATTACAGATGCGGTTAGCATGGTCTCCAGCTTATTGATGGCTTGACACAAATATTAAAGATTTCTTGTGACATTCTGTTTAGAGTGAAAAATGCCATTGTTTTTTAATATCTTCTGCAACTTACTACTGTTGGAAAGGGGTTTATTAGTAAGGGCAGGTAGCTCAACCCTTAGTATCTTGGCTCATGAGCAGTCAGGCTTAACTTAGGAGAAATGTGTGTAAAGCATTTGATCATCAAAACAGTAAATAAGTAAAACACAACACATTAAAAATCCAACGCCAATTTAAAATAGGAAATATTTTATCTTTAAAATGACACCAGATGACAAAAATCCATTGTAGGGAACTGGAGATATGCACTCTTGAAGTAATGTTGCATTCACCAATCACCAAAACATGCTTAGACCCTTCCCTTGTTAATGATTTAAAGAACAAGTAACATTGCCAATCATTCATGTCTAAAGTATACTTGCTATGTTAAGTATGTTACTTCAAATTGGTGTTCCATCACAGCTTTTTTATTACAAGTTAAGATTTTGACATGTGGTTGTTGAACTAGACCTCCCTTTTGGGAGGGGCAAAAGTGATTATGCAATGTCACCAAGAAGCATTTCCAACTGCTTATGTATATTTGTAAACTGCTGCATAGTATTGAGTAGTATGCGTGTAATACATGTACTTTTCCTTTTTTTAAAGAAAAGGCACAGAGAGGGCAACCATTTATTAAGTGTTATTATTTTGTATCTATGAATGGGGATTGCAAGCCCATACCACCTCCCTTGAGGAGGCCTTGGACTGCTCTGCTTCACTACCATGTCAGAGTCTATTGTTACAATGTGGTGTTTGGTTCTCAGTGGAGGGAAAATGTGGACCTATTACTTGTGCAGGCCACACAACTAATGACCCATTTTCTTACATTGGTGGCAGCGGCGGGATACCTAATATCCCATTCCAGCATGCATTGATAACATTTGCTAAGCCCAGTTTTGCCACACATTACCTATGCATTAATGAGCAAATATCAGAGCACAAGGCTCTGAGAAGGGTTCAAAGGTTTAGTTAAGTGAACTAAAGGTACAAGAAGGGAAAGCCCCAGCATGTACATATGTCATGTGAAAGAATGTATATGTGTTGTAATGACTGATTAGCATTCACAAAAGGTGGGATGCTGGGGAGGGCATTTCAAAGAATGTTTGCATAAAGTTGTTCCAAACCATTGTGTACCTTCTGAACCCTAACACTACACCCATTAGGCTTGCATGAGGAAGGTTTGTTCTTTAGAGGTTTTGGGACTGCAACTAATACCCACACTACAGATTGGGGTAAATGGCTGGACCTTACTTTGTAGGGTGTTGGAGGGTTTGGGAGGCCTGGAAATTCCCACTCTTATCAAGGGTAGGTTTCCAAAAATGGGGCCCATGCTAGCATTCTCCCTCATAGAATTTTTGACGCCATTTGCACAGGCCAAATCTACTGGAAGGGTGGGAGGGTTTCTTTCCCACGCGTAGTGACATCCCAAGGGTTCCCCTGGTGGGAGACCATGGGAAATTTTCCTGTGGTTGTGGGAAGGTGCGAGAAAGTTGTGGTTCCTACAGTCTAAATAGGTTATGTGGCGGGGAGGGGTAGCAACCAAGGGGTGGCCCACAGTGCTGGGTGGCCCTAAAGGAGGGTGTTTCCCAAGATAGGAGGTGTAGTGGTAGCCCCTAGCTTCCTGAGTTAGGCTAAGCAACTGACTCTGAGGAGATGTGAAAAGGTTAGTAGTGGACCCTGATGTGTCAGGGTAGGATAGGTGGTTACACAAGGAAGCAAAAGTATCTTATCCGGGAGCAAGATTGCTTTGAAAATGAGGTGGCAGCTGGTGCAGTGCCTAGCCAAATGACCAATCAGGTATGTCCTGTAGGGTCAGACCCCAGGACAAGGAGGGGACAGGAAGCCACATCTGTTAGGGGGCACTCTGAGCTATTGATAAGTGACCAGCTGCACAGGCTTTTACTTAGCAGACCTCTGCCTGTGCACTATATGTGTATCAGCCTTGGGGTACGTCCCTGGGGTCCCTTATGGTTACAAAGTTGGGGTGGTGTCCCTTCAGCAAGGTTAAGAAGGTTGGTCCACCCACAGTGGGACCACTAGCAGTCACCCTGTGCCAGCTGGGCACCTTCCTTAAGTGCAGGGGCCCTGTGCTTCAGGCTGAGTTGGAGTAGCCATGTCTGTCCTGGGCCTTAGCTCTGAGCTGCAGTGAAGCAGGCTTTGGAGGACTGTGCTAGGTAGACTTCTGAGTCTAGTACCACACAGATGTCAGGTGGGGCCTATCTTAAGTGAAGGCACCCTGTGCTTTGGTGTGGAGTAGTGCTGGCCAGCCAGAGATCTTTAGGGGTCCTGAACGGTCTCCCGATGTGCTGCTGTGAGACTGAGGAAAGCCCAAGGAATTGGGTCTGGGTGAAGCTGACCCAGCACTCCTGGGCTCTCAGGAGGCACTCCAGGGGTTAGAGCTCATCCCCTGGAGAGGAGGGTGCATAGGCCCTGTTCTCGCAGCAGAGAACAATGATAGGGTCTAAGTTCCCAGGGTGGTCTCCATGTGGATCTACTTGGGGGGGGGGACAAGCTGCAGGTTGTTTAATGAGGCATCCTCAGTTCTCCTCCCCGACACTGCCAGTGTGGTGATTAGTAATGGGCCAGACTGGTGTTTATCCTGGGAGCCAGGCAAAGAGGCAGGACTGCTTCTCTGCAAGGGAGAGGTACCAAAAGTTACAAGTGGGCTGTTCTTTCTTTAGGGAAGACAGTCATCCCAAAAAGGTGGTGGCAGTAAAAGATCCCAGTGGCAGACTGTGGGTGAGGGTCAAAGGATCCTGCATCTTCAGGATGTTGGGACCCAGAAAATAGAGGATAGAGGGTAGAATAATCTCTAGAAGTGGGACTAGCCAGTGACCCATGGAATAAGTTCTAGACCTATCCAATGTGGAGGTATCAGTGCTACAGCACCGCACCCCTGTCTAAAATATTGAGGGGCAAAGTGTTGCATGAACCAGGGCAAGGGTAGGCCTAATTCTGCTCAGTCTATGCAGGCCAGTAGTGACTTAGATGCATCCAACCTGGAACCACAAGGGTTCATAGTGCAGTCTGGGTGTCCTACTAGGAAGGAGTCATCTTATGGCTGAGTTAGGTAGGTGGTCTTAGCAGCCAACAGCCAGCATAAGGTATTTGGGATAGCGGACAACTGGTGAGTAGGGTGTCTGGTCAGAACCCATCATCACTTTTTATTGCTGACTAGGTAAGGAATACTCATGCATAGTGGCTATTTCTTCCCTGTAGGAATCAGATGGCCGCAGCATGTGTGAGAAGGTGGTTCTGCCAATCTAATCTGACCGAATCTTTTGCTTTTTGATCACCTGGTTTTTGAACCTTTAATGTGGGGAAGCCTCATAACATGTGACTTGCCCACGGTACACTTATGGTAAAATGGACTGTCCATGTTTACTGCCAGTGTCCACCTTTTAAGATAAGGCCGCTGCTATGCAGAGAGGGGTAGCCTTGCATAGAAGGGACTATGCAACATTGGGCAGTGACCTAGAATAGGCCTCATACTGTGGACGTACACATGTGGGAAAGTCAGTGTGCTCTACTGTCTTAACTTTAGTGACACTCTTTTATACACCTATGGAAAAGGCTGCCTTAGGGTGCAGCTCTGGTTCCCCTTGGTCAACAGACTCGAGAGTCACACCAATGTACACTCTAACCTGGGTGAAAACAACAATTCTGTAAAGCCCAAAAGCAGATATGTACACCTATGAGTCATCTAGGAATGTCATATTTTTCTGACTATGCTCAGGATCAGAAGCAGGCCTTTTGTGACTCTCCTGGGCTGGATGAATGACTTTTCTCTCCAACTGCAGGAACAAAGGCCTACCCAACAAACAGAGCAATTAACAATGCGTAGGTCAGCTCTGAAGGAGGAAAGGAGTGGGTGAATTGCTCTCCATCAATCAGCCAGCTGCCATCCTGTGCCAGGAAGAGGGCCTGCCCCAGGCTACTCAACAAAGGAGGGAGATCAGACCTCTGGAGCCAAACCAGAAGGCCCTGGCAGCGATGTCAGCAAGTGGTGGAGCTGAGACCCCCAGAGCACATGTGGCAAGTGACTCCTGGTTATCTCCATTTTGAGCTACCCCAGAAGACTGTGCATGTAGGTTGGGATAGGGTCGGAGTGATGATGTGGCAAATCAGGATATGGCAGAGTCCCTGCTGGACACTCCAACCCCAAATTATAAGGTCTTGCACACGGGAGAGAGCTCACTTGGGCATGCTTTTTGTGGAAGACCAAAGCTGGAGTCAGCTGCCATGGATAATTGGAAGGAGGAACCCCCCTGACTGCCATCTCTGACTCTGACTCTGATTGACCCAGGACCAGTGGGGCACTCAGCAGAACCAGAGAAGCTGGTCCCCTTGAACTCCCTGACAGCCAGTTGGGGGAAAGACTGGACATCTGCACAAGGATAAGGAGAAGCCCAGAGTAAGAGTTAAGTCAAAGTCTGGTGCATGGAGCCAGTGGAAGCAGCTCCTTGCCAAGTTTGTCACTTTTGAGGCTGGGAAGCCTTAATGAAGTGCTTCCAGTGGCCAGAGCTTGCAATTCGGAACAAAAGAAGCCAAAGACCATTCAAATCAGCCCATGCCCTTGTAAATTTTGGCAAACTTTGACCTAGTTTTCCCTGCCAGGAATAAATGATCCGCCCAAGAAAGTTGGAGATGGGAGAGGATGTGCTTGGGCCCACCTGCCCGACGCTCCTGAAGGCCTGGGGTTTCCAACCCCCGGCCAGTTTTATCATTGGGGAACCCAGGACCCCATTTCTGGTCTACCGATGTTGCAAGCTAGTCGTATTGGTGAGGAAGCACTGTCATATTTCCCTGTGAGAAGGGCCCCAGGACTCCATTCCTGGACCTCAAGAAAAAGAAGTGGATGAGGTGGTGCTGTTGCATTCCGCTGCTAAGATGGCCAGGGACCCAGAAACCCATCCCTGGGTCCTAACAAAACTGGTGGAGGTAAAGGAGCACCATCACGTTCCCTTGCAAAAGTAGGAGGGGGTTCAGGACCCCATCCCAGGGCCCCAGCAGCCAAAGAAGAGTACTGCTCTACCCCAATGCATAACCTTCTCTCCCTCACTCCCTGCATCAGTGTCTGTCTGTGAATGGGGAATGCTAGCCTATACCACCTCCCTTGGGTAGGATTTGGACTGCTTTGCTTTGCTACCCTGTGAGAGTCCAGCGCTATAGTGAGGTGTTTGGTTCCCAGTGGAGGGCAAATGTGGATCTATTACTTTTGCAGGCCACACAACTAATGACCCATTTTCTTACAACTCCCATGAAAGATGAACCAATTCTAAGGCTCTTTTACAAAAAGAAACTCACAGTTTCCTAGGAAGTATAGGCAATGTCAACATTTGGCTGTGTCTTTGATGAAGTGATCTCATACAAAATATGAGGAATGTGGAAATATATTAGGCTAAGAACAGTAACAGAAGAAGTAAATTCTATGCTTCTAAGAAGAACTATTTCGTATTTATTTTCAAACTTTCATTCTTCTGTAGAAGTAATCATCTTCTTTTGCAGACACTACACTTAGGTCGTTTGATGACAAACCTCAAACAATCCTCTGATTTAAATATGGAAATGGCACATTTGGAAAAGGAAGAAAACATACATATACCTTGTACAGAATACCATGGAAAGTCTGGGAGTAAACATTCCTATTAGTAAAGCCTCATCTATAAAATTCTTAAACGTGGAGAAAACTGTGTCATATATTGCAGGATTAAAAAATGACTTAAATCTATTTAAAAATTGTCACATAATTGTACTCAGAAATGTGGATGTAGAGCATGGACTTTTAAATGGAGCAATGCAACATGTAGTACATTTTGTTAACTATCAAACCGATGATGACATTACTTTTATTACTGCTAAATTTGACCACATATAGGAAACTACACAATGTAACTGAGGATTAGCAAAGGTTTACGTATCTTCTGTTAAACATGGTACCTTGGTGACAGTTTTTCATTCCTCTTAGTGTCAAGATGATCTTGGTTGAAGGTTTGCACTTTAGATCATTTATTCATTCACTCCCCTCCTTTTGATTACTGAAGTCTCTTAGAAAAACTCTATCTTTCCTTCACAACAAATCTCTTACAGCTGTAGGTTCTGCTTGTATTGTGTTCAGGCTGGAATATTGTCATTCCCCATACCTAGGACTCCCACTAGCACATGTAAATATGCTCCACTACATGCAGAGCTATGCAGTATGATTGTTCTGCAACCATACAAATACAACCGAGTATCAGCAGTAAGAAGGAGTTTACATTGACTGTCTGTTGACTAGGTGTGCAAGTCCAGTGCTTCACACATGTTAGTGTTTTTCTTTCTTGTGCATATACCTGGCCCATGAAACACTTCGCTGAATTCACTGGGAATGGCATTAATCCCCTAAGAATGTGCATGCTCCAAGGCTGAGCCTGGTCATCAAATCAATACATTCAATAGATGTGAAGCACATTTGGCTCCACAAGAAAGATAGTGAGCATTTTAGTTTCAAATCATGAAGGTTTACAAATAGTTGATGGTTTACATTAAGTAAAATCAGGTTAGCCTGAATTAATAATCAAAATATGTATGCTGGAACTAATATGCAACTGAAATGAAAGCAAATTTGTATGATTCAAAGAACCATAAAGCAAGAGGTCACCTCTAAAGGGAAATACAAAGGAAAATCCTCACTCTGAGATAATACTGTAACTCTCCTACTCTTCTGTAGTCTCATCATGATCTAAACTCACATTTGAACTGAAAACACACAAACTCTAACATTTTACGCACCTACAATCAGTTCCCATAAATATGTACAATAAGGTTAAAGTGAGAAGATACAATTATGTGCTCCTTAGGCTTTCAAGGTGTTTCACAATACAAGCTTATTTCTACATCCCTCAAGCTACACGATCTCTACCAGGATAAAATATATGCATCAGACTGCACACTGCAGGTGTCTTCTGGAATGTGCTATTCATTGAAACATTCCATGATTATCACAGAGAAAAGAAAACATTTCTTCACATGGGAAAGAATGAGAAACATCATGTTTGTTAATTAGAACTCTAGCTGGCCTAGAAATAAAACATTCACATGTCGCAAAGTAGGATGGCAAACAATGTAAGCCATTTCAAAATTCAAACCTACATTAGCTTTAGTCAATCTATACTTGATTAAACATAATTTCTCTCTAGAAATAGTATCTGTGTCTATGCATTCATTTTCCTTTGATGCAAACATTTTAATACATAAAAAGCATATCCAATCTGTTGCTTGAATGAGATTTGACATTAAAAACAGAAGACAAGAGGTGTCTGGCAGAGCAGGAAACAGTTTAATCAAACATTATGGCAGGGAGAGCAGCTACAGAATCGTGTCTGAGGACTATCTCTGGAAGTACATCAGTTCGGAACACATTTTGTACCACTCTTAAGGACAAAAAATGAGAATAGCTGTCCTCGAGTCATGAACAAAAATTCAAGAGAGCAAATGCAGGTGAGCCCTGACCTAATGTGGACCCAAACCTCGGCCAGTGAGGTATTTTCCTCATGTACAGCCACAGGGACGCGTGGTCACCTCCTGTGATGTGTGTTGCTTCCTAATTGTCTGGGTGTACCTAACTAAGCAGCATTCATATTTATGATGTTTTGGAATATCAATGTCCCTCTGGTCATATGTGATTTATTAGGGCCAATCTCCTGAGACTGTTGAGGTGTAGCTGCTTTTCTGTGGGGGCTTAATCTCCCTGGGTGCATGTTTGGCTGTAGGCTAAATGTTATCCCACCTGTGTTCTGTCAGTCATTAACCTTCAGGCCTGGGTCGCAGGGCCTGTCTGACCAAATGCATTCTTACTGAAGTCGATGGAGAGTTCACGATGGGGAAATCTAACAGCAGCGATGCAATTTCATTTGAATATGAAAATGTATCGTTCATTTTCAGAGGTACTATATAATCTTGCACATCAACGTATCCCTCTCTCTGGTGATTCTGGGAGTGACTACAAATAACATTTTTATTAATTGAATATTCCCATTGCACATAAGTTGTCAATTTCTTATTCTATGTCTGGACTCTTTTAACTCTTCAAATTCACAATATACTTTGGCCTGAATGTCATCCATCTTGTATTCTTCTTGTTTCATCTTTCTTCCTCTCATTGCTGACAGCTACTTTTCTCCCCTGCTATTTGACACACCTTTTGTTGAACTCATTGTTCTCCCTCTTGCAAGAAGAAATATATATACCACCCAAACCAAAACAGTTAGTTTCAGCCTTATTACAGTTCTATGGCTTCCTCCTTCAATATCACTAAACCACTGACCAATCTTTGAAAATCCTTTCCACGTGGCTTCCCAAGGACCTGTCTCCTCTAAATCCTTCCCCTTTTGAGAAATATCTGTCATCTTAGTTATGAATGTGTTAACCTGGTTACTTACATCAGGAACGTAAGTTCAACATTGCTGAACTCAAGGCATGTGGCAGATTAAATGTTCTTTTGCTAATAAGATGTCCGTAGCAAGCCTATTTGGCTCCTCTAGCCTTACACTCAGTATTTATTGCAGTTAAAGCACCAGGGGGCATATTTATACTCCGTTTGCGCCAAATTTGCGTCGTTTTTTTCGACGCAAATTCGGCGCAAAACTAACGCCATATTTATACTTTGGCGTTAGACGCGTCTAGCGCCAAAGTATGAGGAATGAGCGTCATTTTTTTGCGTGAACGCCTTCCTTGCGTTAATGAGATGCAAGGTAGGCGTTCACGTCTAAAAAAAAGACTGCGACGCAAATGCGTCGTATTTATACTCCCGGGCAAAAATCACGCCCGGGAGTGGGCGGGGCAAAAAACCCTGCATTTGCGCCTCTTTTTAGCGCCTGCGTCAGGGCAGGCGTTAAGGGACCTGTGGGTTCAAAATGAGCCCACAGCTGCCCTCCCATGCCCCCAGGGACCCCCCCCTTCCACCCTTGCCCACCCCAGGAGGACACCCAAGGATGGAGGGACCCATCCCAGGGACATTCAGGTAAGTTCAGGTAGGTATGATTTTTTAATTTTTTTTATTTTTGGCATAGGGGGGCCTGATTTGTGCCCCCCTACATGCCACAATGCCCAATGACCATGCCCAGGGGACATAAGTCCCCTGGGATTGGCCATTGGGCAAGGGGGCATGACTCCTGTCTTTACTAAGACAGGAGTCATGTAAATGGCGTCTAGGCGTCGTTAAAAATGGCGCAAATCGGGTGGAGGCGATTTATTTGCCTCAACCTGACTTGCCCCATTTTAAGACGCCCTAACGCCATTTTTCCCTACGCCGGCGCTGCCTGGTGTACGTGGTTTTTTTCCGCGCACACCAGGCAGCGCCGGTCTGCTAGCGCCGGCTAACGCCATTCAATAAATACGGCGCCCGCATGGCGCTTCAGAATGGCGTTAGCCGGCGCTAATCTTTTTGGCGCAAAACTACGATAGCGCAGTTTTGCGTCAAAAAGTATAAATATGGCCCCAGGAGTGTTAGTAGCCAAATTATCTACCAATGTAGACAGATTTCTGCTCTTCATATCATTTAAAACTACACATACAGAAGGTATCATAGCTTCAAACATATCTCCTACTACTTGTGAAGCACTACGTTTAATTTTTCCCAAAACATCTACACTTTTATTATCTATGTTATCTACATAATATACTTAAGGACACACAAAAGCTAAAGAACAACTATCCACACTTTTTTGCCTGAAGTTGAAAATCCGCATTTTTCATGCACATATAATAAACTCCTCTAATAATAGGTTCTTTCCCTGACAGAATGTCATAACCCATACCACTACACTTCTGTAGATAATCACTACAACTCACTGTCCCTGGCCTTTTAACCTGATGTTTTTCTCTTTCTACACATACATGTCCCTTGTTTTGAAAATCGAAGTTAAGTTTGGATGTATTCCTAACTCCCTACATGCTTCTTATTATGTATCCAAACCAATTCTTTCTTCTATCTTTACTCCTTTATAAGCCATTCATTTTCATTCATTCAATTCTTCTATGAAGTCTTTCTTAGCCTTTTTCAGCTTACTTGAAGACTGAAAGTTAGTTGGGTTAGTTATGTTTATTTATGTGATAGGTCTCAAGCAATGATACATGCACCACAGAGATTTTGCCCCTCTTTCAGTTTTAAAGAAATAGGCCTTCTTTGTGAGTCTGGCAGTCCAAGGACTGCAAGACTCGCCTTGATGATCGGACTTCCGCAGTCCAGATGGTCTGACAGCTAAAATACGACCCTGGCGGTCGGACCGCCATCTCTGTCAGGAACATGGTTCCTGACAGGCTGACTGCAGTTGGGATTATGCTCAGCCACGTCAGAGCTGAACTCTGCGCTGCTGTGCTGATCACAACCCCACTTACCTCTAGCCTTTCTGTGGCAGGGAACCCCTCCATGGAAAGGCTGGCAGTACGCCAGTGTTTGGGACCACCACCAAGCACCATCAAAATATGCCTTGTCAGCTTTGCAGACAGTGCGCATTCCAAGTGTGCTGGGGTGCCACGGTATTGGCCTAGGCTCCCTTAATACCGTAACTCTGTTCCCGCCTATCAGCCTGTGGGGAATGGCATAGTACAATGCTCTCGCCGGTCAATACCATGGTGGGGGATGCCACCAGCATGATAGCAGTGTTCTCCTTGCGGCTTTGGTGGTCCCATAGTAGGACCACCAAAGTCATAATGAGACCCTTAAATATAGGTATGTAATTCAAAGACATATCAAGAATAGAAAAAAATACTCAAATTGATCTTGACAATAAAACAAGTCCATACTGCAAGAAAGAAAATAAGTGAGAGGCAAAAGGTAATACATAACACCAACAACCATAGAGACTATACAATCCATCGAAATTCAACAATTCTGGTCAGCCTTGACTTCGGAATTCTCATTTCACAATCAATGACACACATTGTCTGGAAATTTTCCCTCAAAGTAATCTTTATGTAATATTTTCATATTGAATCTTTGTTCATCATCTGCTCACAAGGTCTGGTTAGATCTAATCTCATGTTAAGCATGCTTGATAGGAGAGTTAAGACTCACTAATAAGCCCACCACCAATATAACTACAGCTAATGTCAACACTACTCATATAATTTTGCAACCCTTATGTATGGTTGACAACATGGTTTCTTGCGAGTCAGATCAAAAAGAAAACTGAATAATCAACTCATTGACACTACTAAGCAAAGGGCAAAACTTTCTGTTCTTTCAATGTGAATCTGTTAGTTAGGAGTAACTTTAGGATTAAGGAACCTACAACTTTGAATAGAAACCTAATGGGAAATGGTACTCTTAAGCTGGGGCCCCCTGGGAACCTAATGTTTTTGCCTAGATAGGTAAAGTGCAAAACATGTATTTTCAAACACATAGATGTATGTCACTTGAGTTTGTTAATCAAACATATTGTTCAATCTTTAGCTTTGTTAAAATCGTTCATGGCGTTTTTTTTTCAAAACCATGTAGATGTCTTTCAGTTTCATAACCTCTCAAATCAGGATTGTTTCGAGCCACATAGGTACGCAAAAACTGAATATCTTCAGTTTGGCAATCCTTGTCTCTTTGGGCCAGATATATGAAGCAATTTTCCATTCGAAAATGGCCCATCTGGCCATTTGCAACTGGAATAATGTTTTTTTCCATTTGCAAACGGCAAAATGTGGCTCAGTAAATTGTTATAAAATCACATTTGCTTTTGCATTTTAGTATTAGGAAGGGGTGTCTGAGAGACTGTTGTACATAGCTGTTTTTGATTTCCTAAGATCAAAAAAATCAAAAAAATTGAATATAAGGAAATCGCAAACCATAAGCTACGTACATCTGGCCCTATGCTCTTCTAACTTCTGTTTGTTCATTGTCAGTAGCACTCTGTTCTGCTCATTCTTGTTCTTCCCTGATTGTCTCTGGAATACATGCTTCTGTCACATCATTTTTATTCTCTCCCAACTTTACGGTCACTTCTCTTCCATATACTCTCTACCAACAGATGCACTTGCACTCACTTCCAATTTGTGGTGCACACTCTTAGTCTCAGCTGCTTAACTATGGTTATTTTCAGCTCATTCACTTCAGACTGTGCATTTGTCACAACTCGACTTTAAGACCTCTGTGTTCTGTCTCCTCTTTACTCTGAAGATCAGTTCTGTGCTTGAGTTTGACTCTGCAAATCAGTAGTTGTTTTCACCACTTCTTCAATGGGTTGTCTCACTCTATGAGAGGCATGCACCCAGTGTGGTACCCTTAAGTGCAGTGTTCATCACAAGGATCACTTGAAAAGGTTCTTTCCAACAGGGTCAGGCACGTTTTTCTTACACGTTTCTTCACTGTGGAATCAATTCCTTCAATATTAGTTTGGCAACAGTGAAGCTTCTGGTTGGTTATGCTTCAATTGACTGGGAGAAGAGACAGACTTTTACTAAAATGTTGTGAAGGCAATTTGTTAGAAATGGGGTCTTTGGTTGGCAGTCAGGTTACCCCCTGTCCAAGCAAGGACCCTCACTCTAGTCAGGGTAAGTCACACACAATCCAAATTATCCTGTGCCCACCCTCTGGTAGTTTGGCACTGAGCAGTCAGGCTTAACTTAGAAGGCAATGAGTAAAGTATTTGTGAAATAAATCATGCAATAACACAGTATAGCACCACAAAAATGCACCACGCAGTGTTAAGAAAACTATATAATATTTATCTGGATAAATGCAGGTCAAAACGATTAAGATGCAATAAGTATATGTCAAAACTATCACTGTAGAAATTATATTAAATGTCTTTTAGTCTCTTCAAAGCAATAAATGCCTCCTGCACACACAAAGTACCTTGTTTGGATGCAAAATCTCTGCAAGGAACTGCTGAGGAGGAGAGGCTTGGAAAACAGAGAGGTGTGCATCGATTTCTCGGGCCGCACATGATGGTGCATTGTTTGTTTTTTACGCAGGGAAGGCCTTGCGTCGATTTCCGGCACTCGGTCTTGGATCCCTTACGGGTTGCAGGGTTTTCGGACGCCCCGGGGATGATGCAATGAAATCCGGCCCTGGCAGGATGAAGTCACAGGGGCCACGTTGATCTGGTGGGCATTGCATGGAAATTTCTACCGTACGCAGGCGCTGTGTCGATTCCTCTCCGGAAGTCAGGCTGCCTTGAGCCAGCTCAGCTGTGAGTCGATCCAGTGGGCCGTGCATCGAATTTCCGGTTGCTCCGCAGGTGCTGGCTCGATCTTCTTCTTGCCAAGTCGGGCTGCGTCATCCTGATTCAGCGTGCAGTGAATTTTTCACTGTGATGCAGCCTATGCGTCATTTTCTGCCGGCTGTGCGTCGATTTCTGCAGCACAGGGAGTTCTTCTTGCAGGAATTAAGGGCCAGATGTATCAAAGGAATTTACCCATTCTGTGCCTATGGGAAAAAGCTTTCGTACATATGGCCCTAAGTCTTTTTGGTCCTGAGACTTCAGGGAACAGGAGGCAAGCTCTATACAAGCCCTCGGAGAGCACTTCTCAGTACAGTCAGAGAGCAGCAAGGCAGCAGGGCAACAGCAAGGCAGCAGTCATTCTCAGAAAGCAGTCAGGTGAGTCCTTTGGACAGCCAGGCAGGTTGCAGGTTCTGGTTCAGAGTTTCTTCACCAGTGGTATCTTCAGAGGCCCTGTTTAAATACCCAAATGTGCCTTTGAAGTGGGGGAGACTTCAAAGAGTGGCTTAGAAGTGCACAAGGTCCCCTTTCAGATCCATCCTGTCTGCTAGGGTCCCAGTAGGGGTTTTGACAGTCCATTGTGTGACGGCAGGCCACTGTCCTTTGACATGTAAGTGTCAGGCCCTCCTCCCTCCCAGCCCAGGAAGCCCAATTCAGGATGCAGATGTATGCAGGTGTGACTGAGCAGCCTGTGTTTGTGGTTGTCTGAGTGAAATGAACAAGGGAGCTGTGAACGAACCTAGCCAGTCGTGGATTTTAAGGCACAGAAGGATTTAAGTGTAGAGAAATGCTCACTTTCTAAAAGTGGCATTTTTAGAATAGCAGTATTAAATCCAACTTCACCAATAAGCAGGATTTTCTATTACCATTCTTGCCATACTAAATATGACCTAGTTACTCCTTTTAGATCAGAATCTGCCACTCAAACAGTGTATGTGGGCAGCCCTAATGCTATCCTATGAAAGGAGCAGGCCTCACAGCAGTGTAAAACGAATGTACAAGTTTTTTTACACTACTAGTACATGTAGAACACACATGTTCATGTCCTGCCTTTTACCTACATAGCACCCTGCCCTATGGGCTACCTAGGGCCTACCTTAGGGGTGACTTATATGTAGAAAAAGGGGAGTTTAAGGCTTGGCAATCACTTTTAAATGCCAAGTCGAAGTGGCAGTGAAACTGTACACACAGGCCCTGCAGTGGCAGGCCTGAGACATTATTAGGGGGCTACTTATGTGGGTGGCACAACCAGTGTTGCAGCCAACTAGTAGCATTTAATTTACAGGCCCTGGGCACATGTAGTGTACTTGACTATGGACTTACAAGTAAATTAAATAAGCCAATTGGGTATGAGCTAATGTCACCAGGTTTTAAGGAGAGCGCACCTGCACTTTAGCACTGATTAGCAGTGTTAAAGTGCACAGAGTCCTAAAGCCTGGCATTGTGCTGCCCCCACCCAAGTTTGCTGCGCCTGCCACCCCTCCTCCTTGCCATCCATTGTCCAGGTTCATGCTCCAGTTCCCTCATTACACCCTGAGAGGCTGTTTTTTTGCCTCTGCCTTCCCTGCTTGTTCTGAAAAGTTAGCTTGCTGCTCCATCCACCTCCTCTACCCTCAGCTGTCCGAGTCCATTCACAAGCCCTCTCCTGCCTGCCCTCCATGGTCTGATGTGCTACCACTATCCACTTCCCCTACACATCATAGTCTTTTATGCTGTAACCATACCTCCGATCTGTCCGGTAAGCTCAGCATGCTGCCCTTGCCTATTTCCCCTATGCTTTCTGTTGTCCATGTGCATGGCCCTGCCCCTCCCTATTGCTTTCCATGGTCCGTTGTGCTGCACTTCTGTCCTGCTTGCCCTGTGTGGTGTATTGTCTTGCTGCAACCCCTTACACTTGCCCTGTAAGGTCAGTGTGGCACGCCTGCCCATCTCCCTCCTACCCTCTGTTAACCAAGTCCATTCCTCCTGCCCTCCGTATTCCAATGTACCATATTTTGAACTTGGGAAGAGGGAGATTTTGAAAAGAAAATATGGACTTGATTTTTCCCATTGGCTTACATTGAAAAAGAGGAAAGTTTAATCAGGAGGCAGATAAAATAAAGTCCTTTTGGGCTTAAAAACATTGGGAGTCTCCTGCCTGAATTGGATCTATGACATGTGTGGTTGTATTGCCTCTGCCTCTTCCTTCTGCCCTAAATGGGCTGCTATATTGCCACAGTCTCTCTTCCCTTTCCTGCATGGTTGGTTTGCTACCCCTGCTCTCCTTTCTCCTGCTCTCCATGGTCCACTGGTCCTTCACTGCCCCTCCTGCCTGCCCACCTTGATCAACATGTTGCCTATGCATGCTCTTCCCTGCTCTTAGTAATCCGAGTCTGTGCCCCTGACCTCTGCCTCCCCTCAGTATTCTCATGACAAACTAGATTGTAGATTGCTAGCATTCTATATTTATTACAAAAGTGTGCCACACCTGACGTCATCTTGATGTACTCAAAACTGTAATACTTAAAGCATTCCCTTTGAAATTATAAAAATGAAGGTCTTATTCTCATAGAAATTATGTTAGTGCCATAAAAAAAAAAATGAAGACATATATACTGAGTTCTCAAACACCAATGAACCACATTTACATTACTTGATACCTTTATGTTTATTTATCCAGTTGATCACTTGATTATTTTTTACACCTGGGGAGATGAAGAGGCTTTACGGCCAGAGTTTCAGAGTTTGCAACTGGGGACCCAGGTTCAAGTTTTGGCATCAGCTAGACATCCTGAGATTCTGGGCAAATCACTTAATCTCTCCATGCCTTAAACTAAAAGGAATGTGCCCTTGTGTAATGTAACTGATGCTCATATAAAGCACTCCAATACCTTTAGGTCACGTCCGCTCTATCTAAAACTGTAAAAAAAGCTAAGAAATTAAGGGGGTCATTCTGACCCTGGCGGTCTTGGACCGCCAGGGGCACGAATGACGGAAGCACCGCCAACAGGCTGGCGGTGCTTCAAATTCGTCAAATGGTGCCAAAGGTGTAGACTTTCATATGGAAACTAGTTCCCAACTATAACTACCTATGGATGACCAGCAGTAGTATATACATATATATATATATATATATATATATATATATATATATATATATATATATATATATATATATATATATATATATAAATATTTCACCACTCTTACCACCTGAGGCTGCCGAACTCTTGTACTGAACAGGTGCTTTTCGTGAAAGGTGGCATTCCCATTTTAAATCAAACTCCAATGCTCCTGAAGGAACTTCAAAGCACTCTCGGGATTTCCAATTTTCAGTTGATTCTAACCTAGGCAGATGCGTTTCAGCAGGAAATTGCCTTTCTCAATGCCGGTTCGTAAATCAATAGTCTTTCATTTGATTTCCTTTTTAAATGTTTTTCTCTGTTCTTATTAGTGCAAACATCATTGTCAGTGAAAACGGACTGATGGTTCACATTCAGTTCTTTAATCACCTTGCCGCCATCGTTGCATAATTTAAAATGCCATAAAACCTTGTTTATACATCTATATATATATATATATATGGCCTCCCGTACCAGCATATATATATATTACTGCTGGTCACCCGACTCACAAGGTCACTGGCTCATGTTACAGGTGTAGAGATATGTGACAATCAACAAGCATAATTCGTCGAGCAAAATAATCATAGCGATTTGACTTAATTTAGCATTACAATCAAAATAAGTGTTGTTGCTCTATCAGGAGTTAATATTTATCACCACTAAGCAAATTCCAAGTGGCGGACATGTCTGAACTTTAACATCAAGACCACAATCCATTAGTCCATATTCACAGTCATAACACAAGGGTCAACCATTATTTAGCCAAGTGACAACGCAGCATAAATAATATAACAAATGTTTAACAAAGATCTTTAACAGTTTCAGTTTCAATTTAGAATCATGTGCTGATATTAAGACATTCACAAAAGGGGACCTAAAAGAACATTTCAGAAAGAACAATAAGAAATAAAACAAAAAAGGGGGAAAGAAAAAGAAGGGTTGAAAAATAACGTAGATAAGAAAGTCTAGCTTGCGTGTTACACATAATTTTCCCAAGGCTACAAATAGCAAGGTAATAAGGAAGTGTCTGCAAAGTAGGTCACAGCCGGTCATTTGTATCCACAACTGGACATATCATAAGAGTGTGGTTCAAAAGAAACACAATTCTAAGAAAACCCAAGTTGAAATTGTTAACCAAAAGATACAAGAAGGTGATGGGAGTTTAGCACATGAGTAAATAAAGCTCTTCATCCTGGTTGAGACCTCCTGGGTGCCTGCTGTTCAGCATAATAATGTACTCAGATTCCATCCTCCTGAAAATTAGCTCCCTGTTGCCTCCTCTCACATTCTGCACAACTCTGTGAATTCCAAAGAAAGACATGCCATGAGTGTCCCGATTGTGCATCGGGTTCTAATGTTGTGCCACTGAGTAATTAATGCTATTGTTTTTGATGGCACTTAAATGCTCAACAATTCTCTTTTTGACAGGGAAGGTTGTGCTCCCCATATATTGTAGTCCACATGTACAAGTCAACACATATACCACAAAGTCATTGTTACAGTTAATACATTTCTTGATATTGACCTTTCTCCTAGTAAACAAAGTAAATGTTCTCCTGTTAATACTGTGGATGTACACTTTACATTTGACACATTTAAAAAATCCCTGTTGTTCCTTGAGTCATGACCCTGTGTTCTTGATAGGGTAACTGTGTACCAGTGTGTCTCTTAATGACCTACTCCTTCTATAAGTTATCTAGAGACGTGGACTCATAAGATTGTCAATGACTCTGTCTGCCTTAATCAAATGCAAATGTCTCTTTAATATCTACTAAAATTATTTAAATCATTGTTGAATGATGTGATAATTCTCACTGTCTTGTCATAATTGCTTTTATATTTTGGTATAAGAAGACTGTCGCTGCTGACACTTGAGACCTTTTCACATGCTGCCTTAATCAACTTTCCAGGGAAACCTGTAGACCTGAATCTCCCACCATTCTATCCTGTTCTTTCATGAATGCTTGATTAGTACTGCTGTTTCTTCTTGCCCTCAGTAATTCCCCATAGGGGATATTCCATTTAAGGTTGGATGGATGGTGACTACGGGCATACAAGATACTGTTTCCCGCCATACTCTTTCTGCAAAGACTGGTATGTATTGCCCCATTTTCCACAGTCACAAGAACATCTAAGAATTCCATAGATGACTTGTCTGTTTTCTAAGTGAACTGAAGCTTCAAATCATTGTCTGATATCCAAACCAGACAGGCATTTAAGGTCTGTTGTGGGCCATCTCAAATGACAAATAGGTTGTCACTATACCTGTCCAAAAACCAAATGTTGTGTCCACCTCTCATTCGCATCTGCCCAGATATAAAGTGACTCTAATCATTTAATGAAGATGCCCACATAACTGGAAGCGAAGCAACTTCCCCTCGCAGTCCTAAAGGTTTCCTTATACCATTGATCTTAAAAAAGGAAAACATTATTCTCTTCAAACAAAACCTTAAGATCCAGATGTCAGAGTGAAGCTCCTCTTCCTCAGGATGTGTACGAGATGACAAGTTAGACTCACCTCCAGGTACCTCGAACTTTGGAAACCTTTGTAGCACAGATGTTGGAAAATGGGTTATTGGTAGGGCAGGTAGGTACCTACACCTAGCAACAAGCCACAAACCTCCACAAAAGTACAGTTAGGTCTCAGTAAATTAATCCCAGCTCTACCCTTGGTAGCTTGGCATCGAGCGTCAAGGCTTAACTTAGGAGACAAAGTGTAAAGCATTCAAATATCACAAAACAGTAATTAAATAAAACACAGGAAACAGTTTAAAAATCCAAAACCAATTTATAAAAATAGCTTATATTTTTATCTTTAAAATGACACAAAAACGATTAAAATCGGTTCAGGGGAACCGGAGATATGAATTTTTAAAGTATTATTATTTTCTAGCGCATAGAAACAAAAAGCGCCAATCGGGTCATCTGGTTGCACCAGGACCGGGACAAAGTCAGACTTTCAGGCCGACCGCGATGGAGCCCTGCTCGGCTACAGGTCGCGGGAGGCCTCGGTTAAAAAGTTACCTTCTGACTTAGTCTTTATTTTGAAGTTTTTCTTCACCGGGACGAACCTGCCAGTTGGATCCGACCTCCTGGAGCCCTTGTCCGGATACGCGAAGTCGGTTTCCTCGGTGGTGATTTCTACCTTCGGACTTAGTCGTTTTTTCGAGATGAAAATCCTTCGACCGGGGTAAACCTGGATCTTGATCCGACGTCCGTGGAGCCCTTCTCGGATACGATGGCTGGAAGGTCCCGGTCAACTTTTTACGTTCGGACTTAGTTTTTTTTTCGGATGTTTTTCTTGACCGGGACGAACCACGAAGTCAGGCCGGGTCGCGGTTGAGGCAAGCCGGCTAGAATTTCCGCGTCGAGTCGGTCACTTTATGGAGCTTTTTTCTAAAATTTCTCCAATCTTTTCCAAACTTCTGGGGCTTCACCCAGATGTTCTTTTAAGGTTCTTTTGGGGTCCACAGCTCACCCCAAGGGTCCAGAAGTTCTGTGATGGTCCTTGGGAAGTGCGGACTTCAACTCCCAGAGTGCACCTGGCGCAAACTCCTTTTTGGCCACTGGGCAGTGGTCAGCTGGTCACTTTTTCAGGAGTTGGTGCAGGGGACTCTGGTTAGCAATTTTTCACCTGTAGCAAACAGGGAGTCCCTCCTTGAACCAGTTGAAGCCAGGCAAAGTCCTTCTTGTGGTGAAGCCCAAGTGTGCAGCTGGTGCAGTCTTTCTGAGAGCAGGATCCAGGTGCAGGCCAGGGGTCCAGCAGGGCAGTCCTTCTTCTTCTTTAGTTCCTTTCTTGTTGATTTCTGGAGGGGATCTGAGGCGTGGGTGCAGGTCTGCCAGTTTTATCCTTGCTCCTGGGTGAAAAGCAGGGGGGCCCTGGTTCTCCAATCAGGGACAGGGTCGTCCCCCTGTGATGACCACTTCCTGGGAAGTGTGGCAAAAATCCATCCCAGAAGGCAACAGTCTCTAAAAATCCAAAATGGATGAATCTGATTTTTGGAGGAGAGATCTGGCTGAGCCCACCCACTGGTGTGGCTAAAAATCATAAACACACCCCTCTCCTGCCCTCTCCTAATCTAATCAAGGGGGCACCTAGCTGTCTGGGGTTGCAGGATGTGGGGGTGTTGCTGGGTGCTGCAAATGTCCTTCTCTGCCTTTGAAGACCAGTTTGGCAGCCCTCCCCCTTCCTGCCTCACCATCTGCTGAGGGGAGATTCTCTCCCCCAAGCACATTCCTTTGTGTGAAGTCAGGCCACTTCACACCTCATTAAAGTAGCCTGGCAGAAGCTGCTGCAGGCTGGCCAATCAGAGCACAGCAGCAAAAACAATGCAGAGCTGAAATTGGCAACTTTTTAGGTAAAGTCTAAACTTTTTACCTGCACTAGTTATATTAAATCCAACAACTGGAAGTTGTGGGATTTATTATAACAATCAATTTGATACCAAATTCTTGGTATGTAACATTTAAGGAGACTTTAAAATTTAAAATAAAGTCTGCCCATTCTAGCCTATGAAGGCCATTTACTTCAATGAGGGAAAAACGAATTTGGCTGTTTTTACCTCACCAGGGCTTATAAATCTATTTTTATAAAGTCCCTGCTTATAGTTACATGGCACCCAGCCCTAGGGGCACATAGGGCACACCTTAGGGGTGACTTATATGTAAAAATAAGGTAGTTTAAGACTTTGGAAGTACCTTTAATTCCAAAGTCGAATTTGCATATAACTTTAATTTAAAAGCAGCCAGCAAGGCAGGCTTGCTTTTAAAATGACACTGGGCACCTCAGCAATGCACCTAGGTGTGCACCACCTATGCTGTGGTCCCTAAACCTACATGCCCTACCATATACTAGGGACTTATAGGTAGGTTAACTTAGCCAATTATAATTAGCCTAATTTGCATATCCATTTTACACAGAGCACAGGCCCTGGGACTGGTTAGCAGTACCCAGGGCACCATCAGAGTCAGGAAAACACCAGCATAAAGTGGAAAATGGGGGCAAAAAGTTAGGGGGCCTCTGCAATCAGCCCCAGTTTCTCACAACAGAGTATTAGAGTGGCCAGGTAAAGGGAAGGGAATTAGGAAGGGGACTGCCAGGAAGGATACCTGCAAAAAGAAATAGCAATACACACAGTAATGTAATCTTATAACTAACTATAACACTGTCATAACCTCTCAAGCATGATTTTGTTTTCTCTCACCAAACTTTACTGAATATCACACCTAGAATATGATGACGAAAGAAAAATGAAACAAAAAAGTTACGTGTTCTAAAGATATTGTTAAAGCTGATATTTATTTGACAATATTCTGTATTTCTAAAATATCCTGCCTTAAATAAAGAGTATTATTCCAAAAACATTTAACATATTATCCTCTTTGCAAAACAAAAAAATCCTTTATGTGGAAGAAATAATCTCCCCTGAATTTTCCTTTCAACTCAGATACACAGATAAAAGCAAACACTTTGTTCTATTCACAGTGTTCCTTTAGCTATGTAACATCTTATCTTTAGAAACAGGAAAATAGCAATAAACATAGCATCTGGCAGACTTCCAGCAAACTCCAGCAAATGCTTTTGTTTATCTACTTAAGATAAAATCTCACCACTAGGAGCACAACCTGCTCTTCAATAAACTTGGAAATCAACATCCAGAAAGCACTCTCTCAAAGTTGAGCGAGATAAGTCCTGCCACAGCCAAAGGACCAAACCCGGAAAGCTCTGGAGGAATAGTGAGCACTTGGATACTGGGTGTGGCAGGCTTTGTAGTCTGGACACACCCAACCTGGTTGCCATGGAAACCTCTTCAGAGCATAAAAAACAAGCACAAATCTGTGTAGTAATAATAATGTCAAGGACAATCAACAAGCATAGGCTCAGGCAAAAGGTAATATTATGCATACAGCTCAGATTATTTGCTGAATACTAGATATACTCGACTGATTCTCCAGACTCTCCAACACATGTAATGACAGTGCCACCACCAACGTGCTCTGGGTGCAGCCTCATGTGCCTTACCACACCAATGTCTCAAACATGTACGTTGAAGAACTCATAACGCATTGGTTAGAGCGGGCCCTAGAAAGCGCACTATCTTAGTTCTGACACCTGAGTAGCATTATTGAGTGGTTGTATTGTGACAAAAATCTGGCTCTAAAAAAATGCCTACAGGCCCTTATGCCTACATCATGTACAATGCATGTGTATAATGATGCAACATCAATGGTTCTAAGAGTATAGATGGATTTCCAGGGATTATCCTGGATTTTTGTTATGAAATCCATACTGTCCCTACAATATGCTGGTAACTTAGAACATAAGTATATAAAAAGTCATCAAGGTAAATGGAGGTGTTCTCCAATAGACTGTTGTTGGCTGATATGATGGGCCTGCTGGTGGATTAGTACGGTGTTTGTGTATTTTTGGCAGCAAATAAAAACATGGTGCAGTAGGGTTCCTGATCATTAAAAACTGGAATTCATACATTGTCAAAAGGCCTAGATCATGCCACTCAGATAGCAGAGAATGATAGCATGTAACAGAATGCTGATATGCCATTGTAGAGGATGCCTCATAACTCCTTGACAGGGACAACTGCTTTTCTCCCTCCTGTCAGAATATATTCATATCAAATAGGACTACCTTGACCCCTTTATAAGTGGGCCTGGTAGCAAAAGAGATGGATTTCCTAATGGAATCTAAGGCTAGGTGTTGACCTTTAGTTACATTTCTGGCAAAAACAACACTGCCCTCTCACCATAATTTCAATAGCTCAAACATCACCACCTCATGAAATGCATTAATATTGTCATGAGGGGTAACCGGATTACACCTAGGTCTGAAGTCACTCTTGCTAGTTCTGTCTATTTCAAGGCCCAAATTGCAAACCAAGTCTCCCTCTGAATCCCAATCTTTGTCCCCATATTCCAATTCCCTCAGTGCCACCAGACCCTCGAAATCACCTATAGATAGGTTGTCGGTACATATTAGAATTCACATTATCTAGAATGCTACCCACATATTCATCACAGGTCTATGTTTCTCCTTTTGCTGAGCAAAAAACTTTCAACAGTTTCCTCTTTCTAATAAAGGGAAAGAGGTCAATTTGAATTCTGACATAATAGAAGTTTGCAGTGGGACACAAATAAAATCCCAATTCCAACAAGGATTGTTCATATAATGTCAATTTATGGGAAGATAAGTTCACAACGATTAACAATTCTCATCCATTACTTCTCCCTTTTGCTTTGCTCAGTGTCCTTCCTGTGCAGCATGTTCTCACTACTTGCTTGTGCCCCCCTTCTAATCTTGGTTCTCTGTTGTTGCCTCCTCTTCCTTTGGTGGTTTTCCCTGGTGGTGTTGGTTGTGCTGCAAAAAACTATGGGCCTGATTACAACTTTGGAGAAAGTGTTAATCCGTCCCAAAAGTGACGGATATACCACCAGCCGTATTACGAGTTCCATAGGATATAATGGACTTGTAATACGGCTGTTGGTATATCCGTCACTTTTGGGACGGATTAACACCTTCCTCCAAAGTTGTAATCAGGCCCTCGATTCCTTAGGAGTTGTGAAAGGATGTGTTGTGTGAGCCCTGGTAATCCTGTGGTATGCACATTTATTTTATGGCCTTGACAAAAGACATTTCAGTCAAAACTCATCAGCCAATTTATTACATTTGTCACAGAGGCTTCATCCCAGAGCTTTCTTTTGTGTATATGAGTTGCATTGGTTCTGAGGAGCACTTAGGCCCTCATTACAACCCTGGAGGTCGGTGATAGAGCGGCAGTAATACCACCAACAGGCCGGCGGTAAAAATAATGGAATTACGACCATGGCTGAAACTGCCAGCACAGCCAGGCAGAAGACAATGTACTGCCCACACTATCACAAGGCACCAATCCGCCAGCTTTTCTGGGGCGGTACCAATGCCATCAAAAGCACGACAGAAACACTCTTTGGAACGGAAACCACTCACCTCTCGACACCCAACGAGGAACCAGGACGCCATGGAGCCCGAGTTACATCTAATAACATCACAGATACACCCCGTCACCCCCTGGAAGAACACAAGGACCAAATGAAATGAGTTTAACAAGTGTAATAATCGAACAGTTAGATAGCCCAAGATAACTTTAAATCATCAGTATATACAAATATTTACAGCAAGTACACAAGTCCGTATACTGTCCCATTAAATGTCCGTGGACCAGTGGTCCCAAAAAGCATGGGCGAAGCTCACACGTGACACCTGCCTCAAAACGGAGAGAACACTGCAGGGGCATCAGGTCGAAAAAAACACAGGCACCTCAGGGGGAAGGGGAAGGGGGCACATCAGACGGATGATGGGACGATGCCACTGATCCTTGAGGGGGCTCCATGGCCACTGCTTGGTCCTGGGGAGTGCAAAGCCACAGTCTCTCAAGTGGGTGGTTTGCCCACTGCTTGGTCCTGGGGAGTGCAAAGCCACAGTCTCCCTAGCTGATGCTGTTCTCTGCTTCATCCTGCCAAGGACTGGGGTAGTGGATGCTGTTCACCACTGGTTCTGGAGGGGGCATGGTGCCCAGAGTGCTTCATCCTGCCAAGGACTGGGGTAGTGGATGCTGTTCTCTACTGGTTCTGGGGGGGCATGGTACCCAGTGATGCTGCACCAGCGGTGTGGTAGTTCCCATTCCCTCACATGGGAGTCTGAGCCACGAGATTTTCCGGTAACAGGTAGCATGATACTCCATGGAGGCAGAGCCACACTCCTCCTTGCGACGACAAAGGCTGCAAACTGCTGGTATTGCCAGTGCTGGTGGTGGTGCCTCATGTAGTGTGTGCAGGGTCCAGGACGTCTCCTGCAGCCTCGGAAGCCTGTCCACTGGGGATGCTGCTGATGTCCGCTGTAGTGGCACTGGCTGGGCATGTCGCGGGACAGGTGGCAGTGGCTGTGGCAGTGTCTGCGGCGGAGATGCTGCCGGTGGTGCAGGTGTCTGCACTTGTGGAGGGAGACACAAGGCCGTCTCCTGCAGCCTCAGAGGGGTGCCAACTGGGGATGATGCTGGTGACTGTAGTAGAGGCAGCAGACGTGCAGGTGGCGGTGCAGGTGCAGGTGGTGGGCATTGTGGCGGTGCCCACCGGCGTACAGGTTGCTGGGCTGTCTTGCAAAAGGGGTGACACCAGTCCCTCACCCGGAGAATCGGTGCCCTGAGCTGACTTCCCTTTGCTCTTGTGTCCCTTCCCCACCTTGGAAGTCGCTGCTGGGACCTTGGCACTGTCCTTGTTGGTTCTGGAAGAGGCCTTGCTCGGTGGTTGGTGCGGCTTTCCTCTTCGGCATGCAGGCCCCTTCTTTACCTTGGCAGGTGGCAGAATAGGGTGGTCCTTGGCCGCACTAGGTGGCACACTGGCAGCCATGATGGGTGCCCCCTTTGATATTTCCAGACTTGCAGGGACCACACTGGACGAGGATTTGGTGGCTGAGGAGCTCGGCTGGGATCTAGACATCCTGGCCCTGGGGGAAGGATGGGGGGGAGGTGTAGGGAAGAGGTCAAAGTTACCTAGGAAACGTTTTTTAGACACACTGGGAAAGGAAGAGGGAGGGGGTGTGGGAGTGGAGGAAGAGGTAGTCGTTGTAGGAGGTGTACGTCTGCTGACTTTGGGTGAAGCTGCATGGGCTGGAGGCTGTTGTGAGGTGGATGGCTGTTGAGTGGGTGTGTGCCGGCGTTTGGGAGGAGGGCTCACAGACACACTGGGAAAGGACCCAGGGGACGTGTGCATGCTAGTGGGGGTGGTGATTGCACGTGAGCGGTGTGTGGTGATGGGCGTGCTGGTGATGGAGGTAGTGGCTGAGGATGTAGTGCATGCAGGTGTGAGTGGAGACGAGACTGGGAGGGAGGTGGACGACGTGGAGGAGGGGGACACAGTGGAGGCAGTGGATGTTGTTGTGTCTACATGGGTATGGTGCTTGTGTGATGTGTGGTGCTTATGTTTTCTTGAGCCACTTTTGTGTGTTGACGTGTGTGCATGCTAGTCTGATGGCATGCTTGGGATAGGCTGAGGTAGAGGGGATTGGGCTGGGGTAGTGGAGGTTGGAGGGGGGAGGCTGGACACAGGGACAATAGCTGCCACCAGTGCTGAGGCCAGAGCCTGAAATACTCTCTGTTGGGCCACCACGCCAGAATGAATGCCCTCCATGTATGCATTTGTTTGCTGCAAATGCCTTTTGACACCCTGGATGGCATTCAAAATGGTTGATTGCCCAACAGTGAGGGATCTCAGGAGGTCAATAGCCTCCTCATTGAGGGTGGCAGGGCTGACTGGGGCAGGGCCTGAGGTGCCTGGGGTGAAGGAGATACCCACCCTCCTGGGTGAGTGGGCACGGGAAACATGCTGAGAGGCTGCTGGGAGGGCAGTGCTGGTAGGGGGGATGGCAGCTGTACCTGTTGTTGCTGTGGGCATAGATGTGCCCACCACCGCAAGGGAGCTCCCATCAGAGGAGGAGTCGCTGTCGCTGGTGTCTCCTCCTGTCCCCGTTGTGGAGCTCTCCTCGCCCTCCGTCCCACAGGTGCCTTCAGACTCCGTACATTCTCCCTCCTGGGCCATGTGGGTTGCAGCTCCCTCCTGCTCCGTTGCCACTGCTCCTCCGCCAGATGATGCTAATGCACACAAGGACAGGGTGACAAAACAAAAAACAGGGGGAAAGACAGAGGACACACATGGTCAATGCCAGCAACACCACCGCTGTTGGGGACACACAGGGAGCAGCCCCATGCACTAGGCCATGCACTAGCAGTTCTTAAGAAAGTCACCTGCCCATGGGGGTCTATGCTTAACCACATTTGCTGCACACCTGGAACCCACAGGAGCCTGACTAGTTGTAGATGTCCACTACCACTATTCGGGTTGGTGTGCCACAGAGCCTACCTAACAAGGGACCTACCCTAGCAAGTTCGCCCTGTCCTAGGGGAACCCACAGCCCACATCCCCCACCCAGACACCTCGTAAAGCGCGCAGAGTCAGCTGAATGAGACTGTACTCACCCCCTTGTGGCTGCTGTGATACCCTCAAGCGCCCATCCAACTCCGGATATGCCACCCCCAGGATCCGGAACATCAGGGGGGGTCATGGTGCGACGGGCACCCCTTCCACATTGGGAGGCCATCCCCAGCTGGGCCTCCGCCGTCATCTTGCTCCAGTGGCGCAGGTTCTCCCATCTCTTGCGGCAGTGAGTGCTCCATCTATGATAGACCCCCAGGGTCCGCACTTCCTTGGCGATGGCACGCCAAATACCCTTCTTCTGGTGGGCGCTGACCTAGAGGAAAGGTAAAGTAAGAATGGAACTTACTCCCCCATTGGCCACAACTTCCCACCCACGCCCTGAAACACATACACTGACCATCCTCACATGCAGGCCACAACCCCCCCACATTTATCTTCCATCCAGACCACTCCATACATTCATGTCCCATCCATCATGCTCACAGTGTACTCACCTGTTTGTCTGGAGGACCGTAGAGTAGCGTGTACTGGGGGCGGACCCCATCCACCAGTTTGTCCAACTCCTCCGCGGCGAAGGCAGGAGCCCTTTCCCCAGACACATGAGCCATTGTCGCTTCCAGACTCAGGTCACAACAGCACTTGCAGTGTAGGTCCTCTTCTGCTGAAGGTCAGGTATCAAGTGAGTGCACAGATAGAAAATGGGGGTCACGTTCGCGGCGGTGCGTACCGTCACCACCGGCATACATCGTCATTGGCTCCTGGAACCCATAGGGCCCATTGAGAACCAATGCTGAATTGCGCGGTGGTCTTTGACCGCCTACCGCAACGCTGCACAATGCCAGTGCAGTTACCTCATTTCCCCTTGTCCCGCCTTACAGATCAGGCAGCCGCCATTTCAAGGGGGCACATGGCACAGCACCTAACTGCATCACAGCACATTTGAGCAGGAATACGGACAGACAGCGCCACACACTGATTAAATCACAATAGTGCAAAATACCCTTGTGCAACCTATGTGGTATATGACCCTCCGCTCACCATTCTCCTCCATAGGGCACATCTGCTGGGGCAGATGATGAGATGGCGTCATTCTCCGGTGTACAGACCCCTGGTGGACCTGTCAACAATGGAAGACAGACACATCATTATCACCTACAGACTTGATTGTGCCACAATCCATGAACTGTGTGCTCAGTTGGAGCCTGACCTGATGTCAGCTATCTGCTATCCCACAGGAATCCCCCCTCTAGTGCAGGTACTGTCAGTGCTCCATTTCCTGGCCAGTGGTTCCTTTCAGTGGCGATGGCATCAGGGATGTCACAGCCAATGTTCTCTAACGTGATGACCAGAGTGTTGTCTGCCCTGCTGAAACACATGCGCAGCTATATAGTTTTCCCCCAGGTGGATGATTTGCCCACAGAGAAAAGTGACTTATATGCCCTGGGACATATCCCCAACATCATTGGTGCCATTGATAGTACACATGTGGCATTTGTCCCACCACGCAGGAATGAACAGGTGTACAGAAACCAGAAAAGATACCATTCAATGAATGTGCAGATGATGTGTTTGGCAGACCAGTACATCTCTCATGTGAATGCCAAGTATCCTGGCTCTGTGCATGATGCTTACATTTTGAGGAATAGCAGCATCCCTTATATGATGGGGCAACTCCAGAGTCACCGTGTGTGGCTAATAGGTGAGCCCAAGGTCCCCACACAGTTTGAATAGGTTTCTGGGTATGGGAAAGTCCCTAAGGGTTGGTGTATGTCTAACAGATACCCCTCGATATTTGCAGGTGACTCTGGTTACCCCAACCTGTCATGGCTACTGACCCCATTGAGGAATCAAAGGACAAGGGCAGAAGGAAAAGATATTGACAACCGAATCAACATCATCATGCAATACTTCCAGTGAGACACAGGTAAGAGACTGCCACTGCTCCTCTCATATCAGACTACTGTAGGACATTGTATAAGTCTGCCTTTTTACCTCTTTGGACCCTGACAGTTCACTTTGCCTTTCTTTTTCACAGATCTGGGTACCACATTCTGCCTTCTGCTATGTTCACTGCTGCCCAACAACTGTCATACTTTGGTATGTGCAAATTAATTTAATTTGTCAGAGAGGTTGTTATAACACATTTGTGAAAGTACAGACTGACTCCAGGCCAGGTTGTTTTGTGATTCAAGGGTGTTTATTACAGTGCTAATAAGTGGAGGGGGATGTGCAATGGGCTTGGGTGATGGTGGAGGAATATCCATGGTAGAGTCCAGTCTCTTTGTATCACAGGTGCATTGTCCAAGGGGGCATAGGAACTGGAGCAATGGCAGTTCAAGGTGGTCAGGGTGACATAGTGGGACAGAAGGGTGACAATCAAGAGAGTCTTATTTCCTGGCGGGGGTCTTGGCAATGTTCTCTGTCTTGTGCCTGGATCGCAGGGATCGTTTGTGGGGTGGTTCTCCTTCTGCAGGGGGTGGGGTGCTGGTGGCCTGTTGGTCCTGTGGCGGGACCTCCTGTCCACTAGCGCTGGAGGACGTGGAGGGCTGTTCATCGTTCGGGCTAGTGTCAGGGGCCCATTGGTGTGCCACTGTCTCCCTCATGGTGTTGGCCATGTCTGCCAGCACTCCTGCAATGGTGACCAGGGTGGTGTTAATGGACTTCAAGTCCTCCCTGATCCCCAGGTACTGTTCCTCCTGCAGCCGCTGGGTCTCCTGAAACTTGGCCAGTACCATGCCCATAGTCTCCTGGGAATGGTGGTATGCTCCCATGATGTTGGAGAGTGGGTTCCCTGGGCCTGTCCTCCCCCTGTCACACAGCAGACCTCCCAGCTTCCCTGTTGTCCTGTGCCTCTGTCCCCTGAACCATGTGCCCACTGACCCCAGGTCCCTGATTGTCCTGTGTTTGTGGGGTTGCCTGGGGTCCCTCTAGTGGTGGACACACTGCTGATTGACATGTCCTGGGGACAGTGGCATGGGCCCGCTGGGTGGGTGCTGTGGTGGTGTTTCCTGAGGGGGGAGGTTCAGTGGTGGTTTGTGACTGTGGCAGGGGAACCGACTGTCCAGAGGTCTCTGATGGCCGGGCTGGTCATCTTGACCCAGGCATGCAGAGCTGCTGTCGTCACTTTGGGCCTCTTCTGTGGGGGGACTGGATATGGCTGGCACCTCCTGTCCGGTGACATTGGGTAGGGGTCTTGTAGGGGTGTAAATACATAGTTATTGTATCTGTGTGTGCCATCTTGTGCAATGGGTGAGTTTCCCTCTACTCCTGTGCTTGCATTATTGCCTTGGCCTTGTGTGAGTGGTGATTGTGTGCCCTGGCTCAGTCTTTCTACTGGACATGCTTTGGTGACGGGTATCCAGGCAGGTCTGTAATGGGTGTCCATGCATTGTTGTCACATGCAGGGCTTGGTATTGGGATGTGTGGGTTGTGATAGTGGGGTGTCTGTGAGGTGTTGTGGTGATGGGTGTGAGGGTAGGGGTAGGTGTTTGTGATGGCATGCAGGTAGGGTGGGGGATATAAAAGTAAAGATTTGACTTACCAGAGTCCAGTCCTCCAGCTACTCCTGCGAGGCCCTCATGATGCATGATTGCCAAGACTTGCTCCTCCAATGTTGTTAGTTGTGGGGGAGGAGGTGGGGGTCCACCGCCAGTCCTCTGTACGGCTACCTGGTGTCTGGATACCACGGAACGCACCTTCCCCGTAGGTCATTCCACTACTTCCTGATGTCATCCCGTGTTCTTGGTGCTGTCCCACTGCATTGACCCTGTCGACAATTCTCCGCCATAGCTCCATCTTCCTTGCTATGAATGTCTGCTGCACCTGTGATCCTAATTGTTGTGGCTCTAACCAGATGATTTCCTCCACCATGACCCTGATCCCCTCCTCAGAAAACCTGGGGTGTCTTTGAGGTGCCATGATGTGGTGTGGGTGATGTGTGAGATGATGTTTGTTGTGATGTGTGCTTCGATGTGTTGGGGTGTGTTCTTTGAGGTGCGTGGATGTTGTATGAGTGATGGTGTTGTGTGCCTCTGGATGCTGGTGTTGTCTTTGTTATTCTCTCTCTCTCTGCTTCTTCCCAAAGTTTCTTTGTAAGGGGTTGTGGGTAATGTGGGTGTGTGTTTTATAAGGGTGTGGATGTGTGGGTGTGGTGTGTGTATGTGTGTCAGGTGTGTGTACTTTGAATTGTCCAATGTGGTTGTGTTTTGTAAGTGTGTGTGTATTTTGAGCGCGGCGGTTGAAAGACTGCCGCGTTGATTCGTGGGCCGTGATAGCGTGGGTGCATTCCTGTTGGCGTGACAGTGTGGGTTTTGCTATCGGCAATTTATCACTGACCTTTGGCATGGCAGACTTATGTGGGTGTCTGTATTGTGGCGGATTTATAGATGTGGGTCATAATACCTGTAGCGGATTTCCGCCACGGTATGTTGGCGGCCGTCAGCACAGCGGTGAGCGTGATTTACCGCCAGGGTTGTAATGAGGGCATTAGTGGGCCCTGCACCCGCTGCCAAGCACCATTCCCATTTGGTGGAAGAAATTGGAAGAACTGTAGGACTTTGAGACTAAATATATAAATGTGTATAAATATATACATATGTGTGTGTCTATATATATATATAGATATATATATATATGTAATATATATATATATATATATATATATATATATATATAATGTGAAAATAAAGAGAGAACTCTGAGTAGTTCCCAAGTTTAGGTGGAGAGCAGCTCCAACATAGAACACCCTAGCACCCTACAACATAAGCAACACTCTAAATGTGCTCACCTTTAATGTCTGATTTCAAGCAAAGTTTTTAAGCATAGTATCAACACAGTGCCATCCGTGTCGAGCAAGAAAGGAAAAAAGTATACAGCAAAGTCTTGAAGCATAGGATGAGCACAGTGCTATCCACACCGAGCTGTGATATGACAAAAGACTTTCACTGCTCCAGCCACTGTATTACAGCATTGTGTTGGTAAAACACCAACCAAGCCAACGTGGAATGAGCAAACGCAACCCCTGATACATATTTCACCATCATTATAGCTCTTCAGAGAGGTTCAGCTTTGTCTGGACACAAGGGAACACCCAGTATAAGTCAAAACGATACCCTTTCAGGCTTAGAGTGATGTATAAATTATGTGAAACCTAAGAGAGAACTCTGAGTAGTTCCCAAGTTTAGGTGGATAGCAGTTCCAATATAGAGTACCCTCAAACACCGGAGTCACTCTAAATTTGTTCACCAGAAATGTCTGTTTTTCTAACGATGTTTTTAAGTGTAGTATTATCACAGTGCCATTCACACCAAACTAGAAAGGGACAAAGGGGGTCATTACAACTTTGGCGGTAAAAGCCGCTTACCGCCGTGCAGAAGACCGCCAACACACCGCCGCGCCCGCGGATTTCCGCCACAGCTATTACGACCCACGGCATAGAATCCGACAAAATTTAGACACCCACACAACTCCGCCACACCAAAGGTCACACCGTCACGCCAACAGAAATACGCCCACACTATCATGACCCATGAATCCACGCGGCGGTCTTTCAACCGCGGTATTCCGTTGGCGGTACACACCGCCACGCTCAAAATACACACACTTCTACAAAACACCGCCACATAGGACAATTCGAAATGCACACACCTGATACACATACACACACCACTCCCACACACCCAATACAATATAAAACACACACCCACATCACCCACAAACCCCTACGACCAAAAATTTAGAAAGAAGGCCAGAGAGAGAGCACCAGCAAGAACAACAGCATCCACAGGCACACAACACCATCACCCACACAACTTCCAGGCACAAAACACCACACACCACTACACATCACCACACTTATCACCACACACTCCACCCCACACATCACCCACACCATCCAATGGCACGGCAAAGACACCCCAGGTTCTCAGAGGAGGAGCTCAGGGTCATGGTGGAGGAAATTGTCCGGGTAGAGCCACAGCTATTTGGAGCACAGGTGCAGCACACCTCCATAGCTAGGAAGATGGAGCTATGGCGAAGAATAGTGGACAGGGTCAACGCAGTGGGACAGCACCCAAGAAATACGGATGACATCAGGAAGAGGTGGAACGACCTACGGGGGAAGGTGTGTTCTGTGGTCTCAAGACACCACCTTGTGGTTCAGAGGACTGGTGGCAGACCCGCACCTCCTCCCCCACAACTAACAACATGGGAGGAGCAAGTCTTGGCTATTTTGCATCCTGAGGGACTTGAAGGAGTAGCTGGAGGAATGGACTCTGGTAAGTTAAAGCTTAACTACTATATCCTCCACCCTAACTGCAAGCCATCACATACCCCCACCCCCACCCTCACCCCCATCACTCCTACTCCTCACAAATGTACCAATATCACAAACAACCCATCCCAACAACAAGCCCTGCATGCAAAAACAAAGCATGGACACCCATCACTAAAGCATGCCCACTGCACATACCCATGCAACCCCCTAAACCATCATCACACAAGCCCCCACACAGGAATGCCAGCACTGAGGTACACGGTCACCCACCCATTGCACACCATGACACACACAGATGCAATAATCATGCTTTTCCACCCCTGCAGGGCCACTACCCAACGTCACCAGACAGGAGGGTCCAGACATCTCCACCCCACCCACAGACGAGGCCCACAGTGATGACAGCAGCTCTGTCCACCTGGATCTAGATGACTAGCCCGGACCATTGTGGGCCTCGGGACAGTCGGTTCCCCTCACACAGGCACAGGCCACCACAGACCTTCCACCCTCTGGTAACACCAGCACAGCACCCACCCAGCCGGCCCATACCTCCGTCCCCAGGACACGTCAATCAGCTGTGTGTCCACCACTACAGGGAACCCAGGATAACCCACCACCCCAACAACAACAGGGACCTGGTGGCAGTGGTAGTGGGCACACGGTCCAGGGGACGGAGGCACAGGAACACAGGGGAACTGGGAGGGCTGCTGTGCGACAGGGGGTGGACAGGCCCAGGGAACCCACTCTCCACGAGGCCCTCTCCTCCATCATGGGAGCATACCACCACTCCCAGGAGACGATGGCAACGGTCCTGGCCAAGTTTCAGGCGACCCAGCGCATGCAGGAGGAACAGTATTTGGGGTTCAGGGAGGAACTCAGAACCATCAGCTCCGCCCTGGGCACCATCGTAGGGGTGCTGAAGGAAATACTGAACACCAGGAGGGACACTGTTGCACTCCAAGGGGCCCCTGACACTAGCATGGACGATGAACTGCCCACCACCTCTGCCGCCGCCAGTTGACAGGAGGCACCGCCACAGGACCACCACACCAGCACCCCACCCCCTGCAGATGGAGAACCACCCCGCAAGCGGTCCCTGAGATCCAGGAACAAGACAGAGCACAATGCCAAGACCCCCGCCAAGAAATGAGATCACCCTGATTGTCAACTCACTGTCCCACTTTGTCACCCTGTCCATATTTGAACTGCCCCAGCTCCACTTCCTATGCCCATATGGGCAATGCACCTATGAGACAAATAGACTTGACTCTGCCATGGACACTCCTCCGCCATCACCCCTCACCATTTAACTCCCCCCTCCAATAATGTTTATGTAAATAAACACACCTAAAACACCAAAAGATCTGGAGTCTGTCTGTGATTTCGAAATAGTGTATTTGCAATTACAGTGACAGAATTTCCAGGAAATACTAATGTCAACATACCGATGTCACACAGGTCTAGTCCATGAGGAATCTAAGCAGATGACACACAGTGGGACCCACACCTGTGAAACCGTAAGGGAAAGTGACAACTCAGTGACCATACACTGGGTGAAATCAACAGACAGGAGAGAGGTAAAAGTGTAAAAGTACTTGTAGTAGGCAGGAATGTATTCTCACCTGTGTCTCACTGGAAATATTGCTGGATGACTGAGTCCCTGTTGTCAATGTCTTCTTCCTCTGCTTCCTCCTCATCATTGTCCACAGGCTCCACAGCTGCCACAACACCGCCATCTGGACCATCCTCCTGCAGAAAAGGCACCTGTCGTCGCAAAGCCAAGTTATGAAGCATTCAGCAGACCACGATGATCTGGCACACCTTCTTTGGTGAGTAGAATAGGGATCCACCTGTCATATGGAGGCACCTAAACCTGGCCTTCAGGAGGCCGAAGGTGCGTTCGATCACCCTCCTAGTTCGCCCATGTGCCTCATTGTAGCGTTCCTCAGCCCTGGTCCTGGGATTCCTCACTGGGGTCAGTAGCCATGACAGGTTGGGGTAACCAGAGTCACCTAATAGCCACACATGGTGCCTCTGTAGTTGACCCATCACATAAGGGATGCTGCTATTCCGCATGATGTAGGCGTCATGCACTGAGCCAGGGAACATGGCATTCACATGGGAGATGTACTTTTCTGCCAAACACACCATCTGTACATTCATGGAATGATAACTCTTCCGGTTCCTGTACACCTGTTCACTCCTGTGGGGGGGGACCAAAGCCACATGGGTCCCATCAATAGCACCTATGATGTTGGGGATATGTCCAAGGGCATAGAAATCACCTTTCACTGTAGGCAAGTCCTCCACCTGAGGGGAAACGATGTAGCTCCGCATGTGTTTCAGCAGGGCAGAAAACACTCTGGAGAACACGTTGGAAAATATAGGCTGTGACATCCCTGATGCCATGGCCACAGTTGTTTGAAAGACCCACTTACAAGGAAATGGAGCACTGACAGCACCTGCACTTGAGGGGGGATTCATGTGGGATGGCGGATTGCTGACATCAGGTCTGGCTCCAACTGGGTACACAGTTCCTGGATTGTGGCACAGTCAAACCTGTAGGTGATGATCAAATTTCTTTCCTCCATTGTCAACAGGTCCACCAGCGGTCGGTACACCGGAGGATTCCGCCATCTCCTCACATGGCCCAGCGGACGGTACCTATGAAGGACAACAGCGAGCACAGAGTCAAACAACTCAGAGGTATGTACCCACAGTCTAGACAGAACACGATTCATACACAAATTCAGGCCTGTATGTGTTTTGAGAGTAGGCCAAGGTATGTGTGACGCAGTTGGTAATTAGGCCATGTGGGCCCCTGAAATGGCGGCTGCCTGACCTCTAAAGCGGGACAATGGGATGTGAGGTAACCACTGGCGTTGTACACCGTCGCGGTAGGCGATCGAAGACCGCGGGGCAATGCTGCATTGGTTAACATTGGACTCTATGGGTCCCAGGAGCCAATGACGATATACGCCGGCGGTGATGGTATGCACCGCCGCGGACATGACCGCCGCGGACGTGACCGCCATTTTCTAGCTGTTGAATCACTCAGTACCTGATCTTCGACAGGAGAGGACCTACACTGCAAGTGCTGATGTGACCTCGGTCTGGAAGAGACAATGGCTCGTGCCTCTGGGGAAAGGGCCCCTGCCTTCACTGCGGAGGAGTTGGAGAAGCTCGTGGATGGGGTCCTCCCCCAGTACACGCTACTCTACGGTCCTCCAGACCAACAGGTAAGTACACACAGGGAGCATGCTGTATGGGCTATGCATGTGTGGAGAGGGCTGGTTGTAAGAAGGAAGGGGGCAGAGTTCTGCGTGCATGAAAGACGGTGGGTGCATGTGCCACATGGCAAGGGTAGGGATGAGGGCCACTCACTTTGACGGTGCAGTTGGTAATGACTTCTCTTCTTCCCCTGTACATTTCATGTAGGTCAGCGCCCCCCAGAAGAAGATTATTTGGCGTGCCATCGCCAAGGACGTCCGGACCCTGGGGGTCCACCACAGACGGAGCACCCACTGCCAGAAGAGATGGGAGGACATTCGCCGCTGGAGCAAGAAGACGGCGGAGGCTCAGGTGCGGATGGCCTCCCAACGTGGGAGGGGTGCCCGTCGAACCATGAACCCCCTGATGTTCTGGATCCTGGCGGTGGCCTACCCTGAGTTGGATGGGCGCTTGAGGGGATCACAGCAGACACAAGGGGGTGAGTACACTCTCATTCTGCTGACATTGTGCACAGTGGAGGGGTCTGGGTGGGGGAGGAGGGCTGTGGGTTTCCCTAGGCCACGGCGAGTTCTGTAGGCTAGGTCCCTTCGTAAGGCATGGCCCTGTGGCCCCCCACCCCACCTCTGTAGAGTGCCAAGTACAGGTATTCATGCCCCTGTGTCATCTATGTGTGCAGATGTCGTACATAGCCTTGTAGGCCATTTCCCAGGAATTGCAGTGTAGAGCCCAACAGCGGGAAGTAGTGCAGGGTACTGCTGTGTCTGTCTTGTCCGCCAATGGTAGCGGTAATCCATGCACTCAACATGTCTTTCTTCTGTTTCCCCCCCCTTTTTTTTGCGGTCTACCTGTTCTTGTGTGCATTAGCATCATCAGGTGGAGGTGCAATGGCACCGGAGCACGAGGGAGCTGCATCCTACATGGGCATGGAGGCCCACACTACGGACTCAGAATACACCAGTGGGACGGAGGGCAAGGGGAGCACCACGGCGGTCACAGGATCTGCAACCAGTGACACAGACTCGTCCTCCGATGAGAGCTCCCTTGTGGTGGTGGCAACATCTGTGCCCCCCACTTCAACAGGTACAGCCGCCACCCCCCCTACCAGCATCGCCGTCCCAGCAGCTCCTCAGCCTTCGCCCCATGCCTGCTCACTCAGGAGGGTGGGCATCACCTTCACCCCAGGCACCTCAGCCCCTGCCCCTGTCACCTCTGCTGCCCTCAGTGAGGAGGCCATTGACATCCTCAGGTCACTCACTGTTGGGCAGACTACCATTTTGAATGGCATCCAGGGTGTAGAAAGGGAGTTGCAACACACAAATGCATTCCTGGAGGGCATTCATTCTGGTCAGGCTGCCCTTCATCGAACCGTTCAGACTCTGGCCTCAGCACTGATGGCAGCCATTGTCCCTGTGTCAAGCCTCCCCCCTCCAACTTCCTCCACCCAGACCCAATCCCCTGTACCTCTGCCTATCCCAAGCACACCATCAGACCAGCCTGCACACACCTCAACACACAAGGGAAGCTCAGGCAAACATAAGCACCACACATCCCGCAGGCACTCACGCAAGCATCACACACAACAGACACACCAACATCCACTGCCTCCACTGTGTCCCCCTCCTCGTCGTCTCCCTCCTCCCTCCCAGTCTCGTCTACACTCACACCTGCATGCACTACCTCTACAGCCACTATGTCCCGCACCAGCACACCCAGCAGCACACCCCGCTCACGTGCAGTCACCACCCCCACTACCATACACACATCCCCTGTGTCCTCTCCCAGTGTGTCTGTGACGCCCCCTCCCAAGATACACAAACGCAGGCACACACCCACCCAACATACACCCACCTCATGACAGCCTCCAGCGCATGCACCTGCACCCAAAGCCACAAAAGTTACACCTCCTACAAACACCTCCTCTTCCTCCACTCCCAATCCCCCTCCAGCTACCCGTCCCAGTGTCTCCAAACAACTTTTCCTGTCCACCCTTAAACTATTTCCCACCACCCCCCGTCCAACTCATAGGTCCCGTACTAGCACCTCAGCCACAAAATCAACGAGACCAGTGGTGCCTGTTGTCACAGGTATGTGGAGTGCACCGGCCACCAGGCCAGCCAGTCTATCACGGAGCCAGAGCACAGCCAGTCCCCCCCTGTGAAGCACCAGAAGTTGGCCAGTGCCCTGCGGGAGAGGGGGAAGACTCCAGCCACTCAAGCCGATCACAGGGGTCCCGGGGGGAGTGTGGACTCTGCTGTGACTCCTCCCAAGGTGGGGAAGGGGCAGAAGAAACCTGCAAAGTCTGGGAGGAGCAGCACGGCGGAGAAGACCGCCATCATCCCCGCTGGCCAGGAGGGCCCTGGCAGCCTCATCGTCGCTGGCCAGGAGGGCCCCACCAGCCACAGCCCAGCTGCCCAGGAGGGCCCCGCCAGCCACAGCCCAGCTGCCCAGGAGGGCCCCACCAGCACCAGCCCAGCTGCCCAGGAGGGCCCCGCCAGCCACAGCCCAGCTGACCAGGAGGGCCCCACCAGCCACAGCCCAGCTGGGCAATGAAGGACCGCCAGCCCCAGCCCCACTGGGCAATGAAGGACCGCCAGCCCCAGCCCCGCTGGGCAATGAAGGAACGCCAAGGCAAGCACCGCTGAACAGGGCAAGCACCGCTGAACAGGGCAAGGACCGCCAAGGCAAGCACCGCTGAACAGGACAAGCACCGCTGAACAGGGCAAAGACCGCCAACTTAAGCACTGCTAGCCCATTAGCGGCAGGGGCAGTGACGCAACAGGGAACGTCACGGGGTGAGTGAAGCACTCTGGGCACAAAGCCCCCTCCAGAACCAGTGGAGACATGCATCCACTACCTCAGTCCTTGGCAGGATGAAGCACTCTGGGCACAAAGCCCCCTCCAGAACCAGTGGAGACATGCATCCACTACCTCAGTCCTTGGCAGGAAGAAGCACTCTGGGCACCAGTCCCCCTCCAGAACCAGTGGAGACATGCATGCACTACCTCAGTCCTTGGCAGGATGAAGCACTCTGGGCACAAAGCCCCCTCCAGAACCAGTGGAGACATGCATCCACTACCTCAGTCCTTGGCAGGATGAAGCACTCTGGGCACCAGTCCCCCTCCAGAACCAGTGGAGACATGCATCCACTACCTCAGTCCTTGGCAGGATGAAGCACCCTGGGCACAAAGCCCCCTCCAGAACTAGTGGAGACATGCATCCACTACCTCAGTCTTTGTCAGGATGAAGCACTCTGGGCACTAGTCCCCCTCCAGAACCAGTGGAGACACGCATCCACTACCTCAGTCCTTGGCAGAATGAAGCACTCTGGGCACCAGTCCCCCTCCAGAACCAATGGAGACTGTTATCCACTTGAGAGACTGTGGCTTTGCACTCCCCAGGATGGTACAGTGGGCAACCCACCCACTGGAGAGACTTGAGAGACTGTGGATTTGCACTCCCCAGGATGGTGCAGTGGGCAACACACCCACTGTAGAGACTTGAGAGACTGTGGCTTTGCACTCCCCAGGATAAAGCAGTGGGCAACCAACCCACTGTAGAGAGTTGAGAGACTGTGGCTTTGCACTCCCCAGGATAATGCAGTGGGCAACCCACCCACTGGAGAGACTTGAGAGACTGTGGCTTTGCACTCCCCAGGATAATGCAGTGGGCAACCCACCCACTGGAGAGACTTGAGAGACTGTGGCTTTGCACTCCCCAGGATACAGCAGTGGGCAACTCACCCACTGGAGAGACTTGAGAGACTGTGGGTTTGCACTCCCCAGGATAATGCAGTGGCAACCCACCCACTGGAGATACTTGAGAGTCTGTGGGTTTGCACTCCCCAGGATACAGCAGTGGGCAACCCACCCACTGGAGAGACTTGAGAGACTGTGGCTTTGCACTCCCCAGGATACATCAATGGGCATGGAGCCCCCTCGTGGATCTGGCGTATTGCACTCATCCGGCTGAGGTGCCCCCCCTTCCCTTCCCCCTGAGGTGCCTGTTGTATTTCTATCTGATGTCCCTGCAGTGTTCTCTCCGTCATGTTCGGGTATCTTGTGTGGGCCTCGCCCGTGCATTTTGGGCCCAGTGGTCCATGGACTATGAATATTGCAATACCTGGACTACTATTCGTGGTGTTTATTTTGTTATTAGTGTATATATGTAGATATTTGCTTACTCGATTTTGATATATTACAATGGTTCCACTCATTTCCTTTTGTCTTTGCATTCTTCCGGGGGGTTGGGGGGTGTTACTGTAATGTTTGGATATGCATTGGTGTGTGTGTTGTAGTGGGTGAGGGTGGGGGTGGGGGTGTTGCGTGCTGCGTGTCCCTGTTTTTTCCCTCCCCCCTCCCCTGTGTCGTAGGTGCAGTACTCACCGTGGTCTTCGCCGCCGGCGTTGGTGCTCCTGGTACAGGAGCAGGAAGACTAGTGCAGGAAGAATATGGAGTTCAGGCTCCATGGTGTCGTCATTCCTCGTGGAGTGTGTAGAGGTGAGCATTTTCCCTTCGAGATTCCTGTTTCCGCCGTGTTTTTATCTGCGGTGAATCCGCACCAGAAAAGGTGGCGGATTGGCCTGTCATAACAGTGTGGGCGGTACATTGTCTTCCTCCTGTCTGTTGGCGGTGACCGCTGCACTGTTTGTTTGTACCGCCGTGGCAGTCTGAGTGTTAAAGTGGCTGTCTTTGTTGGTGGTTTCCGCCACAGTCGTAATTGCAAATTTTTACCACCGGCCAGTTGGCGGTCTTACCGCCGCTTTAACACCGTCTGCCAGGGTTGTAATGACCACCAAAGTCTTTTGCAATTTACACAGCAAAGTCTTTAGGCATAGGATGAGCACAGTGTCATCTATGCCGAGCTGTGATATGATAAAAGCCTTTCACTACGTCAGCCATTGAATTACAGCATTGTGTTGGTAAAATACCATCCAAGCCAGCCTGGAATAAGCAAAAGCAACTCCTGATACATGTTTCACTATCAATATCGCTCTTCAGAGAGTTTTAGCTTTGCCCTGACACAAGTCAAAACAATACCTTTTCAGGCCTAGAGTGATGTATAAAATATGTAAAAATAAAGAGAGAGCTCTGGGTAGTTCACAAGTTTAGGTGGAGAGCAGGTCCAATATAGAGCACTCTACAACACCAGCAACACTCTAAATTTGCTCACCTCAAATGTTAGTTTTTCTAGCAAAGTTTTTAAGCATAGGATTAGCACAATGCCCAAATGTATGACCACTACTGTATCTGATTGTTATAATAAAATCATTATATAACTCAAATGGATGTATATTTAAAGGACTGGGCCAAAAATTAAATTACAAAACTTAGGGCCAGATGTAAGAAAGGATTTTACCCATTCTGTGTCTATGGGAAAAAGCTTTCGTGCACATGGCCCTTAATTACATCAGTTGCATTGATTCATTTAAATATTCTGATAACATTGCCATTCTCAGTACTCAAATATTAATGAGCAAAAATAAACAGTAATAACCAAAATCCTCAGTAAGCCAAAATAATCCAATACAAGCCTAAATATTATTTGTTTCAGCTTTCCGGGTGTTTTGCACAAAAATATTCAATCAGCCACCAAATGTCCACTCTTGCACTTCTCACATAAAATCCATTCACCCCTACTGCTCAAACATCCATTAACAAAATGAAATTAAAATCACTAGAACTCAAATGTTAGCATTGGACCCCTACAGATGATTAGAATGGGTATATCCAACTACTAGACATCTGGTCACAATTTGTATATCTGTCATTGCATTTACATGAATAACTCAGTGAGGCACAATTTATCTCACTTATTGCTTTCAACAGTTATTGTATTTGTCCATATACAGTGGTTGATTTACAAAATTAACCACGGTTACATGTACTACATCTTGGTGCAACTCATACTTTTGTCATCCAATACTGAGCGCCTTGCAGTCCAATGTAAGCGCTGACTCGCATTTCGGTGAATGCCACAGGAAGTGCAGGAGCCACCTTCTTCAGGGAGTGACAATAAAAAAGACCAATGCAAAACCCCAGAATGCTTCTGAAAGAAATACAATGGACTAATAAGAAAATGCTCCAAACTCCTACATAAACATACTGTAAACATTGTTTTACTCAAATAAATGCTGACGATGCAAAAAAAGACCCAATGTTCTACGGAAAATACGATAGGCTTTACATAACCACCAATAGTGAACCATCATACGTATATATACCACAGCATTGCTACCATCAACAGTGCCTCATGCAGCAACTATCCCAGGAGTGTGCATGCAAAATTACAAAAAAACAAAAAAACATTTGGCTGTATGCACCTATCTCTAAATAAAAGATATTGCTTACCACGAAACTGGCAAACAAATAAAGAAAAGCAAAAGGAATCTCCCAGTAAAAGAACAGAAGGATCAAGAGTCACCTAACTCAGAAAAAACAAGACATAAGTAAAAGGGTGAAACCAAACTTGTCCAAGGGTGAATAAGAAAAATAGAAGCCTACTTATGCCACCCAAAGGAAGGGTATAGTGAGACAAAAACACAACTCTCAAGTCAGAAAGTCCATTTATGCTATAAATCTCCAATGTAGTATACTGCGTATATAAGAAGCACAGAACAGGGCAGATGTCTCTGTAACAAAAAGGCACCCCGTGATGGGTGGCACAGACGATTAATAACTAAATGGCTCTGTTTGACAAGAGCCAAGCTCCCCATATAGGGATAGTACATATATACGAAACTTCCTGAAGCCTATTCTCCCATAAGCGTACAAGTGCCAAAGATATAAAATAGCCTTGATTAGATAAATATGGCACAGAGGGGGTACCGCCAAATGTGAGACTACTAAGAAGACTTTAGGTCAAATATAGTGATAATGGCCCACCAGGCATGTTATAGACCCACACACATAAGGATTGCTTTTGCTCCTTCCAGGGTGGCTTGAATGGTATTTTGCCAATACAAAGCTGTAATACAGTGCCTGGAGTGGAGAAAGGCTTTTGTTATTTCACAGCTTGGTGTGAATGGCACTGTGCTAATTCTGTGCTTAAAGACTTGCCTGTGTCAATGGCGAAAAAACGTTGTCCTTTTCCACCTCAGTATATATGGCACTGTGCTACTTCCATGCTTAAAAGTTTTGCTAGACAAACAGACATTTGAGTTAAGCAAATTGTGAGTGTCGCTGGTGTTGTAGGGTGCTCTATATTGGAGCTGCTCTCCACCTAAACTTGGGAACTACCCAGCCTTCTGACTTCATTTTGTAGAATTCATATGTTACTCTAGGCCTGAAAGGGTATTGTTCTGACTTGTATTGAGGTCTCCCTTCTCTCTAGACAAAGCTAACCCTGTCTGAAGAGCTATAATGATAGTGAAACATATGTTAGAGGTTGTGTTTTCTCATTCCAGGTTGACTTGGATGGTGTTTTACCAATCCAAAGCAGTAATACAGTGCCTATTGTGGTGAAACACTTTTGTTTTTTCACCACTTGGCGTGGATGGCACTGCACTGATCCTATGTTTGAAGACTTTGGTGTGTACATGGCAAAACACTTTCCTACTTTTTAGCTCTGCATGGATGGCAGTGTGCTAATACTATGCTTGAAAACTTTGCTAGAAAATCAGACATTTGAGTTGAGAAAATGTAGTGTAGTGCTCTATATTGGGGCTGCTCTCCACATAAACTTGGGAGCCACCCACAGTTCTCTCTTCATTTTTGGATATATACACACACACACATATATACAGATATAACATTTCATGAAGAATCATCAAAAAGCTCCAACATTATAGGCACGCCAAAAAATGTTTTTACTATGGAAAGTTGTCCTAACTATAACTACATATTGGTGACCACCTGTAGGACATGAATATACATATATATTCACTTTAAAAAAACAATGATTATTGGGACATTATACCTAGGCTGACATACCAAATCATAGAAATTCACCTGTTATAGTTATCTCAAGTAACTATAACTTCTGCCCTGGAGTAACTATAATTGGTGCCCCCGTCATGCAGTTTTTTCTGCAAAAATGTTACTGCAAAGATTACATTGATAATAACAATCATGTTATCAAAGATGTTCTGAGTGCCCTAATTTGTGGAGTAATTAGCAGTGCATGGTGAGGGTGCGAGTTATAGTTACCCTAGGGAACGAGTTATAGTTACTTGGCATAACGCTAACTGTATCAGGTGAATTTCTATGGTTCGGTAATGTTCAAAATGTGATCCGAACTATAATGTCTCTGTAACCTATTGTTTTTAAAGTAAATTTCTATGTTTTTTTTCAATTCTATTTCCTAACTATAAAGTCCCTGTAACCTTTGTTTTTTTCATTGAATTAATATGTTTTTTTAAGCATAAAGTAATTTTCATTACTATACGTTAATCCAACCACCAAAGAGGACGGCCTTTGGCCGTGCATGATGGAAGTTGGACGCAGAGCCTAGTAAAATTAACAATGCCCCAGGGACTTGGCCCACCCAGCATCTTCAGAATTACAAAACGCTAGAGCCCGCACTTTTTTTTTTTACATTTTCACTGGATCTACAGATCAGCCGCAGATTGCAGCGCATGTGTTTTAGCCCGGGGGAGTCCCTTTGCGACCCCTGCACCAGAGCTAAGGTGTCAGGGTGTCCATATCCTGACACCTTTTTTTTTATTTTTAACCTTCTTTCTGGAACTCGACTGAAGCCGAGTCCCAACATGGCTGCCAATACTTCTTTGTTGAAGTGTTAGCAGCCAATCACATCTCAGCACAAGATCGGGAGGAGTTGCAAATCTTTCACATCCCTTTATATACAAATTTGGATTTTCTTTACTTTCTCAAAAACTACTGAATGGATCTACACCAAATAACTAAAAGGCCTCTTTCTGGACCAAGAGCTACCCTTCTGCCAAATTTGGCGTAATTCAATGCAGTGGTTTCAGCACTATTGCTGTTCAAAATCCTTATAGAAAAATGAATGGGGAAAACATATTTTGGGACCCACCCTTTTTTTCAGCCCTTGCTTGATAGATCATCCTGAAACTTTCCAGACAGCCGCTGAAGTGGGCATAAAAGTATTTTTGGAAAATTTTGTGAAGATTTGTCAACCGATGCGAAAAATGTGGGCAAATCAAAACATGCTTTTTCAATAGAAACTAGGGGGCATATTTATACTCTGTTTGCACCGGATTTGTGTCATTTTTTTTTTAGAAAATCTGGTGGAAACTTAACTCCATATTTATATTTTGATGCTAGACCCACCTAGCGTCAAAATATTGGAATTAACTTAATTTTTTGCCTTCGGAAAACTACCTTGCGTCAATGAGGTGTAAGGTAGGCGGTCCCGGGCAAAAACTGACTCCAAGGCCTTTGCCCCTCATTTATCCTACTGTGCAAAAATCACGCATGGCAGGAGGAGGGCCTTAAATAATGGCGCTATGCCTACTTAGCAACATTATTTAACGCCTGGGTCAGGGCAGGCGTTAGGGGACCTGTGGGCCATTTTCTATGGTTAGAGGCCATGTTAACAGCCCACAGATGCCCTTCCCTGCACCCAAGGAAACACACACCTCCAACCACACCTGCGGGACACCTAAGGATGGAGGGACCCATCCCAGGTAACTTTATGTTATTTGTTTTTCAAAGTGCCATAGGGGGGCCTAACCTGGGCCCCCCTACATGGAACTGTGCCCAATGGCCATGCCCGGGGGACATAAGTCCCCTGGACATGGCCATTGGGCAGGGGGGCATGACTCCTGTCTTTACTAAGATAGGAGTCATGTCCACGGGGGTTATGCGTTAAAAAATGATGCTAGTCAGGTTAGTGTCATTTTTCTGGCTCTCACCTGTCTAGCGTCATTCTTTGATGCACAACCTTCTGTTTCCCCTAAGCCTCCCCCACCTAGTTAGTGTAATTTATTTTGATGCTAATCGGGTCTTACCTCTGGCTAGTGTCATTCCTTAAATATGATTCCCGGCTGGTGTCCAGGAATGGCGGTAGCCGACGATAAACGTTTTGAGGCAAACCTGCGCTAAGACAGGTTTGTGTCAAAAAGTATAAATCAGGGCCTAGGTCCTAACTACCTACCTAGTGGCGATATAGGTAGATAGACAGATAGATAGATAGATAGATAGATAGATAGATAGATAGATAGATAAATAGATAGATGGATAGATAGATAGATAGAGAGATAGATAGATAGATAGATAGATAGATAGATAGATAGATAGATAGATAGATAGATAGATAGATAGATAGATAGATAGATAGATAGATAGATAGATAGATAGATAGATAGATAGATAGATAGATAGATAGATAGATAGATAGATAGATATAGCTATATAGGTATTGCTAGGTATAAAGATATATATTATATATAAATATATAATTTATATGAAGGGGGAGGAGTGCAAGTGGCCCCATACCCAGGTTGATTTCTGATCTAGGAACCCAATCCCCCAGAACACGGCCAGTTTCAAAAATGGGAGGGAGGCTGTACAGCCCCCTGAGCTTATTTTGACCCTGGGGACCCCATCCCCAGTGGCCAGTCAAAAATTAGAATATGAGGAGGGGGCTGTGCAGCCCCCCAACCAATTTTTGTCCCAAGGACTCAATCTCCCTTGGCCCAGCCTCACCAAAAATAGAAAAGAAGGCTGTGCCCCCCCTCACTGGGCCATGTACGGCCCTGGGGACCCCATACTCGTGGACCCCACCTTGCATAACAAATGGTAGGGGGCAACGCAACCCCCTCTCCCAGAGCTAGTAATGGCCTTGGGGGCCCCATCCCCAGGGCCTGCTTGCCTACCCACGGGACATAGCAATTTTTCTGCCTCCACTCGTGCAGTCAGAGAAACCTGTGTTTGCTCTCACTTGGTGGGAGCAATTTTAAAACTCCCACCAAGCAACAGAAAACACTACTTTTGCTCCCAACAGGGTGGAGCATTTAGAAATCTCCCACCCACTGGGAGTGGACATTTCATCTTTAGTGTGGGCAGGTAAACGGATGAAACAATTGCTCCTGCCCACGAGGAGCAGCGTATTTTTCTGCTACCTTTAGCTGAAAGCAATGCAGGGACATTATAGTTAGGTTTAAATTTCACACACACAAAACCATAGAAACTCAGCATTCTCAAGAAACTATAAATTGTGCCCTATGTTAACTAGAACACCTGCCCCTGCCATGCACAGTTTTCTCGTCAATAATTTGATTGCAAATGTTGCAGTGATGTTATCAATGATGACAAAGAAGATGTCATGACTGATGTAATAAGTGGATTAATTAGCAATGAATGGCAAGGGTGCAAGTTATAGTTACCATAGGGCACAATTATGAGTTTCGTGAGATAACTATGACTATAACTGGTAACACCATATTCTGGCAAACCATATTTTAACACAATATTTTTGTCAACAATATTGTGTCAGTGAACCATTAGAAGTTCTTCTCATAGATCATTTCTCTCGTAAATTCAGTTTTACTCACCTTGAGCCTGCTATAGTTGGGGAATTGCAAATAACCATCTTTTGCTGTCATCTTATTTCATTGTTTGACTCAAACACAAGCATGATGTCTCACAGAAGTAGCCATATCATGTGCAGGTGTGCTCTCTGGAGGAGCTTTTGCATTCTGATGAACAGGTTCATCATAATTTTTTAACATAGCTCTTATTTTTGTTGAAAAAATGTATTTTTATTACTCACGCAAATAAACACAAAATTTGCAAATACCAAAATAAATTGACAAACAGCTTCCAGTGAATCACAATGTGGTGCTCAATGACGCAATACCCACAGCTTCACAGAAAAAACAATTGTGTTCCAACACCAAATGATGTAATGATTCATTCTAAAGCGAAACACAATGTAAACAACCAATCTGTAAACATCCAATCTCAGTGCGACACCTGGACCCTCATTACAAGTGTGGCAGTCTCAATACCGCCACACTCGTGATGGCCGTCGAACCGCCTCAGACAGGGCGGTCGGACCGCCCTATTATGACTTTGGCAGATGGGCCATGGTTCGAAAACCAGCACCGCGAGGTTGCCGCTTGTCGACAGCCTGGTGGTCTTGGTGGTCGCAATCCGCCAGGGCAGCGCTGAAAGCCTGGCTGGCGGAAAAGGGGTGTTGAGGGCCCCATGGTGGCCCCTGCACTGCCCATGCACTAGGCATGGGCGCTGCAGGGGCCTCCATAGACAGCCCTGTTGCGCATTTCACTGCCCGTATGCGCGACAGGTACTGTCACACCTGATGCACCACAACATTGCCACATGCTCGATTATGAGCTGGTGTCAATGTTGTGGTGACCTTTCCGCTGGGCCAGTGGGCATATATGCTGTTTTTGCCCGCTGGCCCAGAGGAAAACTTCTAATAGGGCGGGGAGCATTCCGCCAGCACTGGTGGTATGCTGGTTGCAGCGGCTTCAGTGGTCTTTTAAAAAGACTGCTGAAGTCATAATGAGGGCCCTAATGTCACTTACAGCCCTATACATAGTGATTCTCAATTCCCTCCAACATGATTTGTATAAATAAAAGAGCAAACATACAACAATCCTTGTTTGCTTTGCCTAAAAGAAAAGGAAATCAGCAATGACTCTATGGAAAATATGTAAGTGGTCCTTCCTGGTAGTACCAAACACCCAAAGAGAGTTCCCAAACAGTGGGAAACTGACTCTGACTAGTATGATCTACTCTTGTACACAAAGGATCAACTAAACCTATCTCTGTTAGTACAATCTTACTACAGAAATGTAATAAATTGACACATTCACAAAAACACACTCAAAGATCTCATAACCAAAACAAACTGCCCTGCTTGTGTCACACGTACAGGATACTGCAACTTCTTTCAGGAATGCTGACACACAATCAATAACCCAAATGGGACTATGGAAGGTCAGGAACACATCTTGAACTGGGCCACAATTTTAAGGGGCTCATTCACAAAGGTAAACTTACACTTGATTGTTTGCTATTCACAAATTTACTTTACTGGTAGTATCTTTGTGACCTCGGAGCTCACACTCATAAAATGATAGGATAGTCCTGTCTTTGTTTTGTTTGGAGATTCTGCAGTCAAAAAGATACTATTAGTAAAATACCCTTGTGAACAGCAAACAATTGTAAACTTACAGAAACTTACAGAAATACCTTTGTGAATCCAGCCCTACGTTCATGCATGAATTTATGTCCTTCAGGCCCTCTACTACAAGAATTGTTAGCGATTTTCTTTGTTCAAATTGGGCGGCAATAAAACCCTTCATTTGATGGAATGGGAGAGACGTTAATCCCCTAGTGAGAAAGACAAGTGAAAATCAGTACTCTAAATCTCTTACTCTATTCTTCTCTACTCTAATCATCATTTGAACTCTAATTTGAACTGAAGATACACAAACTGTACCATCTTCCACACCTACAAGCATTTCTCATAAGACCGGCCAATCAGGTTGAAGTGCTCATTAGGTTTTCGAGATTTCTCACAACACAAGCTTATTTCTGCATCCTTCAAATTTCACTATCCATGACAGAATAAGATACATGCATCAGATTTCACACAGCTTGCACCTTCTTGAATGTGCTATTCATTAAAACATTCCACAATTATGGCAGAGAAAAGAACAGTTGCTTCACATGGGAAAAAAAAAACATAATTTTTGTTATTTAGAACTCAAGCTCTCCTATAAATATAATGTTCACCTGTTCCAAAGTAAGACAGCAAACCATGTTAGCTATTTTAAAATTCAGGCCTACATTAGCAACAGTCAAAATAAACTTGATTTAAGATCATTTTACTCTACAAATAGCTTTTGTTTTGTGTGTATATGCAGTACTGCAGTGTAAATGTTTATGAAAGTCATCTTTTTGGCCCTGATCACCCCCAAATCTTTTGATTGATAGTGGTGGTTACTGGACAGCAGACAGTGCCCATTCTGAGGATGGTGGGGGGGGGCTGCGCTGACCATGCCACAGCCATAGGCAGTGAACAGTTCCCACTGTGACCCCCGCGTACTGACCTTCCACCAGCCTTTCTATGGTGGTGAAGCTGCCATGGAAAGGCTTGCAGAAAATGGACTCGTGCTCAGCACAGCAGTGCTGCCATGGGCACCACCGTGGCTGACCATGACTCCGACTGCCACCATCCCATTTGGATACATGTTCCTGGCAGTGGCAGAGATTGTGACCTATTACTAAGTGCAGGCACCTAATTGCCCTTTCTAAAAATTCACTTCCCAATAATTTTGGTGCCCATTGGTGTATTCCAGTACTTATGTTTAATATCATCATACAGTGTTTAAGAAAAGCAAATTAAACATCCTTTAAATTGCTCTAGTGACAACATTGTTTTAGATTTTTAACTTGGACTAATTTCAAATATTTCATTTTGTTGATTTTTTAAATTCCTTTTTCACTTTTTACAGAGTTTTTTTTGTGGGACCTAAACATTAGGGATACCATAAAGCGTTATCTGAATAGCCAACCCACTCTCAATGTAGTTCAATTTAGGGAGTTGTGTAAGGGCAGGGGATTACCAGCAGCTACTAATATCAGGAAGACTGAGCTGGTTAAGTCCCTTAGGGCCTGGCAGAAGCCCAGTAGGAAGGCACAGAGGAAGCTCCAAATGGAGTAAAGAGTGAGGATAACACTTCCATTCACCCAGGGGAGGAAGAAGAACCCTTAGGCCTCAGTGATAGGGAGGGGTCAATCATCAACACAATGACCATGGTCCTGCCTAGAGCTGGATCGGAGATAGGACTCACCTTAGGAGGAGCAAACCTGTCCCTCAGGGAGCAAGAACTTGAGGTCCAGCTAGCCTATATAGCATTAGAGGGAGAGACGTTGGCACTGGAAAAGAAGAAGTGGGAAAGAGAAGAACAGAGAGATGGTGGCAGCAAAGTAGAGTTTGAGGTATCAAGGGGTGGTGGGTTTGACAGCAGACTACCCAAGGGGACTTCTCCTAAGTACTGTGAGCCCAGGAGGTGGATGACATAGACAAGGGGCACAATACTGTAAACTGTAGTAATGATATAACAATCACACTTCCTGTCCAGTAGGCATAAACAATAGTGGGCAAAGTCAATTTGCAACAACTTAAACAGTAGAAGATGGGTGCATATTGGAATGTAGGCCCTACTACCAAAGGCCTGGTAGTCAGTGTTACAGCAGGGATACACTGCACAATTTGAGTTCAGAAAATACCAACCGCATTCCAAACACTGAGTCCAATAAATTTCAAATTCTTGAAATAAGGATAGATAGAAACCTAATGAAGTTCAATTCCTTTATTGGGTGTGACATAATCAATTCTTCCTGCTTAACAGAGTCTTTACACAATAGCCAACACAAGTTTCGTCATGAACGTGAATTTTTCAAGGCTGTGAAAGTATATGAAAAAAGAAAAACTCAACAAAAATTGTAAATCAAACTTTATGACAAGGAACAAAATAATAGGTGCATAATCACCATGTCAGGACACAGTCATAAGTCCCGAGAGAGTCCACCAAAAAAATGTGGATGCCAAAAAGATCAGAGACACCTTTATGCAAATGAAGGTAAGAGCAAGAAGATTGAGTATATAACCATGCATTTAAGAGTGGAATCGTAATTTCATGCATACTATCGAGTGCTGACGTCAACAACCTAAATACTGAAAGAGATGTGAACAGGGCCAGAGTATACCGATCAGAGCCAACGAATAGGAAAACATAGATTCCAATCCAAAAAAAGTGAAATGTTAGTAGAAAAGAGAACCAGACCATGGAAAAGGGAGTGAAGCATAAACACATTATAGACAAGCGAGAAAAATAAGTTAAGCTAATATAATATCAGGTTATCAGGTAGAACATTGGTCGCAGATTGGTAGATGAAACAGTCCAAAAAAGGCAAAAAGTAGAGAAGCCTGTAACTCTGGAAAATGATAAGCATAAATGTGTAAAGTAGAATATGTCCAAACTCAACTATCATCAAGACATGTGGTACACTACCCTACCTAAAGTCGATGAGTAGGCCCAAAAGGCAATAAGTAAACATGTGCCCAGTATCAAGACTCAAAATGTCCCCAGTTAACATAGTCCAAATAAACAAGTAAGGAGCTATATCTGATAAAGATATTAAAAACAAGTAATTTGTTAGTAGCAATAGCAACCAGTCAAAAAACAGAAAATGGGTGGGTGGGTACCAAAATAACAATAAACATTATACCCTATTGTATCAGGTGCGTCTAAGGTGATTTGAAGATATGTATTTGGACCATAAGAAGTCCTGTAGCTATGTTTGGATGGTTAGAAAGAGCATAAAAATCCCAAATTTATTCCCAGTAAACATGTAGCCATGTATAGCTATGAGCATTCATGTTGACAGCTCCATGTCAAGAGATAAATAGATAAGCAAGTTTGTAAGTACCACATAATGTGGTAAAACAGTACCAATAGTATATCTAATCGATACCATGTATGCCCAATAAATATGTGGTTAATACCACAGCTACCAGCCAATTCCTTAAAAATCACTCACCTAAAAATCCAGATTCCTGCTTTATGTAAAATACATTTTAGGTGGGCTATTTTTATGAATTGTCTGTTAACTGGGGACATTTTGAGTCTCAATACTGGGTGCATGCTTACTTATTGTCTTTTGAGCCTACTCATGGACTTTGGGTAGGTTAGAGTACCATCACATGTCTTGATGATAGTTGAGTTTGGACAGGTTCTGCTTTACACATTGATGCTTATAATTGTCCAGGATTGCAGGCTTCTGTACTTTTGGCTTTTTCTTTTACTATTTCGTCTATCAGTCTGGGACCAATGTTCTACCTGATATCAAGTTAGCTTAACTTATTTTTCTTGCTTGTCTATACTGTGTTAATGATTCACTCCCTTTTCCATGATTTGGTTTTCTTTTCTACTAACACTTCAACTTTTTCGGCTTGGATTCTATGTTTTCCTACTCACTGGTTATAAGCTGTGTACTCATGGTCCTGTTCACACCTCTTTCGGTACTTAAGTTGTTGATGTCTGCACCCGGTAGCCTGCATGCAGTTATGCTTCCATCTTAAACGCATGGTTTTATACTCAACCTTCTTTTGCATAAAAATGTCTCTGATCTTTTGGGTATCCAGTTCTTTTTTTTATTTTTAGCATGGCAATTTTGGTGGACTCTCAGGACTTATGACTGTGTCTTGACATTATGACTGTGTCATGACAATTAGTTTGTTCCTTGTCATCAAGTTTGATTTATAATTTTTGGAATGTTTTTCTTTTTTCATATATTCTCACAGCCTTGAAAAGTCACACTAGTCATGGAACACGTGTTGGCTGTTGTGTAAAGAATCCGTTGAAGTGGAAGAATTAATTACATCACAGTGAAGGAATTGACCTTCATTTGGTTTCTACATTTCCTCATCACAGATAATTTGAAAATTATTGTTCTCAGTGTTTGGAGTGTGTTTGGTATTTTCTGAATTAATATTGTGCAGTGTATCCCTCAGGTAACACTGACTACCAGGCCTTTGGTAATAGGGCCTACATTCCAATACACACCCAGCTTCTACTGTTTAAGTTGTTTAAATTGACATTGTGCACTATTGTTTATGCCTACAGGACAGGAAGTGCGATTGGTATATAACTGCTATCATTTATAGTATTGTATTCATTGTGGTTTTCAGCACTCCTTTTCTCTAGCTGTGTGAGATGCACTTTAGTAGTGTTAAATGTTTATGTTTGAGGATGACAGGGACAAACTAGTGCAGGAACTATTTTCTCACCAACCTGGAGTAGCCAAAGATAGGGGATCCAGGGAAAATCAAGCGGGTCTGAAACAGAACTTGATTAGACTAGAGCACCTCACAAAACAGGAACTGTCCAGATGGTGGAATGCCACCATTCTGGAGAGATATCTTGACATTTAGTAGGTTCTCTGGTACTTAGAATTACCATTTGTCCCTCCTTTGAGGACTTGGACCCTGTTCTTTTAACCAAATGGGAACACCTAATTTTATCCTCTTTGGTAAGTATGATCTATATACTCATAAAGCATTCTGAAAGGAAAAGAGAGTAATTCTCATAGGAGATTGTAGTACTGGATAATGAGATTAAAACTATTAATTTACAAGAGGCAACAGAATAAAACTACAAAATATTAAAAGATTTCTTAAATGCACATTGGATACTTATCAAGGAGAAAAAAAGAGAAGGTTAAAAAGGGATGATAATGATTACTGCAATGGTAGAGTTGTTTTTACATTTGCAAAAAAGTTTGATGGTGTAAGAACACTATGGAAACTCAAGGGTGAGATGTCTGACACAAGGAGTTGTAACAGCATCATTTAGTGAGTCTGAGGTTTCTAGCATTTCCAGTGGTAGTGGAAGTGACATTTTCAATAATGTCACCCCAACGAACACTACACCTGTTGGGACTACCTCCTCTTCTTTGTCTTTTCTAGCAGAAATTGAAAGGTATAAGAAGGGGACAAGGCTAAAAAACAACAAGCAACACCCCAAACTAGGAGAGGGAGGAACAGTGGCAGAAAGAAATGGGAGGGGGGCATGGTCACACAGTCAATATCCCACATCCAGAGAAATTGAATGTTACCACAAACATTGTATTTGGTAGTGAAAATCCAATCACAAACATGGATAATATCTTGATTGTGAACTTATCTGTTGTAACTTTGTCTGCACATCAATTCAGTGTTTTACAGAGAGGACTTGGTTTCTGTTTTACTACACCACCTGATTTTACACAGATTCAGATTGACTTGTTTTAGTTTGTGCAGTAGTTACATTAAAATAACACTTTCATTGGAAACCTAGGTGTGCTGTTTGTTTGATAACTCCCCTGCAGTAAGTAACAAACTATTAAAGATATACAGGATATACAGCTACTGTTATTTTTATCTCAGACTAATGCTCCTTTTCCTTCCATGATGGAGAATTTATCGGACTTGGATATTTCACCCAACTTAAGTCTGAAGAGTGGGCTTGGACCCAATTAAACTTTTATACCCCACTTACCTTTGGAAAACAGTATCAATATCTTTTACAAAGCAGTCACTGCAGATTTACATACATTGGAGGATTCTTTTTATACTAAATATAAACACTTGAAATATAATTTAACCATAGAAGAATGCAAGGCACTCCATGAACTTACACAACTCTCCAAGATAGTGATTAAGAAAGCAGACAAAGGGGGAATATCGTTATCATGAATAAAGAATACTTTATAGCAGATATAGTCAGGCAACCTTCAGACAGACAAGCCTATTTGATACTTTCAGACAATCCACTGCCAGACATCACTAAACGTATTCAAAACAAGCTTAGGCATTGGTGGGATCTCTTCCTATTTTCAGATATGGAATATAATTATATGTTGAACCCAACACCACAATCTCTCATATATATATATATATATATATATATATATATACATATATATATATATATTGCTTAAAATACACACAGTGGTCAATTTCCCTCTGGGCAGACACATTATATCCGGTATTGGTTTCCCTACTGAGCACATCTCTGAGTTTGCCGATGTGTTCCTATAGACCTTAGTGCAGAACTAACCATCCTATTTACAGGATACAAAAGGTTTGCTAACTAAATTGGAAGATTTAGAGTGCACAGATGCATGTACATTTGTGACCTTAGATGTTAACTTTTTATACACCTGTATCCCTCTTGAGAGGGCCTTTAGGCTCTCATATCTAGTCTTTTGGTTTGTGAAGCTACTTTGACTGAACACACAGAAATGCTTTTGGACCTCACTTGATGTTTTCTAGAGAACAATGCTTTTGTTCACGAAGGACATTGGTACAACGAAACACAAGGAATAGCTATGGGCCCAAATGTTCTCCCTCATATGCCAATGTATATATGGGTGCATTGAAAGGAACCATTTATGTCAAGGATGTCAGCCAGAAATGTCCAACTGTAGATGTATTGACAAAATTTTTGTTATATGGAGAGGCAGCCCACTAGAGCTCAGAACTTTCATGACCTTTCTTGACAGCAACACATACAATATTTCCTTTACTTACCATATTCATTCTAAACAAATGGATTTTATTGATGCCACTGTGTACATGGATGGTTCAAACATTCTGTCCAGACTTTACAGGAAACTAATGGCCTGCAACTCTGTACTACACACACACACACACACACACTGAGGGTACATCCAAATGGACAGATTGACACCATACCCTTAGAGGAAATTACTTTTTTGAGATGCGATTGTAGTGATGATCAGGTTTTTAGGCATAAATAAGGTCTAGTGGAAAACCACTTCAGAAAAAGAAAGTACTCTGAACAAATACTTCACAAAGCCAGGACTAGGATTCTGAGCACAACACGTCAGTCTCTACTTACTAGCAAGAAGCACGCTACTAGAAAAAAGCAAATGCTTAAGCCTTATCACCCCATACATTTCACAGTCAAACACTTTACCGAATTCTTAACAAACACTGGCATTTACGTAAGTTGGATGGCGCACTGTCTAAACTCATCAATAACAAGCCTAGCATTATTCATAGTGGAGGCACTACCTTGAGAAATATGCTGTGTGCTAGCTATATACCACTAGATCCACCTGCTATTTCTCTGGCCTTGCTATCTACCAAACTAAAAATATTCTTTAAATGCATTTGTTGTAACATGTACCCGTTTGCCGATGACAAGAAAACAACATTTAGTTATAATACATACAAACTATATTCAATTTGACATTTCATTAACTGTAATTCTAGATTTGTTGTCTATTGCATTGATTTGTTGTACTTGTAAGCGTATCAACATTGGTATCCCAATATGATAGCTTAAGGAAAGAATACAGGAGCACATCAGAGCTGTAAGGAGCAACAGTCCTGACTACCTGTTGGCCACACACTTCAACAATGAACACGCTGGCCAAGATCTGCTAACATCAAGTTTCATGGAATAACCAGGGTGGTTGTACATCCTAGGGGTGGTGACAGGGTGGGCACCCTGAGACAATCCAAATGTCAATGGATCCTGAGGTTACGTGCAGTTGATATGGGTCTGAACGTTGATAAAGAATGACATGTAGTTTTGACATAATAATGGGGGTGCTTTGCTATTTGTGATAGGTACTCTCTTTAACACAAACTACTTATTGTGTGGTGTTACTGGACTTTGCCAAATTGTTGCTTATTATTTTGTTGTAACAATCAATGAATATGTCAAGCTTATTTCTTGTGGAGTATACTATTTTGTCATAACTGTTGGAGTATCTATACTTTCCCACCTAATTTATTATAGGGTACCATCGTTTTAAACAATTTTATCTCCCATTCTTTTTCTTATTCTCTTACTCTATCTTGTACTTGACTTTACACTACGTACTGATACTAACATTCCTTTGGGATTTTTTCACCTCATCTACCCTACCATTTTGCTATATATCTGTCACCCTGGGTCTTTTTGGACTACTTGAATCCCTATGCTTGGGAGTCACAAGCATGTGAGCAAGATCACATATGTGACACATCCACTTACTTCGTAACCTCTCACTTTTTGTTTTGTTTTCTTACAGAATTTATGTTCACCAGATCACATGTGGATGAACCTTATTTTTCAATATATTTGTGTGTTAGACTTTCTAAGCTTACTCACTTAATAGCAAGATTAATTTATCTAGATATGAGTTTCTTATGCGTGTCTGTGAATGCTAGTAGACATGGAAACAGAATGATCATGCTTAGTGTGATTTACTTGTGTTGTGTCTACTAGTCCATTTTTGCTTTCTGATATGACACAGCTGTTGATTTTGCAGCCTCTTACTTTCTGTTGTGCTTTTTTCAGTATTTGTTGTTACCATTTCATATACCGATTAGCCCCATTTTTAAAGTGTAGTTATTTGTTAAAGTATTCACTTTCTATCTATGAAGATCTTCCCAGATACAAGTCTTTGATGCTTATTCTTGGGCAGTCATAGACCTACCAATATGGCGACTGTGTGTAGTGAAACATAATTGTTTCTACTAGTCCCGTTTTGGTTTCCGATATGACGTATATGGATGCTCCCCTTTATTTAAGGGTACCTTACTTGTGATTCCTGGGCCACAATGTGCTATTTTTTTTTATGTAAGGTAAGAATCCGCATTTTCAGGTGAGTGATTTTTAGAAATTGACTAGTAGCTGCTGTTTTAAGAAAATATTTATTGGGCATACCTGGTGTGGATTTGATGTACTTTTGGTACTGTTTTACCACATTACGTAGTACTTACAGACTTGCCAATGTATTTATCTCTTGACATTGACCTGTTGCCATGACAGCTCTTAGCTATGCATGGCTATGTGCTTACTGGGATTTGATTTTGGATTTTTATGCTCTTTCTATTCATCCAAACATAGATGCAGGACGTATTACAGTCCAGATACATTTCTTCAAATTACCTTAGACATGCCTGATGCAAAAGGGTATGTTGTTTATTGTTATTTTGTTACTCATTTGCTGGTTTTTGACCAGTTTCTATGGCTTCTAACAAATCATTAGTTTTTTGTTTTTTTCATCAGATAGAGTTCCTAACTTGTTAATATGGACTATGTTAACTGAGGACATTTCGAGTCTCGATACTGGGTGCATGTTTACTTATTGCCTTTTGATCCTACTCATAGACTTTAGGTAGGTTAGTGTACCACCACATATCTTGATGATAGTTGAGTTTGGAGGTGTTCTACCTTACACATTTTGCTTATCATTTTCTAGGATCAAAGGCTTCTGTACATTTGACCTTTTTTGGACAATCTTTGACCAACGTTCTACCTGAAATTAGGCTAACTGAACTTCTTTTTCTCACCGTATACAATATTTATGATTCACTCTCTTTTCATGCTTTGGTTCTCTTTTCTACTACACTTCAATTTCTTTGGCTTGGATTCTATGTTTCCTATTCGCTGGCTCAGAGCTGTATACTTTGGTACTTAAGTTGTTGATGTCTGCACTCAATAATCTGTGTAATTAAGTTTCTGTCTTAAGCGCATGGTTATAAACTCAACCTTCCTGTTCTTACCTTGGTTCGCCTAAAAACAACTATGATCTTTTTTGTACCCACTATATCTTTTTTTGGCATGGTACTTTTGGTGGACCCTTGGGACTTATGATTGTGTCCTAACATGGTGATTATCATCTATACAATTTTTGGTGTGTGTTACTTTTTTCATTTACTTTCACAGCCTTGAGAAAGTCACACTAGTGATGAAACAAGTGTTGACTGTTGTGTAAAGAATCTGTCAAGGTGGAAGAATTGATTACATCACACACAATAAAGGAACTGAACTTTATTTTTACGTATCCTTACTACGGAGAATATGAAAATTATTGTACTCAGTGTTTGGAGTACATTTGGTATTTTCTGATCTCATAGACATGGGGCAGACATCCCTTGAGAAGGCTCTTTGGATGGGAAGGGTTATTCCTCAGTATTCAGGTTCACTTCTGTGGTAATATATCCCAGTATTGTGAGGGTTAGGCCCTAGGAGAGGATGAGGCAGAGTGCTATCCACAAGAGATATCTCATCAAGAAGTTAGGTCTGACCCCACAGCAGCATAGGATAAAATGTAGGGACACCCAGAAAGTTAATATCCAGTCCTGGGTTGACTTTGTAGACTTCTCAGTTGAGGCACTAGAGGGCTGGTAACAAAATAAGTTCTTATGAGGGGCTATACAAATCAATCATAGAAGAGCACATCTTGAGTAATTGTACCTCAGAGAAGTTACACCAGTAATTACTGGACTCTAAGCTGTCTAGACCCAGGGACCTGGGAGAGAGAGCTGATGAGTCATTGAGAATCAGGATTTCCAACAAACCCCAGGGAGGTGATCAGACGAAAGAAGGACAAGGTCCCCCCAGAGGAAAGCCCGGGTGAAGATGGTAAAAAATCAAAAGAATCCTCACAAAAACCTGCACAAGGAGGGGGAGCCCAAGCCATTCGAATTCCAGGGGGTTGGGTATCAGAGGAAGTTCTTTGCCCTTGCAAAGGTAAATAAGTATTTTAACTGTTACCAACCAGGTCAAAGACCCTCACTGGTGGGCAGGCCCATCAGATTGCTAATGTAGATGTGGGGTTGGAAGTTGTTCCAGAGATGGGGTCACAGAGGTTACCTTAGTACCAATGGGAGGGGTGGATATTGCAGCCCTGGCCACCTTATCTCCAAGCATGGAGAAGTACAGGCAGAGGCCTAAAGTCAATGGGAGGCTGAGGCTCTGAGTGATACAGGTGCCAGTGTGCCAGTGTGACTAGGGTCACAGAGAAACTGGTTTGTCCAGAGCAGATCCTACCTGGTGTATTTCACAAGGTAACATATGCAGAGATCAGAGCCAAGCTCCATCCCATGGCCATTGTGCGCTTGGAATGGGAGATGTGGCAGGCTCTAAGAAGGTAGTTGTGTCTCCAGCCCTCCCAGAAGAGTGTAAACTGGGATATGGTCTTGAAGCATCTGCATGGTCAGAGGTGAAATGAAGGGACCATGCACAGATGCTGGATCTCCCTGAGTGGGTTTGTGCTGTGACCAGGTCACAGACTGCACAACTTGAACCCTAGAAATGGACGTTCTGGACACTTGGACCCTGGAACAACGGGCCAAGCCTCCAGAAACAAGAGAGAGGGCACAAGGTTTGGTGAGCTCCCCCAAAGGACTTCAGGGGTGCAGGAGAAATCTTATCCCATGGGGGAGGATCTGACCTCTCGGGGGGGACACCACCCCTGCAAGCTCTGCCCAACTTGGCAGAGTTGCATAGACCTCGTGGAGCCATCAGAGAAGAATTGTGCTAGGGACAAAGTGAGTGTCCCACTCTTGAGGGCCTGATGCAGACTGCCTCCAGACAAGAGCAGGGTGATGCAATTAGATCTCACAGTGTTGCTGGGAAGATGGAGAACTCTTTACTGAGAAAAGGGACCACAAAGCAGGGGCAACCAAGAGAGCGATGGTCCCCCAGAAGTATTGGGAATTTCTCCTCACCTTAAGCCATGACATCCCCCCGGCAGGATATTTGGGACATACCAATACCCAGAATAAGTTGGTCATCCATTTCTATTGGTCTAACGTCTGTCAAAGTGAAGGACATCTGTGACTCCTGTGTCACCTGTCAGGCCAGTGGCAAGACAGGGGGTAAGCCAAGACTTCCTTAATCCCACTGCCAGTGGCTGGGACTTGGTTTGAGAGGTTGTAGTTTGATAGTATTGGTTCCCTAGACCCACCAACTGCCTCATGCGACAGATATATTTTGGCGGTAGTGGACCATGCCACCAGGTATCCAGAGGCAATAACCCTCGGGACAGTCACTGCTCCCACAGTTGTTAGGGCTCTACTTGCTATGTTCACCAGAGTGGGTTTCTGAAAGGAGATAGTCTCAAGCAGGGGCACAAACTTTATGTCTGGATATCTGATGGCGATGTCCGATGAATGTGGTGTTACTTAGAAGTTCATCACCCCAAGTCACCTTCAGACAATGGTCTGGTAGAAAGATTTATCAAGACCTTGAAGGGCATGATTCTGGGTTTGTCTGACAAACTCAGGGGGAGATGGGATGTTCTCCTCAACGAGGTTTTTTGTAAGTTTGTGAAGATGAGTGTGATTTTGAAAAATAGTTGGTTCGAGGCTACTAAGTTATGGATACTAAAGCTTTGGTGACTCTGTCCTTATTGTGCAGAGACTGTTCATGTTCCTTAGCAGATGAACCGTCACTTTGCCATTACAAAATGGCTGCCGCGATGATGAAGGTAAATCTTGGGTTCTACACTCACCCGATATTTAGCTGCTTTTGGATTGGTCAGCGGGTTCTTTAAATCACCTGGCGTTCAATGACTTGGTTTTGATCGCACATGAGAGAGACTGTTTGTGAAGCACCGTACAAGTTGGGATTCTGAGGTAAGAATAACTTAAAAAATCGGGAATGTAAGTCACAGGTAGTTAAACTCATGTTTACTCTTGGAAGATATTCTCAAATCTAAATGTATGTAGGTAGCATGAAATGCGTATAACCTTTTCTCGCTTATGGGTCCTTTTCTTGAACAACGATATCACATATCTTTTCAATTGGTGGTATCTTTACCGCTTTTTTGGTAGGCATCTTAGAGGACAATTCCTACAAGTTTGTTGATAGACATGGGCACTCGAAATATTTTATGCTTACTCTCATAGTGTGCAAAGCTACACAACAGATGTTACTTTTATCAATGATTATATCTTGTATTGTCATATGTGCAATGGTTTTGTTCGGCCTTTTATGATTGTGTTAACCTAATCAAAACTAGTGGTTTAATTGATCTTATGGGTAATGTTTGACAGATTTATTTGTTTTGGCTAAAATGTGATATCAATTTATCAATGCCTTCTATTTTTTGTTATTCTTTTGGTTATTGGTTATTCTGTCCAGTTAAATCACTTGTGTTCTTTAACATATTTGGGTGTGTAGAAGACACTACGTGCGACACACAGCTATATATTGAATTGTTTCATATTTCCAAACACGGCTAATAAGCGACGATCTATAGCCTAAATATCATATTAAAGGGTAAACGAGCGAAAATAACAATAAGGTCGGTTTACATGTTATGTGTGGATGAAGAGTTTGGGTTGTAAATAGCTCTAAATTGAACACAGGATACTGTATAAAATCTTTTGGTTATAATTTTACAGAGTTGGATCCTAATGAATCTGAATTTTGGAGTTCATTAGGAACAAAATATAAGGTATAGTTAGTACCTTTTTTGGCATGGTATTATGTGATAATTTCTCAACTCCAATCCTTATCCTTTACTAACAAAGCATGCTTTACATCACAAGGGATCACTGATGGGTCTCTTTGCATTGGCAGTTCTTTTCTGATTCTATGGGTGTTGGACTATAGGTGTACTTTAGTCCTTTCCACATGTATTTGGCACTGGAATTTTGGAATAAATGACACAGTTCAGCAAATTGGATTATAAGGCAATTTCAATTTTGATGGTTGATAATTGAACCAATACTAATTGGGGGTCAAAAACACTTGTGAGCCAATGGATATATGAATTAGATAACAAAACATTTTTTCTTTCCGCTGTCACCATTTCGTCAGCCTTGATAAAGTCACGGATTTGGGATGAAACATGTGTCGGCTGGAACATCTTATAGACTGAAGTTTATTCTCAGCAATTGAAGACCTATAAAGACTTTCTCATGGACTGAAGCTTGTCCTCAGCAATTGAAGACCTATAAAGACTGAATATTTGAACAAATATGATATGAACTGAACTTATTTTGACTGGCCGATGATTCACACATATTGTCTTTATAAATGGACATTGGCCCTATTTTCTCCTCCAATGCCTGCTGTTTGCGCATAAAGGGGTGCCACAAAAGAGGTTTTGCTTAAGCCCCGTGGAGTTACCATTTGGGCACCCTGTAAGAGGATCATTGTGTGTGGTGAGAGAGTCTCGGGAGAAGCCTCTCAAGGAACCCAAGCAAAATGGGCTTGACTAGGTGCAAGGCCTATGGTCTCACATAGCAAAGTACATGAAGAAGTCAAGCAGAAACCTGGAGACCAGCCAAGAGCTCATGAGTAGCTCATGAATAACTGGTATGACCAGATGGCTACTATGCTGAGTACCATTCAGGTCAGTTAGTGTGGGTGTTGGAGGTTGTGGCTCCCAGGGCCCACTAGGAGAAATGAACAGGGCCCTATCCCACTCTGGAGAAAGATGTTGCAGGAATAGCTAAAACACAAGTATTTTTTTTCATATTTTTAAAACTGTTGCTCTAACTAGTTGTTTTTATTTATCACCAGGCTATCAGGACCCCCCACCAGAGCTTGCATGTAAACGTCCTTAAACACCACCAACATAGGGCAGACATGACCATGCTGATAGTCAAAGACGGGGGAAGAAAGGACAGTAAACCTGTACCAGATCTCCTCTCTGCCAATGTGCAAAATGGGTCAGTGAAGGGAGTTGTTTTCTTTCCCAAGCTGAAAGACCAGCAGCAAAAAAACTGCAAACAAGTGTTGGAGCAGTTTGCTGGGCTGTTCTCCCTGACCTCTGGACTCACCACTTGGTGTGCCCAAGACATTAACCATGGTGACAGCGTACCTGTCAAAAGCAAGTTGTACAAGTTGTCTGACCAGGTCAGAGCCAACATCAAGGCTGAAGTAGCAAAGATGTTGGGGCTTGGGGTTACTGAGCCCTCTGATAGTCCCTGGGCCAGTCCAGTGGTGCTGGTACCCGAAAACCTAATCCCCAAAGTGGGAAGAAGGAGTAGACTACAGAGGTTTGAATGCAGTCACTAAGACTGACGCTCACCCCATTTCTAGAGCTGATGAGCTCATTGATAGGGTAGGTGCTGCTAAGTACCTGAGTGCATTTGGCCTAAACTCAGGGTACTGGCAGATTGGCCTAACAATGGGTGCAAAGGAGAGGTGAGCATTTTCCAATCAGAGGGCAACTTTCAATTCAAGGTGATGCCCTTTAGTTTGAAGAATGCTTCTGCTACCTTCCAAAGGTTGATGAACAGAGTCTTGTCTGTGTTGAAATCCTTTAGCGCAGCAATATACAGTTCCAGCTAGGAGGATCATCTGGTCCACCTAAGAAAAATGCTTCAGGCCCTGCAAGAAGCAGGCCTGAATATTAAGGCAAGCAAATGCTAGGTAGAGCATGTCAGACCTTATACCTTGGGGTGGTCATCCACCAACTTCTTGCTTGCCTCCCTTCCATTTTTGTGACCCGGTTTCGCTGGTTTTAGGACTTGGCACACTTTGCCACTGCTGACCCGTGCTAAAATGCATGTGGTCTCTCCCCATAAACATGGTAATATTGGCTCCTACCCAATGGGCATATTTAATTTACCTGTCAATTTTTAGTAAAGTGCACCAGAGGTGCCCAGGGCCAATAAATTAAATGTTACCAGTAGGCCTACAGCACTGATCTCGCCACCCACAGAAGTAGCCCCCTAAGCATGTCTCAGGCCTGCCATTGCAAGGCCTGTGTGTGCAGTTTTAATGCCACTTCAACTTGGCATTTAAAACTACTTGCCAAGCCTTAAAAGTCCCCTTTTTCTACATATAAGTCACCCCTAAGGTAGTCCCGACGTAACCCATTGGGCAGGGTGCTATGTAAAAGGCAGGACATGTACTTATGTGTTTTACATGTCCTGGTAGTGAAAAACTCACACATTTGTTTTTCACTACTGTGAGACCTGCTCCTCTTCCAACAAAATGCAAATATTTTAATTGATAAAACGCTCCCACACATAAAATGTTTTACAGTGAATCCTTACTGGGAGTCCTCAACCATATCAAGCATTAACTACCACTACCATGTTTAATATGCCTGATCAGTTTCTTCTTTAAATTCCTATGTCTCATTGTGGGGAAGATCTTCCTGTCCCCAGCCCTTAGCTTTAGAATGGCCTTTCACCCTCCCTGAGACAAATCCTAACTCATCTGGCATTCTGAAAAATGGTAACACTTTCTTGTTTTATTAACTGAGGCAATGGTTGTCTCTTCTGGCTTTTGTAATCAGCTTCTGTATTTGAGTCTTTAGATTTCAGAGCCAAAAAGCATTGGGAGGTTCATGTTTGTGCTCTATAAGTCAATAAATAGTCAAAAAAATAAAGAAATAAATAAATAAAGTAGTCTAACAGAGAGGGTGAACAAATGCAGGACATTTGAAAAAGTATCTATTGGGTTCACAAGGACCCCAACAAATGCATAAAACCCGCAAGAAGACTGGAAAAATGGACATCATTTGTAGTAAGTGTCAGCGGGATTTCCAATATCTCTCAACACACTCAGGTCCTCAGTAAGAAAACTGGTTAATATGTAAGTGGCAAAATATTACCTAACAAGAATAATAACATCTACTCATAGATAAACATATGCCAAATGAGTATTCTGGAGTGCTATTTCTTACTCATAAAAATAGGGTAATAATCACCTTCAGACTTTTAAAAATATTTCAGTGAGATCTGTTTACAAAACATACCTGGTGAAGGGAGTGTGCTCTGAGGTAAATTACACCAAAGGTATTAGCAGTGTGCCGCTCATTATCAGTGTCCGATTTATCCTGAGAATTACCAGTCAAACTGAAAAATCAAATTTATGAGGAACACTGTGCTCTTCACTTGGCAAAATGTGCATATGTGAAAAAGGCCCAGTATTTGCAAAAAACCTACAGGAATCTGTGTGGTAGCCACAATTCCTGAAGTAATTCCCCATTTGCAAAAAGATCCACATGTCACTTGTAACTACAGATCTCCCACAGTTTCGGTAATTGTGGTGCAGGAATACATAACATTTCAGTATTCTTTTATATTTGCATTCAGGGCCTGAATGTATTGGTGACTGCATTTAACTTTTTTTTGGTTCTAACTAGTTGCTTTTCTTTCTCACAGAGCCTTCAGGATGGCTTGGCCCATTGAATGATGGCTGCCGACAAATGAAGTTATCTGAATGTCACAAGTTTGAATCATAGTAACTTGGAATCAGTTATCCACCCGTCTTCAAATTGGTTATTATTATTATGATTTTTATGAAGTGCACAGCTATTCAACGGAGTGTCCGGGCGCTAATGCCCCAATTCATGGTCAGAAACAGGGAGACATTAGAAAGCCTGCCTAAACAACGAAGGGGTAGATTTATACACCATTTGCGCCAAATTTGAGTAATTTGTTTTACACAAATTTGGCGCAAAACTAACTCCATATTTACATTTTGATGTTAGACACACCTAACATCAAAATATTGGAGTTTTATAGATGTGTGAACCTACCTTGAGTCAATGTGATGCAAGGTAGGCATTCCCCAGCTAAAAAATGGTGCTAATCCCACAGCCCCATATTTATCCGCCCCATGATAAAATGACGCACGGGTGGGAGGAGGGGCTAAATACTGGTGCAAAGCTTGCTTTGCACCATAATTTAATGCCTGGGTCAGAGCAGACACTAGGGGACCTGTCAACCCATTTCCATGGTTCAACACCATTGAATGGGTCCACATGTGCCCTCCTCAAGCCCAGGAACACCCCCACCCCAGGTAAGTTGGGTAAGTAGGGTAAGTATTGGTAGATATATATATATATATATATATATTTGTAAATTAAAGTGCCATCGGGGGCCCAACTTGGGGCCCCCTGCATGGCACAGGGTGCAATGGCCATTCCCAGGGGGACACTGGTCCCCTGTGATGGCCACTGGGGTGTTGGGCATGAATCCTGTCTTTTCTAAGACAGGAGTAATGTGGTATGGATAGTTTTGCGCCAGAAAATGACACTAGGCAGTTAGAGGCATTTTTCTGCCTCTAACCAGCCTAATGTCATTTTTTGGTGCAAAACCCCCTTCTCCCATACCCCCACCCCTACGCGGCTAACGTCATTTTTTTACGCTAGCCCACCCCTTGCACCGGCTTGCACCATTCAAAAAATATGGCACCTGGCTGGCATTCAGGAATGGTGCAAGCCGGTGCTAAACGTTTTGATGCAAAACTGCATTAGTGCAGTTTTGCACCAGAAGGTATAAATATGCCCCCAAGTTTTCATACCCCATTTAAAGGAGCTCTCATTTTTTAAGGAACATAAATATCAGGGAAGAAAATTCCATCTACAAGCAGACAAGGTAGAAAAAAGAGGAGCCGTCCCATTTCTTCTGCTTAGCTTTAGGCTGTATGGCCAAAAGTGCATCTGAGGAGTGAAGAACTCTTGTGGGAGTGTATTGACTTAATCTGGTGCGCAAATAATTAGATCCTACATTATAGAATACTCTATGGGTCCTTTGATAGATCAACCAGTGCAAATCCCTGAGATGTACTTGGATATGGTTATGTTTTTGAAGATTTAGCAGTAGGTAGGCCACAGCATTATGTACCAACAGAAGTGTCTAGAGTTGATACAGAGAAAGGCTTCAATATAGTGCATTAACATTGTCCAGCCACAAGATTATAGCCGCATGAAGGGCCATAATTTGGCACCATGCCGGGAGCAAGAATATAATTTATTTCAAAATTCTCAAGAGGTCATAACAAACTCCTATTACATTATCCACCTGGAACCTGAAGGAGAGTTCATTGTCAAACTTTACACCAAAGTTATGGGCCACAGTGAGGAGGGAAGGGGGAGGGAGGCAGAGCTGGGCCAAAAATTGCCACCCCAAGTGGGAGAAAGAGTGCTAAAGACTAGAACTTTGGTCTTACTCGTGTTACATTGGAGATTACTCTGATCCATCCAGTGAAATATTTTGCTGAAAGACAGGCCAAAAATGACCCTGAACAGTGGGAGAATTCTTATCCTGAGTAAAAACGCTTTGTGCATCGTCAGCATAGGATACCACCTGTACCTCAAATGACTCGACCAGTACCGCCAGAGGTATCAAATAAATGTTAAATCGTGTAATGCTCAGAGCTATGCCCTGTGGGTCTCCAAACCTAAGAGGTTTTGGGTCAGAGGCAAAGGGTGACATGATAGAAATGAGTTGAACCATGCCAGAGTGGCCCCACCAATCCAGATGTTTCTCAGTTGCAGAAGCAGGGTAGGATGGAAAATGTATCAAATGCAGCTGACAGATCTAGGAGTAAGATGGCTGCCTGGTCGGCTCCTAGCCTGATGGTATTTGCTACTTCAACCAGCATTGTTTCCATGCTCTGCCCTGGGTGAAAACCAGACTGAGATGCATGCAACAATTAGTTGGTGTCCAGGTAATTGTACAACTGGGTGTTAATCAACTGATATATCTGTTATTTACAGAAATACCTGTTATTTACAAAAATTGGAAACAGCTGGATTGCGGTGTGAATCAATAAATAAAACTGAATTGTAGGCATTACTAGTCTATAATCAGCACGTTTATGAGTGCCAAAAGGATATCTGCTATTCTTATATTCTGTGTTTGACTGTGGAAACTAGTTTGAATGTGAACATGTTTTACTTAATGTGGCCTCTTATGACTGCAATTTTACTTTGTACTGAAAGATTTTGCACCAAACAATGTGGTTACTCCTGAATGTGATATTACAGTCCAGCTTATTTTGCTGGTTGTTTTTTAACACAAAACTGATTTTGAATATGTAATTTTCTCAATTAACCATTGATTGACACATTCATTTGATTTTAATAACAATAGACTAATGTGTTTTACATAATCCTATTATGGTCAGCAAACCTAAAACAAAGCTTGCTTCATAACAGATTAGATTCCAGAATGTAGATATCAATAGCTCATAGATCCTTTTTCCCCAGTCCATACAAAAATTCCTAAAAATACCACAAAGACAGAGCCATTGTTGCCAGCTATCATAGCCTGTGACAGTGACTAATGCCATAGTCTTGGTTGGGCTTATCCTTTTTTTTAAATAAAGTCTTATACTCCTTGTTAGACTGTTCATCATTGGCATGGTCTCCCTTAACATTTCCCCTCTGTTTGGCAGGTTGTTGATGTGTGCTGGACTCTGTTTTTGCTGTGTCACTGCTAACCAGTGCTAAAGTGCAAGTGCTCCTTTACAAAATGTGTATGTAATTGGTTTATCCATGATTGGCATATTTGATTTAATAGTAAGCCCCTAGTAAAGTGCACTGTAGGTGTCCAGGGCCTGTAAATCAAATGCTACTAGTGGGCCTGCACCACTGGTTGTGTCTCTCACATGAGTAGCCCTGTAATCATGTCTCAGACCTGCCACATGTCTATGTGTGCAGTTTTAACTGTGAATTCGACTTGTCAAGTGTACCCACTTGCCAGGGCTAAACCTTCCCTTTTCTTACATGTAAGGCACCCCTAAGGTAGGCCCTAGGTAGTCCCAAGGGCAGGGTGCAGGGTATGTTTAAGGTATGACATATGGTAATGTATTTTTTTATGTCCTGATAGTAAAATATTGCTAAATTCGTTATTCACTGTTGCAAGGCCTGTCCCTCTCATAGGTTAACCTGGGGGCTATCTTTAAATATGATTAAAGTGTTGATTTCCTTTGGGAGCGGATAGACATGTGGAGTTTGGGGTCTGTGAGCTCACAATTTAAAAATACATCTTTTAGGAAAGTTGATTTTAAGATTATGTGTTTGAAAATGCCACTTTTAGAAAGTCATGTTTAAACCATTTCTTTGACTCTGCCTGTTTGTGGTTTCCCTGTCTTGGTCAGTTTGACAGTTGGACTGTCACTAGACAGTGACACAAAGGGAGCTTGGGTGTAGTCTGCATTTCCTGATGAGCCATCTGTGGGAGGAGGGAGGGGAGGAGTGGTCACTCACACCTGAAAGGGCTGTGCCTGCCCTCACACAATGCAGTCTCCAACCCCCTGGTATGTGTCTGGGGCCTGGCCTGGGCAAGGCAGGATTTCATAATAAAGAGAGACTTTCCTTTGAAGTAGGCCTACTTCAAAGGGCAAAATGGGAACAAGAAGGGCACCCAAAACCACAGACTTTGGAACACTTCTGGAAACCAAGAAGAACCTCTGCCTGGAGAAGAGCTGAAGAGCTGAGGAAGAAGAGCTGCCCTGCTTGTGACTGTGCTTTGTTGAGCGTTTCTGCAGTTGCTGCTTCTGCCTGTGATAGAGTACAAAGACTGGACTTTGTGTTCCCTTCCTTCTTGTGAAGATCTCCAAGGGTTTGATTTAGAGCTTGCCTCCTGTTGTTTGAAGTCTCAGGGACAGCAAAGACTTCTCTCTGCCAGCACCTGTAGCCTCTGGAGAGACTCCTACTCTGCCAAGTGGTGGCCATCCAGTTCCTGGGATCGTGAGAAAAGAAGCTGGCAGCCGAAGAGTGAGAAATCCACGCACAGACCGCAGTGCGGGGAAAAGATCAGCTTCTGAAAAATTGACGTGCCGAAAATCGACGCTCGTCTGCAACAGGACCTGAAGATCGACGCCAGGGGCTGGAGAAATGATGCACAGAATCGCTGACGGCGGCTGGTGAGATCGCAACCTGCGCTGCGTGGTTTTCGGATCATCGTGCGGCTGGATTTCCGATGCAAACACTGATGGGCATGCAAAAACGATGCAAGGCCTGCCCGGACCCGGGAGTGCGGACCAGATCAACGCATCGCTCTCCTGTGGAGAGAAGAAATGACGCACGCCGACCCGACTAAAGGAGAAAGGACGCATGGTCTTGCTTGTGAGTGATATCGATGCATCGCAAACCCTTTTTGACGCACACTCTCCCATGTGGGGTTATTTTTGACACACCCAAGGTACATTTTCACGCTAACAGTGTTAGTGTGTGTTTAAAATTACATGAAGACTCTTTTTGCATTTTTGTGATAACTTGACTTGTGTATTGTGGATTTTTGTCATTTTGGTCTTGTTTTGTTTAGATAAATATTTTCTATTTTTCTAAAGCTGTGTTGTGTTATTTTGTAGTGTTTTCATTAAGTTACTGTGTGTGCTGGTACAAATACTTTAAACCTAGCACTCTGAAGTTAAGCCTATTGCGTGTGCCAAGCTACCAAGGGGTTAAGCAGAGGTTAGCTGAGGGTAATTCTATTTTACCCTGACAAGAGTGAGGGTCCTTGCTTAAACAGGCGGTAACCTGACTGCCAACCAAAGACCCCATTTCTAATATTGGTGATCAGCGGTTGGGATTGGACTTGTATTTGTACTTGACATCCAGTGATTAAGTGTACACTACTGTTTTGAGTTCAGACCACTAAGTGACCATATACTGCTTGTCTGGTGATTTTTCTCTTTTGCTTGTATTTTTCCCTACGTCCATTTTTGTGGTAATCTTTGATTGACTTCTAAACTTCATTTGGGAAGTTGTTTTCTGCCTTTTAGTACTTTGCACTTTTGTTGACTTTTCATCATGTCCCAGTCTGGAGATGCATCAGTTGGAGCTGCTTTTGACCTAGAGAAATTGGAAAGCTATACCAAGGCTCAGTTACAGCAGTTCTGAAAAAGTTTTGACTGCCCCATTAAGAGCTCATCTAAGAAGGAGGAGCTGCAAAAGGCGCTGAGGGCCTGGGTGGCAGCCAAGAGCACTGAAGGGCACACAGAGGAGGAGGAGGATGAGGAGGAGGAAGAGCATTCCGTACACAATGGAATTGTGGGTAGGCCGGTTGTGTCCAGGGAGAGGGTCTCTAGGGCAGATAGAAGTGTCTCATCTAAGGGTCTGACCCCTGAAGAATTGCAGGACAGACAGGCAGAAAGGGAGCACCAGAGGGAGTTCGAGAAAATGAGGATGGCCTAGAGGAGAAAAAGATGTTGTTGACTCATGAGAGTAGCTTGAGAGAGCTGGATCAGGGGAGCCAGTCTAGTAGGGATGGTGGCAGCCACATCACAGTGCAGCCTGAGAGGAAGGTGCACATTCCTAAATATCTTGTGAAGGATTACAAAAGGGAGGATGACATATACTTGTGGTTTAAGGGGTATGAGTCTGCTCTCCTTATGAATCTGGTCCCTGAAGCTCATTGGGGGGCTGGTCTGTGGAAGCACTTTGAAGTAGGGGGGAGGGATACACTGACAGACTTAGAGGATGATCAGAATCTCACCTACACTATCATGAAGGATGCCCTACTCACAATGTATGGTCTCACCCCTGAGCAGTATAAGGATACGTTTAGGTCCTACAAGAAGAAGGAATCCCAAACATGGTTGGAATGTGTTGATTCTTATTGCTGGGTGGTTGGGTGAAGGGCAGTAAGGTAACTATGTATGAAGGGCTTTACAATCTGATTGCTTGGGAGCACTTGTACAGTTTATGTTTTCCAGAGCTGCGCCAGCACCTGATTGACAGCAAGCTGACTGACCCCAGGAAGCTTGCACAGGAAGCGGACCGCTGGGAGAGCACCAGGTTCCAGAAGACGAATGGGAGAGACCATGCCGAGAGTGGGCCGGGTCCCAATCAGAAGAAAGGGGGGATAAGGGCAAACAGGGGGAGTTCTCTAAAGGGCCCCAATCTGATTCCCAGGGTAAGGATTCACAAACCCCTAGTGACAAGAAGCCATGGTTCTCCAAAGGGAAGCCAGTGGCAGGTGGTCCCCCACATAAGTGCTATGCATGTGACCAGGTGGGTCATGTGAGCGGGGATCCCAAATGCTTCAAAAAGTACACCGGCACCCACTGGTGCGCCGTCCCAGGGTTTGGCCAGTGTAGCGCTTGGGGAGAAGTTGATTAGGTGGGTAGGAGCCAGCTGAGATGACCCTTGTCTCACTAGGGGACAGTGAGATGGTCCAGAGATACCTTGTGTCTGAGAACACTAAGAAGTATAGGCAGTGGGTGACCATCAATGGACAGAGGGGGAGGCTCTGAGAGACACAGGAGCCAGTGTGACTACATTGAGGAGTCAGCTGGTGTCTGAAGAGCAGTTTGATCCCCGGGTCCTTCACCAAGTAGTTGCAGTGGACAACTCAGAGCGCCTGTGCATAGTGGCGCAGGTTCCCTTTGAATGGAGGGGGGTGTCAGGTTCCTTGAAGGTCACTGTGGGTCCAACCATGCCTGTTGATTGTTAGCTAGGCAATGATCTGGAGGATTCCCCTTGGATGGAGGTGGAACACAGGTCTCACTTGGAGATGCTGGGTCTGCCTGGGTGGTTATGCGTATACACCTGGTCAGTGGCAGCCCGTTACGGTGGTCAAGAGCCCCTGGAACCTGAAACAGTGGCCCAGGGGACCGCCAAAAAGAGGAAGGGCAGGGGGACCTGGAAACCACCCCAGAAGTTCCCATGGTCCAGGAGGAAGCAGAGCCTGAGGGTGACACCCCGGAGGGTACAGGGGAACAAGTGGCTGAACTGGGTGAGGTCCCTGAGCTGTCACAGTGGCAGCAGGAAGAGAGGCCCACCAGGGAAGCATTTTGTGCATCACAGAGGACGTGCCCTACTCTGGAGGGTTTGCGGCAGCAGGCTGCAGACCAGGCATCTGGCAAGGAGCCAGGATCACACCTGATTTATTGGGAGGATGATCGCCTGTATAGCGAGCCTAAGGTTCCTGAGCCTGGGTCAGCCAGTGTGCTGGTGCTTCATGATATGCCTATAGCATGATATTTGGGATAGGACAAGACCTTTGAGAGGCTTGTCACTCCCTTTTGCTGGCCCCTAATGCGTAGGCACTCAGATACACATTGCAGGTCTTGCCAGACTTGTCAGTCAAATGGTAAGAGTGGGGGGAAATATAAGGATCCCCTCCAAACTTTACCTGTTGTCAGTACTCCCTGTGTCTGCCCTTACACAATGCAGTCTCCAACCCCCTGGTGTGTGTCTGGGGCCTGGCCTGGGCAAGGCAGGATTTCACAATCAGGAGAGACTTTCCTTTGAAGTAGGCCTACTTCAAAGGGCAAAATGGGTATCAGAAGGGCACCCAAACCAGACTTTGGAACACTTCTGGAAACCAAGAGGAACCTCTGCCTGGAGAAAAGCTGAAGAACTGGGGAAGAAGAGCTGCCTTGCCTGTGACTGTGCTCTGTGGAGCTTTCCTGCAGCTGCTGCTTCTACCTGTGATAGAGGACAAAGACTGGACTTTGTGTTGCCTTCCTTCTTGTGAAGGTCTCCAAGGGCTTGATTTAGAGCTTGCCTCCTGTTGTTTGAAGTCTCAGGGACAGCAAAGACTTCTCTCTGCCAGCACCTGGAGCCTCTGGAAAGACTCCTACTCTGCCAAGTGGTGCCCATCCAGTTCCTGGGACCCTGAGAAGAGAAGCTGGCAGCCCAAGAGTGAGAAATCCACGCACAGACCACCATGCGGGATAAAGATCGATGCAACTCTGATCTACGGCTGAAAAATCGACGTGCCGCCGGCTTCGCAGCTGAAAATTTACAATCGCCTGCAACGTGACCCGAAGATCGACGCCCAGGGCTGGAGAAACTACGCCTAGCATCGCTGACGGAGGCTGGTGAGATCGCAACCCACGCTGCGAGGTTTTCAGATCATCGTGCGGCTGGATTTCCAATGCAAACACTGCTGGGCATGCAAAAATTACGCAAGGCCTGCCTGGACCCAAGAGTGCTGACCGGATCGACGCATCGCTCTCCTGCAGAGAGAAGAAACTACGTACGCCGACCCAACTAAAGCAGAAATGACGCAAGGTCTCGCTCATGAGTGATATCGACACATCGCAAGCCCTTTTTGATGCACACTCACCCGTGCAGGGTTATTTCTGATGCACCCAAAGTACATTTTCACGCTAACAGTGTTAGTGTGTGTTTAAAATTACATGAAAACTCTTTTTACATTTTTTGTGATAACTTGACTTGTGTGTTGTGGATTTTTGTCGTTTTGTTCTTGTTTTGTTTCGATAAATATTTTCTATTTTTTCTAAACCTGTGTTGTGTCATTTTGTAGTGTTTTCATTAAGTTACTGTGTGTGCTGGTACAACTTCTTTACACCTAGCACTCTGAAGTTAAGCCTACTGCTTGTGCCAAGCTACAAGGGGGTAAGCAGGGGTTAGCTGAGGGTGATTCCCTTTTTCCCTGACTAGAGTGAGGGTCCTTGCTTGGACAGGGGTTAACCTGACTGCCAACCAAAGACCCCATTTTTAACAATCCTAAACTGGGTTTTCACTCCTTATTCACAAAGAACACAAAAGTCCTTAAAATAAAAATATATTAAAGCAAGTTATTATAAATGTCAACTACACATTGCCCTGTATGTAACAAGTAGTGGCATGATCTATTTCTTGAATAACTACCATCATTACATCACCACATTGTTTAATATCCTGAAGGCTCTAAAACCATCTACCAATATTAGGGGCTCTAACAGAGAAACCACGCCTACCATCTCTCTTGCCTATGATACCACTATCTCATCATTCTCCTCGTACCCACTTTCCTCTCTGCCCATTATCAAACAAATACCTCTCAGGGAATACCAACAGATATGTTCAATGACAGCATAAATCAATGTAGTCAGAATCATAAGCTGTAATAAAGATGCTACTATACAAACAATGACAGAAATTCTTCAGGGACCAAAACCACAGCCCTACTGGTGGCTATGACCTGCTCTCGATGCAACCTCTCTCTGTCAACCAACCTCACAGTCCACTACAACAACACTGAAACAACAGCATAAAAAGTAAGTCTCGCTAGATTGACTCAATCACCCATAGCTACTTTGACTTGTAGGGTGCAATTAATAGCAACCTACATGATAAAAAAAAGTTAACTACTGACTAGACAACAGATCTCTTTTCCATTCCCCATAATGGCCTGCTTGACATAAATTTGCACATCAGTCATCTCCCTACTCATTACATCTAACACACACAAAACAATACAACAAATTAACTGTCACCACAAATTCTACAGCACATCCTAGTAACAGAAACAGTAACAGAAACTCCAAAGCTAGACGTCCAAAACACAAAGTTCAGTCTGCCCAAATAATAACCTTATTTTCATCCTATGACCCGTGTACCACGCATCATAGCAAAGCTGATCTCATGAACTGTAGATCTGCAGTTTCTTATGCAATTTTCATATTTGCTCTCACCCAAGAATTTGATCTTCTTGCTGTTCACAAATGGAAACCATGTTTTGCTTGACTTCCCTACCGGTTTACTTCTCACATGCAGATAGGGGTGTATGGCTCCATTGGTGCTTAAGGAGTTCCATAAATGCAACCTGAATAATATAATAGCATCCAATTCATTCCATTTCACTCTGTGTATTAAAATCTGGGTGCCACCACCTGCAATGCTCAGCGATGTGTGCAATGTGAGGCAATTCTTGTATGTTCATGAAAGACAAACCTTTCTGATATGTTGTCTGGTGCCTGCTGCACCTGGGTGACTGCCCTGTCCTAAGGCCTCCCTGATCAGTCATAGAACTAGTGATGCAGTTTGTGTTCTTTTAGCACACAGACTGTCATTTAGGGCAATTGAAGATGGGGTCCTGGGAAGAAATGCTACTCCACTCGTTACAGCTGCCACTTGATATAACTGTAACTTTATGGATGCAGGAATAAATAAGTACCTGCCTGACTCCGGCTTCCTGCATGATGTGCTGTTTTCGAGTCGACATTTGTGATGAGGATTAAAAGTGAACTTTAGTGAGTCTGGTCTTTGAAGGAACTGGAAAAAAAGTCAGGGGTGACAGTTACACACCCTATCCATAACTATTGTTTACATGTCAGTCCTGAAAAATTGCTGTAGGCTCTGGCAACTAAAATTGCTGTGCTACCTTGGAGTTGAGGGGAAGCTATAGGAGATCAGGAATGGTCGGCACTTTGCTCAACTTCCACCAATGCATACTATCGAAATTGCTATTTGACATTTTCTGCCTGTTCCTAGAAGGAGAACTATGATGGGGCAAGCAGAGAACGGATGCTATTTGTTGACTGTGAGGTTAGATGAAGCTTGTTTGATGCAGTTTCCTTGAGTTCACAGAGACACTATCAGGCACATGTACAGAAGCATAAAAACCATGTGCTGTGACCAGAAGGTATGCAATAAATGTGTCCCTTGATATAGAAATCACAATGGCAGATTCTGAAAATAAGGACAGATGCTTCATTCTTTTCTGCAGCAAGGTGTTGATGTATTCACCCCCTGCCCTGCTGTGTTTTCCACAAAGTTATCTGAATGACCTCGCACATGGTCCTCTAAAGTGGCATGTGTGCGGTGAGCTGGGATTATACAGTAATCAATTCTAATTCCCTTTGTCTTCAGCTAAGGCAACACTTCATCAGGTACCCTGTATGTGACTGTTGTTCCCTTTTGTTTGTGGGTGGCCAGAATGGTGTGTATGATGTGCTTTTCTGTAACATCCATTTTCCAGATAGTTTTTTCGGTGGGTACCCTCAAGTGTTGCTGGACTGAGCACTAACTGATTATTATGTGGTGTTCATCGGAGAATGGTAAAACAATAATCAAGCATATACAATACTATTCCAAGATGGCCACTGTGTAGTTAATGTATATAATCAGTTTGTTGACCTTCTGTAATGTTGAGGAAGTTCCGACAAAATAATGTGAAAAATAGGTGTTACAAAAATTAAAGCAATCCTTTCTTTTCTGTAGCATTGATTGAGTTTTGCGTGATTGGTGCACACACGTGCTGTGCTTGCAAAGCATTTTGGTAAAAATAATAAAAATAAATCTTAAAAGGAGCTTAGAACCCGCCCTTTCATTTAAACTGGCTTGTGGCTCCCCACTCAGTTTACTAACCATTGACTGGCTCCAACGAAGCCTTCCATATTACTCTGCTAGTCAGCTCGTCCTCCTCACCTGCGTCATCCTTCTGTGGCACCTGGACCAAGTACTGCTTTCAGTGCCCAGTGTCTACGCCTGCACAGGAACCTTTTTTTTGTTTTGAAATAAAGCTCTCACCAGAAAGCGCAACCCTCTCTCCATCTCACCTCATATTTTACATTCAACGCTCCCCCTTCTCTTTAAACCACTCATCTTTTCTTTGCTACTGCCCACCATCCTATTAAACCCATTATTTCCTATAGGCTTATATTTTATTGACTTTTCTGTGCTCGTCTCTCTCCCTCTCACCCCCTCCTGCTTAGTTGCAATCTCTCCTGCTCCACTCCCCATTGTCCATTGTTTATTTTAGAAAATAATTACAATCCCGGAATTCAGATGCAAATCACAATGCTTGCATGCACGCCATCTCCTACAATCACAATAGCTGCAGTCAACTAAGGGTGGAGGGCATTCCGCCATTGTACAGCACTCGTTAAAGCAAGCCTCCGGCCACAGCAGACTGCGGTTATTAATGAAACTCGATTTCCATGAATGAAAGAGCATTCCGTCTACTATTGAGCCGTGATTCTATTTTATTAGACAACTCTTTGTCGATACATACCAGGTAGAATGTCGTGCTCTCCACCAGGAGATATCAATTAAACATGCCATTGCATGTGCCTGCCAATCAACACATCTGGCACACTAGTCTGCTGGAAACTAAATGAGACAACATGTTGGAAGAATCTGTACATCTTAAAACACAGTAGCAGGCTCCTGAAAGAGAATTATGGACAGCTTTAGCTGTGGACAAAAAATATGAAGAAAACATCATGATCATTCAATGTGATTCATGATGTGTTCTAGAGGGTGGTGGTGCCCAGCTCCTAGCATGCACCAGTAGCCAAAGAGGCAGAGGTACTACTCTTTGCCCTGCTCTTTGTTCATCATCTTCATCTTAGTGCATAGGTTCTGGAGCCAGATCTTATCCTGGCGCTCGCTGAAGTTTAGCAGCCTCGCCACCTCCTACCTGGGGTCCTGGGTGAGATAATGTTGAACAAGAGGAATTCCTTCTCCAGCTCCAGGGTCTGGTATTTGGTGTGGGGGTAGTGCTTTTTCCAGGATGAGTGGGCGTGCATCTAGTAAGCTGTGGGGTTACTTGCAATGCAAGGGGGAAGAGACAGGCCAGCGTCGACCCAAAACCCAGGAGCATCTGCCCCCAAAAGGTACAGTGAAGGCAGTTTAGGGGCACTAAAAGAAGCGGACTGGGCGAAATATGTACATGCCACATGGCCCAAGCAAGTCTTCTCTGGGAGTTGAGTATGTTATTTCGTCAGTGACTCCCTATCCAAATCATCTCTCAAGATCTATGCAGAGAGTTACAGCGCTGGCTCATACTAGACTATCCATAATGATGAACACCCTTCCCAGGCAGAAGTCTTATATGATTGTGCACAGCATATCCATGCATTAGCAGGCTTTGCCAGCGCCACTTTAAAAGTAATGCCAGCCATGTATGCAGGTCTCCCAGTCCCACCTTAACTCACACACACTGAGAGGTTTGTAAGTAAGCTCCAAGCCCAGCATCATAATTTATAATGCATTAATTTCTAGGCACATCGCACAACAGCCGCGTTCCCCTGAGCACATACTGATATGTCCCAATGAAAGGTGCAGTATTTAAAGGGGTTTGCAGGTCGTGTCACCAAAACAAAGCTGCAGTGACCCTCGATACAGCAGTCACCATGTTTGAATGAAAGGAAACAAGAAGAATACAGAGCGCAGGTCCTCATCAAACCTTATTTACTTTTAATATTCCTTTTATCAGTGCCCATTTCATGCCCAGTGCTACCCAGTTGCATGAGTTCCTTTCCATAGTGTGTGATTCAGACATTGTTTCTCCCCTCACTTCTTCCCGCCATAACTCTGTTCATCCCACACTCACTTCTTTCCTTTCCTTTTCCTTCCTATTTTGTTTTAAAGTTAAAAAAGCGCTACAACATTGATAATACTCTCCACATCACAGCACTTTTTCCTATTTCAAGCAATTTTGCACAGTTGCTCAATTGCTGTATGAGATGTTTTAATTTTACCGAGTGTTTAAGCAAACCATTGACAAAGCCAATAGCTTTTGCATGAGTGACACCTATTGGCTTTGCCTCTGCTTGTTTTTTCAATGCATTTATTAGATCTCACTCCATAGTGCTGCTGGGCCACTTGCTGAGTAATTCAAATGCAAAGTAATTCCTCATGCATTTCAACTGAAGCAGAAGGAAACAGCCAAACAGCCAATAGAAAACAGTGACACTGGAATCATCCTGAGAGCTGAGCCAGGCAGTGATGGGCAATCCCTCAAGCTATGACTGAAAGTTTTGGAGCAAAAGAAATCAAATGGGTAAAGGAGGCTGCCCAAAAAAAGATTAATATATGTTTGCTATGAATGGTACAACCACTGTTAGCATATCCGTCCTTATTTGGTCTCTTATAATTAATTTATAAGGGGATGCGTTAGAGGTTTGATGGACCTTTTGAGTATGCTTAGAGTGATTCCACCATAAAGCAATTTATTCAACAATAACAATGAACAACATCAAATACCTTTGAAGACAAAAATCTTCACACACCATGACACATTTGGCCATGAATAACCACACCTTTATGTAAAGTTGGAATGTTTAATTCCCTACATTAACAATGGTAATGTCACGTACATTAGTTTCAAAACCAAATGGTATACATACAAGAACAAAACTGGTTGACCATATCTTCTAAAGAATCTCAATTTAGCTGATGCATTGATCACTAAATATTGGAGAGACACAGTACAAATCAATGGCAAAAATAACTGTGTAATAGAAATAGCATACATCTAGATTCAGCAATTGAGCAACATCAATCATCTCTTAATAGCAACCTGTTAACATTTCACAGTCTCCCTAACTAATTATACTATGATCAGAATAGCATGTTTGGGCTTCATGCAAAAACAATTTAGTCAACATAAATTTTGAAAACATCTAGCCCTGGCTGTATCAAAGAAGTAGTTGGTACCTAGAACAAAGGACATAATTTATAACAAGCACAATAGTATTTTGTTATATCTCTCCTCAGTATAGATCAGCAAGCCACGGTTATCTTCATCAGTTGGACACCAGTTTGGTCAGCATCAGCAACAGGCATTGAAAGGGAATGGTTCAGATACGGGGACTCTAAGTTATCTGAACCATTTGGAAGCAATATCTAAGGGATCAGCATTCAGCATCGGGAGTTCAAGCAATAAAGTTAAAGATAGAATCCTCTACAGAGGAAATCAAAGTAGGAAAGAGCACACTCTCTGTGCAGTTGGACTAAGTTAAAATCACTAAATGAACTTCCCACACTGTCATTGGTCAGGAAAAAGTACGCTTATAGTCCAATAGCGAGTCATTTCCCAATCTAAGATATAGTAAACTGTCTTTCACATGTCGACGATTGGCTTCTCTTCTCCTCTTCCCACAGTCAGGCTCATCAGATAACAATTTTGTGTCCATCCGTACTCCAGTCAGCGCATCCATTGTTAGCTCCTGGGACCATCACTGTCTCACACATCACATTAAACAATGTATCACCTTCTAATACAAGACATTCTAGCAAGCAATTCTCATAAGAAAATTAAAGACATCTGCTAACATTTGGTCAACACAGTGACAATAATACATTAATTGATTTCTCTAGAAATACATTCCCGTGATTTTTTAAAACAGGACAGCTTAATATGAAGCCTGTGCAAAACTAGGTCCAAACCTCACTAACTTGAGGCCTATAATTTAATAACGCAAATACATAATGTGAAATCATTAATATACCACATTACTACAATAACCTAAACACAAGCACTTAAATTCATATTAATATGCATTTATTATTGACATTTCGTACTATAATGACTGCCACTCAAGCTGGCACCTTTTCTATGCTGCACATTATTTTCTATGCTAGTCAAATTCTATGCAGATTCGGAATCCGAAACACATTAAAATCATCAGTAATACATTCAGGTCCATATTTATACTTTTTGACGCACAACTGCGCCAACGCAGTTGTGCGTCAAAAATTTTAACTCCGGTTAACGCCATTCCAAAGCGCCATGCGGGCGCCGTATTTATTGAATGACATTAGCCGCCGTTAGCCGGCGCTGCGGAGTGGTGTGCGTAAAAAAAAATGACTCACACCAGGCAGCGCCGGCGTAGGGGAAAATGGAGCTTGGGTGTCAAAAAATGGGGCAAGTCAGGCTGAGGCAAAATTTTTGCCTCAACCCGATTTGTGTCATTTATTTTGATGCCCAGACGCCATTGACATGACTCCTGTCTTAGCAAAGACAGGAGTCATGCCCCCTTGCCCAATGGCCATGCCCAGGGGACTTATGTCCCCTGGGCATGGTCATTGGGCATAGTGGCATGTAGGGGGGCACAAATCAGGCCCCCCTATGCCACAAAAAAATTACGGTAAAATATACTTACCTGCACTTACCTTAATGTCCCTGGGGTGGGTCCCTCCATCCTTGGGCGTCCTCCTGGGGTGGGCAAGGGTGGCAGGGGGTGTCCCTGGGGGCATGGGAGGGCCTCTCTGGGCTCATTCCGAGCCCACAGGTCCCTTAACGTCTGCCCTGAGCAGGCGTTAAAAAATGACGCAAACGAGGCTGGATGTCATTTTTTAAGACCCGCCCACTCCCGTGCGTCATTTTTGCACCGGAGTTAAAATTTGGCGCACAGGCCTGGGAGTAATTTTTTAGAAGGGAACGCCTACCTTGCATATCATTAACGCAAGGCTGGTTCCCCCTTCTAAAAAATGGCGCTAACGGTGGAACTTTGACGCCCGCTGCGTCAGACGTCAAAGAATAAATATGGGGCAGTGTTTGCGCCGAATGTGCGTAAAAAGAAACAACGCAAATCCGGCGCAAACAGAGTATAAATATGCCCCTCAGTGTTCACACCAATAGACACGTAAAAATACGAGCGCAAACTTATTCTTATGGAGCACTTAGAAAGGGTATTTGTGTTTAACTTAAGCTTGAATACACACCTGAGTTCACTGCCAGTCGATTTTTTATGGAACATGGAAACATGCAATTTGTAAATATAACTTTCTGTTAGTGTAATATATTTTCTCCATCTTTTCAATTTTAAAATTGGACATTGACTTCCAAGGGGACACAGTACTTAAGGCTGGTGAGAACAAAAGAACCTCCGTCTTGCAATGGTAAAGCAGATCAAAGTCAGTTCTTCAAGTCACGTAGAACTCCTTCCCATGCTGTGCACCGTAGGACCTAGCAGAATTAACAATAGAGAAGCTCCGAAGATAAAAGAAGAATGTTTCTTGCTGATTCTGCCTCACACATTCCTACATATATATGAAAAGGAAAGAATTCTGTAGAGGCAGACACAACGAGAGTGGAGTCATCGAAGATTGAATTCCGTTTAACCTAAAAGAATCCTCAACAACGGAAGGTGAAACATTAACATATTTCTCTGGTCATTTTTGCAGCTTCCATAGAGCTCACATACTTTCTGTTCTGATAACAAATATACAGTACAAATCTCGACATTACGTTAACCATATTTTTAAATGGCACATGCTAGTCTTGAAAAACAATAACTTGCATTTCAATATTTTAGGTCAATACCACCATAAAATAGTTGCTGAGGTTTCAGATCGCTTCTCCGGAACATATCCATTTTCTATTACGTTTATGTGGGACTTATGGATTGACACTTTAGCATGAGTAGATCAAAGCAATTATGTCTATGTAGTGAGACAGATTTCAGAAGTGATCATCTCCTGTGCAGTATCATGGATTCGAAGAGGTACACTGCTTCTGAAAGGCCTATGAACATAGCTTTCAAGTTTTTCAGGTCTGTGTGTGTGTGTCTGACTAGCTCTTTCAACTAAGGTCTTGCCTTTGTATCCTAAGAACATGGTCCTGTGTATCCCACTGTAAAATCAGAGCTAAAAATCCCAAGATGCAAAGAAAACAAGCATTTGCACTGCAATGGGTCTCGCATATTTCAAACAAGTTAATTGCCATCTTTTGACAACAGTGCCCACGAGCAAATACAAAAGAAAACATGAGAAGAAACGGAGAAAAGATGACTTGACAAAATAAAATAAAATTAGCCTTAAAAAATAAAACTTTACAATTTTGTGCCTGCTCAGCATTTTTTTTGCAAGTCATAAGTCAAAAGCCTCAATCACGTCGGGAGCAGTGGATGGGCACTGATCAAGTTGCATCAATTAGTGCTTGATCCCTGCTCCACACTGATAAATGGAAGTAATGCCAGGTGTGCCTTGATGAATTACGAGGCTGTAAAGTAGAGTACCACACAAATGACAAAATGGTGAGTGACAGATGGGCTCCAAGCCTTTTAATGAAAACAACAGAGGCCCTCATTACGACCCTGGTGGTCGGTGATAAAGTGGCAGTAATACTGCTAACAGGCCGGCAGTATCTACTGCCAAATTATGACCATGGTGGAAAGATCTCCGATAGATGGTCATTGTACCACACTGAACGCCAGGGCAGAAACAACAGCCACCACAGCAGTAGCCGCCTACATCCAGGCGGTAGTCAATGTTCTGCCCACCATATTATGACACCGCCACACCGCCACCTTTCCCGGGGTGGTACCAACGACATCAAAAGCCTGGTGGAAACAGAGCTCAGAAGGGAAAGGACTCACCATTGGAGACACAGGGAAGAACCACGCCGTCATGGAACCTGAACTGCATGTCTTCCTGATGATCTTCTACGTTCTGCTCAACCATGAAGACCGACGGGGACAGGGGGGCACCTCAGCTGGGAGATGTAAAAAGACCACTGGTTCTGGAGGGGGCAACATGCCCTGTGCTTGATCCTGGGGAGTGCAAGGCCACAATCTCTCAGGTGGGTGTCATACCCACTGGCTTTGGAGGGGGCGGGCTGCACAGCAGTAATGGAGGCTGGATTACATATCGTCTGCCAGCAGTGATGGCTTCACAGTGGTGGTGCTGTTGGTGGGGGGAGACTCCTGCCCATCCCATGCAACCTCAGACAGCTGCACAGTGGTGGTGCTGCTGGTGGGGGGAGGCTCCTGCCCATCCCCTGCAACCTTGGATGGCTGCACAACCATGGTTGGTGCTGGTGGCTCAGTCGCAGTTCCTGGCCCAGGCCCCTTGGTCTTCCTGCCTGGTGGTGCAGGCTCCTTGGTCTTCCTGGCTGCTGGGTCAGGCTCCTTTCCCTTCTTGCCTGCTGGTGCAGGCTCCTTGGTCTTCCTGCCTGCTGGTGCAGGCTCCTGTCTCTTTAGGCTGCCTGGTGTAGGCTTCTTCACCTTCAGGACTTGTGGCCTGGATCCCTTTCCACCACAAGTGGGTGTGGTGACGATTGGGCCTGTGGACTGTGTGGCTGAGGTGCTTGGCTGGGTTCTTCCTACCCTGCCCATACATGCAGGATGTGGGGAGGGGTGGGGAAGAGGTCATTGGTGGATACAAACATTTTTTTAGGGACATTGGGGTGGGAAGAAGGAGAAGGAATGGGAGTGGAGGATGAGGGAGTGGTTGTTGGAGGTGTCTGCTAGATTTGGGTGCATGGGCTGTATGCTGTTGTGAGGTGGATGGCTGTTGGGTGTCTGAGTGCTTGTGTTTGTGTACTTTAGGAGGGGTGGACAGACACAGTGGGAGAGGACACAGGGGACGTGTGAATGGCTGTTGTGGAGATGTCTGCCAGTGAGGTGTGTATTCTGCTTGGTGTGCTGATGCTTTACTGGAGGATGATGTAGTTAATGTATATAATCAGTGTGTTGACCTTCTGCACTGTTGTGTGTGGACGTAACTGGGTAGGAGGTGGTGAAGGAGGAGGGGGGGACAGTGGAAATAGTGGATGTTGTGTCTGCAAATGGATGGTGTTTGTGTGAGTGTATGTGGGATGAAGTGTGGTGCTTGTGTTTGCCTGTGACACTCTTGGGTGTTGTCTTGTGCGCATTCTCCTCTGCCTGTGTGCTTGGGATAGGTTGCGGTTGAGGAGAATGGGACTGGGCAGTGGAAGTTGGAGGGTGGAGGGTAGAAACAGACAATGGCTACCATCAGAGACGAGACCAGAGTCTGAATCAATCTCTGTTGGGCTGCCAATCCAGTGTGAATGCCCTCCAGGAATGCATTAGATTGTTGCATCTGGGCTGCCAGCCTCATGATGGCATTTACAATGGTTGACTGCCATACAGAGATGGATCTCAGGAGGTCAATAGCCTCCTCACTCAGGGCAGCAGGGCTAACAGGGGCAGGGACTGAGGTGACTGGGGCATAAGGAGGTTCCCACCCTCCTGGGTGGGCGGGCACAGGCAACTCGCTGAGGAGCTGCTGGGAGGGCGGTGCTGGTATGGGGTTGGCAGATGTACCTGTAGCTGGGGTGGTCACAGAAGTGTCCACCAGCACCAGGGAGCTTCCATCGGAGGAGGCATCTGTGTCAGAACTGTCCCCTCCAGTCTCCGCCGTGGTGCTCTCCTCGCCCTCTGTCCCACTAGTGCCTTCAGCTTCGGTGGACTCTGCCTCCTGGGTCCTGTGCGATGCAGCTCCCCCCATCGCCGGTGCCTCTGCTCCTCTGCCAGATGATGCTAATTCACATAAGAACAGGACGACAAAACAAAAACAGGGAGGAAGAGATAAAGGATACACTTGATCAATGGCTGCACCAACACCACCGTTGGTGTACACACACCCTCACACACATGGAACAGGCCTACGCAATATGCCATTGCACTACCAGATAAATAGTTAGCTGCCAAGGCATGGGGAGGGGCACACACCCCCAAATGCAGCACACCTGGGACCCACGCAGCCCTGACCAGTAGTGGATGCCTATGATCTACGTTGCAAGATTTTCCTATCTGAACCCTAGCCACCAGGGGACCTACAATGCAATGTTAGGCCTGGCCTAGGGGCACCCACTGACAAACATCTCCCACCTGGATACCACCCTACCATGCGTAAGTTGTAATGATGGGCACTGTACTCACCCCCTTGTGGCTACTGTGATCCCCTCAAGCACCCATCCAGCTCTGGATAGGCCACTGCCAGTCTGCGGGCCATCAGGGAGGTCAGGGTTCGGTGGGCACTCCCTCCTCGTTGGAAGGCCATCCCCCGATAGCCCTCTGCCGTCTTCCATGCCCAGCGTCTCAGGTCCTCCTACCGTTTGCAACAGTGGGTGCTCCAACTGCCATAGACCCCCAGGGTCGGCACGTCCTTGGTGATGGCACACCATATACCCTTCTTTTGATGGGCGCTGACCTGCAGAGGCAATGGACACAGGAAAATAGATTTAGACAAACAGCCCTGCCTGTTAAACATATGGCCCACCATACCCGTTTCCATCACCATTTACACACACATGGCCCAGAACACAACCTTTATGCCACCCAGAAGATATCCAGCCACCCCCCTCACATGAGGCCTTCACACACACCACTCCATGCATTCATGCCCACAGTGTACTCACCTGTTGGTCTGGGGGCCCATAGAGCAGTCCGTACTGGGGAGGACCCCATCCAACAGTCTCTCTAACTCCTTGGAAGTGAAGGCTGGGGGCCTTTCTCCGGTCACACGGGCCATGGTAGATTCCAGACACAGGTCACAGCAGCACCTGCAGTGCAGGTCCTCTCCAGTGGAAGGTCAGGTAGCAAGTGAGGAATCAGATGGAAAATGGCAGTCACGTCCGTGGAGGTGCATACCATCACTGTCGGAGTAGATCATCATTGGCCACTGTAACCCTTAGGGCCCAATTATAACCAATAAGGAGTTGCACGGTGGTTCCTGACTGCCTCCCGTAATGGCGCACAACGTCAGCGGCATTACCTCACTTCCACCTGTCCCTCCACACAGGACAGGCGGACGCCATTTCAGGGGGGAGGAGGATGGCCCTGGAAAAATGCTGTATCACTGGTGCTATTAGGACATACTGGACAAATCACACTGACCCATCACAAGTTTACAAGATGCAAAGTTCTGTTGTAGCTCCATTGTTCAGTTTGTGACCGGCTCCTCACTCTTGTGTCTCTCAGATTTCTACTGCTGATGATGAATAGGAGATGGAGACATACCCCGTGTACATACCCCTGGTGGACTTGGCAACAATAGAGGACAGGCACATTATCCTCACCTATAGACTTGACAGAGCTGTGTGCCGAATTGGAGCCCGACCTGATATCTGCTATCCGTCACCCCACTGGGATTCCCCCTTCTTGTGGTTCTTTTCAAGTGACAGTGGGCTTGGCAGCAGCAATGTCACAGCCAATGTTCTCAATAGTGCTGACAAGAGTGTTGTCTGCCCTGATTAAACACATGTGCAGCTACATAGTTTTCCCCCAGGTTGAAGATTTGGCCACAGTGAAAGCGAGTTCTATGCAATGGGACATATCCCCAACATAATTGGGGTGACTGATGGAACACATGTTGCATTTGTTCCCCCCGCCAGAATGAACAAGGGTTCAGAAATCGTAGGAGTTTCCACTCTATGAATGTACAAATGGTGTGCCTTGCAGACCAGTACATCTCCCACGTCAATGCTAAGTATCCTGGGTCGGTGCATGATGCCTTTGTCCTGAGGAATAGCAGCATCCCAAATGTGACGACTCAACTACAGAGGCACAGGGTGTGGCTAATAGGTGAGCCCTGGTTCCCCCCCAGTATATGTTGGTGTATGGGTATGGTGTGGGCCATATGTGGTAATGTGTGGCTAAATGTTGTCACTCAATATTTCAGGTGACTGTGGTTACCTCAACCTATCATGGCTGCTGACCCCTGTGAGGAATGCCAGGACAAGGGCAGAAGAACATTATAATGAGGCCCATGGGTGAACCAGAAGGATAATTGAAAGGACCTTTGGCCTCCTGAAGGCCAGTGCCTCCATCTGACAAGTAGATCCCTGTGCTACTCACCCAAGAAGGTCTGCCAGATAGTTGTGGCATGCTGCATGTTGCATAACCTGACCCTCAGACGCCAGGTCCCATTGCTACAGGAGGAGGAGGCTGGAGTTGCCCGTGTGGCAACAGTGGACCCTGTGGACAGTGAGGGTGAAGAGGCAGAGGATGGGGATGAGGACAACAGAACATCTGTGATCAGACAATACTTCCAATGACACACTGGTATGACAGTGTTACTTCACATTTCAATGACATTTGTTTGAATTTCTGTGGCACTGGCATGCTGATATTTCCCACTTCTATGCCCACTTACTGTTCCCCCGGGCAATTAATTTTGTAGATGTTGGTGACGTCACATATACTCCTGGTGTGATCACTGCAGTCAGCTTCAGGTCATTAATCTATGCTCATTTTTTGTACAGTTGATTTGCAATATTTGTACCTGTTTCAAAGAACACATATATTTAATATGCATGACATACTCCAAACTTCTTTTTTTATCAAGGGCGTTTATTGAAGTGCTAAAATATAGAGGGGAAACTGCAATGGGATGGTGTGATGATGGAGGAAAGTCCAGGGTATTGTTCCAGTCTGTTTTTAGGACAGGTACATTGTCCAAGGGGACATAGGAAGGTGAGCAATTGCAGTTCAAGGTGGACAGGGTGACTGTTTGGGTCACAAGGGGGGAATCAGGAGAGTCTCATTTCCTGGCGGGGGTCTTGCAAGTGTCTCTGGCTTCTGCAAGGATCTCAGAGAACATTTGCGGGGTGGTTCTCCTTCTGCAGGGGGAGGGGTGCTGGTGGCCTGTGAGTCCTGTGGTGGGGCCTCCTGTCCACTAGCGGTAGCGGAGGTGGAAGGCTATTCAGATGTCTGGCGAGTGGCAGGGGCCCACTGTTTTGAGACTGCTGCCTTCATAATATTGTTCATGTCTGCCAGCACCCCTGGTAGGGAGATCAGGGTGTTGTTGATGGCCTGCAAGTCCTCCCTGATCCCCTGGTACTGTCCCTCCTGCAGCAGCCTGTTCTCCTGCACATTGTCAAGGATCTCGCCCATCGTGTCCTGGGAATGTTGATAGGCTCCCAGAATCTCTGGAAGTGCCTCCTGGAGAGTCAGTTCCCTGGGCCTGTCCTCCCCCTGGCGCACAGCAGTCCTCACAGTTTCCCTGTTGACCTATGTCTCTGTCATCTGAACCGTGTGCCCACTGCCACTGAACCCAGGTCCCTGATTGTCTTGGGTATGAGGTGTGGCCTGGGATCCCTGTAGAGGTGGACACACTGCTGATTGATGTGTCCTGAGGACAGAGGTGTGGGTACATTGGGTGGGTGCTGTGGTAGTGTGTAACTGGGCCTGGGTAACCGGCTGTCCAGAGGTCCTGGATGGGCCAGGTAGGTCATCCAGATCCTGAAGACCAGAGTTGCTGTCATCAGTACGGGTCTCTTCAGTTGGGGGACTGGATATTTCTGCAACTCCTCTCCACTGACATTGGCTGGGGTACCAGTGGTGATGTAAATGATGTGTTACGGTTTCTGTGTCTAGCACATTGTGCATCCGTGGCTTGCCTCTTTGGTTGTATTTGCCCTGGCAACTTTCACTTGTGTACGTTGGTATATGGTGGGATGATTAGTTCTCTATAGTGTGCATTCTTTAGTGATGAGTGCCCATGCAGGGCTGTGAGTGGTGTCCATGCATTGGTACAGCATGCAGGGCTTGGCATTGGGGTGAGTGAGGTGTGATGGTGGGGTTTGTGGGATGGAGTGGAGTGATGGAAGTGAGGGTGGGGGTATGTAATGACATGCAGGTAGGGGGGTAGTAGTAGTAGAGAGTTGAATTACCAGAGTCCAGTCCTACTCCTACTCCAGCCAGGCACTCAGGATGCAGGATTGCCAAGACGTGCTCCTCCCTTGCTCTTAGTTGTGGGGGAGGAGGTGGGATCCACCGCCAGTCCTCTGTACACCGAGCTGGTGTCTTTTTGCAATGGATCATACCTTCCCCCGTAGGTCGTTCCACCTCTTCCTGATGTCATCCCTAGTTCTTGAGTGCTGTCCCAGGGCGTTGACCCTGTTCATGATTCTCTGCCATAGCACCATCTTCCTAGCTATCGATATCTGCTCCACCTGTGCTCCAAATAACTGTGGCTCTACCCTGATAATTTCCTCCACCATGTCCCTTAGCTCCTCCTCTGTGAAACGGGGGTGTCTTTGTGGTGCTATGGGTGTTGTGTGAGGTGTGTAGGTGAGGGTGTGTTGTGTAATGTGTTAGGGTGTGTGATGTGGGGTGCGTGAGTGGTTTATTGGTGTGAATAGTGTGTGGCTCTAGTTGTGTCAGTGGTCTTGATGTCTCTCTGCTGGCAATGGTTTGAAATGGGAAAGATATGTGGGTAATGTGGGTGTGTGTTTTATAGTGGTGTGGGTGTGGTGTGTGTATGGGTGTCAGGTGTCTGTTGTTTGAATTGTCCAATGTGGTGTTGTTTTGTTTGTGTGTGTCCATTTTGAGCTCATGGTATATACCGCCAATGGTTTACCGCCATTTAATGTCCACCACGCTGATTTGTGGGTCATAATGTGATGGGCATAGTTCTGTTGGCATAACAGTGTGGGTTTGGATACCGCCAATTTATCACTGACCTTTGGTCTGGTGGATTTGTGTATGTGGCTGAATACTGACAGATTGGTGTGTGTGTTTCATAATATGGTGAACGGATATCTGCCGCGGCAGTGGTAAGTTGGCGCAGTCAGCGTGGCGGTAAGTGGGATTTATCACCTGTGTCATAATGAGGGCCAGAGTCTCTCATACAAGACACATGCACAAGGCATGTATCCACAGGCTTGACCCTAAAAATATGACAATGAACTACAGACATATGGACCTGGAATACTTTAGAACTCTGTATAAAAAGGCCACTTCCTTCACTTTTCTTAACAGGAACAAATGTCCTGCAAACAAAATAAACCAGTCTTCTGGGGGCAGTAACTTAGTTTATAAAAGTTTAATCTTCTCCCTGATTTCCACATCAGTTTAATTAAACTGGCTGGAAAGCCATGACATTTATATACAATAAAAAACAGTATATGAAACCTGGAACTACTACAAAAGACAGCAGGGACACACTGTGAACAGATATCACCACAGGGGCTAACCCTTCACATTTAATCAGATTCAGTAAATGATAAATAAAATGTGTTATAGAACTACTACAGATTATGATAACTTCACCATAGCTATTAAACAAACCCATGTAATCTCTGACAGACCCAATGTGATGCTTAGAATTTTCTGTAAGGGGCTAATATCTATTTGGATAAAATATTGAAAGGGAAATTATCCAGCACAGAACAATACACAGGAATATGATCATGTGCAGTAAATGTGCCGTAAACCATCAGGCAACTGCTAACAAAGCTGTTACAGCATTGGTGTTTCATTATGGGACTTGCAGTTTTGCCATTTAATATTAAAAGTGTGGGCTGGTAGCTACCAAGACAGAACTGACTAAAGGAAATGATATATGTGACGGTTGCTTTCCTAAACCGGATTTCCCGAATCTTACTGGCAATTAGAAGTAGAGGGGGAGGACTGCTGGAACATGTTAACTGATAGAAACTTCAATAGTTAGTAAGAGCTACAAAAATCATTCAGGTTAGCATTAGCAACCACTGCTGCCATTAATATATACCTACCAAAAGCTGTAGAGCACTCCTGGTATACTGCCAATCAGTAACAACTTACTAATTTGTAACCAAACACAATAACTGCCATTCATGAGTAGTGCATTGGAGTTAGATGGTGTGAGTACTTGGGTTATTGGTTGAATGGTGTGGGAGGTGGCCCATGTTCAAGCAACAGCCACAATCCACCTCAGGGTGAACCAAAAAGGTCACTATATTAACCTGTTCGTAACCCTCTGGTAGCTTTGCGCAAAGCAGTCAGGCTTAACTTAGAGGCAATGTGTAAAGTATTTAGTAATACATTACCACAGTAATAAAGTGAAAATGCAACACAAGAAAAATACCACACAAATTTAGAAAAATAGTCAGTTAAGAGTAAATTTTAATAAATTATTTGACACCACAATCACAAAAATCCAATTAGTAGAACCAGAGTTATGAATTTAAAAAAAAATGATCAAAATGCCAACGGTGGATGCCTAGTCACATTAGACCAGGTCAAAATGTAAAAATAGCGCTGACCTCAATGTAGTGTGACTCTTATACAAAAGATGAATTGAGCCCAGTCGGCTCTCAAGTTTGGATTCAGAAGAAATTTCAAAGAAAAATATTCTGAGAAGGTTCAGTGGGGCAAATCTGCAGGTAGTGTCCGAGGAAGGAGCATTGTTGTCAGGTAGCCACTGGAGAAAGTCATGGTGCATATTTCTTCTGTTGGACGTAGTCATTTTTAAAGAAGTTGAAGATCTCCAGCAGGATAACAGTGGAGGCTGTAGTCCATGAGCTTTCTACAAGGCTGGTTGCCTCTTTTGTGAAGGACAAGGACCACTGAACAGAATTTTCCACTGTGAAGAAAAATGTAGCAGGAGCTCCTGCAAATTTACTACAACTGGTGATGTACCTTGGGCAGATGGGTGAGCAGGTTGACCCTGGTCTCCTCTTGGTTCTCAAAGCAGTTGTTAGCCAACAGTTTTATAAGTTCCAAGTTTTGGATTTTGACTATCTAGGCACCTTTAGCACTACCACAAAGGGTCCATTTAAATGAGTGAATGCCCTCTGATGATAGCACTGGCACTATATGTGCATTACTGAAGGAGCAGCACAAGTGTCTGAGGCCCCCTCTGTAATACTAAAGTGCCCAGAGGCATGCACAGTGGTTGCAAACGCCAGTTGTACTCCCAGGGCACTGTGTAGAATATGGCCCAGTTAGAATGAGGTCCTGGTTTCTGTAAATGGGGCTTACAAAGCCGGTCCCCATGCACTACTTGTTATCTGAGAGATTACACTGTCTCCTTACTTTGTGTTATGCATCTGTTTTGTGAGGTAAATGGGTTCCGCTAATGCCCATGTAGGGCTAGAGGGAAACTTAGGCAGTAGTCGTCCATGCTCTATCTGTTTTGTTAAGGAGGCTTGCACTTATGCTTCCTTATTGCACTGTGACTACCTTGGAAGGGAGGCTTCTACGGCTGCTGGATATGTTTTGTATGAAGGAGTTTTTATAACTCTTTCTCATATTTTACCTGTTTTGTGAGGAAGGCATGACCAACTATTTCTGCTGTTCTGCCTGTTACCTTTTTAAGAAGCAATACTTGCATTGCCACTGCCTATTCCTTTTCTGTTTTTATGAAAAGGGCCAGCTTTGCACCTTCTTTTGCTGTACCTTGTTTGTGTGAAATTGGTTTTACACAGCTGCTGCCCATGCATTTCAATATCTGTGAGGAAAGTCTGATTTGCAGCTTTCCCTTTCAGTGTGTGAAGGAAACTTGCACAACAGCAGCCTTTGGTGTGAATGTTTTGTGTCGGAGAAGCTAACACATATGCTCTGTGTGCACTGACATTTCTTTCTGTGTGAAGGAAAAGTTCACTACTGCTGTCTCGCCACAAAATGAACTGCTGATGCTGTTAGTGCATTACCTCTATGTGACTGTGAAGAAAGCTTGCACCACTTTTGCTGGTGATGAAACTACTCTGAATCTGAATGAATCATGCATCCTGTAGTGCTTGTATCAGTTTTGTTAATATATGAAGTATACAATTCTGTAACCTGAGCTATAGTTGTGGTGTGTACGTGGGATGGTTGCACTGCTTCTGACTGTGCTATACCTGTTCCCAATTGCTGCCTTTCCATACTGTTACAAGTGTTGGAGTGATTGTTATGCCACGGCCCTGAATTTCTTTTCTGACAGAGCTAGACAAACTGAGCCTGAAAGAAAGCAAAGGGCTTAGAGCCCGCTTATGAGTTGGGCAGCTGAACTGCCACAACTCCAATACGGCAGTGATGAGGCTGCCATCAAGGAGACAACATTTCCGCCAGTCAGTCCGGTGGAAACAGTGCAGCAGCAACATTGGCCTCGGCTTCCTCACGGAGCCGAGGCCAAAGTTGTTGCACCCAGCACCCTCAGAATGTGCGCTGTCTGCCACAGAAGACAGTGCACATTCTGTGGGTGCTGGCAGGGGGGGCTCCCAGCACTGCCTTTCCACCAGCTTTTTCATGGCAGCCACCCAATCATGAAAAGCTGCTGGAAAGCAATGTCATGATCAGCATGGTGCTGATGAACTTGGCACCACTGTGGCTGACCATGACTTTGACCACCACCAACCATCAGGATCCCTGATCCCAGCAGAGGCAGTGGTCTACTGGTGGTCCAAACATCAGGATCGTAATCCACTGGTCAGACCGCCAGGATTGCAGTGGTCCAACTGCCCCGGGAGTTTGGTGGTCCATGGATCACCAAACTCGTAACTAGGCCCTTAATAAAAATACAGGGAAAGGCACATAATAAAATGAGACAGAGAAATCAAGGAGGGTGGCAAAGAGAGTAAATTACAACAAGAAATAGAAGGTGTAAAAAGATGAATGAAAGGGAGAGGAAAAGCAAGACGGAAAGAGAAGGGAGCTATAAAAGAGATGGGGAAAGGAAAGAAAGATACCAAAAAAAAGAGAAAAAATGAGGAAGAGAAAGAGACAGAAAGGGGAATGTACAGAAGACGTAAATGCATTAGCAAAGGAAATAAAGGTGAAAAAGAGAGAGAGAACAAAGTAAAGTGAAAAAACTAAGCAATAATTAGAAAAGCTTTACAGAGAGGTACATATAAGAGATGAAGAGGAAAAGAGAGAATAAGAAAGGATAGAGAAAGGAAAATAAATAAGACAAAATGACAGTGACATTGATATACAAAAGGGAAGCAACAATGAGACAGATGGAGATGGATGCAACGGCCTAGCACATGGTGAATAAGGAGGTAATAGCAGGTGAACAGAGATGTAGCAGGCTTAGTGGAGAAATGGAATGGAAATGAGGGTAACAGAGTGATGAGGTTATGTAAGGCAAGCAACCAATTAGGGAGAGTAGTAAAAGTAGAACCAAGAAGGTGGGTGAACTGAGATAAACTAATAAGGAAGAGTGGAGTTAAGATAAGAGATATTTAAGTAATAATTTGATACAGGAAGCTGCAATTTCGAAGATGGATGAGAAATAGTTTGTAGTAGAGTGGAAGTAGATGCTAAACTGGGGAAGAGATAGAGGGTGAATATTAGAGAGTTAGAGAAGAATATAAAATTGACATTGTGTAATCATATTTACAGAAACAAATAAATAAAGCTGCAACTGATAGTTACATTGAATAGAGGGAGATAAGTATTGGTCAAATCGGGTGAAGATGAAATTGAGAATGGATAGAATTGGAGGTGTGAAAATCCAGAAGCAGAAGCAATTAGGCAGATAAATTGAGATATAAATGCGAAAGGAGGACGGAAAATGAGAGCAATCTTGATAAATGAGGGACAGGTAGAGAAATAGATCAGAGAATGAGAGCGCTAGAGTTGAATGTAAGAGGCAAACTAGGAAACAAATGAGATGTTGAGGTGCAACAAAACACAGAATAGGGCAACGATTAAGACTGTCAGATAAAGAGGTGAGATTCTGTTAGGAAGATGTTTCAAAAAGGTGTGAGTCATAGGAACGGTGGAGATAAGATGAGAGATATTGAAGTAGTAATTTTATAGGGGAAAATGGAATATGGAAAATGGATATGAAAGAATGTGGTAGAGATGAGGTAGTTGGGACACTGAGGGAGACAGTGGTGATAATATTAGAGTGTAGAGTTAATATTGTACAAAGATGATGTTTGCATAAAGAAATGGTTAAAGCTGCAATGGATAGTGAAACGTACCCTAATAAAATCACATATTATATACTTTAGCATTATTGTTTTCATATACTATTGTGTGAACCAATATATTTTATAAACAAATATGTATTTTGCTTCTTATGGCTAGAAGCATCTTTTAGACATAATTATGTTTTTAAGTTTCATGACGCTTGTAGAAGAAAAACCCATTTTATTCAGAGCAGTATGCTTACACATAACAAGCATAACCTCATTTTCAAAGTTGGAAGTTAGAAGTGGAGTTTTAAGAGAATAATGAATTCAGTATTGTATTAATGAATTATTTAATTTCCTCAGGGACACCTTGTTCTTCCCGCAGGAGAAGATCCTGCCACCTGCTCATTAGATATGTTTTTGCTTAAAGTGACACGTTTCTGTCACATGATTAGGTTCAATAGACTTTTATTGCAACAAAATCTGTAAAAGTATACTGTAACAAATGTATTGTATTTTAGCATTAGGCTGTAATGGATCTTTTGCTGGCTAGGTCTTTGTTCAGTGGAAATGGCAAATGTTTTTATTTGTTTGCTATGCTGCTTGCTAGTTTTGCATTAAAACACATATTGGAGGTTTTTCCAAAGTGTTGTATTTTATTTTTTACAGATACTGAATGGATAAAGGTCAATATTGGCTAAAGTTGTGGTGAAGATAAAATGGAGGAAGGACTAGAATTCTAGCTGAGACAAATCACCATCTAAAGCAGAAAGAAAAACAACAAATTGGGATGTGAGTGAGAAAGGTGGAGGTGGAGGTGTTGGGGAAACTGTAAGGAGATATGAGTAAGAGAGTTGGATATAGGAAGGAAACTGTGAGAGATCTTGGTAAATAATGGACTGGTAGAGATATAGGTTAAAGAATGGGAGAGATAAAGTTGGAGATAAGAGGCTAACTAGGAAAAAGAACTGACAAATGAGGTGTTGAAGTATAACAAAACCCAGGGGAAATAGAGGCAAAATTAAGACTGTCATATACAAAAGTGATATTCTGATTCAAAGATATATCAAGAAGGTCATGAGTGGGTAAGAGGTGACATTGGAGTTGACATGGGACAAAACCTGAGCATATCAGAGGTACATAGTGAACAGAAAATTGAAAGAGTTGGGGTAACAGGATTACATTGGTGTAGTTAAGAAGGTTTTGGTAAATAGGAGAGAGCATATATGGGTGAAGTTTGATGAGATGGATGAGATGAGCTGAAAGGAAGGCTGAAACAGATGAAATAAGAACATATCAGCTGAGATGTACAATGTACACAGATGGAGACGTGAGAGAGCGGTATATATGGTGACCTAAACATATCATAGATCAATACATGAAAGGCTTTCTTTTTTTACTGTTATGCATTGGTTTTGATATCATGTTGCTGTTTTGAAGGACACAATCATTAAACCATAATAAGACCTAGTTTCCAAACGTTATTGCCTTACATCATTCTAATAGATCCGTAACAGCTTTTTGTAATTTGTGACATTTATTTGAATTCTGAAAACATAACTTTACTAAAAGACTTCTTAAAATCAAATAACAGTACATTCAGATTATCATTGAACACAGATTGAAATGTTCAAACGATACCTCCTACTAATTCATCAAATTTTTGGAAATTACTGTGTAAGCAGGTAAGCAGTGTTGCAGAATGTATAGGCATTTACTTGTTGTGTCTGGGCATTGTATTCTGCTACTCTATAGGCATGTTTTTAACATTTAAGTGCTTTGCAAAGGGAGGAGGTGGTTATGGTCATATCATAACAGTGCATGACTCAGAACATACTCGGCTCCTAAAATATACATGCATCTGCTTCAGTTACATTTGTGTTATATTATCTTGCACTTACAATACGGTTTAGTGGCATAAATTCTGAGATGTCATCAAAGACAAAGGATGTGACATTACTTGCTGGGAAGATATCAGGTCCTCTTATGTCATTGTAAGTGATGACTTTGGAGGCAAAGGGCATGAGTTGTCACTATCCCTACCCAGGGTATTTTATTGAATTAACATCCATGGCAAAATTAGAACCATTTGGCATAATTTTGTATGTGATCAGATCTCCTCTTTATGCAAACTGTAGGCCATCCAGACTAACAAATGGTGTTGAACACTTGTTGTATTTGGGGCTAATCATAATCCTTTTGGACTGCTTATTCAGCAGATTTATGCCCATCAAGAGTAAGTATACATTAATTTTTAGGATGAGAAAGGAGTGTGAATAAACTAAAAAATGCAGAGTTGTAACATCTCTCCATGAAAACAAATATTTTGAAAAAACAATAAAGTTTAGCATTGTAAATGCATTTATGTAGTACATTTAGTTATTTTTTTAAATAAAAATATAATTTTTGCAAATATATTTATTCTTATGCAATGGTTACTCCTGGGATTACTCCTGATGTAATTTTTGTGTATTCCTAAAATGGTGGACTTCATTCCAATCACAGGCAAATGCATTTGCGAGTGCATTTCCGACTATCTTTGTGAATCAGGCTCAGAGTATGTTTAACATTTTACAAATGTATATTCACTAATTGCTTTTGTTGTTACAATCAATGATTGCTGTGATTCTGGCCACTCATGGAAATTTTTTTTTTTACATTTCCTGCAACTTATTTTACTTCAAGGAAAAAGCTGAACCAATGGTGCTGGAAGAATTTACTAGCGGGGTGCTGTCATAAATGTTACTTTACTGAAGTCATAGGGATTGTGAAAAATCCACACATCACACAAAGGACCAGGTGCAATGAATAAGCCAAACACATTCAGCAGGCCAGTGATAAGGGTGCGGAATGTAGCATTTTGGAGCACGCTTTTGCAAATATATTACTAAAGCATGTGATGAAGGAACACTGCCATATACAGAAAGCTCATTTTAAATTGAAATGGCCCAAAATTCACACCAAAAGAAGTCTTACTGATACAACTACATAGAACACAATTAATGTGTGGAAAACAGGTTTCAGTAAATAATTATCATTTAAACATTACTAAGAAACGTGTCTTGAATTGTTTTGCCGTATTAGAATCTTTATTTTCATTACACTTCAAAATGACAAACAAATGTGCTTCATTTATGCTTTCTTAACTGCTGAAATATTTAGATATATCTGTACTGTTCATTTAAGGGTATTAAAATGCTGTTCGTGTTAGAAGAAACTGACCTCCTACAGTCTTACCTTTTGTGCTTTTTGTCCCCTGTCACATTGCCAGGCAGTTTAGTTTACTAAATCCTCTGACTTTAAATAATTTAACTTTGCAGTCAGAGAAAGAAAAGTAAACACAAATCTCCATCTTAAATAAATAAGCAGCAATTTGTCAGAAGACATAGCCTGACATTTGACTTCTGTCTTTGAGGGTAAAATGTCCTAGAATAAAGCTTCTTTTTAGTCTCATATAAAGGGCAATTAGTCATATGGGGCAGAATCATGATTATACACCTCCAGTGTGTCAACTGAATTCATTTAAACTAACATTTTTCTGAGTTAGTGCTTAATTTTTGGACTACACGGCTCAAAAACAGAAAGAGGCTCAATGTTTCGATGTTGTACTATCTGAAAATAAAACATAAACTCAGAGAAATATTGTGTTAATTTAATTCACTTTATGCCTTGCAGGTGTATGAAGCAGGGGCTCTGCTCTGTATTGCATCAAAAAGCGCCATAGACTCCAAAAATTATGCTTCATACTCATTCTTTTATCTCTGTGTATTCGATGTTGGGCAGGTTAACATTCAGAGCTATAAAAAATTGCTTGACTCTAAATGACCTCCTTATGGGATGGTATTTACTTTTTAGCAGACCTTCCTTTGCCATTACTGTTGTAGTTAACTTTCCTCCTCAGATTTAATTGTGAGGTAAAGCATAATGGCTCGATGGAAACAAACCTTGGAATTTCCTGCCATCAAAATGTCATGGACCACTTTTTTTTGGGTAGTGTTTTTTTCCCAATGCTCGTTCATGAGACTGGATATGAGAGACTTTAACAGATGTTGTTTCTTTCAAGGTATGCACCAAAAACACATGCTTTATTCTTATTTCCAGTTCAGGTACCGTTACTAAGGAGTTTTTGCAGTACATTGAAGGATGGCCCAAGCTTAGTTGCGGAAGTGACTTTCAAGTGTGCCACATTTTGGTTGTAGTTTTGATGGCTCAAAAATTAACCTGTGTCAAGCAATCCTGCCTATGTTTGAGCTAAAAATTCTTGCTATGTTCAGAAGCTAAAACATCCTAGGGAATATCTCTTCTCCATTTATCTTAATGACTACTGATTTCCCATTTTTTATAATCTTTAGGGTTTACGCATTGGAGCCAATTCCATAGTTCATAACTCGTATCTTATTTACAGAGAATATTTGGTTTACCAAATTTTCCCACACATCACCTATACAGAGGTACAGAAGATAAAAATGTTCAAAAATCAAGAGGGTCCTCTGAGGACATAAACAGTTCAAGAGGACACATAAACAACTGGAAAAAGAGCCAAGACCCCAAGAATAATCTTTTAGAACAATGCATGTCCTCCCATAGTAAGTATGTTGTCATGACTATTGTTCTACTACAATAAATATCATAGTTTTCCAAACCAGGTGTTTGCCACTCATTTATTTGTGCTGCTGCTTATCTCACCATCACTTACATGACATGGTACTGCATGGTTCAGATAGAGAACTTTGGGAATCTAAATAGCCCTCATTGATGCTTAAGAATAACCCAGACGGAGAGCTGATAATAAGGCTCAGGATAACTCAAGAAAACTCAGAATTCCTCTAGAAATTAACAAAATCTTGTAGAGAGCAGCCCAGAAATCTCACAGAAAAAAATCACAGAGCTTGTCAGACTGTTCAGTACTATCAATTTACTCCAATTACACCACCACAGATACTCACACACTTGAAGATGTACCTCTTTCTACTTTTTTTGGGTTGAACTGGAAGCCACTCTATCATCTTTCAAAATAGCATTCTGTTGTACCCTGAGAAAAATGTAGATCTACTCAGTGACCTGACCTTGCTGGTTTCCCTAGTAGTAATGCTGTTTGTTTGCTCAGGAAGATAGCAGGCCTGGTGAATTGCTGCCAATGGCCACTCTGGGGTGCTGAATATTGACAGCACAGTACTACTGTATTGCTTAAACCTTGGACTCCACCCTTCTGTTTAGTCATATTTCAGCATGCCTGCTAATGAAACTTGCTTCACTCAAATAATGTACAACTGCCTAAAATTAAATACAATCTAGGGGTGGGTTGCAAACTCCACTCTGCTGGTGGAGTTCACAGAGCTTTGCCCACTACATGTTATGCTTAGAGCAAGAAGTTTGGCAAAATCTCTGCGACCTTCCGCCCACCCTTGAGGCAACACCCAGAAAGTGCTCTCTGCCCCTTCAGCAAGGCAGATGTGACTTGAGTTTGCAGGTTCCCATTGGGATCCACCTCTCCTACAGAGAGTGGAAAGCAGCTGTGGGCTTCTCCGTATCATGGTGGATGGTGTTCATACACTTGCTGGGGTTTTCTTTTTTTAACTGACAGTGGATATATACGATCATCTTAGCAAGCTTGGTACAGTTCTTGCCATTTTCCTATTGGCATGTTACAGTGTTGCAGTTCCATGAAAATTGCTTAATTTTGTGAGGGCCGATTAAGATCTGTTTTTATGGCACCCACGTAGTCAAAAATATGTAAAGATCTGCGGCACAGAAATGCTGAAACATCTTTGAAAAATGGTTCCTCACCTCGATCTTTAATGACGGCATGGCCAGATAGGCATCGTACAAAAACTGTGCCCACCCCTACAGACTGCCTCCTTCCTATTCTGCACACGGATGTCCTTTGTGTGCTTTTATTGTGGATTCCCAAGAGAGATTTCCATGGTGTTCCTTTGCAAAGGACGTAGTGGGAGGGTTTAACTATCCTTCGGTGATTATCTTTCACAAAGCGGGTCTGGTGCTCACTTCGGTGGAAGGTGGGGGTGTTGAAAGTACTGTCCTCTGTGGCTGCTAGTGGGGCCACAGCAAATTCTTTGTGTGACTGGTTAATCATGGAAGGAGGTGAAGAGTTACTTATGGGGTGCTGATAATTAGGGTATGGTGAGGGAGCTGTTGAAAGAGCTCTTTAGGGGTGAGGAGTTGTGTAAGGAAGCAACATGGAATGTGGGATTCATTGTGTGGTGCTGATTGTAAGGTCATTTGTCAACGGAGTTGCAGATGGCTGTGTTATGCTGTGATGGCTACCAGTGGTGGCGAGACAGGCGGTGCTCATCGCCATCCATGTGAGTCTGCAGCAACAGCCCTTTTACTGTGGTAACAAGTGGAATGTAATAATGCCAAGGCTTTGGCAGCACTAGACAGTCACCACCAAGGGGGCAAGACCAGGCCTGTATTGATTGACATAAATGATATGCAGGGCTATATTGTGTCACTTTGAAATGCACAGCACTGTTGCACTTGGGTGAGAAGAAACTGGACTACCTTCCTACTGGTTGTGTGTTTGTTTGTGACATTATTTCTCCTTCTGGAAAGAATGGGCGATGGTCGGCCCGTGTTATTCCAGAACCATCAATGTCGCCTTCCTGCCGGAAACATCTGCAGCATCAACAACAGCGCTGCACATTTTGTTACGTGTAATTGTGTCCTCAACATGTGGCATATGATTCAATAAGGGCTCTGTACGTTCAAACAGCACATGACATTCACAGCGACCTAAGGCTCACGACGCACTCAAGTGTGTTGTTTAATAGAGGGAGACATTGCACTGTGGTGCTGTTGCTTAGGGGCCGGGTGTTATGTTTTATTTTTACAGATTGCATGCTCTAGGCAATGTTACATTTGTTATGTTTTAAGTTATGGAACCTTTATAGTGTATGTTCTGGAATGGAATGTAGCGGGTTGAAGGGAGATAGCCAGGATAGCCAGTACTGAGACAACCTGAGAAGAGGAGTACTGTGCTGCTGGAAATAAAGATAGCTTCTAATACCTTTCATCATGTTTGGAATTGATTTCAACACCGGGCCTTGGTGACAGTGCCGACTTGCGGCTGTGCTCGGAGTGTGGTAGATGCAGTGGGTTGGGGGCTTCACAACTGTAGGGGACAGAATGGAGAGCTCTTGAACTAGGCTGCCTGCTGGCCACGGTGAGATCAGGTCAGTCAAAAACCTGAATGCAAAAAGGAAGAGTTCAGAGACAGTTTAAACGGCTTTTCAAGGGCAGGATCTACCCTGCAGTAGGAGTGGCAGTCATCTGTTACAGGATAGTGACCATTTTGTTTACTTAAAAATAAAATTGTGAATGGTTCCATTGTGTGAACGACAAACAAACTTTCTTCTAAATTTCTTCCTATGGGCAGGTTTCATCACCAAAATCGCAGACTGTCGATGGTTCCATATTACAACTTGTTTACTTTACAAAAGCATATATGGGGGATAGGAATTCTGCTGCTCGCTGAACTCTGTAGAATCACACAGAGGTTTTACATAACTCTGTGGAATTCCATGGAGCAAAACTCAGTGAGCTCCACCCCCCAATACAGTTCTGTGAAAGGAATTACAGAATACATTGCAATTTCCTTCAAACTCTCAGAAGAAATGCATGCATTTCTTTTCAGATGACATTTCCATAATACGTCAACACATTACTACTACACCAATTAAATTGCAAATCACTCCTCATCTAATAAGAAAAAACACTTTTGCTAAATCATCTCTCAAATTGGAAGAGCAACTCCCTAAAACTGTCAATTCCCTTAATCACACATTCTACTTTGACAGACCTTTACTTGCAACTTATACTACAAACATTTTGAGTTTTCCTTAGAAAATTGGTGCTGTAAAATAAGCTCAAGACAAAATGCACAAAAAGTGTTTCTGTTGCATATATTCATTCCCTCACTCAAAAACTGCATATAAGCATTCCGAATTTGATGTCTATCATCCAGGAATGACTGCATTCATCCTCATTGATCAGGAACACCATCAAAAATGCAATACAAGTTGGCATGAAGAACTGAAATTGATGGCTTCTATCCCTCCCATTTATAGCCAAGAAGCTGAGCTTCTGACGTACGTACAACCCTATTGCAACTTTACTGCAAAAGTGATTGCAAACTGCACACCAACTTTTTTGACCTGTATGTTCTGTGCCAACCGACCTGTGTCGTAATAGGTTGGTTCAGAAAAAAGGAATTGCAGGGTCTCTCATTGTTATTTGCCTCATTAAAATGCATAGGGCAGCTCATAATTTGTGATCCCGTCAGTTGAATACAATGACAGGTATTGTGGCCAACCAGGGGCAGCAGGCCACCATCTCTGTGATTGCACTGCAAAATCTTTTTTTAAAGGAGCGTGATTTCCTTAAAGGAACCCTCGCTGTTTAAAAATAATATTTTTCTGTTTTGAATTTTTTTTGTGAATAGATGAAATAGATCAGTTTCTACTCCCTGTGATACTACCACCTTGATTCCCAAAGCAAAAGTGGTCAAAACGTGACCTCTTCCCCTCTGCAAAACATTTACACCCAAACTTGGGAGTTGATAATATATTAATTGTTTGCCACTATAATTATTGTAGCAAACCACTGAATCCTATCATCCCAGCTTGCAATTTGGAAGGAATGCACTTTCCCAATTGCGATTTGGTGTGACCTGCAGAATCCATTTTGCAAGTCAGACATAGGCCCTCATTATAACCCTGGCGGTCGGTGATAAATCGGCGGTAATACCGCCAACAGGCCGGCAGTAAAAAATATGGGATCACGACCACAGCGGAAACTGCAACATAGACAGCCACTTTAACACTCCGACCACCAGGATGGTAGCAACAAACACCGTGGCGGTCACCGCCAACAGACAGGCGGAAGACAATGTACCGCACACCGTATTACAAGACACCAATTCACCAGCTTTTACGGGGCGGTACCAACATCAAAAGCACGGCGGAAACAGTACAAAGAAGGGGAAACACACACCTTTCGACATTCGATGAAGAACCAGGACGCCATGGAGCCCGAACTGCAGGTCCTCTCCAGGGGGAAAAAGAGAGTGACACACACACATGCAACACGCAACACAACCACCCCCACCCTCACACACAAACACATGGAGCAACATTACATATACCCCCTGGAAGAACGCAAGGACAAAAAGAATCGAGTCAAATCTGTTATATTTAGAAAATGCATAGAAAGTTAACGATTGTAAACAACAGTTCATACAAATATTTACAATAGGTACAGAGGGCCGTACACTGTCTATTGCAAATGTCCGTGGACTAGTGGCCGAAAAAATCATGGGCGAAGCCCACACTTGACTCCTGCCTCAAAAAGGAGAGAACACTGCAGGGGCATCATGTTGAAAAAACACAGGCACCTCAGGGAGGGTGTGGCACCTCAGCCGGAAGATAGTACTACGTTACTACTCCTGGATGGGACAACATGCCCACAGCGATGCCCTGTGGTGTGCAAAGCCACAGTCTCTCAAGTCTCTCAAGTGGGTGGTTTGCCCACTGCTTGGTCCTAGGGAGTGCAAAGCCACAGTCTCTCAAGTCTCTCAAGTGGGTGGTTTGCCCACTGCTTGGTCGTGGGGAGTGCAAAGCCACAGTCTCTCTAGTGGATGCCTTCTCGACTGGTTCTGGAGGGGGCTCTGTGCCCAGTGTGCTTCATCGTGCCAAGGATTGGGTGAGTGGATGCATCTCTCCACTGGTTCTGGAGGGGGCATTGTGCCCAGTCTGCTTCATTCTGCCAAGGAAAGTGATAGTGGATGCAAATCTCCACTGGTTCTGGAAGGGGGTCTTGTGCCCAGTCTGCTTCATCCTGCCAAGGATAGGGGGAGTGAATGCATATCTCCACTGGTTCTGGAGGCGGCCTTGTGCCCAGAGAAGCTGCACCTGGGGTGTCGCTGTTCCCATTCCCTCACCTGGGTGTCTGAGGCACAAGATGTGCAGGGAACAGGTAGCATGATACTCCATGGAGGCAGAGCCAGATTCCATCCTGCAGCGACTTGGGCTGCAAACTGATGGTAGTGCCAGTGCTGGTGCTTCAAGTGGTGGGTTTAGGGTCCAGGCCGTCTTCTGCAGCCTCGGTTGGCTGCCCACTGGGGATGCTGCTGATGTCCGATGTAGTGGCACAAGCTGGGCATGTGGCGGTGCATATGGCGGTGCAGGTGGCGGTGTCTGCGGCGGAGATGCTGGCGGTGCTGCCTGTGATGCAGGTGCTGGTAGTAGCGGAGGGAGACACCAGGCCGTCTCCAGCAACCTCGGATGGCTGCCCACTGGGGATGATGCTGCTGACTGTCGTTGCGGCAGCGGCGGTGCAGGGGGTGGTGCAGATGGCGTTGCAGTTGGCGGTGCAGATGGCAGTGCAGGTGGCAGTGCTTGCGGCGGTGCTTACCGCACTACAGGTTGCTGGCCTGTCAGGAGTAATGGTGGTCACCAGTCCCTCACCTGGAGGCTCTGAGTCCTGAAGTGCCTTGCCTTTGCTCTTTTTTCCCTTCCCCACCTTGGCAACGCTGCTGGGACCTTGGCACTGTCCTCTTGTTTTTTGGATGAGACCTTGCTGGATGGGTTGCGCGTCTTGTCCGTGCTGCATTCAGGGCCCTTCTTAACCTTGGCAGATGGCAGAATCATTTGGTCTTTTGCATTGGTAGGCGGCACACTGTCAGCCCTGATGGGTGCCCCCTTTGATCCCCTCTGACTTGCAGGGACCACAGCGGACGCCGAGTTGGTGGCTGAGGTGCTGGCCTAGGATCTCAACACCCTCGCCCAAGGGGAAGGACGGGGGAGGGAGTAGGGAAGAGGTCAATGTTAGCCAGGAAAAGTTTTTTAGACACACTGGGACTGGAAGATGGAGGGGGTTTGGGAGTGGAGGAACAGGTAGTGGTTGTAGGAGGTGTACATTGGCTGAGTTTGGGTGAAGGTGCATGGGCGGGAGGCAGTTGTGAGGTGGATGGCTGTTGAGTTGGTGTGTGCCTTTGTTTGTGTACTTTGGGAGGAAGGCTCACAGACACATTGAGAGAGGACACAAGGGACGTGTGCATGGTTGTGGTGGTGTTGATTGCTTATGAGTGGTGTGTTGTGACGGGCGTGCTGGTGATGGACATAGTGGCTGAAGATGTAGTCAATGCAGGTGTGAGTGGAGACACTACTGGGAGGGAGGTGGACGAAGAGGAGGGGGGGGACACAGTGGAGGAAGTGGATGTTGGTATGTTTGCACGGGTATGGGGCTTGTGTGAATGCCTGTGTGATGATGTGTGGTGCTTATGTTTTCCTGAGTGTGCATGCTGGTCTGAAGGTGTGCTTGGGATAGGGTGAGGTAGAGGGGATGGGGTCGGGGTAGTGGAAGTTGGTGGGGGAGGCTGGACACAGGGACAATGGCTGCCATCAGTGCGGAGGCCAGAGCCTGAAATGCTCTCTGTTGGCTGCCACACCAGAATGAATGCCCTCCAGGTATGCATTTGTTTGTTGCAAATGCCTCTCGACACCCTGGATGGTATTCAGAATGGTTGACTGTCCAACAGCGAGGGATCTCAGGAGGTCAATAGCTTCCTCACTGAGGGCAGCAGGGCTGACTGGGGCAGGGCCTGAGGTGCCTGGAGAGAAGGAGATTCCCACCCTCCTGGGTGAGCGGGCACGAGAAACATGCTGAGGGGCTGCTGGGAGGGTGGTGCTGGTAGGGGGGATGGCGGCTGTACCTGTTGTTGGGGTGGGCACAGAGGTGTCCTCCACAGCCAAGGGAGCTTCCATCGGAAGAAGAATTGCTGTCACTGGTATCCCCTCCTATCCCCGTCGTGGAGCTCCCCTCGCCCTCCGTCCCACTGGTTCCTTCACCCTCAGGGGATTCGCTATCATGGGCCATTTGGGATGCAGTTCCCTCCGTCACTGGTGCCTCTGCTCCTCCGCCAGATGATGCTAATGTACACAAGGACAGGGTGACAAAACAAAAAGGGGGGGTGAGACAGAGGGTACACTTGGTCAATGCCAGCAACACCACTACCGTTGGCGGACACAACACACACTGAGCTGCCCTATGCACTAGGCCATGCCGAACCAGTCACTATGGTAGTCACCAGCCCATGGTGTACAATGCCTAATGCCAGCATCTGCACAACTGACACCCACAGGATTCTGCCAGTAGTAGTTGGCCACTTGTACCATTGGGGTAGGAGTACTTCAGAGCCTGCACACAAGGGACCTACCCTGCCTTGATTGCCCTGGCCTAGGAGCACCCACCGCCCACATCCCCCACCCAGCTAGCTCCTAAAGCGCGCAAAGTCAGCTTTCTGAATCTGTACTCACCCCCTTGTGGCTGCTGTGATGCCCTTAAGTGCCCATCCGGAAAGGCCACCGCCAGAATGCGGAACATCAGGGGGGTCATTGTGCGACAGGTACCCCTTCCACATTGGGAGGTCTGCCCCAGCTGGGCCTCCGCCGTCTTCTTGGTCCAGCGGCGCAGGTCCTCTCATCTCTTGCGGCAGGGGGTGCTCTGCCTCTGATAGACCCCCAGGGTCCGCACCTCCTTGGAGATGGCATGCCAAATACCCTTTTTCTGGTGGGTGCTAACCTAGAGGGAAAAGACAGTGAAAAATTTAATTACTCATACTCATTGCCCCGCAATTCCCTCCCATGCTCTGACACACATACACTGACCACCTCTCATGCAGTACTCAGGCCAGGACGCCTTAGCACCCATACATACACAACACTCAAAACATGCTCTCAGTAAACTCACCCGTTTGTCTGGAGGACCGTAGAGTAACGTGTACTGAAGTAGAATCCCATCCACCAGTTTCTCCAACTCGTCCGCAGTGAAGGCAGGGGTCCTTTCCCGAGACACATTAGCCATTGTCGCTTCCAGACTCAGGTAACAGCAGCTCTTGCAGTATAGGTCCTCTCCTGTTGAAGGTCAAGTAGCAAGTGAGTGAATAGCTAGAAAATGGCAGTGACGTCCGTGGCGGTGCGTACCGTCACCGCCGGCGTACATCGCCATTGGCTCCTGGGACCCATAGGGCCCAATGATAACCAATGCGAAATTGCATGGCGGACATCGTCCGCCTACCACGACACAGTAGTACTCCAGTGCACTTACCTCATTTCCCCTTGTCCCTCCTCACAGGTCAGGCAGCCACCATTTCAGGGGGGCACATGGCATGGCACCTCACTGCGTCACAGCACATATTGGCACATCTACTGACTCTCGACTTCACACACTGCTTCTGTGACGTACATTCACAAACAGTTGTGCCATCTGTGTGGAAATATGACTTTCTGCTCACCGTTCTCCTCCATAGGCTACAACCGCTGAGGCAGATGATGAGATAGCAGCAGTCCCCGGGTGGACCTGGCGACAATGGAGGACAGACACATTATCATCACATACAGACTTGGTTGTGTCACAATCCAAGAACTGTGTGCCCAATTGGAGCCAGAACTGATGTTAGCGATTCGTTACCACATAGGAATACCCCCTCTAGTGCAGGTCCTGTCAGTGCTCCATTTCCTGGCAAGTGGTTCCTTTCAAACAACAGTGGCCATGGCATCAGGGATGTCTCAGCCAATGATCTCCAACGTGTTGACCAGAGTGTTGTCTGCCCTGCTGAAACACATGCGCAGCTACATCATATTCCCCCGGGTTGAGGAGTTGGCCACAGTGAAAGCTGACTTCTATGCCCTGGTACATATCCCCAACATAATTGGTGCCATTGATGGTACACATGTGGCATTTGTCCCCCCCCCGCAGAAATGAGCAGGTCTACAGGAATAGAAAAAGCTATCATTCGATGAATGTGCAAATGGTGTGTTTGGCCGACGAGTACATCCTCCATGTGAATGCCAAATATCCTGGCTCAGTGCATGATGCCTATGTCTTGAGGAATAGCAGCATCTCGTATGTGATGGGGCAACTCGAGAGGCACTGGGTCTGGCTATTAGGTGAGGCCAAGGTCCCCACACAATATAAGTTGGGGTCTGAGTATGGGGTTGTCCCTTAGGGTTAGTGTGTGTCTAACAGTTGTCCCTCGATATTTACAAGTGACTCTGGTTACCCCAACCTCTCATGGCTACTGACCCCAGTGAGGAATCCCAGGACGAGGGCAGAGGAACGTTACAATGAGGCACATGGGTGTACAAGGAGGATAATTGAGAGAACCTTCAGCCTCCTGAAGGTCAGATTACGGTGCCTCCATCTGACAGGTGGATCCCTGTACTACTCACCCAAGAAGGTGTGCCAGATCATCGTGGCATGCTGTATGTTGCACAACCTGGCCTTGAGACACCAGGTGCCTTTTTTGCAGGAGGAGGAGCCTGGAGATGGTCTTGTGGCTGCGGTGGAGCCTGCAGACAGTGAGGAAGAGGAGGCAGATGAAGAAGATGTGGACAACAGAACAAACATTATACAGCAGTATTTCCACTGACACACAGGTAAGAGACTGTAACTCAACTTCACATTTCAGTATAATTTCGGACATTGTACATGGCAGCCTCTTACCCTCTGTCTATGGACACTGACTGTTCCCTTTGGATTCCCTTTTTTCAGATCTGTGTACACCATTCTGGCTCCTGCTATATGTACTGCTGCCCACCAACTGTCATCCTATGGTATAATTCACTGAACATAGACGTTGCAATGCTTTCAGAATGTTGTAAGAATACATCTTTCCAATCATCACACTGACTCCAGTATGGTTTATATTTCAAGGGTGTTTATTTTTTGTGCTAAATAGTAGGGGGGTAAGTGCAGGGGCTGGGGAGATGGTTGAGGAAGGTCCGCAGTAGAGTCCATTCTCTTAGTATCACAGGTGAATTGTCCAATGGGGCATAGGAAGGGGAGTAAGGGGACAGAAGGGTGACAATCAGGAGAGTCCAATTTCCTGGCAGGGGTCATGGCAATGTTCTCTGGCTTCTGCCTGGATCTCAGGGACCGTTTGCAGGGTGGTTCTCCTTCTGCAGGTGGTTGGGGTGCTGGTGGCCTGTTGGTCCTGTGGCGGGGCCTCCTGTCCACTAGCGCCGGCGGAGGTGGAAGGCTGTTCCTCGGTTTGGCTAGTGTCAGGGGCCCTTTGTTGTGCCACTACCTCCCTCATGGTCTTCCCCATGTCAGCCAGCACCCCTGCAATGGTGACCAAGATGGTGTAGATTTTTGTGAGGTCCTCCCTGATCTCAAGGTACTGTCCCTCCTGCAGCCGCTGGGTCTCCTGTAACTTGGCTAGTACTGTGCCCATGGTCTCCTGGGAATGGTGGTATGCTCCCATGATGTTTGAGAGTGACTCGTGGCGGGTCGTTTCCCTGGGCCTGTCCTCCTCCTGTTGCACAGCAGTCCTCCCAGCTTCCTTGTTGTCCTGTGCCTCTGTCCCCTGTACCGTTTGCCCACTGCCACTGACCCCAGGTCCCTGATCATCCTGGGTTTGTGGGGTCGCCTGGTGTCCCTGTAGTGGTGGACACACGGCTGATTGACGTGTCCTGGGAACAGAGGTATGGGCCCGCTGGGTGGGTGCTGTGGTGGTGTTTCCTGAGGGGGGAGGCTCTGTGGTGGTTTGTGACTGTGGCAGAGTAACCGACTGTCCAAAGGTCCCTGATGGGCCAGGTTGGTCATCATGATCCAAGCGTGCAGAGCTGCTGTCACCACTGTGGGCCTTTTCTGGGGGGCTGGATGTAGCTGGCACCTCCTCTCCGGTGACGTTGGGTAGGGGTCCTGTTGGGAGGCAATGCAGTGTTATTGTATCTGTGTGTGCCATCTTGTGCAATGGGTGTGCTTCCATGTATAATTGTGCTTTCCGTCGTCTTGGCCTTGTGTGAGTGGTGATTTTGTGGGCTTGGTGAGTCTCTCTAGTGTGCATACTTTAGTGATGGGTGTCCATGCAGGTCTGTGATGGGGGTCCATGCACTGGTGTGGCATGCAGGTCTTGGTATTAGGATGGGTGGGTTGTGATAGTGGGGTATATGTGAGTTGTTGGAGTGATGGGGGTGAGGGTAGGGTTAGGAGTTTGTGATGGCATGCAGGTAGGGTGGGGGATAAAGTAGTTAGGATTTGACTTACCAGAGTCCGGTCCTCCTGCTACTCCTGCGAGGCCCTCAGGATGCATGATCGCCAAGACTTGCTCCTCCCACGTTGTTAGTTGTGGGGGAGGAGGTGGGGGTCCACCGCCAGTCCTCTGTACAGCAATCTGGTGTCTTGAAACCACGGAACGCACCTTCCCACGTAGGTCGTTCCACATCTTCCTGATGTCATCCCTGGTTCTGGGGTGCTATCCCACGGCGTTGACCCTGTTGACGATTCTCTGCCATAGCTCCATCTTCCTTGCAATGGAGGTGTGATCCGAATAGCTGTGGCTCTACCCGGATGATTTCCTCCACCATGAACCTTAGCTCCTCCTCTGAAAACCTGAGGTGTCTTTGGGGTGCCATGGATGTGGTGCGAGGGATATGTGTGTGGATGTGCGAGGCGATATGTGGGGTGATGTGTTGGGTGTATACTGTGATGTAATTGGATGGTGTATGGGTGATGGTGTTCTGTGCCTCAGATTGAGTGGGTGCTCTTTGCTTGTCTCTCTGTGCTTGCTCTCTTTTTTTCATTGTAAGGGGTTGTGGGTAATGTGGGTGTGTGTTTTATAGTGGTATGAGCGTGAGGATGTGGTGTGTGTATGTGTGTTAGGTGTGTGTATTTTGAATTGTCCAACGTGGTGTAGTTTTGTAAGTGTGTGTGTATTTTGAGCGCGGCGGTGTGTGCCGCCAATGGTTTACCGCAGCTGAAAGACCGCCGCGTTGATTCGCGGGTCGTGATACTGTGGGCGTATTCCTGTTGGTGTGACGGCGTGGGTTTTGCTATCGCCAATTTATCACTGACCTTTGGTGTGGCGGACTTGTGTGGGTGTCTGTATTGTGGCGGTATTCTCTGTGTGGGTCATAATGCCCGTGGTGGATTACTGCCGTGATCACGGTATCTTGGCGCCGTCTGCACGGCGGTAAGCGGCATTTACCGCCAGGGTTGTAATGAGGAATGTTACAAAATGGATTTTGTATATATGAATCAGAGATTTAGCAGTCACAAATGCTGTAATTTACTGGATAGTAGAGTTTGCAACCACTAACTCACTTAGTATATAAGGCTCTAAGGGCCACATGTACCAATGTTTGGTTTTGCGACTCGCAAATTCCGAGTCAGAGCGACTCCCTATTTGTGAGTCGCAAAACCTTATATTGCATAGTGTCAATGACACTATTAGCGATTCGCAAGGGTGTCACAAATGCTCACCTCATGATTATTCATGGGGTAGTTCACAATTTGCGACCCCCTTGGGAATGGTGGCCCTCACATGGATGGTGGCCTGCTGGAGACAGCAGACCACCATGTCTGTGACTGCTTTTAAGTAAAGCAGTTTAAAAAAATAAAAAATAAAAATGCGCCCCGTTTTCCTTAAAGAAAAACCAGATGAATTTCAAAATCAAAAAATTAAACGTTTTTGTCTCATTTTTTCAGAGCAGGCAGTGGTCCGCAGGACCACTGCGTGTTCCGAAAAAATGTTTTCATGACGTTCACAAAGGGGAAGGGGTCCAATGGGGACCCCTTCCCGTTTGCGAATGGGTTAGCACCATTGTGTCACAAAACAATCATACATGGGACTGCGAGTCGCAATCCCTATTTGCGATTTGGTAAATAGTTTACCGAATTGCGAAAATGGATTGGTACATGGGGAAGTGCATTTTGCACGTCGCAAACAGCCCTATTTGCTGTTTGCGATGTGCAAAAGGCTACGTACATGTGGCCCTAAATCCCGTGTTTTTTAGATTGACAGAATAGTTTGTCTTTACTATGGAAAACGACACGCACATTTCACAGATTTTCCGTGATGAGAATGTGCATTCCTTTTTTTAAATCCACTGAATCATTCTTCAGTGTCCCTTTTCCTTATAAAAATCGGCGTTTTCAGTGTACATCAAGTTGACTAGCTGGTATGCTTTAATCAACTGATTCCCTAAGAACTACATTTCTAGTTAAATGCAACATATACTGGTAGTATTCATTGCCCATTTAAATCCCAAATTAAGCGATAAATCAGACATAAGGGTGGTCATTCTGACCCTGGCGGTCTTTGACCGCCAGGGCGGAGGACCGCGGGAGCACCGCCGACAGGCCGGCGGTGCTCCAATGGGGATTCCGACCGTGGCGGTAAAGCCGCGGTCGGACCGGCACCCCTGGCGGGGTCCCGCCAGTGTACCGCGGCCCCATTGAATCCTCCGCGGCGGCGCAGCTTGCTGCACCGCCGCGGGGATTCCGACCCCCCCTACCGCCATCCAGATCCCGGCGGTCGGACCGCCGAGATCCGGATGGCGGTAGGGGGGGTCGCGGGGCCCCTGGGGGCCCCTGCAGTGCCCATGCCACTGGCATGGGCATTGCAGGGGCCCCCGTAAGAGGGCCCCTACATGTATTTCACTGTCTGCTGCGCAGACAGTGAAATACGCGACGGGTGCAACTGCACCCGTCGCACAGCTTCCACTCCGCCGGCTCGATTCCGAGCCGGCTTCATCGTGGAAGCCTCTTTCCCGCTGGGCTGGCTGGCGGTCTGAAGGCGACCGCCCGCCAGCCCAGCGGGAAAGTCAGAATTACCGCCGCGGTCTTTCGACCGCGGAACGGTAACCTGACGGCGGGACTTTGGCGGGCGGCCTCCGCCGCCCGCCAAGGTCAGAATGAGGGCCAAAGTGTATATTTAATATTTGCATATACAGAGTGTAGTTTTTGTTGCCATGGTGTTCCAGATACATGTAGACAACACAATCAATCACGTGGTCATTTTTCTTAACTTTCCAATAAACCTTTCCTTCGCTATGCCAGAGGAATGTGAAATTTAAAGTTGTGTACATGGATGCTTGTTGGACGTTAACGGCAAAGTAAGGGGCTGTTGTGAAAAGCGTAAAGCATACTTACATGATTCTACTATTGCAGCAGACTTAGGGCCTGATTCCAACTTTGGAGGACGATGTTAAACCGTCCCAAAAGTGGCGGATATACCACCTACCGTATTACGAGTTCCATAGGATATAATGGACTCGTAATACGGTAGGTGGTATATCCGCCACTTTTGGGACGGTTTAACACCGTCCTCCAAAGTTGGAATCAGGCCCTTATTGTCTTTGATAGGAGAAGAACCTGTTGAATGAAGAATAAATGGCCTCTCAAGGTCAGATCGTGGTGAAATCTGTAATTGACTGGACATGCCAATTTAGAGGTCTGTGTATCTCATGAATCATGAAACATGGCAATATGATGCAACGTGCTTTTCAATTTATCTTAAATGTCATGGCCAGCAGGATGGGAAGACGTAACTCTCATGGATCATGAGTCCTAATTTTATTTTTATTTATGAGACATATAAGTAAAGTGAGTTGTTGGTCTTGGAAGGCAGGAAGGGTAAATAAGTATACAATTATGGTGCGAGCTTGACGTTGTTAGAAAGTTGAATAGGAAATTATTTATAAACTACTTACATTACATTGTGAAGTTGAGAGGGGACTGAGTACTCGCAGACAGGATTTCCTTTTCAGCTTTTGAGACAGAAGTGATGGGAGATGTTAAATGGCCCAGAAGAAGATTTCTGAAGTAAATGACATCTTAACATTTAGGGGCAGATTTAAGAGCTCCTAGCGCCACCTTAGCATTGCCATAGTGTAATTGTTTCAACGCTAAGACGCGGCTAAAGTGGCATTTGCCCCGAGTTATATATACAAAGTGTTGCAATGCATGTATTGAGCCACTTCGTAACGCCTTGCGTCACATTATGCCTATATAAATGGCACAAAGAAATCTAACAGATTTCTTTGCATCATTTTTTCGGGGATTTTTAACGCCTGCTCAGAGCAGGCATTAAAAGGAGGCTCCCCTTGGTTTCAATGGGCCTCTAGGTGCTTTGCAGGATTAGCGTCAACATTTTTGACGCTAGTCCTGCAAAGCACTGAACTAGTGCCAAAAATTATGATGCTAGTTCCCTAACTACCACCATGGTGCACCGTATTTTAAATAAGGCGCACACTTGGTGAAGTTAGTGGCGGCACTAAGGGGCAGAAGAAAAGTGGCAGTGCACTAGGTGCAGCACCACTTTTCATAAATGTGCCACTGAAAGTTAATAAAAATATGCATATAAAGGGATTGAAGAGTATAAACCTGTTGCGACTTCTAGGTGTTGCGACTGCTTCCACAGGCTTAAACTGATTAGGGGAGGGGTTCCCACTGTAGTGATACAACACAGGCCTTAAACTCCAACAGTCATGGGAGTAGGCCTCGCAAATAGCCGCTGATGCCTGGAGTCAAATGACCACACTCTCGAGTATAATCTCATCAGTAGCACCATGCGACTTCACACCTATTTATTTATACTCTTGGCCAGGCCACGTCCAGCAGAGAAGTGTGTGCATACATCAGCACCATACCCATAGGAGCCTGGTGGTTTTCTACATTATGCTAGCCACAGAACCCGGGGCAAACAAATCAATGACTGTGGCACAGGAAACAATTTGGGGTCGTTCATAGTATGAGTTTTATTCATAAAAGTTAAGTATTCAAATACAGAGCCCACAACCAGCCTGCCTGCTGCCTCAGCTGCCCAGTCAGTCTGGCCTGAACCAGTAGACAGAGCCGGTGATCATGGAACCCCAATGTTGAACATAAACACACTTAGAACATGCGCAAATAGAATAGGAGTACAGATGTTCTAAATGAATACACAAGTGTTTGAAAGGCTAAAAGAGAACACACCAAAAGGAGCAATCTAATGGTACAACACCTGCTTAAGTTAAGGTTTAAGGGCCATATTTATACTTTTTGACGCAAAACTGCGCTAACGCAGTTTAGCGCCAAAAAAATTAGCGCCGGCTAACGCCATTCTGAAGCGCCATGCGGGCGCCGTATTTATTGAATGGCGTTAGCCGGCGTTAGCCGACCGGCGCTGCCTGGTGTGCGTGAGAAAAAACCATGTACACCAGGCAGCGCCGGCATAGGGAAAAATGGCGTTCGGGCGTCCTAAAATGGGGCAAGTCAGGCTGAGGCAAAAAAAACGTCTTAACCCGATTTGCGCCATTTTTTTTTGGCGCCCAGACGCCATTAACATGACTCCTGTCTTAGCAAAGACAGGAGTCATGCCCCCTTGCCCAATGGCCATGCCCAGGGGACTTCTGTCCCCTGGGCATGGTCATTGGGCATAGTGGCATATAGGGGGGCAAAAATCAGGCCCCCCTATGCCAAAAAAAAATAAAAAAAAATACCTACCACAACTTACCTTTTCTTCCCTGGGGTGGGTCCCTCCATCCTTGGGTGTCCCCCTGGGGTGGGCAAGGGTGGCAGGGGGTGTCCCTGGGGGGTTGGGAGGGCACCTCTGGGCTCATTCTGAGCCCACAGGTCCCTTAACGCCTGACCCAGGCGCTAAATTCCGGCGCAAATGTGGGTTTTTTAGTCCCGCCCACTCCCGGGCGTCATTTTTGCCCGGGAGTATAAATCCGACGCAATAGCATCGGAGTCAGTTTTTTAGACGGGAACGCCTACCTTGCATATCATTAACGCAAGGAAGGTGTTCACGCAAAAAAATGACGCTAACTCCATGGACTTTGGCGCTAGACGCGTCTAACGCCAAAGTATAAATATGGAGTTAGTTTTGCATCGAATTTGCGTCGAAAAAAACGACGCTAATTCGGCGCAAATGGGGTATAAATATGCCCCTAAGTTTTTTAAATGATTAACCAGAAACAGCCCATTATGAATTTCCAATCAGGCTGACAATAGTATTATAATTTCAAGATCTGAAGTTTCATCTGAGACTTTCAGCCAGGTGAAACTCCAGGCGAAAATGAGGAATTACTAGCAGCACCAGGCCTGGTATTTTCAATTTCTCTGCAACTTATTCATTTCTTTGTGGAACCTCAGGGTACCACTAGTAGCAACCCTGAGGTACCAGTGTTAGTAAGTCATAGCGATGCTCAACCACCAGGGACAAACTTGTGAAATTATAATGAGGCCCTTTAAGTTCCATTCTCAGATTGGTTAGGAGGTAGGATATCTGATGGACAAGGGGATTCACTGAAAAATAATAAAACCCTAAATATTGTGAAACAAAAATACTGTGACAAAAATATTGAGCACAAAAATATTGTTATCCTAAACTTATAATTGAAAATAAAAAAATATCGAAAAAAATATTGTTTTACACTAATATCGAAAAATATATACAGAAAATATACTTTTTTTAAATATACATATAGTTAAAAATAGTAAACATTAAATATATTAACATGTAACAGTGACATAATATAAATTAAATATATTTAAACTATATATATATATATATATATATATATATATATGTGCATATGTTTATTTACTCATATGTAATAAAAAACTATTATTACAATAATATTTTAATTTATATTATAATTGACTATTTTGCTTGAATGTACTACTCCCACTCAAAACAGTGCAACAGTACATATATATATATATGTATATATGTATATGTATGTATGTGCATATGTTTATTTACTCATATATAATATAAAACTATTGTTACAATAATATTTTAATTTATATTATAATTGACTATTTTTCTTGAATTTACTTCTCCCACTCAAAACAGTGCAACAGTAGGGAAAGTTTTGGACTTTGGAGTGGTAAAATGTACTATTCCCACTCTAGTTTGTGCAACAGTAGAAAAACTGTTGGACTCAGGAGGGGTAACATTTACTATTCCCATTCCAGTCTGTGCAACAGCAGGAAAAGAGTTGGACTCAGGAAAGATAAAATGTACAAAGTCCCATTCCAGTCTGTGCAACAGTGTGAGAAAGTAGCCTCTTTCTAGCCTTGTTACCCCCACTTTTGGCCTGTTTGTGAGTGTATGTCAGAGTGTTTTCACTGTCTCACTGGGATCCTGCTAGCCAGGGCCCAGTGCTCATAGTGAAAACCCTATGTTTTCAGTATGTTTGTTATGTGTCACTGGGTCCCTGCTAGTCAGGACCCCAGTGCTCATAAGTTTGTGACCTATAGGTATGTGTTCCCTGTGTGATGCCTAACTGTCTCACTGAGGCTCTGCTAACCAGAACCTCAGTGGTTATGCTCTCTCTTTACAAATTGTCACTAACAGGCTAGTGACCAATTTTACCAATTTACATTGGCATACTGGAACAGCCTTATAATTCCCTAGTATATGGTACTGAGGTACCCAGGGTATTGGGGTTCTAGGAGATCCCTATGGGCTGCAGCATTTCTTTTGCCACCCATAGGGAGCTATGACAATTCTTACACAGGCCTGCCACTGCAGCCTGAGTGAAATAACGTCCACGTTATTACACAGCCATTTTACACTGCACTTAAGTAACTTATAAGTCACCTATATGTCTAACCTTTACCTGGTAAAGGTTGGGTGCTAAGTTACTTGGTGTGTGGGCACCCTGGCACTAACCAAGGTGCCCCCACATTGTTCAGGGCCAATTCCCCGGACTTTGTGAGTGCGGGGACACCATTACACGCGTGCACTACATATAGGTCACTACCTATATGTAGCTTCACAATGGTAACTCCGAATATGGCCATGTAACATGTCTAAGATCATGGAATTGCCCCCTCTATGCCATCCTGGCATTGTTGGCACAATCCCATGATCCCACGGGTCTGTAGCACAGACCCGGGTACTGCCAAACTGCCTTTTCAGGGGTTTCACTGCAGCTGCTGCTGCTGCCAACCCCTCAGACAGGTTTCTGCCCTCCTGGGGTCCAGCCAGGCTTGGCCCAGGAAGGCAGAACAAAGGACTTCCTCAGAGAGAGGGTGTCACACCCTCTCCCTTTGGAAAATGGTGTGAAGGCAGGGGAGGAGTAGCCTCCCCCAGCCTCTGGAAATGCTTTCATGGGCACACATGGTGCCCATTTCTGCATAAGCCAGTCTACACCGGTTCAGGGACCCCTCAGCCCTGCTCTGGCACGAAACTGGACTAAGGAAAGGGGAGTGACCACTCCCCTGACCTGCACCTCCCCTGGGAGGTGCCCAGAGCTCCTCCAGTGTGCTCCAGACCTCTGCCATCTTGGAAACAGAGGTGCTACTGGCACACTGGACTGCTCTGAGTGGCCAGTGCCAGCAGGTGACGCCAGAGACTCCTTCTGATACGTCCTTCAGGTGTTGCTAGCCTATCCTCTCTCCTAAGTAGCCAAACCCTCTTTTCTGGCTATTTAGGGTCTCTGTCTTTGGGGATTCCTTAGATAACGAATGCAAGAGCTCATCTGAGTTCCTCTGCATCTCTCTCTTCACCTTCTGCCAAGGAATCGACTGCTGACCGCGCTGGAAGCCTGCAAAACTGCAACAAAGTAGCAAAGACGACTACTGCAACTCTGTAACGCTGATCCTGCCGCCTTCTCGACTGCTTTCCTGGTGGTGCATGCTGTGGGGGTAGTCTGCCTCCTCTCTGCACTAGAAGCTCCGAAGAAATCTCCCGTGGGTCGACGGAATCGTCCCCCTGCAACCGCAGGCACCAAAGAACTCTATCACCGGTACCCTGGGTCTCCTCTCAGCACAACGAGCGAGGTCCCTTGAATCCAGCAACTCTGTCCAAGTGACTTCTATAGTCCAGTGACTCTTCAGTCCAAGTTTGGTGGAGGTAAGTCCTTGCCTCCCCACGCCAGACTGCATTGCTGGGAACCATGACTTTTGCAGCTACTCCGGCCTCCGTGCACTTCCGGCGGAAATCCTTTGTGCACAGTCCAGCCTGGGTCCACGGCACTCTAACCTGCATTGCACGACCTCCTAAGTTGTCCTCCGGCGACGTGGGACTCCTTTGTGCGACTTCCGGTGAGCACCATTTCACTCCACTTTGTAGTGCCTGTTCTGGCACTTCTGCGGGTGCTGCCTGCTTTTGAGAGGGCTCCTTGTCTTGCTCGACGCCCCCTCCGTCCCCAGACACAATTGGCGACATCCTGATCCCTCCTGGGCCACAGCAGCATCCAAAAACCCTAACAGCATGATTTGCAGCCAGCAAGGCTTGTTGGCGGTCTTTCTTCAGAAAAACACTTCTGCACGACTCTCCACGGCATGAAAGATCCATCCTCCAAAGGGGAAGTTCCTAGCCCTTTTTGTTCCTGCAGAATCTTCAGCTTCTACTGTCCAGTAGCAGCTTCTTTGCACCCACAGCTGGCATTTCCTGGGCATCTGCCCATCTCCGACTTGCTTGTGACTTTTGGACTTGGTCCCCTTGTTCCACAGGTACCCTCGTTTGGAAATCCATAGTTGTTGCATTACTGATTTGTGTCTTTCCTGCAGGATTCCCCTACCACGACTTCTATGTCCTTTGGGGAAATTTAGTGCACTTTGCACTCACTTTTCAGGGTCTTGGGGAGGGCTATTTTTCTAACCCTAACTGTTTTCTTACAGTCCCAGCGACCCTCTACAAGGTCACGTAGGTTTGGGGTCCATTCGTGGTTCGCATTCCACTTTTGGAGTATATGGTTTGTGTTGCCCCTATCCCTATGTGTCCCCATTGCATCCTATTGTAACTATACATTGTTTGCACTGTTTTCTAATACTATTACTGCATATTTTGGTATTGTGTACATATATCTTGTGTATATTTGCTATCCTCATACTGAGGGTACTCACTGAGATACTTTTGGCATATTGTCATAAAAATAAAGTACCTTTATTTTTAGTATATCTGTGTATTGTGTTTTCTTATGATATTGTGCATATGACACTAGTGGTACTGTAGGAGCTTCACTCGTCTCCTAGTTCAGCCTAAGCTGCTCTGCTAAGCTACCATTATCTATCAGCCTATGCTGCTAGACACCCTATACACTAATAAGGGATAACTGGGCCTGGTGCAAGGTGTAAGTACCCCTTGGTACTCATTACAAGCCAGTCCAGCCTCCTACAAACAGTGGGAAAGTGTTGGACTCAGGATGGGTAAAATGTACTATTCCCACTCCAGTCGGTGCACCAGTGAGGAAAGTGTTGGACTGTGCAGGGGTAAAATTTACTATTCCCACTCAAGTCTATGCAACAGTAGGGAAAGCGTTGGACTCAAGAGGGGTAAAATTAACTTCTTCCACTCCAGTCTGTTCAACAGTTGGGAAACTACTTCACTTCAAACACATACAAGTATTCATTTCATAAAATTATAAAACTATTAACATAAAATTAAATATGTAAATAAAAAAAAAACAATTAAAACAATTGTCAATTCTTTAATTAATTAATTGAAAAAAAATACTTCCAATTTCTATGTGTGCTGAAGAAAGCAGCACACACAAAGGGAAATACACCTGTAAGGATTGTTTTTGTACAGAAATATATACCTTGCATTGGAGTTGGTCCTGTACATCTTCCCATGGCTTTTACCCAAACTCAGGTTTACTAACTTCTGCAAGCTGGGGATTGCCTCAAAATTGTGTGCCTACCCAACCAAAACATAACAAAGAGAAATATCTTATGTATTCTTGTTGCTTCCCCTTTCCATGTGTGCTACAGAATGAGGCACACAGACGAGGAGAAATACACCTCCTAGGATTGTTTTTGTGCAGAAAGATATACCTTCCTGAACAAAAACAATCTTTCCCACAAAACAGGTAACCTTACCCCAGAGTGCAAGGGTGCATGCATTGGTGCTAGGCAACCCCAGCAGCGCAAGTGCATGGAAAGAGAGCTGAGCAGCTCTTTATCTATGGAAATATGGCAAAATTCAGCTCCCTCCCCTTGATGTGGTGCAACGCAGCACAGTAACTTGCCTTGCTGCTTTGTATTGCATAAACAATTACTAAATCTGCCCTTTAATATGGAGACTATAATCTATAGTATAACTAAGATATATTAGTAGGAGTGTGATACAAAATTCTGGAATATGTTATCAGAGCAGGTGTTGGCCTTGGCCCTCTCTGCAGGGCCACCATAAAACTGTTTCCTTCACCCCTCCTGTTTTCTGAATTTTGTTTTCATTTGCACTAGAACTCTGTTCAATTTACCACTGCTAACCAGTGTTAAAGTGCTTGTGCTCTCTCTTAAAACATTGTAGATTTGACTACCAGCTAATTGGCATAGTTAATTTACTTATAAGTGGCTAGTAAATGGTACTACATACGCCAAGGGCCTGTAAATTAAATTCTACTAGTGGACCTGCAAAACTCGTTGAGCTACCCGCTTAAGTAGCCTCAGGCCTGTCATTGCAGCCTGTAGTGTAGTTTTAACTGCTAATTATACCTGCTAAAATAAACTTTTTGCCAGGTCTAAACCTTCCTTTTTAATACATATAAGTCACCCCTACGGTAGCCCCTAAAAAGCCAGTAGGCATAGTGCACTGTTTTTAAAAAATATGGCGTGTTCTTTAAAGTTTTACTTGTCCCGGTGGTGAAAAACATCTAAATTTGGCTATTGTAAGGCCTATCACTCTCATAGGATAACATTGAGGTACAATATTACATTTAATAAGAGCTAATGTTTGATTCAGATTAGTTAGGAATGCCAGATTTGGACTCAAAACGAATTGTATTTTATCCTTTTGTGCTGGGGAACATGACTGTGAATAGCTTAGCTGTTTGCCTTGGTATATTCTTTCCGATAAGTGAGATAAAGGGGAAACGTGTTCGCAGGATGAGCCATCCTACCATGATGGCGGGGACTGAGTTGTTCCCTGCCTCACTTACATTTCAAAGGGCTGCTTCCAGCATACACACACAGAAACCTGACACTAGTCTTTCATCACCTCAAACTACTTGGAGCCTTGACAGGGAAGGTGAAACATTTCCAGAACCAGATGTTAGGGCAGTCAGGATGTCACCCCCCACTTCAAGTTTGGTACCAGGTATAAATACTGGACCTCTTAAACCACCTCTTCAGTATACTCCTGAACCTGTGGAAGACATCAGAAGGACGGCATTGTTCTCCAGAAAGCTGCCCTGCTGTGTATGGCCTGACTTGTTCTTTAGAGGACTGCCATGCTGCTACTAGAGCATTGCCCTGCTGCTTGAGGCCTGCCCTGTTCAGCAGAGGATGCCCTGCTGCTTGAGGTCTGCCTTTCTGCTTGAAGGAGAAAGGACCATCTACTTATACCGAGGATGACCAAAGTGACTTCAAGGGCTATTTGGCTGACTTCCTGTGTGACCTACAGGGACATAAAAAAGTCAGGAGACCTTGAACCCTGCACATTGTCTCTGCTGGAGTGAGAAGGTGGTGCCCCCCGGGTCCTGGATCATTGAAAGTGGAGTTAAAGGTGCTGCTTCTGCCTAACCCATAAAGTTGGACTTAGAAAACTCTTCACCAAAAATTACCAGAAGAACTGAGAGAAGACCAGGACCTACCTGCCTGCCGATTCACCCGAGATGCATTGCCGGTCGGCCTGACTGCAGTCGCTCGAAGAACATTCACCACTGCAGCAAATCTGTTCAGCGGGACATCCGAGTGATAGGTTCTGGCATTGTGGAGCCATCTTCTGAGGTTTTCAACTTCCAAAAAGGTATCTACGTCCAAAGGTTAACATTTTCACTGGGCTCAATGGTGACAGGCTTCCCATTGATGATGACCACCTCGACTTGGAAGTCCACTTTTGCTTAGAGCTTTTTTCCTCTCGTGTTGACGGCTTCACTCATACCTGGTCCAGCACTCCCCAGCAATGACTCCTCTTCCTCAGACACAGTTTTTTGCCTTGCTCCACTGAACTCTACCTTCTCCTGAAATCTTTTGCAGAATTTCTTTTAAGTCTGAAGGTAAACCAAGACCTAGCACAGTCTACCTTAAGTATCCCAACCACAGTCCATCATGGCCAGCCTTAACTTTTGACTTTGTCCAAATCCTGTGTGACCAGATAGCACAGTTGAAGCTTTAATCATTTATGAGCTATCTCTCACCAAACAAATTTAAAAAAATCCTAAATCCATTTGTTCTGATAGGATATAATTCATTTTTGTGTCATTTGATTTAGTGAAGTTTTCTCGCGTTACATTTTCACTTTGTTGTTTGAGTGCTACCAAAATAATTAACAGAGTGCTTCTAAGTTAAACCTGTCTGTTTTTGTGCAAAGCTACCAGACGTTTTACTAAAGGTTAATTTAGTGATTTTAGTGGTTCACCCTGAGAAGGATTGTGGTTGTTGCTTGAGAAGAGTTTACATCCCTCCTCAATCAATAACCCAATTTTTTCAACTCTTTTTTTTTGTTGATGAAAGGTTTAGATGGAGTTTAAGGATTTCAGGAATGTAATTGTACTACCTGCTTCTTTTTTTGTTGGGGCTTTGACCCAGCATCCATTAACCCTTTCTGGTCACTGCTTCCTGCAAGAGGATGCAAGACATGAAGTAGGTAACTGAAAACGGAGAGAAAACAGGATTAGGGTAGCTAAGGGCCGGATCGAAAAGGAGCATAAGAACAAATGCACAGGAACCTTATGAAGAGAAAACATAGCAGCAGAACACCTGCCACAATGTCATCTTTCTGATAACTGACAATGAAATTGGGGTTCCAAATCAAGTTCCACTTGATGACATCCTTTGTATACATCCAGCCTGGAAAATATTCCAATACCACTGAGGTAACTGATCATGTAATTCAGATGAAGTACTGGCTGTTTCTTTTGATAGCTGTTTGGTATTCAGATGTCAACACGTATATCTTGTTGGTGTTTGTTACAAATGGGTCTTTGGTTTGCAGTCAGGTTGCCCCCTGTCCAAGCAAGGACCCTCACTTTAGTCAGTGTAAGTCACACACAATCCAAATTATCCTGTGCCCACCCTCTGGTAGCTTGGCACTGAGCAGTCAGGCTTAACTTAGAAGGCAATGTGTAACGTATTTGTGCAATAAATCATGCAATAACACAGTATAGCACCACCAAAATACACCACACAGTGTTTCGAAAAATATAGACTATTTATCTGATTAAATGCAGGTCAAAACGATCAAGATTTGATAAGTACTCGCTGAAATATCAGTTTAGAAAATGATAAAAACAGTCTTTAGTCTTTAGTCTTTAAAAAGCAACATGTGTCTCTTGCAGGTACAAAGTACCTGGTTTCTGTTAAAATTCTCTGGAAGGGACCGCAGAGGAGGAGATGAGTGAAAAATGGGGAGGTGTGCAGGGAAGGCTTTGCATCGATTTCCGGCCCGCTGACTTGGATCCTCTTCGGGTTGCGGGGTATTTGGTCGCCCCGGGACATCACAGGAGCTGCATTGATCCAGTAGGCGAAGCAGGGAAATTTCTGTCAACCTGCAGGCGCTGCATCGATTCTTCTTGCAGGAAGTTAGGCTGCGTCATTCCAGCTCGGCTATGCGTCGATCCAGTGGGCCGTGCGTTGAAGTTCCGGTCGCAATGCTGGTTCTGCGTTGATCTCCACTCTGGAGCTGAGCTGCATCATCCCGGTTCGGTGTGCGGTGATTTTCTGACCGTGATGCAGGCTGTGCGTAAAATTTTCACTACACAAGGAGTTCTTTGCAGGAGGAAGTCTTTTTGGCCGTGACACTGAGATTTCAAGGAACAGGAGGCAAGATCTATCTAAGCCCTTGGAGAGCACTTCCCAGCAGAGCGAGAGGCCAGCAAGACAGCAGGGCAGCAGACCTTTGCAGAAAAGCTGTCAGATGAGTCCTTTGGGCAGCCAGGCAGTTCCTTTTGGCAGGTTGTCGGGTCTGGTTCAGAGTTTCTTCACCAGTGCCATCTTCTCCAGAAGTGTCTGAGTTGGTAGGGTCAGAGGCCCTGTTGAAATACCCAAATGTGCCTTTGAAGTGAGGGAGACTTCAAAGAGTTGCTTAGAAGTGCACAAGGTCCCCTTTCAGTTCCATCCTGTCTGCCAGGGTCCCAGTAGGGGGTTTGGCAGTCCATTGTGTGAGGGCAGGCCACTGTCCTTTCAAATGTGTCAGGCACTCCAACCTCCCAGCCCAGGAAGACCAATTCAGTATGCAGATGTGTGCAGGTGTGACTGAGCAGCCTGTGTTTGGTTTTGTCTGAGTAAAATCCACAAGGGAGCTGTCAACCAACCTAGCCAGATGTGGATTGCAAGGCACAAAAGGATTTAAGTGCAGAGAAATGCTCACTATCTAAAAGTGGCATTTCTAAAAGAGTAACATTAAATCTAACTTCACCATTCAGCAGGATTTTGTATTACCATTCTGGCTATACTAAATATGGCCTTGTTACTCCTTTCAGATCGGAATCTACCACTTAAACAGTACATGAGGGTAACCCTAATGTTAGCCTATAAAAGGAGCAGTCCTCACAGCAGTGTAAAATGAATTTAGGAGTTCTACACTACCAGGACCTAAAAAACTACACAGGTATATGTACTGCCTTTTATCTGCATAGCACACTGCCCTATGGGGTACCTAGGGCCTACCTTAGGGGTGACTTATATGTAGGAAAAGGGGAGGTTAAGGCTTGGCAAGTACTTTTAAATGCCAAGTCAAACGGGCAGTGGCACTGCACACAGAGGCCTTGCAAAGGCAGGCCTGAGGTATGGTTAAGGGGCTACTTATGTGAGTGGCACAATCAGTACTGCAGGCCCACTAGTAGCATTTAATCTATAGGCCCTGGGCACATGTAGTGCACTTTACTGGGGACTTACAAGTAGATTAAATAAACCAATTGGGTATGAACCAATGTCACCATGTTTTAAGGGAGAGAACATATGCACTTTAGCACTGGTCAGCATTGGGAAAGTGCACAGAGTCCTAAAACCAGAAGAAACAGTGTAAAAAAAGTGGAGAGAGGCAGGCAAAAAGTTAGGGGTGACCGCCCTAAGGCTGTTAGGTACAACAGTGTTCCGCTTTGTTACAGCTACAATGGGGGGGTACCCAAATGATCCAGTCAGTTGCATGTTCAATAATGTTTCAATACAGTTGGCTTTTTATTTCTTGTACTTGATGTTGAAGGTGCACTGGCTGTCAGTGGTGGTTGTGCACCAGTAGATGGATGGTCTCTTTTATGTGGAGTGTCACCTGCGTATCCTTCAGGTTTACTAGTTCTGAGGATATTGATGAGTACTTGCATAGGATCCAAGGCTGAGACAATATGCTAAATGTCATGGCTATTAGTCCCATAAGTTGGGCCATGATGGTGAAATGGCATGGAGCAGCTACACCACTCTTGCATATACTAATTTCTTCTTGGACTGATGTTAGGCAAAAAATGAGAGTTTCAAAGAACCTTTTGAAGTAGATCACTGGGAACTGAGCACTACTCTAAAATGTATCAACATTTGAGGGCAACAATGTCAGCTTGACTGACATTTTGTAAAATTCAGAGGCTCACAATATGTCTTAAATGTTTCCAATGTCTTACACAATGTGGCGGTGTGTGTCTCAACTTATAAGGCGGTCAGTACTTTATTTCTTTCTTTTATAACATGTTAACTTGTTCCAATTCACTGCCTTGTCCCGGGTTTCTGACACTGAGTAAGCTTGTATGCTGCAAACGTTTCTGAAGATACATCAGCAGATCTTAACATGGAGATTAGGAATGTAATATAACATCAGTGTCTCTTTCCGTTCTCCTCTCACAGTACCTGCATGTGGAGTCAAAGTAGCAACACCAGCTGGAGAGATGCAAGAATAGCTCATGTATCTCGGAGTAGCTGAGCCCAACCACCTGTACAGAAGGCAGCAGGAGTGAGGACAGGGAAAGGCAGCTCCAGGTGTGGAGAGATTTGGACACCACTGTTATGGTGGTTCTGCCTTTCTGACTCTACCCTGCACACACCAACTCTGTCCTGTAGCCCTTCACTCCACAGTGGTTGTGGCAGTGGGGTCAGGAGTGTTGGGCTTGCGGCATACAACAAGAATCTTTGAAAGAAAGGAACCTGGGGAGTTGGTAAGATAACTCAAGGAGAAGTTGCTTGCACCTTTGAGTAACAGCAGAATGAAGCTTCTATTGCTATTGGGACAACAGTCCACAGCTTGACAATCAGCCGTGGTACTCAAGGGTCTCATGGCTAACAGATATTACAGTAACAACTCCTGTGAAGTGATCTAGCACTTGAGAATGTGTGCTCTTTGACACTTTTTGTACAACAGATAGCTTAAACTGGAACTAAATTTTTAATTCCACAACATTAATATATTCTCCACATGCAAAGGGCTGTATTGCCAAAGGCACCTCAATTTTGGGATCTCATAGGCAGCTGAAATTTCCCACGAGGTAGTCTAAAGTGTCATTCAGACCATCAAAAACTGTTGTAACTACATTTCTTTTGGTCACATCAAAAAAGAACTGTACGTTGTACAAAGACATTGTGCTGACAGATGTTTAGCTGAACCTAGTGGCAGCTGGACTCAGTCCCAAGGCTGACAAGCAAGAAATAGAAAACTCAAAATCTTTGGCCACATCGTCTACCACGCTAACATGTACAGAGATACAACTAAAGTAGCAGTACTAACTAAGGAACTCACATTTGCACTGATTGTAGCCAGTTTGTATGTCAGACAGTCTGAGATATTATGCATCTATACAGAGGCTAAATAAAGAAAAAATCATGATGTAGTGCAGGCATATTGATGACACCAATGTAGCTGAAGAAAGATTGAAGAGGGCCAGACTTGCTTCTAAACCTGGTGGAACTCTAAGGATGACAATTCAATCTTCAACTGGACTCGAAGCATAGGATCTGGAACCTTCAATGACCGCACAATACACCTAGCAAATTTGATGTAGGAATTCATATTCACTTACAGAGTTTTCTCTGAGGGAAAATCTTGTAGTGGGGCGATTTCTGCAATTCTACCATCACTCACTGTTGAGTTTGTTAAAAAAGCTTCTATACTAGGCTAGACATTTCCCTGCTACTTTTCGTTATAAACATACATCTCTCTGTCTCTCAGGGTTTGAGTATAGCTCATAAACCCATGTTTAAGTTCAAGTCACATACTATATCTAGTGCTCGACTCTGATCTCTTTAACAAAATAATGTTATTGAGAAAATGCCCCTTCTTATGTGGTAACACCCATATTTTGGTTAATCATATTTCTGGTTTTTAGACTCAGCCAATTGGGGCTAGGGTATGTGCTCTTACCCCTATAACATGAAGAATTTGGCAAATCCCTGATGGGATTATTTATCTCTAATATATATTTTAAAAATTAAATGCTACCTGTGGACTATAGCTCCTATTATGCCATCCACTACAGTGGCAGTGGAAAAATGACTTATGGCCTACCCTGTGTACCCTGACAGCAGCATCCTGAACCCTGTTGCACATAACTGTCAAAATCATCCTTTTTACAGGCAGGAAAACTTCATTTCAATTATTAAATAGGTCACCACTAAGTACAACTTGCTTCCCACAAGATAGTGTAAATAATATTTAAGAGTTGAACATGTGTAACAGTAGAAATGGCATGTTCCCACAGTGACTAGGCCCATAGGGAAAGTCAAAGTATAGATTATACACTTTAATCTATGAATCGTGACCTGCACCAACTACAGACCCTATTCAAAGATACATTTTTACACTTAATAATAACACATTTTAAACGTGAAGTTAGCCTTTTATTAAATATATTGCAAATGTAACTTTTAGAAAGTTACCTTTATCATGCCTAAAGCTGCTGGAGGCTAATTTGCACTTGCTCTAGAGCAACAGCCTGCAGGTACTTTGCCTGAATCAGGTGTGAAAGTGCTGTGAAAACTGTTCCAAAAATATAGACAAAGGCCTTGGAGTAAGGAGATATTTTAATTCCCCTTGCAGGAATACCAGTTAGGGTTGACCCAGGAACGTCTTTAACTTGAAAGTTGATCTGCGCTGTCACAAGTATAAGGGGAAATCTTGAGGAACTAATTTTTTGTCCACTTAGTCAGGTTTTTACAAAATCTGATGGAAGGGAAGCAATCCCCAGAACCTTGTTTGAGTGACTACAAGGAAAGGGACTGCTCACTACCGTGGTATCACGTCTGATTGTGCACACAGGCACTGCACAAGAGGAGAAGGGATTCCCCATTTTGTATTTTGAGAACAAGGTACATTTTGGTACTATTTGCAGTAGGACAAATAAGACTTTCTGCAAACATTGGTAGGGCTGTGTCCAGCTGAACTTTTACCTCTCTGGTTAGGGAAGAGTCAATAGTCACCCCCCGCCCACCACTAGCTAGTGCCAGACATAAATATGACATGCTACGGTGCCTCCACAGAACAATGTCTTAGCCTGTGATAAAACAGAAGAAATACTGCATTTGTTTTCTGAGACCTGTGAGGGGACCTAAAGCGCTGGGCCTGCTCCCACGTGTCCCCAATAGAAGAAAGTTGACTTCAAGGGCCAGTTGTTTGACCTACAGGGACAAAACAAGCTGTGGGAGGATTTTTTCTGATATGTTGGCTTCTGCCTGACACCCTCAGAGTTTCTAAATGCCTTGCCCTGAGGTCCTGATCACCTTTTAAGTATAATCCTATGGCTATCTCAGCTCTTTGGAAAAATTTCTCCAGAGTGGGACCCATGGGAAAAAGTATCCAAGGATCAGTTCAACAGCTTTGGATTTGATTTCAGCTTTGTCCTGCTTAGAAATTCATGCACTTCCGTAATAAATTACTCATTTCCATACTGCTTTGGAACTTAGAAAAATTCAACCACAAAATCTCCAAAGCTCAAGAGCACCAGCAACACCAACCTGTTTCAGATATCTGGCCTTCTGCAGCTACAGTGTCAGGGGGGACCCGCACATGGAACATTTTTCTACGCAAAACGTGAAAAAATCCCTTTCTGAAGGGTGACATATAATGTTTTCCAACTTCCAGACTATCACAAGGACCATCTCAGCCCACCAGAAATTGTACTATGTCCACAGTCTACCGTGCCCAGTGTTTTATATTTGCCCTTTTTTATTGTGGTGCTTTTTCCACTTAACTCTTTAAAAATGTATATCTCCAGTTCCTTTCATTGGACATTTGCCATTTTGGTGTAATTTTGCTTACTACATTTTCCCTCTTTTTATAAATTGGAGTGACATTATTATTGTGTTTTGTATTTAAATTATTGAAACCCTTGACTGAATCTAACAGGTTAGTGACTTGGCTGCTTGTGGTGGAATTCCATCCACCTCAATTATTAATTTACTTTACTACACTGGTGTTCAGTGGTGGGATCCAATCCTCGTGTTTATCAGTACCAAACTTGTGATTGATTGACTGATTGATAGGTTTGGGTGAGGCACTGCGGGCTAGCCAGAAATCAGGCTGACAGAATTCAGACGGTTTGGGACCCACTCAGTCACCCACACTTGATGGCACTGCCCCTCCCTAAAACATGCAGCATTATTACCAGAATAGGAACTGCACAACAACGTCATACAGAAAAATATCTTTATGAGGAAAAATTCTGAAATCCTTTTTTAGCTTTTTATGTATAGAAATTTCTTTATTTTGTTCAAATGTTTCTCATATGACTAATGCAATACCAACTTGTGTTTTGAGAAAATGGGTTCATCGGGACAATTTTCATTAGGCATGGGTGGAGCTCAGAGAGTTTTGATCTGCGGTATTCCACAGAGTTGCAAAAAGACTCTGTGAGATTCTGCTGAACTCCATGAATGGGCAGGACAAATACTCATCTGGCTCTTCAAGCTGTTTTTTTCACCCCAGTAGCGCATTTCGTGCTGAAACTTCAGGGCAAATGGCACCATGTGGTGAGCATGGGTGTGGCCATTTTGTTTTACCTGCTTTCGCTGCTGTTCTGTGCATGGGCGGGGCCTACTTTTGAATTTCTTTTAATCTGTTCCAATCCTCCCCAATCCCATTCATCCACCACTCATTTAATTTGTTTTTGTGAACAAGTGTCTTTCTATATGTGCATTTTACGTTTGTGTCTTTTATTTTGTTTTCCCTTTTCTTCCTTGTGTTTTGCTTTTTAGTTTTTCCTGCTTGCTTTGTGCTGTACTGTTGCCCTTAAGTTTTTTTTCACCTGGCCCCATGTCAGAGTAACATCATGCAGCAAACGCTGGTGCCACTACCCGCATACCCTGTGGGTGCCGGCACCGCTCAGGGGTGCAGCCATGCCCCACTTTTACAGGGGCAGAGGTAGCCGCCCTGGTTTTCTGGTTTTAACGCCATCACCCCTCCATGCTGGCAGCAGGCGGCAGCCCTGGAAGAGGTTTATGCACTTCAGGAGTGTCAGCTTCTCCAGGGGAGAGTGTGGTGGTGTGTGCACCTCAACACTGGGGTCCGGAGCATAACACAGCAGCTGACATACCACTGGGCGGACATAATTGACTACAACAAGGACCTGCTCAGTCTGGTAGGTGTCGATGTTGCGGGGCTTGGTAAGTAATAATTATTTTTTGTTTTCTAAAAATTCTAATATATTTTTTAAATAGCATGCTGCTCACAATCAAAGGTAAGTTAAGTTTACATTACAAATAATATCTGAACCAGCTTAAGCTAGCCAAGTGTTTGGCACTATCCACTCGGCACTCACTAGGGCTGATATTTTAAGAACTGAGATAGCAGTATAATAGGGAGTTAGAGTTCTCTGTGCCTCTTTATGTAGCTCATACAGTCCCAATCTGCCCAGTGATGTCCAGTATGCTTTGAAAAGGAAGACTGAGTTAGCCCATCAAAGGGGTGGAGAAGCAAAGATCATTCATTGCAATGAAATAGTAGTTCCATATGAAATTTAGGGTAGGAAATTAGGAAGATGTCCTAGGGTTAGGAGATTAGGATTAGAGCAATAGGCTATCTGATTTAGAAAAGCGCAATACTACCTTGTCTGTCTTTCATAAACATTTTTTATAGATTAACTGTACCACTAATCTTTTTTTGAAACTTCTTTATTTGTTACATCAGCACCCAAGGGTAGCAGAGCATCACAGGAGCAGGGCGAGGGGCACTGCCACCACCAATGCCGCTGTTGGTGGAACGACCACCAGTGCTGCAGCAGATGGTTCTGCTGGCCCTAGTAAATCCTGTTATTGTTATTTCTAGGTAGCTTTTACCTCCCCGCCTAGTAAAATAATTTTGCATTGTTAATTTATTTTATTCTGTCTCCTTTTTTTCAACTCCTCTATTTAATGTTTGTTAATTTCTTGTTTTGGCTGCATTATCCATTTTTCCTATGTTTTATTTAGCTTACTCCTGTCTGTAAATTTAATCTGCTCTTTTAGTAAGCTTTCACCTTTCCCCTTATAAGTCTCGTGGTACCATAAGACTAAGAGAACATATTTTTGGTACTGTGACTATTGCATGCCCAAGTAAGCTATTATATATTCACCACGTTTGTTGAGAAACCCTTCTTGCTCATGCTAAAACAGTTAAAATTAGAGAATGGTAATGGACCTCTCCAATGTTGTGTTATCATTCATTAATACAGTATACCAGCAGTTTCTTTGCCAGTGCAGCATGGCAAGAAAGTGATGACTAAAATCCCTCTGCATTTGCCAACCAAAACCATATGTCCCTCATTTACCATTTCACCCTTTCATTGCACTTCACTGACTCATCATAGCTCTGTCCCTCCATTATAGGAAAAAAGTTCTTGGTTGGCTTGACTACCTGGATTTTCTAACATGTCAACCAACAAACTTCCCACAGGGATAGTTTCGATAGAAGATACTGCTAACTGAACTGTAGTGAGGCATTGCTGCTATACTTTGTTCACTTAGTTGCTTAAGAGGCAAATCTGGAATCTAAAATGTGCAATTCTTTTTCTAGCACACCACCAGTGCTGGGACTAGCACCAGTGCAACAGAGAAGGTCCAGGAGGGGTGGAGAGGGAGGGGTCTCAGCGGTGGCAGGGACTAGTGGAGATGGTAACTCACATTGGTTGCTTACTGGCAAATTAAGTATACTCTACTTGTTAAGTGATGTAGATATCCCACCCATCATCATCACCTCCCTGCCCATGGCATATGCCACTTGTGACGTAAAAGCAGTCTGGTTAAATTCAGCACTGCAGTGATGGCTGTGCAGTCTGCATCTCTTCTTCAGTTAATGCAGCACTGCATAGTTTTCAATACATTTGCAAACCAAAAACAAGGTGTGTTTACCGATGGCCAGGCACCTCCTACCAGTACTCACTCCATTATTCTTTCCTACATTCTGTTCCAAATTATCAAAATAAATATATATATATAAAAGAGTCTTGTTTTCCCACAAAGGAGATTGCCATTCCGGCAGCAGTTGCTATAACAAAAAACATCTTTATTAGCTGAGGAACTGCCAGCTCGTTTCGGCATGTGCTGCCAAGGTATCAAACCGAAACACGTATTCTCTTTTGAGCAAAAATGACAAGTGTTGAATGTTGTGATACGCATGCCGGACGCGTCAGCAATAACTCAGACGCTTGGGAGCACGCCTGTACCACAAGGGAAAGAAGAATATACATATATATATCTATATATATATATATCTATATATATATAGATATATATATATGTATATATAGCGAGAGAGAGAGAGATAGATAGATAGATAGATAGATAGATAGATAGATAGATAGATAGATAGATAGATAGATAGATAGATAGATAGATAGATAGAAAGATAGATAGATATTACCTAGTGGCGGTTGCTAGGGAGTTAGAGATAGGACATCGTTTCTACAGAAAAAGCTGTTTTTTGCTTGCCTATATCTTTGGCTTCGCTTGATGAATCTTCACAAAATTTTCCAAAAGAAATTTGACAGTCATGAGCTGCTGTCTGGAAAATTTCAGGGTGATCTGCCAAGCGGGGGAAGAGATGAAAGAGGGGGTGAACTTTAGAGCTTTTCCAATGTTAATTTTCGTAAGAAAAATTGAACAGTGATAGCACAAAAACCACTGGACGGAATTACACCGAATTTTAGCTCTTGGTCCAGAAAGAGCCCTTTTTGTTATTTGGTGTAAATCCATTCAGTAGTTTTTAAGAAGTTTAAGAAAATCCAAATTTGTATATATAAGGATGCAAAGGATTCTCAACATCTAACAATCTCGTGCAGACATCTGATTGACTGATAACACTTCAACAACAGATGTGTTGTCAGCCATCTTGGGACTCGGCTCCAGCTGAGTCCCAGAAAAAAGATTTAAAAAATGCAAATGGTCCAGGGTACGAACACCCTGATCCCTTAGCTCTAGTGGTGGGTACCCAAAGGGACCCCTCCAGGGCTAAAAAGCATGTATTTTTAATTTCACGGTCCGCTCCACTGTGGATCCACAGAACTGAAATAAAATTAAGAAAAACAACAAAGCACGGGCTCCTGCGCTTCCTTATCATGGAGCCACCAGATGGGCCAAGTCCTGGGAGCATTTCTTCAGAAATACGTGGACTGTCCTGGCCCTCGCGCTCTGCCCCAGGAACACCACCTCCCTGGGGCTTTTAACAAATGATATGCGGGAGGACTACGGCCCTCCTGTGAACCCGAGGCAACTACACCCTGGGGCAAATATTTTTTTTAAAAGAAAAGGGAGCCCCATTAGCCCCAGGGACCAGCACCCCTTGGGAAAATCTTTTTGTAAAAAAAGGGGTCCCTATGGGATGCACAAGCCCCGGGGACCACCACCCCCTAGGTCAAAAAGAAAAGAATTGAAAGGCATTGCATTTCGGACCCACATTAGCCCAGGAGACTGCAGCCCCAGGGCTATCTTCTCCTTGGAAGGGTGCCACGCAGTCTCCCTCATGGAGCCTCTGATGGCCCTAGGGACCACCACCCCCCCAGGGCCAGCTCCTGCTATGTCCTGGAGGTGCCAACCCCCGGGACATAACAGTTTGCTGTGGCATGGCTGTCCTTTGAGCCCTTTTTTCTTATATTTTCTTTGGTGAAAGAGACGTTTGTTGTGAGTGGAGCTTGTTGGGAATGGGGAAGCGCAGTTGGGGCAATGACTTTTGGTTTTGGTCTATTTTGGATATTTAGGAGATTTATTTATTTGTTTGGGGATTGAGGTGGACCTGTTGTGGGTGGAGAGGGTGGGTTCTATTTGTAAAGAAAATAAATGGGTAATTTTGTTTATATGATGGCAATTTGTCTTGTGTCTTTTCATTGTTTTTAGAACAGCCAGTTTTTTTAACCCATTGGTGCTGAGGGCGAGACCAGCTCGTCCTGCACCGAGCCAACTGAGGAGCGCTTTCATCCCTCCCCCTCCCCTGGGCAGGGATGAAAGGGGATCGCTTCCTCTTCCCCCTGGCCCCCCAAACCCGCCCCCATTCCAGCATGATCGGAAGAGAAAAGCTTTTGTTTCCCTTCCGATCGGGGGTCGGTGAGATCGGAGAGGCAAGAAAGAAGAGGAAAGGCTTTTCCTTTCCTTTTATGACTCTCTGAGCATTCCTGCAGCACGATCGTAAAGTGATCATGGTGCAGTAATGCCCACGAGACACCAGGGAGATTTTGGGGAATATTTATACTCTGTTTGCACCGGATTTGCGTCGTTTTTTAACGCAAATTTGACGCAAAACTAACTCCATATTTTTACTTTGGCGTTATACCCGTCTAGCGCCAAAGATTTTGGAGTTTGCGTCATTTTTTTGCGTGGACACCTTCCTTGCGTTGATGATATGCAAGGTAGGCGTTCCCGTCTAAAAAATGACTCCGAGGCATGTGCGCCGTATTTATACTCCCGGGCAAAAATTACGCCCGGGAGTGGGCGGGTCTAAAAAAATGACGTCCAGCCGCTTTAGCGTAATTTTTTAGCGCCTGGTCAGGGCAGGCGTTAAGGGACCTGTGGGCTCGGAAGGAGCCCAGAGGTGCCCTCCCATGCCCCCAGGGACACCCCCTGCCACCCTTGCCCACCCCAGGAGGATGCCCAAGGATGGAGGGACCCATCCCAGGGAACTTAAGGTAAGTTCAGGTACGTATTTATTTTTATTTTTGTGGCATAGGGGGGCCTGATTTGTGCCCCCCTACATGCCACTATGCCCAATGACCATGCCCAGGGGACAGAAGTCCCCTGGGCATGGCCATTGGGCAAGGGGGCATGACTCCTGTCTTTGCTAAGACAGGAGTCATGTCAATGGAGGGTGGGAGTAAAAAAAAATGGCGCAAATCGGGTTGAGGCAGATTTTTTGCCTCAGACCGACTTGCCCCATTCTTTGACGCCCAAGCTCCATTTTCCCCTACGCCGGCGCTGCCTGGTGTGGGTCATTTTTTTTTACGCACACCAGTCAGCTCCGCCGGCTAACGTCATTCCATAAATAAGGCGCCCGCATGGCGCTTTGGAATGGCGTTAGCTGGCGTTAAATTTTTTGACGCACACTGCGTTGGTGCAGTTGTGCGCCAAAAAGTATAAATACAGCCCTTTGTTTTTAATGTATTTACTTATAAGGGGAGCGACCCCTTAGGCAAGGGCTGCTCCCCAAGGGGGGCATTTTTTAGGCCATTTCTGCCCCCTTGGGGGCAGATCAGCCTATTTTAATTAGGACAATCTGTCCCCAAGAGGGGCAGAAACCACTAGGCACCAGAGATTTTTTTTTACAGATGGGGAGCAACCCTTTAGGCAAGGGTCACTCTCCTGGGGGGCAATTCTATTTTAGGCCATCTCTGCCAACCTTGGGGACAGATCGGCCTATTTTTATTAGGCTAATCTACCCCCAAGGGGGCAGAAACCACTATACGCCAGGGATTGGTGAGTGTGTGTTTTATTTGGGGGGGCAGCCCCTAGGGCAAGGGTCGCTCCAAATGGGGGCACATTACTGTTGGTCATTTCTGCCCCCCTTGGGGACAGATCAGCCTATTTTTGTAAGGCCCATCTACACCAACGGGAGCAGAAAGCCCACTAGACACCAGGGAATTTTGTTTATTTTTAAATAAGAGGGTGGCCATACCCCCACACCAAATAAATTGGGGCAAAGGTGTTCTACTCACCCTTGAGCAGATTGGGCAATTACCCCAATCCACTCCCTGAGGGAGGCAGAAAGCCTACTAGATGCCAGAGAATTAAAAAATAAAAAATAAATGTGGGGTGGTGGCTACCACCCAGTATAGGTATAGTTATGACCCAAATGAAGGAGGTAACAGTCTTTCAGCTCTCCCCCGCACACTAAAAGATCTTATCCCAATGTCAAGCAAGAGGACATTTGATTATTTTAGGTTTTGATTTTACATTTGGGCCATGAGAGCTTGGCTAACTCTCACAATTGTCCCACTTGGAATGGTGCGGGCTGCACTTTTTGGACTTTGAGACTCTGCCATGTAGAAACATCTACGAGACCTAGACACATCTGAAAACTAAACATCTGGGTGAGTCCAGAGTGGTGTGCTTCACATGCACTCCCCACCATTTTCTTACCCACAATGCCCTGCAAACCTCCAACTTTGCTTGAAATCACACATTTTCCCCTCATTTTTGTGATGGAACATTCCGGAATCTGCAGGAATCCACAAAATTCCTACCACCCAGCATTGTCGCATCCATACTGATAAAAATTCTGCCCCACTTGGAAGCCTAAAAAGGTTTTTTTTTCAAACTGCCCTTTTAGACCCATTTTGGTACCCCGTCAATTTCGACATGTTTTTGGCTCTTCCCTGTCACAGGCACTAGGCCCAGGAGTGAGGGGAACATTGGGTGGTAGGAACTTTGTGCTGGTGTGGTGATCCCACACAGAAATATGGGGGAAATGTGATTTTTTAGCTAAATTAGAGGTTTGCTGAGGATTCTGGGTAAGAAAACACTGGGGGATCCACGCAAGTCACTCCTCCCAGGACTCCCTTGGGTGTCTAGCTTTCAGCAATGTCTGGGTTTGGTAGGTTTCCCCAGATGGCTGCTGAGTACAGGAACAAAAACGCTGGTGCCGCCTCCGCAAATACAGGTAGTTTTGTAATTGATAAATTTGATGTGTCACACGTAGTGTTTTGGGGGTATTTCCTTTTGTGGGCACTAGGCCTACCCACACAAGTGAGGTACCATTTTCATTAGAAGGTGGGGGGAATGCTGGGTAGAAGGAATTTTGTGGCTCCCCTTAGATTCCAGAACTTTCTGTCACCGAAATGTGAGAAAAAAATATTTTGAGTTTTGCAAAGGATTCTGGGTAACAGATCCTAGTGAGAGTGCCACAAGGTACCCCATCCTGGATTCCCTTAGGTGTCTAGTTTTCACATATGCACAGGTTTGGTAGGATTTCCTAAGTGCCGCCTGAGCTAGAGGCCAAAATCCACAGCTAGGCACTTTCCCAAAAATACATCTGATTTTAATGTCAAAATGTGATGTGTCCATGTTGCGTTTCCTGTCGCAGGCACTAGGCCTTCCCACACAAGTGAGGTACCATTTTTATTGGGAGACTTGAGGGAACATAAAATAGAAGAATAAGTCCCTCATTATGTCAGGAGTGGTAATGACCGTCTACCGCCGCGGCAAAAGCTGCCAAAACACCGTTGCTGCGGCTACCTACCGTCCGCCATATTACGACCGTAGCCAGAATTCTGCGAGAAGGCTGGCAGAATTCCGGCTACGGTCATGGTGGTGGATGGTGGTGGATGGCAGTAAGGTGGCGCTGCTGCTGGCCAGTAGACCGCTGCAGACCGTATCACGATCCATGATATGGCCTGGTGGTGTTCTGTTGGCAGCAGCGCTATGTCCCGTCTCCTGCTGGAGGACCCCCTGCAAGCAGGTAAGTTAGGTGTTCGACAGGGTAGGGGGCTGGGGGATGTTGTGTGTGTGGGGGTGTGGGTGTATGTTTCTGTCTGTGTGCATGCGGGTGTGTGGAATGCATGTGTGCAGGAATGAGTGTGAGTGTGCGTGCATGTTGTGTTCTGTGAATGCGTGTGTGCTTGTATATATGTCAGTGTGTGTGGATGTGTGTGTGTGAATGTATGTATGCATGCGTGGGTGAATGTGGGTATGAGTGTGTGTATGCGTGTGTATGTTGGTGTATGAATGTGCATGTATGTCGAGGGGGGGTGGGATGGGGAGGGGGAGAGTGGTGGAGGACTCTGGTGAGGGGCAGGGGGCGGGAAAACCCCTATCAGTGTCAGGGAAGGAATTCCCTGGCGCTGATAGTGCCTACCACCCTGGTTTTCGTGGCGGTAAGAAAACCATGAAAGCCATGGCGGTAGGTGGGGTCATAATCCCGTTGGGGGGACAGTGACGGCCGCCTGGCTGCAGACTGAAGTCTCCAGCCCGGCGGCTGTTACCGCCCTGGCGACGGAGTGGTACATTGGAGGTTTGGCTTGAGCCAAACCACCAATGTCATATTTTGGGGAGAGGTACCCCCAGCCTGTTAGTAGTACCTTTCTCCAAAATACCACTGTCCACCAGGGTTATAATGAGGGCCTAAGTGTTATTGCCCCTTGTCTTTCACTACATTTTTCCCTTCCAAATGTAAGATAGGTTGTAAAAAAAGAAGTCTATTTGAGAAATGCCCTATAATTCACATGCTCGTATGGGGACCCCAGAATTCAGAGATGTGCAAATAACCACTGCTTCTCAACACCTTATCCAATGCCCATTTTGAAAATATAAAGGTTTCCTTGATACCTATTTTTCAATCTTTATATTTCACCAAATTAATGGCTGCATACCCGGTATATAATGAAAACCCATTTCAAGGTGCAGCTCATTTAATGGCTCTGGTGTCCTAGGGTTCTTGATGAACATACAAGCCCTATAGCCCTATATATCCCCACAAACAGAAGAGTCCAGCAGATCTGCCATAGAGGGAAAACGTTAAAGAAGAAAACGTGAAAAGAAATGTCTCTTTTTTCACCTCAGTTTCATTTTTGTTTAATTTTTGCTGTTGCTTTCTGTAGGAAAACCCTGAAGGATCTACACAAATGACCCCTTGCTGAATTCAGAATTTTGTCAAACGGCTTTGCACCTGAGGGAGGAAAAGCCTGGCAGCTAAGGGGTTAATTGACAGGAAGCTGCCCTCTGAACAGTCACATACTGTTCATCAAATTTTCCTCCTAGACTTTCCTTAGCTGATTCTGAAGTCCCTTGCCATTTTTGCTAGTTTCCTCACTTTACTTATACCCACACAATATCTCGCTACCAGAGCGGGAACAACACAACACAGACTAGGTCTGTCATTACTTGAAATGTTAACTTTTGCAGCAACCATCCACTTATCAAAGTGTTTACAAGTTAGTTATACCATTCTCCTACTACCCTCTGTAACTCTATTGACTTCTGGGGGACATGCATATGCCTATTGCCTATAACAAACATGACAAAACCATAATCTTCAGTAGAAGCCACCATCTAAACTGCTTCACTTCTCTTCTTTGTCCTCTTACCTGAATAGATGAAGTGATAGCTGCTACCGATCTCAATATTTCAAAACCTTAGTGTAGGGTTTACCAAGGTGCCTTCTTAATGATGGTGGTAGTAGTAGTAGGCAAGCGCACTAACATAAAAGATATCACATGCGAGGTCCCACTGCCACCTAGGTGAACTCCAACTGTAGGATTATTCAGAAGGATTATCCCTCACAGACAACTAGATTGAAAGAAAACACAGGGTTAGTGGATTATTTATATCACAACTAATCAAAGACTGAAACGAGACTACCACCATGACACAAAGAGCTGCTATTTTTACAAAAACTAGCAGTAGTTACTTCTGATCAATGGTGAGCTAGTATTTAATTATTTTATTAAAACAATGAAAACCAAATTTACAAAATCCTCGATTCAGGAGGGCAGGAGAAAGTTGAGCATTAAAGCAACACAAGGTACAACGACTGAATGATGATGTATTGATGAATTATGTTATATTATATGTATCAATATTTATGCAAGGGAGGGTAATTTAGTTGCTGTGGACTTTTGCTCAGGTAAAAGAAGATCTCACAGTGAGTTGGTGTCACTTTCACCACATCCACCCCACCAAGTGTGTGTGACATTTATTGTGTAAATTCATAAGCTCAAAAAATTTAGAGAGAAACCCCCTGTACCAATAAAGGGACGGGGTAAATATGTATCCAAACACAAAGCTCCCTTTATGGATGATTCAGTATATTATCTTAAAACAAGTTGCTGGAACTCCACTAACATATACCAAATATGGTGTAATAGTGGTGTTTATAGCCGTGTTTAAACTTTTAATACAATAATAATCACACCTCTAAAGCCCTTTTCTTATGTTTAGTAAATCTTTCATTTATTTATATACTCATATATTCTTTATAATAAATATACACATATTTACACAATACCCTCTAAAAATGTGCTCAAATATTCTTGCAATAATTTTTATAAAACCTTATTCATAAAACCTAAATACACAGACCTTCTGAACAATGAAAAACATTTTAATGCAATCATTAGTACACAAATATCTATATTACATTTTTTATAAAAAGTGACGATGCTGCGTTTCGGTGGTCTCTTCGATGGTTCCCCCCACCATCTTCAGGACATAATATTCCCTAAATGCAACAAATCACTAAAGAGCAGACAATTTGTTTTTGGTATTACAACCCATGTTGTATAAAGCTGAGGTTTAACAACAGCTAAAACCCTTATCAGTCATCTCATTATCCTTTAAAATTACCTCTTTCTGACAATTCCACTATTTTTTTTTAACTTATTACTGACCACACCTAGTTTTTTTTTTATTAAAGCTAAGAATTGTTTTGCTATAATCTCTCATAAATGCCAGCATACAGCTCAAATTGTCCATAAAATATCATAACACTTACTGATTTATTGTTTTAATGATGGCCCTGATTTTCAAGTTATTCTCAGCTGTCCGTCATATTATCAATTTCTGCAGGGGAAAAGAACAATATTTTCAGAATTTTAAATCTCATTATCAATGCCCCCAAATCTCTTGTCACTTATAAAAACCTATGGGTTCCCTACCAGTTGGTTAGTGTATATATATATATTTTATTCTCTTCTGCCTTCCAGGGATTTTTATTTAATTTAAATACCCCAGATCATTCCGCAGTCGCGTTTGTTACAATTTCTCCTCTTTCAGTGGTCTAATCCCACTTTATATTTCCTTTATATTTCAGTGTGTCACACACGATCTTCAAGACAAAAAACAGAGGCCCTCTCACTTTCAGTTACCTCACCCCATCATCATTATCTACCTTATAAATCTCAATCCCATAAATATAACTTCTTCCCACTTAGATACTGTAAAGTGGGGAAGTGCCTCTATTTCTCTGCTCACCTGTGAATGTGACGTACTACAAACTCTTGTGTGTTCTTTTGTCTTGTTCTTTGCGAGGTTGCCATCTTTGCTGCCCCACTTATAACCCAGGTTTCCAGCATGGACGGGTGGAGAAATGCAAAGTGCGCATGTCTCTATGGCTGGCCCAAAACGGCTGGCCAAACCGACATGCGCAATTATTGTGCACTCCACTCCTCCCTTCCGCCTTCCTACAGCACCCACCAAACCAGCCCCCCTGGATAATGTCCTTCTTCTGGCTGTTGAGGTAGTCCTGCTCTAAGACCTGACTCTAAGTAAAGAATTAATCTGACTCCCAACCCAAATGAGATTGAGACAGAGAGTAGTTCCCTGCTGTTGAACAAGAATAACAAAATAATGTGACCATTTTATGTAGATTTGTATGTAACTTAACTGACTGGTCTGGTCTCTTAAGTACCACAAAAAAGTACAGTAAGGAGTGGGCCACGCAATTAGATCTATCTAAATGTGAAAGGGGCAATCACATTCCGGCAAAATCGCCCATCAGCCCCCAACATTGCAAATCATCAAAATCAAGTTTGCAAATTAGTTGAACACCCTCACTGTCTGTCACCACACAAATCATCATCACTCACACCCATTCAGTAATATATCACTCATTGGTGCAATAGTTAGTTACCTGTTCCAGCCCAAGCACAGTGGTACACAATTGTCATATTGTAGTTCCTCTAGTCTTTTCCCATGGAAGCAACACATTGGCAAGCTTGTAAATTAATGCTCTTTACTGGGTCAGCCGGCTAGGGAATGAAAAAAGATGGCTAGGCTTAGGATGGAGACAGCTATTTTCTTCAATGTCCTTGAAGGGAATGGGTCGGCTTCTCCACTGCACACTGGTCCAACTCCAATCCAGCCATACATGTGAATAAATGGTGGGCTCCATAAGTCAGACACAAAATGATGTTCCTCTAACTATATCCATTATTTTATTTGACAAAGCAGTTTGACGCAATCATCCAAAAGTTCTATGGTACCCTACTTAGTCAGGGAAGTAGAGTTCATACTCAAACTCCGGGAGTTCACCCAGAAGTTGGTCAGCGAACGCACTTGCATGTGACCATTCACCCTCATCCTTTTCCTGTACGTTTCAGGAACAGTATAATTGTGTGGTATGAAGTGTTGGTTCATTTTAATCATGGTCAATCTCTCCACGTTCTGAGGAGAGTGACTGGTCCTTGTAACAGTGGCAACTATACTAGCTGCACTGAATACATGCTCAGCAGATACTCTGACTACTAAACAAGCTAGATACTTTATTGACAGGCTGCTGAGCTCTGGCCTTGGCGAATCTTCCCATACCTATAGGATAATGGGTTTTGGTCCATGTAGACCTCTTTTGGGTCATCCAGATAATCTTGGACCTTCCTCTGGATTGTCATTTGTGATGCCACTTGCTCAGCCTCTGTTATCTTTGCCTCTGCATGTGACCTAAGCCCTGCCACCTGAAACCAAGCCATTGCAGAGGCTAGGTCGAATTCTTCTGTTGCTGGGGTTTTTGTTGCATTTGTTGGCTGCTGTGAGACAACAGCACTGTCCTCTCTGGAGGTTGAAGGCTGCATGTCAGAACTTTTGCCCATGACCCTAATGTCTAGCCGGTCTTCTTCCAGGTCTCTCTCTTGCTCAACAATCCATATCTTGAATAGTGCAACATCTCCTTCTGAAAAAAAAATGAAAGTTGGCAATATTTTTTTGCACCATGGATCAAGTATTGTGACATAGATGTACACTTTGAAGGACATATTCTCTCTCTGCAGCCTTGCACTACCAGCCAAGCAATAGATTAATTTCACAACCATCTCATTCATGTCTCACTCATGCCGTTATAACCAGTGAACCTCTGTTCCACCTTTTAACTGGTCCTGTAGCAGATGCAACAATGAGATAGCTTGGCTCATCGTACTGTCCTCCTTGCTGGCTTCCTAAATGAAAACCTCAATAGGAAGTAGCATTTGTGTCAGGCATTTTTTACTTAGGCCCATTTGTTCACCTCCATGGTCATGCTTTTTCCAGTTGCATCTCCTTCTCTTTCAAGCACATAATCGGTGATCGATCTGTATTGCTCAAACTGATTCAGTAACATGTAGTAGGTTGAGTTCCAGTGTGTTTATACCTCCTGTATCAGGGCTTTAACAATTACTCTAATAGAATGCTGAATGATCCTCAGCAGCTTCTGGGCTTTAAATGAATAACTGAAATGAGTGCAGATTCTTTTGCAGGTGGATAGTATGTTGCTGACTTATGTCCTGAATTAGATGTCGGCGGTAATGGTCCTGCTGTCGGTTTTCCAACTGAAAACCCACCTGCCATATTGGCGATCTGCCATACCAGATTTTGATGTTGGTATTCCCATAGGCAAAAGACTAACCAAGGCCCACTGACTCTGCCAAGGACTCCCATCCGCCATTAACAGGGCCATAGGAAATAGTGGATGATAGCAGGACTCCAGCTACACTTACTGCAGAGCAGATATGGATCTGCCTTTCCACCATGGAAAAAGTGGCAGCCAACCTTCAAGTCTGAGTTGGTGGATTGGATAGGGGATAGTGGGGTGAAAACCTTGTTCTTTTGCGACTGGACACAACTGACCAGGACTCCCCATTGCTGTTGCCATCGATTAATGGAGAAAATTTGACTCCTCCTTCACTGGAAAAGAAGGTAGGGAACCCGCATTGAGTGTGTATGTCGGAAGGGTCACTGGACATGTGCATGGGACCACTGTAGACATACATGTAACAGTAAGATTTTTAAGCTACTGTGACATGCATATGTCATGGACACGAGTTGGTCAGACACATATGAGAACACATATTGCACACATACTCAACTGTCATTATGGTACCAGCATTCATTGGCAAACAAATGCTGTTACCACAATGACAGTACATTCACACCTATCAACTGTGTCCATGTGTGCATATTCCCAGGTGACCTGTACCAGTCATGTTGTGCTGCGAGTTGTGAGTCTGTATGTGCATGTGTGTGTATGTGTGATGCAGTTGGCTGGGTGATATAGATTGAGCTGGTTTGCGTGATGTGGATTTGTAAAGATGTGTGCCACTTGCATATGGGTGAGATGTTGCTGTGTATGCTGTGTTTTGTGTTTGTGATGCTGCATGCAACATTCAGGTATGTGGTGTTGGATGACTGTTGTTCCAATGTGTGTCATTGTGCTCTTGTATGTGTGTCTGTAAAGATTAGTGTGTAAATGTGTTGGCTTTTGTGGTTGTGTCGGGTGTGAGTGTAGTTTCAATGTTGTGTATGTTGTGTCATGGATGCTCGTCAATGTGTGTTTGCGGCATGTCTGTGTTGTGTTATGGTGGAATGGCAATGGATAAAGGTATGTATGTGGCGTGTTGTGTCATGTGAGATGCAGGGGTATGCAGGGGGAATCATGTGGCAATGGTAGAGTGTGTTTGTGTGTGTGTGTCTGTGTGTGCGTGTGAGACTTAACTCTATTCCATAGCCACTGCCATTGTCAACTGTGCATTGAGTCCCACAGTGTCCTCCCTTCGTCAGCGATCTGTCACAGTACACCGCAGGTCTGTAGCATCTAAATATAGTGGGAGAAAGACTGCTGACTTACAGGTCTTCTCAGGTCCACCGCCAACATGGCTTGGCGGTGCGACCGCCAAGATCTAAATCAGGCAGCATGTCTTCTTTTTTGAGAAAGTCCTACACAATAGGTTGATGCAGTGCGCCAAACACAGGACCCTGAAATATCCACCATCTGCCATGTCCTTGACTATGTTACTGCTACTCTCTGTGGCAACAAATGCAATTCTGAGACCTCTCAGTTCCAGCCATTCAAACACCTTGTATTAAAGATGTTTGCAGCTATATGGGAAAACACCATGGCAAACATCATGGCAAACATCACAGGAGTTTAGCTTAGATTTGCTTGCAGGCCATTTCCATTTTACTCAGATACCATGCTCTGTTATTATTATACAATTTTATTCAATTTAGCTGTACGTGCAGTTCTTGCATTTTATAAGAAATGTTTTTGTTTTGTAATCAGTTGCCATTCCGTGAAAGTGGCAATATCAGTAACATACCTATTGGATTGTCATCATGGCCTCTTGTTTCACGTTAGACGAGAACAGAATGTGAACAGGTCAGGCATTTTTGTTATGGTATTGCCGATCCAAGTTTGCATATGCAATCTAATGCTTAGGTACCTACCAATGTCAGGATGTCTGCACAGACAATAACTCGGGCCTGGATTTTGTGTGCCTTCAAATATGCATCCATAGTGTGTCTTTCCATGCAGCCTATGCCTCTTGTAGACAAGGATCTACTAATGTTCTTGATGAGGGTTCATTCAAGGTCATGCCCCTTGAGACTGAGGTTGATTTGGGAGGCATCTTATGAGCCACAGCTTGTGAAATTCCTAGCTCCAACAACATCTGGTATAATGGACAGTGCCCCATCCACAGGTTATTCTGCATTCGAGGTTCCTGCTCACTTCTGCTCCATGGATCCCTCTGCTAATCCTTTGATTGGTCTAATCCTTTGATTGGTCTATCACCTCCGAAGTGGATTCTTTTGTTTTCTCAGTTTCCATTGATTACATTAGAGACCTTCTGCACGACCATGATTATTGTTAATTTGATCATCAGCTTTTTTACAAAGTATAAAATGCGGCACCTTATTGCCTTTCAATTTGGCCTGTCTGCCGGCCTGTTTTTCTTGTCACTATTGACATTTCATCATTTAAGTATGATTTTAAACTTACTTTAAGAATTTTGGTTTAGAGCATTTTAGAGTTTGGATTTCGCACCCTTGTTTCGTCAATGGGGAGAGTGTCATGGATCCATTTTAGTTTGACTGGATACAGGAGTTTAGCTTATCTTCGGCTTGCAGGCCTATGCCCTTTCACTTAGATACCATGCTCTGTTATTATTATTCAATTTTATTCATTTTAACTGTTCTTACAGTTCTTGCATTTTATAAGAAATGTTTTTATTTTATAATCATTTGCCATTCCGTGAAAGTGTCATTATCAGTAATGTACATATTGAACTGTCATCATGTCCCTTTGTTTTATATTAGACGAGAAGGTTAGGCATTTTTGTTATGGTATTGCTGATCCAGGTTTGCGTACATATTTGCACGATTAGATACATACCCAAGTCAGTATGTCTGCACAGACAATAACACAGGCCTTATAAAAACATTCTGTGAGACCAAGGTCATTAGAGGGGGTTCTACCCAGGACATTTCATCCATACTGCATGTCTTTTTACAGCAGACCTCAGCCTTCGTGTCTCTACACCACCTGATTTGGAGACTGGAGGCCAACCTTGTTCTAATATAACGAGGTGGGGGCACCTCTCATGGACATGGCTTGGGCAGATTAGGTTTATCACACCTTGCTCTCTTTAGGGTAGAGAATATGCTTAGGGAGGAATTTTTATATTCATGTTATTTCCAAATGTTGGGATTGTTCATGTTCACATTGCTAATTCTCAAAATCCTGATTATGGGGGTGATTATAACCTTGGCGGACGGCGGAGGCCGTCCGCCAAGGTACCGCCGTGAAATGACCGCACCGCGGTCAAAAGACCGCGGCGGCCATTTAAACATTTCCGCCGGCCCAGCAGAAATGCCCCAGCAATGTGGACGCCGGCTCAGAATTGAGCCGGCGTAGTTGCAGGGGTGCGACAGGTGCAGTTGCACCCATCGCGTATTTCACTGAAATACTTTGCGGGCCCTCTTACGGGGGCCCCTGCAGTGCCCATGCCATTGGCATGGGCACTGCAGGGGCCCCCAGGGGCCCCACGGCACCCCCTACCGCCATCCTGTTCATGGTGGGTTTCCCGCCATGAACAGGATGGCGGTAGGGGGTGTCTGAATCCCCATGGCGGCGGAGCGCGCTCCGCCGCCATAGAGGATTCAATGGGGCAGCGGTAAACCGGCGGGAGACCGCCGGTTTACCCTTTCTGACCGCGGCTGAACCGCCGCGGTCAGAATGCCCTCGGGAGCACCGCCAGCCTGTTGGCGGTGCTCCCGTGGTCGGTGACCCTGGCGGTCACCGGCCGCCAGGGTCAGAATGACCCCCTATGTCTCTTGTCTTTATCCTAATCATTGCAGCTCATGTATTTTGTTGTAGATTGCAGTCTTTCAATAAATGCATTGAAAATGGTCCTGCATCTCCTTTCCTGCCTGTGTGTGTGTGTGTAAGAGACTTAGGGGCATATTTATACTCTGTTTGCGCCAGAATTGCGTCGTTTTTTTTTACGCAATTCCGACGCAAAACTAACTCTATATTTATACTTTAGCGTTAGACGCGTCTAGCGCCAAAGTCCATGGAGTTTGCGTCATTTTTTAGCGTGGACACCTACTTTGCGTTAATGATATGCAAGGTAGGCGTTCCCGTCAAAAAAATTGACTCCGAGGCATGTGCGCCGTATTTACACTCCTGGGCAAAATTCACGCCCGGGAGTGGGCGGGTCAAAAAAAATGACGTACGGCCGCTTTTGCGCCGTTTTTTAGCGCCTGGTCAGGGCAGGCGTTAAGGGACCTGTGGGCTCGGAAGGAGCCCAGAGGTGCCCTCCCAAGCCCCCAGGGACACCCCCTGCCACTCTTGCCCACCCCAGGAGGACACCCAAGGCTGGAGGGACCCATCCCAGGGACATTAAGGTAAGTTCAGGTAAGTTTTTTATTTTTATTTTTTTGTGGCATAGGGGGGCCTGATTTGTGCCCCCCTACATGCCACTATGCCCAATGACCATGCCCAGGGGACAGAAGTCCCCTGGGCATGGCCATTGGGCAAGGGCATTGGGCAAGTTTTGCGTCAAAAAGTATAAATATGGCCCTCATTGCTAATGAGAGAAATGGGTAAGGGTTGTTCCACCATGATTTTTCACTGGGAAAATCTCAGAGTCCATGCGCTAGGCTGTCAGAAATCACCTTTACGATTTGTGTTTTGGTGAAGCGCTACTAAGAGAGACAGAAGGGTTGGGCCGACAGCTGTCAACTGGTGTAGGAGTGACTCAGTCACCTGCAGTCAGAAGTGTTGCCGCCCCTAATCCAGCAGTCTCGTAGAGATACAAGAGTCCGTACGACATGATGCCACCAACAATGGTGTAGACACTAATCTGCGAGTCTCCTGAGTATCTCTGTGTCACACACACTAAATACCTTAAGTACCATAATACAGAGATGTCCGTGATCTTAGGGACAATCCTCCTCAGCTGTATAGGGAGCACCTATCTATTTAGCTGAAGGTTGTTCGAGCTTGAATTTTTAAAGGGATTTTTTGGCTGTTGATGACCCGAACTCTGGTGTTCTCAACTCTGATACCTCCTACATAACATGGCAAATGCCGTAAACATGCCGGCGAACTGCAGACAATCACTTGAGCAGCTTCCTCTTAGCCAATGGCTTAACAGATGAGGGCAGGGAAGTCACATTTGTAGTGGAAGCTCATGAAGCATACCAAACAGAAATATTTTATTCTTCGGTCACATTTCCTGAAGTACATAATGATTCACACACATTTCACACTTACAGAATAGCAAATGTACTACAGTGGTTCTGAGATTATCAACACTTAGAAATACCACTTTCTTATCAAGAACACCAGAACTGGTTCAATGGAGCCCTTCCACATGCAATACAACCCATGAGATTAGGTCCTTCAAGTAAATACAGACAAACATGGCCCACCTTTGCCACATATATATACCACATCCTGAAGTGCAGGCTATGCAAGTAGCTGATCTACCCACACTTTATAATGAACTAGTAGCAGATGACTAATACAGTTTGTAATGTGACCTTGAACACTGCCCAGTGAAGGCTGCTCCAGCTATCCATCAATTGGCTGTTACAGGAATGAATACTCACACAGTACATTCAAGTAGGGGACGATTCCGTTCTGTATAGCACAAAAAACAAATCAGCTGGAAGCAGTGTTTCCTCGTATAAACATAGAATTCCCAAAATGTGCATGCCATTCGGAATGGTTCTCTCAGTAGAGGACTGCTCCACCTGGGGTACAGTCTTCCCCGCAAGATACACTACAATACATGGTACCCTAACACTTGCCAATTTGCTGGAAGTGTTAAAACAGATTCAAAATGAACATGGGGCAGCCCCGGCCCTGGATTTGGTGATGAAACTAATACGTAACTTCGACACAGTCTCCTCAATAATATTAAGCAACATTAAAGGGGAAGCAGCAGCACTGGCCATTCGCCAACAACTCTGTGAGATTCCTCAACAGTACCAGGAGTGCACCAAAGATTATCTTCAAGACTTATACTATCATAGGATGGAATAGCCTGAGGGCCAGACTAACTAAACCACAAATTCAGGGTACCACCACTAAGGAAGATACCAAACAAGCACAAGAGGGTTCTAAAAAAGAAGTCAGAGAACAGATTCTCTGCATCTGGAAACGTCTAAAAGCAGATATAATCTCTGAGATAGAGAAACTTTAAAAAATCCTGATAGATACCAATATACTGATAAATGACCCTTTCACTCCTTTTAGAGAACACTGGATAAATGAAGTGAGAGAGTGGGCCGTTCAGAACATCGCACTGACTACACAAAGCCGAAGAACTCACAATATTCCTCAGAAACTTAGGTTAAAAAAGAGGATAAATATCCCCAACAAAAACCCCAATTCAAAAAGAAAAAGGTGGCAGCAATTTTCATTAAACATGCCAGCAATATTGTGAACATTACTGAAGAACAGCAAGCACCTTTGTTAGACAGCGGGGTAGAGGTCACAATTCATCACCTGAGTCTTACAGACCAGCTGGATGTGACAGCAACTAACGAGTTTCTCATCATAGAGACAGCGGACAGGCGCATCTCTCCTCCTGATATTGTTTATGAGTTAAATTGAGAGAGACATAGAGAACAGTATTAAAGTAATATTCTGGGATATTTCGCTCCTAGGCGAGATGGTTAATTTAGAGATGACAGCACTTTTGTTTGTAGGCAACTAAGCCAATCCTATAACAAGTTGTAACTGTTGGCCCAACCCTCCCAGCTCACAAACAGTACCTCACCAAAAACCCAAATAGTAAAAGGTGATTTCTGGCAGCCTTTAAGCATGGACTCTAGAGTGCGACATCTCAGGGGAGTCGTGGTTCAACGAAGGTTACCTTTTTTCATGTTAATGATAAGTCTCAGTCACACACAGGCAATAAAGGAGATGCAGGAAAGTTTTCAATTGCTTTATTAAACAGGAATCTACTGTAAAATGCATGAGCTGCAACGATTAGGATAATGAGCAATGCAAGAAGCTGAATTGTAAAGATTAGAGTTGCGAATACAAAGACCTCCACAATCTTGTAATAAACATGAAATGTAAAATATACCTAAAATTCTAGCATGGAGAACCTAATCTCCAACCAAATGAGAGCTGGAAGTGATAAACCTAATCTGCCACTACCAGGGCCATGAGAAGCACCCCGACCCTTGTTACCTTGGTATGAGGGCTCTAGAACAGACTCCGTGGTGACACGAAGGCTGGATTTGCATCAAGGCAATGTGCAGCATAGATGGCGTCACTATCATCTGGTAGGAATCCGTCTGATAACTTTGTCTGCGTGAGATGTATTTATACAGATCTTGTAGGACACCTGATGCAGGTATGTTCCCAAACAATATATAAGGAGGCATGCTTGGGGTGGCAATTATATAAACAATTTCCTACAAAAGTACACCTGTCACATTAAGTGGGAAAGGGACATGATGTGAATACCTACGTGTCTTACTTGACTTTAATGCTGATAGTGATGCCTTTACAGAGTGGTGATGATAATGCAAAATCAAAACATTTCACTAAATTAAAACTAAAGAGAATCCATTACACCACAAGGGGAAGATGGAATTTTGCCTTCTTTCTCAGACCTGGTTCCAGACGTTGTAATGGAAGCCTATGTGGCTGATTGGGCTCCCATGCTGTACCGCAACCATGTAAGGTTGGACAAAGATTTCCCCTACCATTTAATACCTATTAGGTCCACACCCCAGCCTCAACCTCAATATCCCATTAAACATGAGGCTAAAGCCCTGGTGAGAGAAATTCTCACACAAATCACGCAATTCGAGTACCAGGGAGTAATGAGCCCTGTGCCTGTGCAATGAATAAACTCGTTATTCCCCGTTGAAAAACCAGACCATTCATACAATAGTCTTAGATTACAGACATTTAAACATTCACACACACACACATATGCTATACAAATTGCACACAGCACAGCAATAATTAACAATATAGGCCCTCATTATGACATTGGCGGTAAATGCCACCTACCTCCACCCTGATGGCTGCCAAGATACCACCGCGGTGGCGAATATCCGTTTACCGTATTATGACACACATACACCAATCCAACAGAATACAGCCACATACACATATCCACCAGCCCAAATGTCAGAGATAGAGTGGCGGTCCCAAAATCCATACCGTTACGCCAACAAAACAACGCCACCACATTATGATCCACAAATCACCACGGCGGACATTCAATGGTGGAAAACCATTGGCGGTACATACCGCTGCGCTCAGAATGGACACCCACATACAAAACAACACCACATTGGCCAATACCAAAAAACACCCACCACACCCACCCACCCACAGCACTGTAAAATAAACACCCACATTTCCCACAAACCTTCCGATTACAAATCATAGCCACCAGACTGACACCAAGACCACTTAGACAACTAGACACACAACACTTACACCCACACATCCCTCACGCACTCCACATTACACACCCCACCAAATTACTTGACACACTCTCACCAACACACACCACACAACAGCCATGGCACCACAAAGGCACCCCTGTTTCACTGAGGAGCAGTTAAGGGTCATGGTGGAGGAAATTGTCAAGGTAGAGCCGTTTGGAGCACAGGTACAGCAGATATCCATTGCAATGAAGATGAAGCTATGGTGGAGAATTTTGGAAAGGGTGAACGCCCTTGCCCCCAAGACAATCAGGGACCTGGGGGTCAGTGGACACACCGTGGACACACCGTCCAGGGGACACAGGCCAACAGGGACACTAGGAGGACTGATGTGAGCCAGGGGGAGGACAGGACCAGTGAACTGACTCTCCAGGAGGCACTCTCAGAGATCCTGGGAGCCTACCAGCATTCCCAAGACACAATGGGACAGATCCATGACAACGTGCAGGAGAACAGGTGGCTGCAGGAGGACAATATCAGGGGATCAGGGGATCAGGGAGGACTTGCAGGCCATTAACACCACCCTGATCTCCATAGCAGGGGTGCTGGCAGACATTGCCAACATCATGCGGGAGGCAACAGCACACCAGTGGGCCCCAACCACTAACCAGTCCATTGACCAGCCCTCCACTTCGGCTGGCACTAGTGAGCAGGAGGCCCCACCACAGGACCCACAGCCACAAGCATCCCTACCCCTGCAGAAGGCGAACCACCCTGTAAACATTCCCTGCAGCCAAGAAAGAAGCCAGAGACACTTGTCAAGACCACCACCAGGAAATGTCCACCTTGTATCCCACTCAGTCACCTTGTCCAGCTTGAACCACCGTTGCTCCCCTTCCTATGGCCACTTGGTCACTGCACCTGTGCTACAGACAGGAACAATACCCTGGACTTTCTCCATCACCACCCCATTCCATTGCACTTTTCCCTCAATTTGTTAGCACTCAAATAAACACCCTTGAACACAACTCGAATACTTGTATGTCATGTATTGAAAAAGTGTATTTATGAAAACATCTATTGCAAATGAACTGTACATTGTGAGAGCATAGAAATAATGTCCTGTAGCTGGCTGTAGTCAGCACACCAGTACACAGTTGTGATAGGACCAACATCTGTAAAATGATAAACCATAGGTTACAGTAAGTAGAGGTAAAAGTTAGTTAATGCCATCATGCCACAGCCACACAGAATATACAAATAGTCATAGAAATGTGAAGTTGCACTGTCTCACCCTTGTGTAATTGGAAGTACTGACAGATGACTGATGTTCTGTTGTCCTCATCATCATCTTCAGCCTCTTCATCCTCACTGTCATCAGGGTCTACTGCAGCCACAGGGGCATATCTTGTTTCCTCCTCCTGCAGAAAAGGTGCATGGCCCCTGAGGGCCAAGTTGTGCAACATGCAGCATGCCATGACTATCTGGCAGACCTTCTTGGGTGAGTAGCACAGGGATCCACCTGTCAGATGGAGGCACCTGAACCTGGCCTTCAGGAGACCAAAGGTTCTTTTGATTATCCGTCTGGTTCGCCCATGTGCCTCATTATAAAGTTCTTCAGCCCTTGTCCTGGCATTGATCACAGGGGTCAGCAACCATGATAGATTTGGGTAGACAGAGTCACCTACAGGTATTGAGGGACAACATTTAGCCACACACTATCCTATGAGGTTAACACCACTACATACTCTAGGTGGGGACCAAAGTTCACCTATTAGCCACACTCTGTAGTTGGCCCATCACATTTGGGTTGCTGCTATTCCTCAGGACAAAGGCATCATACACAGACCCAGGTTACTTAGCACTGACGTGGAAGATGTACTGATCCGCCAGGCACACCATCTGCACATTCAGTGAGTGGAAATTCTTACGATTCCTGTACACCTGTTCATTCTGGCAGGGGGACAAACGCAATATGTGTCCCATCAAACGCCCCAATAATATTGGGGATATGTCCCATTGCATAGAATCAGGCCTTCACAGTGGCCAAATCTTCCACCTAGGGGAAAGCTATGTAGCTTCACATGTGTTTTAACAGGGCAGACTACACTCTTGCTAGCACGATTGAGAACATTGCTTGTGACATTCCTGCTGCCAATCCCACTGTTACTTGGAAAAAACCTGTCGCCAGGAAATGGATCACTGATACCACTTGCACAAGAGGGGAGATCCCAGTCAGATGACGGATAGATGAGATCAGATCTGGCTCCAACTGGGCACACAGCTCTGGGATTGTGGCCCTGTCCAGTCTTTAGGTGAGTATAATGTGCTTGTCCTCCAGTGTAACTAAGTCCACCAGGGGTCTGTACACGGGGTAATGTCTCCACCTCCTATTCATAAAAAGCAGTAGGTATCTAAGGGACACAAGAATGAGTAGCCTGTCACAATTTGAACAACAAAACCACAACAGCAGTCCACATGGTGCACTTATGTATTGGGACGGTGTTAATGGCGAAGTATGTGCCAATCTAATCTGTGACGCAGCAATTTTCGATATGCCTCTTCCCACCCCCCGAAATGGCGACCACCTGTCCTGTATGTAGGGACAGGTGGAAGTGAGGTAACTCCGCTGACGTTGGTGGTCGTGGTGAAAGGCGTCTTGCACCGCCGTGCAATTCCTCATTGGATAATATGGGGCTCTATGGAGTACAGTGGCCAATGAGGACGTACGCCGGTGTCCACCACTGCGGATGTGACCACCATCTTCTATCTCAATCCTTACTTGTTTCCTGACTGTCAACAGGAGAAGATCTACACTGCTTGTGCTGCTGTGATCTGTGTCTGGAACCTACCATGCCTCGTGTGACTGGGGAAAGGGCCCCTATCTTCGCTTCCGAGGAGTTGGAGCGACTGGTGGATGGGGTCCTACCCCAGTACAGACTGCTATATGGGCCTCCAGACCAACAGGTGAGTACAATTTGGCCATGATGCATGTCGCAAGAATGCATGGAGATGTGTGTGCACGCATCGTGTAAGGGTGGGTGGGGATGGGGGGATTGTCTGTTGGCAGTGTACATGTTGTGCTCTGTGCTATGTGTGTGCCAATGGTGATGAAAACGGGTATGGTGGGCCATTTGTGTCACAGGCTGGACTGTTTGTTTAATGGTATTCTCCTGTCTGTATTGCCTCTGCAGGTCAGCACCTATCAAAAGAAGGGATTATGGCGTGCCATTGCCAAGGACGTGTGGGCCCTGGGGGTCTATGGCAGGTGGAGCACCCACAGTCAGAAATGGTGGGAGGACCTGAGATGCTAGGCACAAAAGACCGCGGAGGCCCAGCAGGGGATGGCCTCCCAATGAGGAAGGGGTGCCCATCGGTCCCTGACCCCCCTGCTGACCCGCATACTGGCGGTGGCCTACCGTGTGCTGGATGGGTGCTTGAGGGCATTACAGCAGCCACAAGGGGGTGAGTACAATGGGTACCAATATATATTTTGGCTGGTGGGGTGGTATCCAGGTGGTGGATGTGTGTTAGTGGATGCCCCTAAGGCCAGGCCAGACATTGCAGCATGGATAATCTGAAGGGTAATGAGTGTATGGTAAATACAGGTGACCTAGCTTGTTAGCAATCCATTTCAGGCAGGGCATCGTGGGTCCCAGAAGAGCTGCAGATGGCAGGGTGTGGCCCTCATCTTGCCTTAGTGACTAGACATATCCCTTGTAGTGCAATGCGTAGTGCTTAGGCCTGTTCCCTGTGTGTGACGGTGATGTGCATGCCAACTGTGGTGTTGGTGCAGTCATTGACTCAGTGTATACTTTCTCTCTCTCCCCCCTTTCTTATTTTGTCATCCTGTCCTTGTGTGCATTAGCATCATCTGCCGGAGGAGCAGGGGCACTGGTGAAAGAGGGAGCAGTATCCCACATTACCCAGGAGGCAGAATTCACCAACGCCGAGGGAACCAGTGGGACAGAGAGTGAGGGGAGCACCACAGCGGAGACAGGAGGTGACAACACAGACTCAGATACCTCCTCCGATGGGAGCTCCCTTGTGGTGGCGGACACCTCTGTGACTACCCCAGCTGTAGGCACAGCGCCACCGCGTACCAGCACCACCCTCCCAGCAGCCCCTCAGCATGTTGCCCGTGCCCACTCACCCAGGAGGGTGGGCATCTCCTTTGCCCCGGCACCTCAGGCCCTGCCCCAGTCAGCCCTGCTGCCCTGAGTGAGGAGGCTATTGACCACCTGAGATCCATCTCTGTAGGGCAGTCAACCATTGTGAATGCCTTCCAGGGGCTGGCATCCCAGATGCAGCAATGCAATGCATTCCTGGAGGGCATTCACAATGGATTGTTGGCGTAACAGAGATCGATTAAGTCTCTGTCCTCCTCTCTGATGGCAGACATTGTCCTTGTTTTTTCTGTCCCCCCTTCAACTCTCACTTCCCGGTCCCATTCTCCTCAACCCCAACTCATCCCAGGCACACATACAGACAAGCCTGCACACAAGACAACACCTGTGAGTGGCACAAGCAAAAACAGGCACCACACTTCGGGCCATATTTATACTTTTTGACGCAAAACTGCGCTATCGCAGTTTTGCGCCAAAAAGATTAGCGCCGGCTAACGCCATTCTGAAGCGCCATGCGGGCGCCGTATTTATAGAATGGCGTTAGCCGGCGCTAGCAGACCGGCGCTGCCTGATGTGCGCGGAAATAAACCACGTACACCAGGCAGCGCCGGCGTAGGGAAAAATGGCGTTAGGGCGTCTTAAAATGGGGCAAGTCAGGTTGAGGCAAAAAAATCGTCTTAACCCGATTTGCGCCATTTTTAACGGCGCCCAGACGCCATTTACATGATTCCTGTCTTAGTAAAGACAGGAGTCATGCCCCCTTGCCCAATGGCCATGCCCAGGGGACTTATGTCCCCTGGGCATGGTCATTGGGCATTGTGGCATGTAGGGGGGCACAAATCAGGCCCCCCTATGCCAAAAAAAAAATTAACAAAAAAAAAAAATTATACCTACCTGAACTTACCTGAATGTCCTTGGGATGGGTCCCTCCATCCTTGGGTGTCCTCCTGGGGTGGGCAAGGGTGGCAGGGGGGGTCCCTGGGGGCATGGGAGGGCAGCTGTGGGCTCATTTTGAGCCCACAGGTCCCTTAACGCCTGCCCTGACCCAGGCGTTAAATTCAGGTGCAAATGCGGGTTTTTTTGCCCCGACCACTCCCGGGCGCGATTTTTGCCCGGGAGTATAAATACGACGCATTTGCGTCGCAGTCATTTTTTTAGACGGGAACTCCTACCTTGCATCTCATTAACGCAAGGAAGGCGTTCACGCAAAAAAATGATGCTCATTCCCCATACTTTGGTGCTAGACGCATCTAACGCCAAAGTATAAATATGGCGTTAGTTTTGCGCCGAATTTGCGTCTAATAAAACGACGCAAATTTGGCACAAACGGAGTATAAATACGGGCCGTCATCCTACAAGCACTCACGCAAACACCATACAGTTGCAGACACAACAACATGCACTGCCTCCACTGTCTCCCCCTCTTCCTACTCCTCCACCACCTTCCTCCCAGTCACGTCCACACTTACACCTACATGCACTACATCAACATCCACTACCATCATCATAACACCAAGCAGAACACACACCTCATTGACAGACAACACAACAGCCATGCACGCGACCCCTCTGTCCTCTCCCACCCTAACTGTTCCCCCCCAAAGGACACAAACGCAAGCACTCACACACCCAACATCCATCCACCTCACATCAGCATACAACCCATACACCTGCACCCAAATCCAGCAGACATACACCTCCAACAACCACTCTCTCAACCTCCACTCCCATTACTCCTTCCTCCACACACCCCAACGTCCCTAAAAAGCTTTTCCTTTCCCAACTTGGCCTCTTCCCTCCTCCTCCCCGTCCTGCACGTATGAGCGGGGTACCAAGGACACAGCCCAGCACCTCAGCCAAACAATCCACGGGGACAGTGGTAGTACCACCTAGTCATGCTGGTAAGGACACCACACTTTCATCGAAGAAGGGGAAGGAGCCTGCACCACCAGGCAAGAAGGGGAAGGAGCCTGCACCACCAGGCAAGAAGGGGAAGGAGCCTGCACCACCAGGCAGGAAGGGGAAGGAGTCTGCACCACCAGGCAGGAAGAGCCCATTCACCCCTAGCAAGAAGGGTAAGGGATCCATGCCCCATGTCCTGGAGGAGACGAAGCCCTCTACTCCAGCGGAGGCTGTCAGGGTGACACCTCCACCACCAGTAGCTGTCACGGGGCCCCTTCCGCCAGCTGATGAATTGCAGCCACAAGAAAGTGCAGAGGCTACCCAGGAGGCTCTTCCATCCACCACCACACTGCAGCCATCAGAAAGTGCAGAGGTGCCCAGGAGGCTCCTCCACCCACCACCACACTGCAGCGATCAGAAAGTGCAGAGGCGGCCCAGGAGGCCCCATTATCCACCACCACACTGCAGCCGTCACCGCCAGTGGACGTCATGTAGGCCACACTCCAGGGGGTGCTGTGTGAGTTGCCCCCTCCAAAAACAGTGGGAAAGTCGCCCATCTGAGAGTCTGTGGCCTTGCACTCCCCAGCACAGAGAAATGGGCATGTTGCCCCTCCAGAACCAGTGGGCCAGTCACCAACTCCAGAGACTGTGGCCTTGCACTCGCCAGCACAGTGAGATGGGCATGTTGCCCCCTCCAGAACCAGTGGGAAAATCACCCACCTGAGAGACTGCGGCCTTGCATTCCCCAGCACAGAGAAATGGGCATGTTGCCCCCTCCAGAACTAGTGGGAAAGTCACCCACTCCAGAGACTGTGGTTTTGCACTCCCCAGCACAGAGAAATGGGCACCTTGCCCCCTCCAGAACCAGTGGGAAAGTCACCCACCTGAGAGACTGTGGCCTTGCACTCCCCAGCACAGAGAAATGGGCATGTTGCCCCCTCCAGAACCAGTGGATTTGTTCCAGCTCCCCGCCGAGGTGCCCCCCTCGTTCCCCATCCCCCTGAGGTGCCTGCCTATTCTCCAACTGATGCCCCTGCAGTGTTCTCTCTGTGTTGGTGCAGGAGACAAGTGGGGCCTTGGACTTAGACATGTAGCACTGTAGCCCACGCACATTGAGGACTGGGCAGTGTCCCTTGAACTGTACATATGTATATACTTTTGGTTTGAATGTTCATATGTTTTACTGTACTTATAGCATTACACTCACTTTCATCTATTCATGTTGTCCTTGCATTATTCCCGAGGGGTATGGGGTAAATATGTTGTCTTACTGCATCTCATTGTGTGTATGGTGTTGGGGGTGGGTGGGGTGTTTTGTGTGTGTGTGTGTGTCACTCTCTTTTTCCTCCCCCTCCCCTTTGTGCTAGGTGTCTGTACTCACCGTGGTCGTCTTCACCGTCGTTGGTGTTCCCACATCCGGCTGAGGTGCCCCCCTTCCCCTGAGGTGCCAGCCTATTTGCAAACTGATGCCCCTGCAGTGTACTATCCGGATGTGGTCAGGATTCAAGTTTGGCCCTTTGAACATTGGGCTGGGCAGTGTCCCTTTGTGTACATGTGTACATATCTGTTTCATTAACAAACTGAATTATGATTTTGATCTGATTACAATCACTTTCATCCATTCCTGTTGTCCTTGCATTATTCTGACATTTTTCAGGGACAAATTGTTTGTCATGTGCTGCTGGTTGTGTGTATGGTGTGCGTGTTTTGGGTGTGTGACGTGCATGTGTGTGTTGCACTCGTTTTCCTCCCTCCTTCCCTTGGGGGCTATGCGGCAGCACTCAACGTCGTCGTCTTTTTCGGCATTGGTGTTCCAGGTGGAGCATAACGTAGAAGATCATAGGAAAGACCTGCAGTTTGGGTTCCATAGTGGCATTGTTCTTCCATGTGCCTCCAATGGTGAGTCTATTCTCTTCAGTGAAGTGTTTCTGCCAGGCTTTTGATGGTGTTGGTACCACCCCAGAAAAGGTGGCGGAGTGATGTGCCTTAATATGGTGGGTGGCACTTTGTCTTCCGCCTGGCTGTTGTTGGCTACCGCCATGGTGAGTGTTGTGTCATTCCTGGTGGTTGGTGTGGTACATTGGCTGTCTATGGGAGCTATCAGCGCCATGGTCATAATTTGGCGGTACTTACCGCCAGCCTGTTGGCGGCATTACTGCCACTTTGTCACTCACTGCCAGGGTCATAATGAGGGCCATAGTGTGCAAAAAAAATACCAAACAACCTTGGATATTTCCAACTGCTTTTTCTGCCAAAACTTAGTGCCTGAAAGTCGGGACTATAGCACCTTTAGCGCATTAAGCTTGATGTTTTCCTCAGGGGTGTAAGAACAGTCCAGGGCTGTTTTTAGCCTGTGTAACATTAATATTACATGATATTGATCCTGAGGCATAGATGATATTTATCCTACAGATGATCACCTGAAACATTCATCTTGCCAGGGTCGATCGGAACATACTGGGATTCGCTGCTTAGGGCTATAAATTCAATTTTAAGAAAACAAAAGTTGCTTTTCTCAGTATCCTATTCCTAGGATAAAAGTTATCATATGAAGGCAAGAATCTTGCCCTGCACTTTCTAGAAATATGCGCACAACCTCAACCACCAAATACACTCAAGAAAGTTATTACTGGGTTTCTCCAAGTTTGGCAGAACATGCACACCTGATTATGCACATTGCATTATGCACAACGCATGAATCCTCTTTATGACTTAATTTGTCCAGATTTTGTGAACAAATATGGACACTTGAACATACATGCATTCTTAGAGAGCTTCAGCAGGAGATGCTAGAAGCATAACCCTTACACACACGCAACAACAAAACATTTTTAGTCATCAGAATAATTGCTGGTGCCATTGGGTTAACCTATGTCATTTTCAATGAGGGTACCTATAGCACACACATTTAATTTGTATTCAAATGCAGAACAACGCTTTGCACCCACAGAAAAGATACTGACTGCTGTACAGATGGCTGTCATAAAAGAAAGGCCACTAGCCCAAAGGAAATGCATTATTGTTGTTACCCCGTACTATCCTTAGAGGGTGTTACCAAAACAAGCGTTCTGAACACTAAAGCATTACATCCATGCTGGATTCAGTGGGCAACCTCCCTGACTGCCACTGATGTTGATTACATTTTCGACCCAAATTTACAAACAAAAGAATTTCTCCAATATGAGCAAGAGTATCCCGCACCTATTAACATCTTACCGCTCGATCAATATCATAATATCATTAACACTGATGGATCAGCACAACCAGCTGTAGGCACAAAACACCAATATTTAGCCATTTGTGCACCCATAAGCGGGTTAACGAAGGATGGTGTATTCCAACCTCAAGAAATCTACACCCAGACCTCAGGGGAGTGCACTGCAGAGCTGGCAGAACTTAGGGCTCTAACCTTGGCACTAGAAAATACGAATCATAAACAATCCACACTAATTGTGTGTGATTTGCATTACTGTGTCCAGTCCTACAATGATTACCTCAATCAATGGCAGTTGAATGGGTTCAGAGACTCCAAGGGGATCACCATTAAACACAGAACTTTGTGGTGGAGGGTAGCTGATCTTAAGGACAGACAACCAGATGCTCATGTAGTACATACATTGGACCATTAATATGTGGGAGTACACTTTGTAAGAAATATTTTGGTTGATGAAGCTGCCAAATCTGTAGTACCTATGGCGTCCGTTGCTGCAGTGACTTGTTCTCATACAAGGTTGGATAATGAGCCACTGGCTGCCATGAAAGCTTATGCTGAGGGCCAGCCTTTACCAAAGCACACCCTGCGAAATACTCATAATGTGTCAGTGCTCAAAATGTTGTATTTGCAATCATTACAGAGGGCTCATCAAAGCGGGGCATGAGAGTGTCGCTTCTGCTCATGTGCGGTGGTGGCCACAATTTTTCTTTTGCAAAAGTGCTTTTGGTGGCCAGGTCTATACAAACAGACCAAGCAATATGTCCTTTGTTGTGACATTTCCCAACAAATGAAAGTATCCACCATTATTAAATGGCCACCACAGACATCCCTCTTAGTGCCAAACAGATCACTTCAATGTGTGTACCTGCACCACTGTGGTTCCTTACAACCTGATGGTGCATACAAATACATCTTAGTCAATGTTGACCCCTGTTCTAGATTTCTTTGGGTATGGCCACAATGGTCGGCTGTCACTTGAACTGTTATTAAATATTTGCAGGTGTTTATTGGTACATATGCGGTTGTAGCATTCCACTCAGGCCAGTGCCCTCCTTTTGTCTCTAGGGCATTCAGGGACAACATGAGGAGGATGGGTGTGTAACTGCATTACTCCGCACGTAACATCCCAAGAACAATTTTGTTGTGAAGAGGAGAAATTGAGACGTAAAGCAACCCTTAACATCAAGAATATTAGGTTCAGGCCATTGTTAGTTTCATCACATATATGGGGTCCAGAGAGCATTAAATAATATGCCCAGAAGGTCCTTGGGAGGTCACATGCCTTGCGTGGTGTTACTTGGGATACCTATGTATGTCCCAGATGCAGATGATCCTGGAGTGGTGGCAGCAGACACACAGTTTGACATGAATAAATGTGTCGCTATTTTACAGTAGCTACAGCAATTTTAAGATGATAATTCAGCCTCCTGTACACCACCTTAGGAATAGGTATTTGCCAACAACATCTACTGGCTGGGTTCCTAAAGTTGGGGATCTGGATTGTTAAAAGATTGCTATGAAGAAGGAGTTCAGCCGATCTTTCAGAGCACTGGTTGCAGTCCTGGGAATATATGGTACCAGAACTGTTATCTTACCAGAGCTTCCTGGTTCCAAAGGTAACAGATTTGTCTCCATTGACAATGTCAAAATGCATTATGTGGCCTATCCTGCACAGTAGACCACGAGGTCCTTGGGTAGTACCTGCTTCCCTCTCACTACCCAACAGGACATACCTCTACAAGCGTCAAACAATGCTTATGCAAGCACTAATGTGTACAACAATGCTACAATTGCCTCTTTGAGTATGGAGAGGGTGGGGAATGAGCTTTTGCTGATTCCAGTTACAACTTCCTCGACAAGACATGTTCAATATGTGGAACTATACCACTCCAATTTAACACAGAAAGACTACATCATCTAATATGGACCTCTGCAGCAAGTGGATCCATCCACCAGCTCTCAACAGGCTCCTGTGTTTGCCTAGACTGAATCTGGTTATTTCATCAACATTGATTACTTTTCTGCTGACTCATCTGGTTCTGCAACAGAAACTGTATTAAAGATATGCAAGCTGTACAGATTGCTTAAAAATAGTGAATTGGTTTATCCATGGTATCACCTGTGGATACTGTTGACAGTGCTTGCCTTTCTGCTTTGGGTGGGTTTTGTCATTGTTTTCTTTCTTTCTTTTGATAAATGGACATTATCTTCCTGAATGCTCTGCTGTTGAGCCGGTGGGTGAGGTTTTAACATCTTACTTATCTTCTCATAAAATTTGAAGAGACTTGTCCCTTGTGAACATTTCAGCAGTTCCTATTCCTGATGGGATTGTTTGGGATAAAGTGCCCTTTGACATATACAGACCTACTGAGGCCATTCCAATTCCATATGTGTTTAAAATATCAATGACTGATGTTATTACACCTAGTTCTCATTTCCGGTGACTGGGATGTTAAAACAGTTGATTCTATGCTTGCTGGGTAGACTTCTATACTGCTTTTGACAGTGAAGATGTGTACATGAACACACAAATTATGGGGAAATGTTCTCCTACAACTATTGGGGACATTACTTTCAGCACCAAGCTAGTAAACCCAGATAATTTGTTTATTACACACAATGGGAACATTGTCCACCTGTGTAGGGAGCTCCAAAACATATGTAAAAAAAGTATTCATATTTTACTGAGCATGACACTAGAAATGCTATGTCAAATTATTTAAAATTACCACCTTCCAGAATGAGGAAAATATTGCTAACCGATAAAAAAAAGATTTACTCAGACTCCTTAATTTCCTGACTTGCTGTTGAGGTCTACGAGTATTGGAAAAACTCTATTGATGTGAAAAGTGTATGGGGAACTAACGATTAGCAGATAGAGGGGAGTGACATTTTGTTTAGAGCATGCCTTACTCCTTAACAAATTATATTTTTAAATGAAAAAGTTCAACAAACATCATGCTTGGGGTTAGCAAAAATAAAAGAAATGAACGCATCCAGCATCCCCACACCAGCTAATTTTCACAATAGGCAAACCCTTTTAAATGTTACTGACAATCAACTAACAGTTTGGGTTCAGAATGATACCATTAATTCCTCACTTTCAAGTCCTGGTGGGTAGTTATTGTGGCCAAAGGACACAGATGGTTGCCAGGCACTTTTTGTTAATTCCTCATAAGGTTTCAAAGCAAACTGACCAGAGCCTTGCTATGTCTTGAGGGAACACTCGGGTATCGTCATTACATACAGTATGGGTAAACTGTGCCAACAATGGTTACGTTCCTCCAACCTAGCAGCTGTAAAACATCTTAGTCTCCTTTCTTAGGAAATAGACTTATAAGATTTTTTTTTGTCAGGATCTAGGAAACCACATTCAAAACATTTCCTCTATGCCATATATAATGAGGTTTGGAAGCTTTCTCAAATGGAAGCTGCTGCACATTTTAGACAGATAGATAAGGAAAACATGGAATAGGCTTTAGCAGTTGTTGATAATGGCATGAACACCCTGTCCTACATAATATACACCTTAAAAAATATTGTGCCATCAGCGATTGACATAATTCAGAATGACGTCTTTTTTACAACATGGGCAGAGTCAATTGCATTCCATTATGAAGATAGGTTGGACATTGAAAGTTTTGAAAAATGGTCACGTGCCCTGGAAACACGTAAACAAATTATTTGCCACTTTTAATTCATCCAGGGAGCAATAAACAATGGTTAAGAAAGAAGCTAGTTCTATCATGCTTAACATTGAAAAGTTATAAAAGTTGCCTTTTACTGTGGCAGAAATTTCCTCAGCAGTATGGTTGATACATGGAGTTATAAATCTGCCCATTTCCACCTTTTGTTTCACAAACTGTTTGAAACATTTTGCATTAGGCAGATATGAGCAGCTAGGAGACAGTCACATTCATGAAGTGTGGGAGCTGCCTTTGATTACAAGTGTCTGAACCGTGAAACAGAGGTCTTTCTTAGCAGAAGCGAATGTGAGACATTCTATGATTTGTAAACAGGTGTTTTTGCACGGTCTTTGCAATGCGGGGGTCACCAACTTGCCCGTCCCTTTAATTCATCCAGTATTTCAGATACTTTAAAATAGGAGTTATTTGGTTCTGAACGAAGAGAGCTGTTGCAGTATAAAGACTGGAATTTCTTATGTCATTTCGGTTTCTCTAATGGTAACTTGTTGAGGCCATATTTTATTCCCCCCTACACAAGAGATAAGAGTAGCAGAATTGTGGCCTCACATTGCTACTTTTAATGTGAATTTTGAAAAGCTGAGCAGACTAAAGGCGTTATTGTTTCAAACATAAATGACCCTGACATTGGCCAGAGAGACGTATCCTCTCCAGATGGCCAGGTCGTAGAGATATAGTCCCAATCAAATACTAATTTCCCCCCAAGCACTTTGGAGAATTGGTGAGCAGCATTTTCAACGCACATAGCACTGAAGGGATTATGCACTTTTTAAGGCAGTCAGTTCTGGGTTTGTCAGCATTTTACAAACCGTGTTTGGAGTCATACATTCAGCCATACTCTTGCTCTTTTCGAGTGTCTTTGGGTGGATTCCCAGTTACTTTGGCATTAATTGGCTGTATACTGCTGCTATTGTTTTTTCTATGCAGCGTCTGCCCTATTTCATTAAAGCAGAGTGATGGAGCTACCATCAAACCAGCTCAGTTGTGATCGCATGATGCAGTACTTCGGAGCATCTTTGCTGGAATAGCTGGATCATGATAGGTCATTGACATTCAGATCAATTCTCACCTGTGTGCATCTGGCCTTCCACTACATTTGGTGTGTCTTCGAATGTGCAACAATAGGGTCTCTTGCCATACAACCTGTGCCTCCTGTGGACAAGGAGCTGTTAATGTTCTCAATCAGGGTTCATTCACTGACATGCCCCTTGAGACCGAGGTTGATTCGTGAGGCATCTTATGAGCCACTGCTTGTGGATTTCCTGGCTCCAATAACATCTGCCAAAATGGACAGTGCCCCTCAGCAGGTCATTCTGCGTTCGAGGTTCCTGCTCCCTCCTGCTCTGTGGATTCCTCTGCTAATCCTTTGATTGATCTATCAACTTCAGAAGTGGAATCTTTTTTCTTCTCAATCTCCATTGATCACATTAGGGACCTTTTGCACAACTATGATTGTTGTTAATTCGATCATTGGCTTTTTTACAAAGTATAAAATGTTGCACCATATTGTATTTCAATTGGGCCTGTCTGCCGGTCTGTTATACTTGTCACTATTGACATTTCATCTATTAAGTATGATTTTAAACTTGCTTTTAGAATTTTAGTACCCATGTTTCATCAATTGGGAGGGTATCGTGGATCCATTTTAGTTTGTCTGGGTACAGGAGTTTAGCTTAGCTTTGGCTTGGAGGACTGTGCCCTTTTACTTAGACACTTGCAAAGGTATAATTATTGAATTTTATTCATTTTGGCTGCACATGCAGTTCTTGCATTTTATAAGAAGTTTTTTTATTTTATAATCAGTTGCAATTCCTGTGACAGAGTCATCATAAGTAATGTACGTATTAGATTGTCATCATGTCCGTTTGTTTCATGTTAGATGAGAACAGAATGTGAACAGGTCAAGCATTTTTGTAATGGTATTGCTGATCCAAGTTTGCGTACATAATCTAATGGTTAGGTACATACCCACCTCAGGATGTCCGTATGGTCAAAGACACTCTGTGAGACCAAGGTCATTAGAGAGGGTTCCACCCAATATATTTCATTCATACTGCATGTTTCCTTACAGCTGACCTCAGCCTTTGTGCCTCTACACCACCTGATTTGGAGAATGGAGGCCAACATTGTTCTAAGGTAACAGGGGTGGGGGCGCTTCCCATGGACATGGATGGGACAGGTTAGGTTTATCATGCCTTGCTCTCTTTAGGGTAGAAAATATGCTTCAGGGAGGATTTTATATATTCATGTTTATTCCAAAATGTTGAGATTGTTCATATTCACATCGCTAATTCTCACAATCCTGATTTTGTCTCTTGTCATTATCCTAATCATGGAGCTCATGTATATTATTGTAGATTGCAGTCGTTTCAAAACATGTATTGAAAATTATCCTGCTTCTCCTTTCTTTTCTTGCCTGTTTGTGTGTAAGAGACTTATCACTAGCGAGAGAAAGGCGTAAGGCTTTTCCACCACAATTTTTCCCTGGGAAAATCTCAGAATCCATGTGGTAGGCTGCCAGAAATCACCTTTACGATTTGAGTTTTGGTGAAGTGCTGCTAAGAGACCTAGAAGTGTTAGGCCGACAGCTGCCAACTGGTGTAGGAGTGACTCAGTTGCCTGCCATCAGAGGTGTTGCTGCCCCTAATCCAGCAGTCTTGTAGAGATATAAGAGTCTTAACAACAATGTCAGTCATCAGGTGGATAGTGTGAAGAGCATTCTGCTGCAAACATTATCCATCCAATTGCAGCACATCATGATGGAGTTTTGGAACATCAACTCTGGTATAATGGGTCCGGCTGGCAACCTTCCATTTGAGGCAGATGGCCACAACAAATTCTAAAAATCCCACTCCTTCCACAAAAGAAAAAGGGAACATTTTTGCTAGCTTCCTGTTGAACAATCGTGCCATTTGGTGGTTGCGTTCATAGGGCCCCTCCTGCCTAAACATGCCTGTAATAGAAGCTTGTATTTTTTGCTTTTGTGGTGCCACTGACGCAGGCAACACTGGAGAGGATCAGGAGGTAGTAGATTCAATAAGCATCTTGAAGTAGTTGTCATTCTATGTGGTGGTGTCTCCATCTGAGTCTTGTCTCATTTTGAGGTTTCTGATGTGGGTGATGCTGCTGATGCACTGCTGGGGACAGGGCTGCTTTGTGTAAAGCTCTCACCCTCTTTTTCCACATTACCTCCCAATGTGATTGGAGCTGATTCCCCTCTCTCATGCCCACCACAACCTTTAGCACTTTGTTTAAAGTGCACCTCCCACTGGATTGCATGATGTTTTTTCATATGAGCTGATTAGCCTCCAGTATCATAGTGTGAACAAGGTTTACCTTGAATAACACTCCTGTGGCAAGTGGAGCATATTCCAATGTTATCCTCCTGCTTGATAACCATAAAGAAATCCCAAACTGGGGAATATAACTTTATTAGGGTGCCACTGATGCCACTGCGTATGCCTGAAGAATTAGAGGTAAGTGGGTGTGTCAATGATTGCCTCTCTGCAATGCGTACTTCAACTGAGGTAGTGGTGGATACAGATCTCAGAAGGGGCCTTACAATTATGTAAGCTGGCTGTGTTGGTGGTGGTAGAAACAGTACTACATCCCTCTGAGCAAGTTAAATGGGAGGGATAATGTTAGTGTCCTCTGAAAGAGCTTCCATGAAATTAACTGCCTAATCCTCCTCATCCCTTTCCATAATTCTAAAACTTTCAGAAACCTTCCTTTTCCCTTGTCTCTCGTGGCAGGTCTTGGACTCAGTCAGATTCCAATTCATGTCCAGATCGTCAGAGTGTGTTTTGTTTTTGGAGATCGGGGAGCCTACGGTTCAAGAAGAGTTACATCATGCTCAGCAGGAAGCTCAACCTACTGTTCTGCTCCTACTTCAGAAAGAACTATTGCAGGCTTTGGCTGTGGCTCCTCTTCTTCTCCACTTTGCTCAGTTTCCTGTGATGATTAAGTACTAGTTTGCGGCTGAGACAACTCTAATTCAGACTCACTGCTAGTCACTATGATTGCAGTGGCATCCTCGCTGAGAGTCATGGGATTGGGTATGGGTTGGGATGGTCCCCTCCTTGTTGGAGGAGTGCTGCTCCCAACTTTCTGCGCAGAGGATGCTGTGGCAGGCACGCAATGTTTCCTGGAAAAGTAGGAGGGCGGAAGGTCAGTGGTGGCAATCTGCTTCTTGGCAGCACCTTTTTTGAGGCCATCTTCAAGCTCTGTCAGCTGGCACTTAGCTGCACAAGTGGATGCATAGGAGTCACATGATAGAGTCATGTCACTTTGTGCCAGTCTTCTGTCAGGAAGTACTGTGGGTGATGTCTTGTGCACCTAAAATCAAACAAGAAAAACTTTAGTAAAATGTGGCATTTTTGCAGCTTGAGTTATTTATAGTGAAGACAATATAATTTAGTGAGGTTATCCCAAACAATTAATGAACAGCAATGATGTATCAATTCCAATCCACACTATGACATAATATTTCATTCAGGATAACAACATAGAGGACGGTTCACTTTATGTGCATCTAAGTGGTGTGTGCCTGTTGAAGACAGGGGTGCAGGGAAAATGGAATAATCCTTAAAAAATGAATACTGGTGTGTACCTATGACAGGGAGGGGGTGCCAGGAAAATGGAATAATCCGTAAACAAATGATGTTGGTGTGCATCTATGGCAGGTAGGTGGTGCAGTGAAAATTGAATAATCCTTAAAAGATTGATGCTGGTATGTGCTATGGCAGTCAGGGGATGTGAGGAAAATGGAATAATCCTTAAAAAATGAATTCTGGTGTATTTCTATGTCCTTAGAGAAGAAGACCTATGGCAGGCAGGGGTGAAGGGAAAATGTAAAAAACAATATTTGCTAATGTATCACTATACACTATAAGAAATCCATTGGGAGACAAGGAGGTGCCGGGGAAAATAGAAACAATGCATATAATAATAAAAACATTGTTCTTACATATGCTACAATAATCCTCAAGCACATTAAACTGCTATCAGGGAAATAGCAAAAAATGAAAATGGTATAGACCGCTTCTATCAATATCCCTGGAAAATGGCTTTGAAAACTGGAAAATAGGGATTAATAAGAAACTAGGGGCATATTTAAGAAAAGTGGGGCTGGACACAGTGCAGTGCCACTTTTCTTGCGCCCTTTAGTGCCCCCCTAATGCGACCAAGTGTGCACTGTGTTTAAAATACGGTGCACCATGGCAGTAGTTAGGGAACCAGTGTCAGAATTTTTGATGTTAGTCTGGTGTTTTGCAGGATTAGCGTCAACAATTTGGACGCTACTCCAGCAAAGCAGCCAGAGGCCCATTGTATGCAATGGAAGCCTCCTTTTAACGCCTGCTCTCGGCAAACATTAAAAGTGCTGAAAAAATGATGCAAAGAAATCTCTTTGATTTCTTTGTGCCATTTTTTGCCCTGCCAATGGGGGAACACCCCCTTTGCATACATTATGCCTGGCGCAGGCATAATGCAGTGCAAGGGGATACAAAGTGGCGCGATGCATACAGTGCACCACTTTGTAAATATGGAGCTGCGTTTTTGGCCTTCTAATGCCACATTAGTGTAATAAATGATGCTAATGTGGTGTTAGAATGGCACTAGGGGCTCTTAAATATGCCCCTGGGTGTATGGCCGAAAATGGTAATTGGCCACATGGTCAGACAACAACAACAGCAAACAAGAAGGCACTGTAGAACAAAGAACTCGTGTAGGCCTTCGCAAAAGCATACTGACTGCCTAGACAAAATGGCAACCAGCTACATGGTCGAACAACAACAACAGCAAGCAAGAAGGCATGGAGAACAAAGAACAGGTGCAGGCCTATGGCAAAAGCACACTGACTGGTTAGGCAAAATGGCCTCTGGCCACATGGTCAAACAATAACAACAAACAAGGAGACATGGACGACAAGGAACACATTCAGGACAATGGATGGACACTGACTACACATGAGTCAAACATTAGAGACTTAGTAAACAATGAAGAAAACACTACCATTAATTCAGCAATGCTGAACATTAAGTCAGCTGTGAACATTATTACAACAACAAACATCCTCTCAAGGCATGAATTCATATTCCTCCATCAAAATACACTTTTTGCAGTAAAAGTAAAATATAAAAAATAGAATTTACTTAAATGCCATCCCCTGTCTAAATAATCAGAGATGTTTTAAAAGAACATGAACCACCGAAAACGTGGTTTCATCTACCTAATGACTATTATTGGCTGGATGGCCCGTGGACAGACCAGGTCACGTGGTAAAATAAATGAATGGTGCAAATTTAACAAACATGGAGAAAAAGTACTTATAGTGCAACATTTTTCCTTTATAAACATTTAGTATTAATGAACCTTCTCAATTAACCAAATAATGCTGTAATGTAATACATTTCTAAAGCTAGGAGAGTCCATCTGCCATTTAGTATTGTACAACATTATTTTTTGCAATGGACTCTGCTCTTTTTCTGAAACCAGTTGCAACTACTAATTAATCAATTTACATCATTAAAGAATGTATGGGTAAGCAGCACAGAATTGTTGTAAACAGAAATGAACACCGAGGAAAAACTTTCATTCTGATCAAATCAATTCTCTCAACTAAATAGATCATCTAGCTGTTCCATCTGTGTGGTTGCCTTTTTTAATAATTTCACATAATTGAGTTAGTACAATTTGTGAAATCTAACTATAAGCATGTGAACTTGACCTAATAAACTGTGTCAGTACATTAAATATTCTCAGAGCTGTCCATCAGAAATTCCAGTTCACTTGGTCCAAGGCCTTTTCTGTCTCCAAAAAGTAATAGGACCAGATGATTTCTTTTTTGTGGAGTGCAAAAAAGAAATTGTCCCAATAATAAAATGGGTATGAGTGGATAATTATCTCCTTGGTGTAAATCCTGTTTGGTCTGTATTCACCACCTTTCAAGAACGGAAGCTAATCTTCTCACCAGCACTTCCATTCAAATGTTATAATCCATATTTAAGAGAGTAATAGGCGGATAAGAGCTGTATAGTTTAGGATCTTTATTAGTTTTGAGGAAGGTGCAAGTCAATTCCTTTTTAAATGAGTTAGGTTATTTGTCATAACAATTTTTTACAAACGTTTCCCAAAATTCTATAGCAATACATGGGCTGACTTATTTTTTAACTAATTAAGATAATTTTAACTCCTTTATGTACTATTGTTATCGTTAGCGTGGCATATAGGCACACCCTCTATCCCAGGATTTCACAAAGAGTCCCCAAGATGCACCGCTAATTGTTACCAAAGAAGTACTGCAAATAATCCACAGTAAAAAAAAACTTTGACTTCTAGTGAATATTTTTCTCCTGTTCCTGATTCAAAATTCAAAATTTACTTAGATAAATCTTTATGGCACTAACCAAGTGTATTATTCAACACAATTGTTCCTCTGTGCATTTTGCTCTGAATATTCTTTCATCAGGGGTACACTGGTGAAATCATATCACTACTACTTCAACATAGAAAACAAATAACATGTGGAACACAGAAGACCAAACCATGGCTCAATTCATAACCATCGTTGATGTTTAATCAAGGCTCTACAATAGTTCAAGTATGCATGAACTCTTGATACAAACCTCCAAACTTGTTTTGTATCTGTATATTTTCTGATCTCTTGGTGATAATGTTTGGAATAGCCATGCTACTTGTCAAAAACTTTGATATGAAAATGAACGCTGAATTGTATTTGGGGAAGGGCCTTTTAGAAAATATTGCAGAGGGATAGAAAATACTTGAAAGCTTTCTCTCAGGAACAAACAACGTATCTGTGCCAGCATTCCAGGGACATCAAGACTAAAACTAAACAAAAAAAGAATGTCAATTGCAACAGCAGCAACTGTATGTATATACTGAAATGAACTTGTACATTGTTATATGAGAGAAAAACAGAATGCAAGTTAAAGTTATGCAATAATGAACAGAAGACTAATATTTGGCACCAGAGTACTACATCTAGTGTAGCTGTTCTTTTTCAGGAATTACTACATAATGTAAGCCAATTTAAATTCCAGATATTTGAAACAGTGATACAATTAACTAGCATTGACAATAGAAAAATATTTTTACAGAGAGTAATCTTCTGGATGAAATCATTGGATACCATACCACGTATATGGTTAAATGATAGTGTGGAAATGTCTTGTTTTCTTTGAAATATCTAGGTTTGGTATTTAGTTACAAGAACTTTGTACAGACTATACACACTAATATAGGCACTGTCATTTTTGTTTATATACTCTTGTGTCTTTAGGTGGCAAAGTCTTCAATTTTGTGAGAATCTTGAAATTTCAACATTAGCCTTTAATAAATTTGAAAGGATAATCAAGTTTTATTTTTTGTACAACATGAATTTTATTTGTACTCATAACCCCACATAATTGTTGTTCACTGTTTATTATAAGAGACAAGGGCCCATATTTATGAAAAATGGCGCACAACTGCGCTAACTCAGTTGTGCATAATTTTTTTTAATGCTGGCTAGGGCCATTCCCTAATGCCATCCATGCGCCATATTTATAAAATGACGCACAATGGCACTAAGGAATGGCTAGAGTCTCAAAAAAAGATGCTAGCCTGTGAGGGATGGTGTTAGGAGAAAAGGTGCTAGTGGGTCAGAAATGACATTAGGCTGGTTAGTGGGATAAAATCTGCCAGTAGTCAGCCTAGCATAATTTTTTGATGCACAAGCAGCCAAAAAATGACTCCTGTCTAAGTATAGACAGTAGTCATTATTACCACCCTAATGCCCACTACAGGGACCAGTGTCCCCTGGGCAAGCCCTACATACCCAGTGCCAGGCAGGGGGCCCCATGTAAGGGGTTCCCAATGACACACAATACACATACACATACACTTACCTGCAACTTACCTGGGATGGGCTCCCTCCTCCTGTAGTGTCACTGTGGTGTGGCTGGTGGTGTTGCAGGGGATTGGGATGGACATCTTTGTGTCCATTCCATGGGGTTCTTCCATGGAAATGGACCTACCTGCACTTTAACACCGGGTCTGACCAGGTGTTAAATAATGCCACTAAACGGACTTAGCTTCATTATTTAGTTCCGCCTCCCACTTGCGCGTCGTTTCTGCGTCAGGTGTTATATATGGCGCTGGTAGGCTAACATCATTTTTCAGAAGGGAATGCCTACCTTGCATCTCATTAATGCAAGGTGGGTTGGCGCTTCCTAGAAATGGTGCTTATATTTTGACAATAGACGAGTCCAGCGTCAAAATATAAAGATGGAGTTAAGTTAGCGCCTCTTTAGTTCAAAATTCATTACGCTAAGGCAACGCTAAATTTCCATAAATATGGGCCTTGGCCTGTGTCTCAACAATTTTGGATCCCCAATACACAACCAAGGTTTTTGTGTGCTAGTTGAGTGATATTCTAGAGTTTTCATATATGAATTGCGTGTGTGGGTTTTTGAATTTTTTTATCATCTACAGATAAATTATGTTATATTGTATTAGATGACAATATTAGTATATATCTCAATATGATCACATATGCAACTTAATTTAACTTATGATTACATCAGCACTGTAGTGATTAATTGTGCCTACAAAGCTGATATATTTAGCTCGTGGTGGAAAGTAAATACACACTGCAACTTAAGGGTGTTGATGTGTACGTGCATTATTGAAGATAATTGATTAACCCTCAGTGATACTTATGAATCGAGACATGTGTCTGTCCTTCCTTTAATGCATGCTCTTCAATCTGAAATGCATTGTGCATTGCCAAAATTTGCTGATGTTGAATATTGCACTTGATTAATTCCACCTGTATGGTGCATTATTGAAGATAATTGATTAACCCTCAGTGATACTTATGAATCGAGACATGTGTCTGTCCTTCCTTTAATGCATGCTCTTCAATCTGAAATGCATTGTGCATTGCCAAAATTTGCTGATGTTGAATATTGCACTTGATTAATGCCACCTGTATGGTGACATAAACCTTTTTAATGATGTCAATAATGAACTTTGAGACAAAAAGAGAGGGAGAAGACTAATCACTATAAATAAATGTTTTTACTGTGGATGTTCTTACCCTTGATTATTTGCAGCATTTCATCGGCAAAATCCAGCAGTACATCTTGGTACTGTCTGTGAGATAATGATGGCTGCAAATGTACTCTTCTTTCTGCCACACATAACTGAGTACCTCCAAGAAAGGCAGTATTATATTTTTTTAACAGGCTTTATGTACTTCTCTACTCAAAACCTCGCTCCCAAATCCATCTGTGCCCAATTACATTAGGCAAAGCTTGCAAAACCTTTACTGTGTCTTCAACCTCTTTTAAAATTGGTCCCTGTGTCTATCTCCTATTTCTGAGTAAGTTTTAGGCAAAGCATTGTCTTTTAGGAATGTCCATATATCATATTGAGTGGAGTTCACATTTTCTGTGCAAAGTTTCTTTGCAGAATTGTTGAGATGTTTCAATAGTTATTTTTTTGATCTTCTACCAAAGTTGTATTGCTTTTATCCATGATCAAGTGAATTTTATTTTCAGCATCTTCCCCTTTTAGTTTGTCACTCTAATAATGTTTCAGTTCTTTTCCTCTCCTCACCTAAATATTGTAAATCTGTTCTTAATAAAAAAATAAAAAATGTTTATTTGTTCACGAGTTGCTTTCGCTTTCTGAGAATTTGGAACATGTTTAACTGTGCAAGCAATTTAGGTAATGGATCAGAACATAAGTTTTAATTTTTTGCTACAGAAATGCACAATCCTTGTAACGTGACTTTAAGTCCATAGCTATAAATATGGGTATAATAACAGAGCCCATACTCATTTTGAAATAAGAAATTCTTTCTCCTGTCAGATCCATCTTTTCGTTCGATTGTTATGAAATAATGTCTTTACATCTCAATGGGTGATATACTTTTTAAAAGAACCTGACATTTATCAGTGCTACTGAAAAGTAATCTGAGAAAATTGAAGAAGTAATTTAGATATGTATAACATTAATTTCTTCGGACCTAAAAAAAAATCTATTTTAGTGGCAGCCTTGAATCACAAGCTTATACATGTGTATTGTCTAAATCTTGGGTTTCTCTCCCGCCGGACATTTATCGGATGATATTTATTCATAAGCTCTATTAACTGTTTTTTATCCCTTTCTTATGTTCGGTAGCCCACATGTGCTTCCCAGAAGTGTCCATTATTGACTGATTCATATTAATATTACTTCCAATAGCAATTGAGTAATGATTTTAAGCTAGATTCATCTGGTGTTCAGTTCAATTTGACTAATGAATCCTTTGTGGCGAGACCTTAGTAAAATACATAGTTATGTTTTTGCTTAGTTATTTGAAATGACAAATGATAAACTAATATTTACTTTTATTGTCTGCCTCTACCTTAAACGTTTTAGACTGAATTGGCACTCTAAATAAAATAACTGTACCTCTAGTTGCTGCAGTTGCACAGGAAAAAATATATTTTTGTATCCAGTGACATGTTTTTCCATTTCTATTCCTTTACTTTCCCTTGAATATGGTCAGATTCTTCTACAATTATGATGTGTGCATTCTTGTCTTTCAACAAGAGGATATAAGTCTGGTTTTCAGTGGTTGTTTAAGCTATAACATTATTTACTACAAATTTTATCTTTTCAGAGTTGTTCCTTTGTTTTTTGCTGCAGTTTTACCTTACTCATCCTTTTTGTAGGTATACCTCTGCTCTCTTCTCTCCCTCCCCATTGACCCAACCATTCTCCTCCTGTCCTTCACATCCCTCCATCAGGCTAACCTCGCTCCCCCTTTATTGAGCATCATGAAGTCTGAACCGGTCTGGATACTCTTTTCTACAAGCAACTGCAAAATTTGCCCAGCTGTTAATTGGGGTTAGAAGATGGAACAGTTTGTGCTGATTCTTATCCCTTGAAGATAACATATTTTCCTCCTTCCTCCAACAAAAAATATGACTAGCAAACATCTTTACTTACATTTTTCTCAATTTAGTCTTTGAACTTATGGGCGTCCTCCACATCTTGGAAAAACTAAAACATCTATTTCGAGAATGCTTTAAAGCCTGCCATGCCAATTATTGGAGCCAGAATCCCTTGTTATTTTTCATGTCAAGCAGTATGGCTCTCTTTTCTCTTTGTTTTCTGGGGGTAAATATTGGGAAAGATTAATAAGGAAAATCCTAGCGAACTACTGAGCCCTCTCCTTTCTATTGCTCTTACCAATATTTTCTCCTTCATCAAAAAGTTTGGAAATGCACAACAAATATTTCCTGGAGGGGCACCCTTCTTGAGGTGAGTAATGGCACTCATTATGCTTTTTCAAATGATATTCTTCAGGCTAGATCAGTCCTCAGAACCCTTTCTGGCAAAAACCTAGAGGTTCATCAAACACTCAATGGCCTCTGCTATACCCACAGTTCAAACGTTCAACCTATTAGAATGGTTTTGCACTTCTTCATATTCCCTTTCCAGCACACACATCCTTTCCTCATGTCTGGAACGGATTATGGTTTTCTAATTTTTCATTTTTTTCAGGTAGTTGAATTTTTTCCAACATGTCATCTACTTTAAAATTCAAATTTTCTAGATTTTTCGAATGCAGCTACTGGGGTACTGGGTTGTGCTGATATCTGTTTAGCACGTGAGGAGATAGATCTGTTTAACTGTTTGTATGTTCTCGCATATTCATCACATGACTACACATCACTCAGACATGTAGAGTTATCTGGTAATTATAGGATTCTGTATTTTGAGTCCTGATTTCAGACATCCGAAGTATGTGATTGCTGATTGGCTGTGCAGCCTGTTTTTTAAGTCTGCCCTACCAGACAGCACATGTGCAGTCTGTTGTGGGGTGTATTGTTAGTTTATGGGGGGGTCTTGAGTCCACCGATTGCTTGCGCTTGGTTGGCTTCATTGTCACTCTCATTTGCTTGCTCTTACTCGTTTGTTTTTTTGGGCATTCCTTCCTCTTCTCTTGTTTGTCCCTTTCAATCCATGGGAGCATTATTTGTGTTCTTCCACTGCCCACTTTTCTGGTGCTACTTTTTCTTTCTATTTATCAAGTCCACGAGAGTGCATGAGTTGTCTACCTGTGTCACCTGTCACCTTTGTCTTCTGAGCTTTCTCTTTTGCCCATGTGCTTTACCCTCCCCACTCCACATTGGCCTCTTGTCTGTTTATTTTTCCTCCACCATTGCTTAAGGTCTTGATCTCTCTCCTCATTAGTTTCCTTCCCTTCCTGTGTCCTCTGTGTTGCTTCATCAAGCCCTTCTTTTAGTTCCTTCTCCTTAGTCCTTTATGATTCCACTCCCAACCATCCATATTGCTTCAGCCCCCACTGCACTCCACGTTGATGTCTGTCACCTGTGTTTGTCCCTTTGTCTGTTCTCTCCCTCATGTTGCTTTCCCCACCAGCCTACATCTAGCTTTGACCCTGTGAATGACAGCAAGCAATTCTTAGCTCAGATGCCACTAGACCATACGTCACACACACAAATACATGCAAACAAGATATTCCTTTTTCAATCTGTGAAATGTTTGCATTCATTTTTGTTTACTTTAATGATGTCCTTTGAGAGAGTGAACCTAGCACTGAGAGTGTAGCAAGGTGGCAGAGTGAGAGCTTAGTGGTCTCAAGATCCTGAATTCAATCCTCAGTTTTGCATTAATTTTCTCTGCCATATCTGCTGCTTAACTCCCACAGAAGCTGAGGATATTTCAATCTGCTTTGCCAAGGAGCAAATGACCTGCATACCTTTTGGATTAACTCTCCAAGTAACAAATTATGCAGCTCCAATTTTAAAAGGATGCTGTGGCATCAAGAGCACTGGGATCTACAGTCATGGTTTGGGGTGTCACAGTGCAGGATGTCAGGTCCTTGGCTTTCTTTCACTGAAGTTTATGACCCCCCGACATGTAACACCAGTTGTGCTCCTGCTCTCCCAGAGATGCTGCAGAGTAAGTGTTGGAGGGGAGCCTTACATTTCCCCCAACTCTTGCCATTTGCCTGACAAGTTTGGCAAGACGTACAGTGTGCATTGGGGCCAGTAAAAGTGGCTGACAAGCCTCTGAAAGGTCTTGTCCTGCCCCAAATGTCCAGCTAAAGGCACATCATGAGCCAAACCCAGTAGGAGGGCTCTAAAGCACTGGGTACCACCAGCACACGGGCCCCCCCACGCTCAGCAAACTTAGGCTCACTATATAGGAGGCCACACTCAACATAAATCAAGTGTAAACCAGACTGCTGCCGCAAACCTTCCAGGTTAGGGCATGTTTTCTGTGCCTCATAGAATGCTTCACCGGTGGGTCCCCCTTCCTGCTGACACTGAGTCAGCTCAGGGACCTCGCACGGTTCAGTCACCTGTTATCCTGTAGGCTCCAGGGCATCCCCTTCAAGTTCAACCGCCTCCCAGACCATGAGGATGTCTGGAATGAGTTTCCGGTGCCCCTTGCCCTTCTTCCTTCTGGCAGACACCTGGTCCACTCTTTCAGGCTCCAGGGCCTCCTGATCACTCTGACGGGCTGCCATTGACCAGGTGGACACACACACACACCCATGCAGACCGAACATCTCCAAGTGAAACCTGTGTTCTGCCTCCTTGCAAGGGTAATCTTCCAGATCATTGCCAAGCAGACAATCAACAGGCATGGTTGGATACACAGCTACGCTCAAGGACCCCTAGACCCCCCCCATTCAAAAGGATCCTGCGCCATTCTCCACAGGCGCTCTGAGTTATCTATCACAACTGCTTGGTGAAGTGCATGGGGAACTACCTGCTCTTCAGACACCAAGTGACTTCTCACAGTAGTCACACTGGCTACTATGTCTCTCAAAGCCTCTACTGTTTGTCCATTGATGGTCACCCACTACCTGTACTTCTTGGTGTTCTCAGGCATGAGGGTCCTGTGGACAGTGCTTAATTTGTAAATAAAGAGGTGCTGGTGCTCAAAGCCCTTCTCTTAAACACGAGGCTGCTGTAATTAAATCTAACAGCACTGAATACTGAGGCAGCGTAATCCTGAAGCCATCTCGGGCCTCTTCAATCCATTTACAGCCAGCCCTGTCCCTTCAGCTCATCCTGCAACTTTCTACTTTCTCCCTTTATGACGCTTTGTAGTTTTTCCTTCTTCCGTCTTTCCCATAAGTGTCTTTTGCTCGCAGCAAATGCTTGAGGCATAAGAATAAGCCCCGGCCCTCACAAATAAGTGCCGGTGCTCAGCACCGGAAACAACAAGCACAAATTAAGCAATGCCTGGGGACCATCTCACTGTCCCCTAGTGAGACAAGGGTCGTCTCAGCTGGCTCCCACCCACCTGGAACCAACTCATTGCCAAGAGCTACACTGGTCAAACCCTGTGACTGAGCACCAGTGGGTGCCTGAGTCCCCTTGGGACATTTGGGATCCCCCTCATGTGACCCACCTGATCACATGCATCGCACTTGCAGAGACTCCTCTGTGCAGGTTTCCCCAGTTCCCTTAAACTAAGCTCATGAGCCTGCTGTACCTTTTTCTGTCTATGGGCAACCTTTGCTTTTCCATTTCCATTTTAAGCTTCTCTAACTCCAACTGGTGAACCCTCTCTGCCTGTCTGTCCTGCAACTCCTCAGGAGTCAGACACTTAGATGATACACTGCTACCTGCCCTGGAGACCATCCCCCCAGGCAGAACAGGTACATCGACTACATTATGAACACTCTGCAGTTCCTCACCCTCATCCTCCTCCTCTGTGTGCCCCCAGCCTCCTTGGCTGCCACCTAGGCCTTCAATGCCTTTTGCAGCTCCTCCATCGTAGTGGAGCTCTTGAATGGGCAGTCAAGATCCTTACAAAACTGCTTCAGTTGAGCCACTGTATACTCCTCCAACTTCTCCAACTCAAAAACAGCCTTTGTAGCCACAGCTGGTGCATCTCCAGATTGAGACATGTTGGTAAGGTTCACTCAAAAATGCAAAGTTCCAAAAAGAACAGAGAGTTCCTAAGAGAAGTTCAAAAATCACAAAAAATGTGGAAGCAGGAAAAGTCCAAAAAAATAGAAAAAGCAAAAACAAGTACTATGTGATCACGGAATGGTCTGCACTGAAAGCAGTAGTGTACCCTTAATCAATGTATGTCAAGTACAAATACAAGTTCTACCCTCACTGCTGAGCACCAATGTTAGAAATGGGATCTCTGGTTGGCAGTCTGTTTGCAAGCAGGGACCCACATTCTTCTCAGGTCAATGGAGATGCACACTTAAGATAACTCCTGCTCAACCCCTTGGCAGCTTGTCACAGGTGATCAGACTTATCTCAAAGGCAATGCGTAAAGTGTTTGTACCAAAACACACACAATAATACAGTGAAAAGACTAAAGAACGGACACCACACCAGTTTAGAAAAATAGGCAATAATTATCTCAAACAAGACCAACACTCCAAAAATCCAACATACACAAGTCAAGTTATGAATTTTTAAAGTAAAAAGAGTCTTACTCCATAGAAAACAATGAAAACGTTGTTGTTACACCAAGTACCTGGTTTGCATCAATAATGAAGGCACACGGGCGAGAGTGGGTCAGAAAAGTCATGGTGCGACAATTCCTTACTCTTAAGTGAGGCTGTTTGTCGTTTCTTCTCTGGTTGGGTAGGCAATGCATCATTTTTTTCTCTCCCACAGGAAAGCAATGCATTGATTTCCAGACAGGCCACCTCAGATCCATGCAGGTCCACGGTGATTTTGACACCATGTGACGATGTGTGAGAAGTCCGGCCACACAGTGATGGAAAAACATGCTGCGTGGGGTTTGCATCGATTTTAACAGCCGCAAGCGGGTGTTGCATCAACATTTTTCTTGCACAGCTTCCTGTGCATGGATTTTAGTCCTTGTTCTACCAGCTTTACATTTCAAAGGCCCAGGGTCTGGATAGGGCACCACTTGGCAGGGCAGGAGTCTCAGCAGAGAATCCAGATGCTGGGAGAAGTTGCGTCTGATGGCCCTGAAACTTCAAAACAGGAGACAAGCTCAATCCAAACCCTTGGAGATTCTTCTCAAGCAGGAATGTACCACAAAGTTGAGTCTTTGTCCTCTTTCAGGCAGAAGCAGCAACTGCAGGCTAACCCAGCAAAGCAAAGTCACAGACAATGGGGCAGGACTCCTCCTCCAGCTCCTTCGCTCTTCTCCTTGGCAGAGGTTCCTCTTGGTTCCAGAAGTAATCTGAAAATCTGAGGCTTCTGGTCCACTACTTATACCCCTTTCAGCCTTAGAAGTGGGCAAACGTCACAGGAAAGTCTTTGTTGTTCACAAGTTCCTGCCTTGCCCAGGCCTGGCTCCAGACACACACCAGGGGGCTGAAGGCAGAATTGTGTGAGGGCAGGCACAGCCCATTCAGGTGTAAGTGACCACTTCTGCCTCTATTGTAGCCCAGATGGCTCATGAGGATATGCAGGCCACACCCCAGCTCCCTTTGTGTCACTGTCTAGAGGGGATTCACAAACAACCCAACTGTCAGTCTGACCCAGACAGGGAATACACAGGCAGGCAGAGTCAAATAATGGTTTAAGCAAGAAAATGGCCACTTTCTAAAAGTGGCATTTTCAAACAGACAATTTAAAAACTAACTTTACCAAAAAAATTATTTTTAAATTGTGAGTTCAGATACCTCAAACTCCAAATGTCCTTCTGCTCCGAAAGGGAAACTACACTTAAAATATATTTTAAGGCAGCCCCATGTTAACCTATGAGAGAGATAAGCCTTGCAACTGTGAAAAACAAAGTTGGCCTACTTCCCTATTAGGACATGTAAAACACATAAGAACATGTCACACTTTTAACATACACTGCACCCTGCCCATGGGGCTACCTAGGGCCTACTTTTGTGGTGCCTTCCATTTATAAAAAAGGGAAGGTTTGAGCCTGGCAAGTGGGTACACTTGCCAGGTCGAATTAACAGTTTAAAACTGCACACACAGACACTGCAGTGGCTGGTCTGAGCCATGTTTACAGGGCTACTCATGTGGGTGGCACAACCAGTGCTGCAGGCCCACTATTAGCATTTAATTTACAGGCCCTTGGCACTTAGAGTGCACTTTACTAGGGAATTACTGGTAAATCAGTTATGCCAATCATGGAAAAGCCAATTAAACATACAGTGTACACAGGGAGCACTGGCACTTTAGTGCTGGTTAGCAGTAGTAAAGTGCCAAGAGTAAAAAAAACAGCAAAAACAGAGTCTAGCGCACAGTCAAAACATGGGAAGCAGAGGCAAAAAAGACAGGAGAGACCACGCCAAGGATGCCTGGTCTAACAACTTTGTTGTAAATAATTAGAACTGGTAGTTACAAAAAAACATATGCATCACTCTCACTGTAGAGAGGCCAAGGATTGGATATGTATGTGATTTGAACTCTATTTTGGCCCACTGGCTCACACTACCTTTAACTCTCAATCATATTCCTTTACATACACCCTCCAATACCCAGAACCCAGAACCCACTCAGACACCTAAATCTGACGCCGTTCACCATGTACCATTCAAACACTGGAAAACCTAATAGCATCACCTCTTAGAGACGAGACCTCCTCTCTTTGCTAATATTCAGTGAGTAAATCCAAAGTAAAACTAAAGCAAACTAAAGAAAAAGAGTTTACAAATGTTAACAAATTCAAAGTCTTTGCTTACGTATAATTATGTTATGTATACACAGTAACATTTTGCTTAAACCAGTGCAAAGCACTTAGGTCTCAAAGGTGCGTCATAATGACTTTGTTGGTGCTTCCTAACTCTATCAACTTGGCTCGTACTAGAGCTTAATTACCTTTGTGCAACTGTTCACTCTTGTGCCACTCATTGGAGTCCCTCAAAGGATTTGCAACTTTTTCTTTTTTGTTTGGGATCTGTATTCTGGTATCAAACTTCAGTCTAGTTTTTTTTTTTTTTCAAACTTTAGGCTTACTTGTGAAAGGGTTACTGCTGCTAATACATTTGGGGACTGTTTACCACTGGGACTCCAATCTTTCCTATATTAAACCTCTCTGCATAAGGTATCTGTTTTGATTTACTTTTAACGCCCATTTTTTCACAATTAATAGCAATAGTTCAGCTGCTTCTTTGGTAACCGTAGAGATTGTTTTCCTCTTCCCAACAAAGGATTATTTCTGTATTTAGTGACTGCGATACCTTTACCGCTTCAGGAAGATGAGTTGTTCCCATTTGCTCTCCACTCACCCATCGTCTTCTAGGTGGACTTTACTTTATTTCAATATGTATATAATTTTATGTTGACTTCCGCAACAAAGCATGAGTGTTCCTCTGTGCACTTCCTGTATTTTCTACAACATTTGACCCTTCATTATTCCAGTTTTTCTGATCGAATCATGTGGTTCTTTGCTTGTATAATTCACAAAGACACAGAGGAGGGCTCAGAGCCTGTAGTATCGTCTCCCAATGCAATCTAACTGTTCGTTTTACATTGTTTGATCAACCTTGGTTGAACAAGCACCATTGCTGCTCCCTGATTTTTTTCAATATTAGCAACTAGTCGATCAGGGCAGTGAGGGCGAAACGCCAATATGTCGAAGACACAATCAAGGCACCCTTTGCAATACTTTTACCTGGTTTTGGTCAATGTCCGGAAAGAGTTAAACCATATTAACTTGGGTCATGTCTCCGATGCACTCAGGTGTTCTGCCTCTTCTTCCTACTTCACAAGCAGAGGGATTCCAAAGCAGTCAGTCTCATGTTGTTACAGTTCATTAGGATAGTTCCAGTGGTCAGAATACACTTCTTTCCCGCTAGCTTCTCAACATCTGGGCAACTCCTTGTATCAATCCCCTTCTTACAATGCTAAGAGCATGCTACATCAGACACCACTGCTGCACACCAGACCGGTTCCTGGGTTTGGGATACTCTTCTGTTCTCCGCGTTGGCCTAATGCAACATTGTTCCAGCCTTCCCTCACTTCTCTGGTGTTTCAACTGGAATCCAAGTGCTAGTTAAGGTAAGTGACAGAGTAAGACTGCTGCACACTAGTGCCTAATCCTGCTCCATCTCATCAGTAAAGTGCTGTATTGTACTAACCTTGCAGCACTTCCTCCGTTGCCAGTAGCACACTAACAACAGATGCCACTGCTCTACACCATCGCTGGCTCCTGGGTGTAGAATCCTCATCCCTCTTCAACATCAGCCAAGTACATTTTTGTAGCCTCGCCTCACTTCTTCAGTGCTTCAAACGCAATCCTAGCACTATTGAGGGTAAGTGCTAGAGGAAATCAGCACTCAGTTATTTTTCTGGGATTTTGAATGGGCAATTTGCAAATTTGTTCAGCTTCAGTGGGCTTTGAAGAGCACAGCACCGGGAACTAGGCAGTGTGCTACTTACCAACCAAGCTCTTGGCCACCATCTTGCCTGGTCCTTGCATCAGCTTTAACCATGAAATAAAACACAGTTATACATGTGTCCTTTTGTAAAATGTTACAGTAACATAGGCATCAGGGTTTATAAAATGTCTGACTGCTTTCAAACTGAGATGAGTATAACATTAGGTCAATGGCAATGCTGACAAAGGAGCAGTTGTTTAGCATCATAGCATTTGGTATAGGTGCTCTCTAGAATAGGAGAACCCATGTGAAGATTTACTAAATGTGGTGACTGTCACGTCGCACACTCCAAAATGATTGAATGATGTACTGATACCAATGGTGGCTTTAGCAGACCCCCTGGAATGCCACAGAATCGGGTTTCCACCTATTTATTCACAGGATGAGTTAACTTAAAACATACTAAGCAATAACAATATTGGCGGGGAAGCACACATGCTTATGAGTTCCAGTGATGTACACATGTAACACTATACAAATTTCAAATTCAAGAAAAGTATACTTGAAGTCTAGATCAAATTAACACAACAATGTGCATCATTACAAAAAGTCTCTAGTGACATGATAGTGGTTCATTTTCCCTTAAATGGTACAGTGCTTCAGGTGGTCTGAAAGACCAGTGTGTGAAGACATAATAATGGCAGGTAGAAGTGACAGCGTCCCTTGAGGGTCTTGAGAGCCTGATAGCAGGAAGACTGAGTTCTCTCTTATAACAGAGAGATTGGACCAATAGGACTTCCTCCTATGCGTGTGTTCCAAATCAACTCTCACACACTGTTAACATCCATGCCTTCATCAGGCACACATGAGGATTCTCAAAATGTCTCAAAAAACTATACGGTTCTAGACACTGATTCTGCCCTTCTCAGCCTTAGTATCTTGTATGTGTATTATCTCCTAGGAAGACAGCTCCAATGACAGTTGTAATTTACTTCTGAGATGATTGTCTTTGACAATAATCAAATCCCTGATGGTATTGTTTGTTTAAAGGTTTGACATGTACAAGAATATCCTCACTGATATCTTTGCCTCCTCTGTGTCCTGAAATAAACTCTGGAGATTGCAAAAGTAAGCTGTTTGTACCAGTGGCAAGACAGATGAGTAGAAGTGGTTGTGATATGTCTAGACTTTACATATATCAGACCTTGCTAGTATTGTGAACTGAGGTAACTTAAAAATCCAACAAGCCCTTATTGGAGTGAAGTTGCACTCTTATTTTAGAGCTATGTTACTGAAGCCCATATCGATGCATATGTGCATGTGGCCAGGTTGTTTTAGCTTATGAGGAATTACAATGTCTAATACTCATGGCATGGGCCCTTCTGTGTGCTCAAATATGTTGGTGTCTTCATGTTTTGTGTTTCTACTTTTGGGTGCAGGTGAAGAGACATGCATCAGTGTTAAAGTGCCACTAGTTGGATGGATAGGTCAATGTGTAGCTGGGCAGACATTCCTTTAGGTCATTCAAATTCTAGGAACTGTTCATCAAAATCTCTCAAATTTCCATCCAACTCATTGGTTTGCACTTCATGTGCAAATTATATTCAGGCAGACTTTCAACTATCTAACAGCTAAAATGTGTTCCATGGTGGTGCTGTTTTCATTGTAGTACTGTGGTGAGCATAGAGGCAGAGGTGAGTTTTTGCCAAACATGTAGATTTTAACCACTGTGAGCTTTAGTGGCATAGCGGTATGAAGGAGTCAAATTGTGATTTGGATATAATGTTTGTGGCCCCTTTAGTGTTAATGAAAGATGTTACCAGGTGTCCTCAAATTGGATTTGGCATTTTGGATAAGAGCAGTCATTGTTTTTGCCATGCTCCAAGAAATACATGATATACACTACCCCTTCCCCTCAATTTCTTCATTATGATCCATGTTATCTGTCAGAGATTCTGGATGAATGTGCATGGCAGAGTTAACCATCCTTTTTGAGGTCCCTTGGTGAGAGGATCAGCAGCCTTTATCAAAGTGATTGAATTTGTTTGCATGTCATCAATCCTATGCCCTCAGAGTAAACTTTTCATTGTGCACGATGCTGGTTTGCCACGTGTCAAAGATATTGGGGGTGATTCTAACCCTGGCGGTCGGTGATAAAGCGGCGGCCAACCCGCCAACAGGCCGGCGGTCCAAAAAATGGAATTCTGACCCTGGCGGCAACCACCAACACAGCCCGCCACATTAACACTCCGACCGCCACCGCGGTACAGACAAACAGCGCGGCGGTCACCGCCAACAGGCAGGCGGCAGACAATGTACCGCCCACAGTATTACAACTCACCAATCCGCCACCTTTTCCGTGGCGGGAGCCCCGCCGATGAAAACACGTCGGAAACAGACTACGGACGGGAAAACGCTCACCAAAACACACTCCACGAGTACGGAGGACAGCATGGAACCCGAATTAAACATCCTACCTGCACTCGTCTACCTGCTCATCTACCACGAGTACGAACTCCGGCGCAGACGACAACGGTGAGTACTGCACCTACGACACACGGGAGGGGGGAGGAGGAAAGGTTACGGGCACAGACATATGCGACCCCCACGCCCCCAAACTATGTACACACCAATGCAGAGCAACAATGCACAGTGACACCACCCAAACCCCCCTGAAAAATGCAAAGACATAATTAAATTGTGAACCAAAATTTTATATAAAAAATAGAATCTGATATGTATCGGCAACTATGCAAAATATCCATAACAAAATAATACTATACACACTGCCATGGAGAACGAGGCAATTAGTCCGCTACATCAAAGTCAAATGGAACAGTCCGTGGGCTACAGTGTAGCGACACAAGGGCAAAGCCCACACAGGAGACCTGAGTCCTTTGGAGAGAACACTGCAGGGGCATCTGATGAAAATACTACAGGCACCTCAGGGGGAAGGGAAGGGGGGGGGCACCACAGCCACATGAGTCCACGACGCCAGATCCACGAAGGGGCCACCATGCCCACTGTGCCATCCTGGGGAGTGCCAAGCCACAGTCTCTCAAGTCTCTACAGTGGGTGGGTTGCCCACTGTACCATCCTGGGGAGTGCAAAGCCACAGTCTCTCAAGTCTCTACAGTGGGTGGGTTGCCCACTGTACCATCCTGGGGAGTGCAAAGCCACAGTCTCTCAAGTCTCTACAGTGGGTGGGTTGCCCACTGTACCATCCTGGGGAGTGCAAAGCCACAGTCTCTCAAGTGGATGACAGTCTCCACTGGTCAAGGAGGAGGCATGGTGGGCACAGTGAACCATAAACAGTGCTTGAGATGAAGGGGCCCAGCGGAGCGATGCTTGAGACGGCAGGGCCCAGCGGAGCAGTGCTTAACAGGAAGGGCCCAGCGGAGCGGTGCTTGACAGGAAGGGCCCAGCGGAGCTGTGCTTGACAGGAAGGGCCCAGCGGAGCGGAGCTTGACAGGAAGGGCCCAGCGGAGCGGTGCTTGACAGGAAGGGCCCAGCGGAGCTGTGCTTGACAGGAAGGGCCCAGCGGAGCGGTGCTTGAGACGGCGGGGCCCAGCGGAGCGGTGCTTGACAGGAAGGGCCCAGCGGAGCGGTGCTTGAGACGGCGGGGCCCAGCGGAGCAGTGCTTGAGACGGCGGGGCCCAGCGGAGCGGTGCTTGAGGTGAAGGGGCCCAGTGGAGCGGTGCTTGAGATGAAGGGGCTCAGCGGAGCGGTGCTTGACAGGAAGGGCCCAGCGGAGCGGTGCTTGACAGGAAGGGCCCAGCGGAGCGGTGCTTGAGACGGCGGGGCCCAGCGGAGCGGTGCTTGAGATGAAGGGGCCCAGCGGAGCGGTGCTTGCGACGGCGGGGCCCAGCGGAGCGGTGTTTGAGACGGCGGGGCCCAGCAGAGCGGTGCTTGAGACGGCAGGGCCCAGCGGAGCGGTGCTTGAGATGAAGGGGCCCAGCGGAGCGGTGCTTGACAGGAAGGGCCCAGCGGAGCGGTGCTTGAGACGGCGGGGCCCAGCGGAGCGGTGCTTGACAGGAAGGGCCCAGCGGAGCGGTGCTTGAGACGGCGGGCCCTGTTCAGCGGTGCTCTTCTGCACGGCGGGCCCTGTTCAGCGGTGCTCTTCTGCACGGCGGGCCCTGTTCAGCGGTGCCTATCTTCACGGCGGGCCCTGTTCAGCGGTGCTCTTCTGCACGGCGGGCCCTGTTCAGCGGTGCTCTTCTGCACGGCGGGCCCTGTTCAGCGGTGCCTATCTTCACGGCGGGCCCTGTTCAGCGGTGCTCTTCTGCACGGCGGGCCCTGTTCAGCGGTGCTCTTCTGCACGGCAGGCCCTGTTCAGCGGTGCCTATCTTCACGGCGGGCCCTGTTCAGCGGTGCTCTTCTGCACGGCGGGCCCTGTTCAGCGGTGCCTATCTTCACGGCGGGCCCTGTTCAGCGGTGCCTATCTTCACGGCGGGCCCTGTTCAGCGGTGCTCTTCTGCACGGCGGGCCCTGTTCAGCGGTGCTCTTCTGCACGGCGGGCCCTGTTCAGCGGTGCTCTTCTGCACGGCGGGCCCTGTTCAGCGGTGCCTATCTTCACGGCAGGCCCTGTTCAGCGGTGCTCTTCTGCACGGCGGGCCCTGTTCAGCGGTGCTCTTCTGCACGGCGGGCCCTGTTCAGCGGTGCTCTTCTGCACGACGGGCCCTGTTCAGCGGTGCTCTTCTGCACGGCGGGCCCTGTTCAGCAGTGCCTATCTTCACGGCGGGCCCTGTTCAGCGGTGCTCTTCTGCACGGCGGGCCCTGTTCAGCGGTGCCTATCTTCACGGCGGGCCCTGTTCAGCGGTGCTCTTCTGCACGGCGGGCCCTGTTCAGCGGTGCTCTTCTGCACGGCGGGCCCTGTTCAGCGGTGCTCTTCTGCACGGCGGGCCCTGTTCAGCGGTGCTCTTCTGCACGGCGGGCCCTGTTCAGCGGTGCCTATCTTCACGGCGGGCCCTGTTCAGCGGTGCTCTTCTGCACGGCGGGCCCTGTTCAGCGGTGCTCTTCTGCACGGCGGGCCCTGTTCAGCGGTGCCTATCTTCACGGCGGGCCCTGTTCAGCGGTGCTCTTCTGCACGGCGGGCCCTGTTCAGCGGTGCCTATCTTCACGGCGGGCCCTGTTCAGCGGTGCCTATCTTCACGGCGGGCCCTGTTCAGCGGTGCTCTTCTGCACGGCGGGCCCTGTTCAGCGGTGCTCTTCTGCACGGCGGGCCCTGTTCAGCGGTGCTCTTCTGCACGGCGGGCCCTGTTCAGCGGTGCTCTTCTGCACGGCGGGCCCTGTTCAGTGGTGCTCTTCTGCACGGCGGGCCCTGTTCAGCAGTGCACATCCAGTAGGTTGAAGGGAGCCAGACCTGGCCTGGACTCCGTGCTCAGACGCCCCCCGACTGTGATGTTCCTGGGCCCTTCGGTGACGGAGTCCTGGGCCCTTTGGTGTCCTCCTTTACAGCTGGGATGTGGCATGTGGGGCCCACCTGCTCCGCCCTCCTGCTGGCTGACGTCTCCGCCCTGCTGCCCTTACGGTCCTTAGATGGGGCTCTCGGGCCCTTGCCTCCCCTAGACGTTGTGGCTGGCGAAGTGGGCGAACTCTGCTCCTTGGGGGCAGCCGTGTCAGTCTTCGCACGGCGGCCCTTGTGTTTCCTGGTCCTCTTGCCGGGGGGGGCTGGATGTGTCCTTGCTGCTGATGGAGGTGTCACTGCTGGCAAAGGGTGGACTCCAGAACCCATGCACAACCGAAGTTGGGCTGGTGGTGGCTGTGGTGCTCTTGGGACTCTTTGCAGATGGAGGGGGTAGGTCATCGGAGGGGAAGAGGTCAAGATTAACTTTTTTAGGGCCAAGGTAAAAGGTAGGAGAAGTGGAGATGGAAGTGGAGGAAGAGGATGTGGTTGTAGGAGAGTCAGGTGTGCTGTCATTGGGTGAAGGTGCAGGTGCTGTAGGCTGTTGTGAGGTGGATGTCTGTTGGGTGGGTGTCTGCCTGCGTTTGTGTGTCTTGGAAGGGGTGGTGACAGACACAGTGGGAGAGGACACAGGGGACGTGTAAATGGCAGTGGGGGTGGTGACTGCACGCGTGCAGACTGTACAGGAGGGTGTGGTGGTGATGGAAGCACTGGCTGATGTTGGTGTGCATGCAGGTGTGAGTGGAGACGTCACAGGGAGGGAGATGAGGAGGAGGGGGACACAGGGGTGGTAGTGACTGTTGGCATGTCTGCATCTGTGTGTTGCTTGGGTGAGTGTTTGTGGGATCTGTGGTGCTTGTGTCTGGATGAGCTGCCCTTGGGTGTTGAGGTGTGTGCAGGCTGGTCAGATGGTGTGGATGGGATAGGCAGAGGAACAGGAGACAGAGACAGGCTGGAGGCAGTCAGAAAAGGGAGGCTGGAAACAGGGACAATGGCTGCCGTCAGTGCTGAGGCCAGAGCATTGAACGATCGTTGATGGGCAGCCTGACCCGAATGAATGCCCTCCAGGTAGGCATTGCTCCGATGCACCTCCCTTTCTACCCCCTGGATGGCATTCAAAAGGGTAGTCTGCCCAACAATGAGTGTCCTGAGGAGATCAATGACCTCCTCACTGAGGGCAGCAGGGGTAACAGGGGCAGGGGCTGAGGTGCCTGGGGCGAAGGAGACGCCCGCCTTCCTGGGTGAGCGGGCACGGAGCGTAGGCTGAGGGGCTCCTGGGAGGGCGCTAGGGAGCTCCCTTCCGAGGACGTGTCGCTGTCGCTGCTCTCACCACCGGTCCCCGTCGTGGTGCTCCCCTCGCCCTCCGGCTCACTTGGGCCCTCGGTGTCTGTTCCTGTGCCCACCGGGGCCTTGTGGCTTGCAGCTCCCTCGTGCTCCGATGCCACATCTCCTCCGCCTGATGATGCTAATGCACACATGCACAAGAAGATGAAGAAGAAGGGTGGGGGGAGAAAGAGAATACCTGGTTGAGTGCATGCAATGTCAACACCGTTGGCGGAGAGGACAGACACAGGAGCCGCATGCACTAAGCCGCGCATTCGGGGCACACTACTCAGTACCTCTGACTCGGACAACAGGTCAGGAGACGACAAACGTGCACATGTGTGAGGCTGGACCATCAATAGCTGGACTTGTCACCCTACGGAGGTGGGGGCCGGGAGCACAGGGCCATGCCTAAGGGAGAGGACTACACTACAGAAAGCGCCCTGGCCTAATGTCACCCCCAACCCTCCTCCCCCACCCAGACGCCTCCACTGCGCAGAAAGATAGCTGAATGTGCTGATACTCACCCCTTTGTGTCTGCTGTGATGCTCTCAAGCGCCCATCCAAATCAGGGTAGGCCACCGCCAGGATCCGGGACATCAGGGGGCTCAGGGTACGACTGGCACCCCTCCTAGGTTGAGAGGCCATCCCCAGCAGTGACTCGGCGGTCTTCCTGGTTCCGCGGCGGATGTCCTCCCACCTCTTGCGGCAGTGGGTGCCCCGTCTGACGTGGACCCCCAGGGCCCGGACTTCCTTGGCGATGGCACGCCAAATCCCGACTTTCTGATGGGCGCTGACCTATGTGACATGTACAGGGTGGGAAGGAAATCAACTTACTGCATGTTAGATGTGATTGGCCCCCCCTCCCCAACCTTGCAATATAGCACATGCTCTCATCTGTCGTGCGTTGCACTCCTCATTCGCCCCCCACCCCACCAACTTACATCCACCCCACTCCACACAGGCATCGCCCATTCCATGTTCACCCGGTGTACTCACCTGTTGGTCTGGAGGACCGTAGAGTAACGCATACTGGGGGAGGACCCCATCCACGAGCTTCTCCAACTCTTCAGACGTGAAGGCAGGGGCCCTTTCCCCAGTCGCAGCAGCCATTGTCACTTCCAGACCGAGTTCACAGCAGCACTTGCAGTATAGGTCCTCTCCTGTGGATGATCAGGTCTCGAGTGATTAAGCAGATAGAAAATGGCGGTCACGCCCGCGGCGGTGCGTACCGCGGCGGTGCGTACCGCGACCGCCGGCGCACGTCGTCATTGGCTCCTGAAACCCATAGGCTTCAATGTTATCCAATGCGGCTCCGTATAGTGGTCTTCGACCGCCTACCGCCACGGTGTGCTCCGCCAGCGCAGTGACCTCACATCCCATTGTCCCACTTCACAGGTCAGGCAGCCACCATTTCAAGGGCCCACATGGCATAATTTCTACTGCGACACACAGGCCTAGGCCTGGCATTGCCACACATACACGCCTTTCAATACCTAGATAACCGTGTGCCATGCAAGCAGTGGTGAACGTACCAGTGATTATCTTGACTCTGTGCTCCATGCTGTCCTTCCTAGGCACCGTCCGCTGGGATTTGCGAGGAGAAGGATGAATCCTCGCGTGTACCGACCGCTGGTGGACCTGTCGACAATGGAAGAACGCCACATCATACTACGATACCGACTTGACCGTGCCACTATCCATGAACTGTGTGCCCAGCTGGAGCCAGCCCTGATGTCCCCCATCCGCCAACCCACAGGAATTCCCCCTCTGGTGCAGGTGCTGTCAGTCCTCCATTTTCTTGCAAGTGGCTCATTCCAGACAACAGTGGCCATGTCATCTGGAATGTCTCAGCCAATGTTTTCTAAGGTTTTGTCTAGAGTGTTGTCTGCCCTGACGAAACACATGCGGAGTTACATTATATTCCCTGAGGAGGTTGATTTGCCCACTGTGAAGGGTGATTTTTATGCCCTTGGACATATTCCCAACATAATTGGTGCCATTGATGGGACCCATGTAGCCTTAGTCCCCCCAAAAGACGATGAGCAGGTGTACAGAAACAGGAAGAGTTACCATTCTATGAACGTCCAGGTGGTCTGTTTGGCTGACCAGTACATCTCCCATGTGAATGCAATGTTCCCTGGTTCAGTGCATGACGCGTATGTGATGCGTAATAGCAGCATCCCTTATGTGATGGAACAGCTACAGAGACAACGGGTGTGGCTAATAGGTGACTCTGGTTACCCCAACTTGCCTTGGCTATTGACCCCAGTGAGGAATCCCCGGACCAGGGCTGAGGAACGGTACAATGAGGCCCATGGGCGAACTAGGAGGATCATAGAAAGGACCTTTGGGGTTCTGAAGGCCAGGTTTAGGTATCTGCATATGACAGGGGGATCCCTGATGTACTCACCAAAGAAGGTGTGCCAGATCATCGTGGCCTGCTGTATGCTTCACAATCTGGCATTGCGACGTCAGGTGCCTTTCCTGCAGGAGGATGGTCCAGATGGTGGTGTTGAAGCAGCTGTGGAGCCTGTGGAGAGTGAAGAGGAGGAAGACTCAGAGGACGACCCAGACAACAGGGACAGAATTATCCAACAGTATTTTCAGTGACACACAGGTAAGAATCACACACGCCATTTTAATATTCCTGAATGCCTCGTGCTTCTCAACTTTGTCTATGACCCCCCAGTTCTTTGAAACTGATGTTTGATTCTCCCTTCCCTTTTCAGTGCTGTATGACCCACTGCGTGACTTCTGCTTGGTTAGCCCATGGACTAATGCTTATTGATCTCGGTATGTGTTCAGCACAAAGTTTACAGAACATAATTGATCGGTAATGTGTTTTACATTTGTAAATAATACAGCCTGACTCCAGCATGATTTCAGTGCATTGCGTGATTTATTTTTGGTGCTAGATGATGGTACATGATATTCACACGGTGATGGGTGGGGCTGGAGTAATGTCCATGGCAGAGTCCAGTTCTCAGTCTCACAGGTGCATTGTCCATATGCCTGTGGAAGGATGGAGCAGGGGCAGTTCAAGGTTGGACAGCGTGGCAATGTGGGACAGTGGAATGACTTCAGGGGGGATCTCATGCTGGCGGGGGTCTTGACATCCTACTCTGTCTTTTTTTTGGATCTCAGGGTCCTCTTGCGGGGTGGTTGTTCTTCAGCAGGAGGTGGGGTTCTGGTGGCCTGTCGTTGTGGTGGGGCCTCCTGTCCACTAGCGCCGGCGGAGGTGGTAGGCTGTTCCTGGTCCGGGCTAGTGACAGGGGCCCTGTGTGGTGCCACATGGTCCCGCAACGTGTCTTCTCTCCGGTGGAGGGCCTGGACTATGCTCCCCATGGCGGTAGAGATGTTGGCGAGATGATTGTTGAACCCCATGTAGCGTTCCTCCTGCTGTGCCTGGATCTCCTGGAACCTGGCCAGTACCGTCGCCATCGTCTCTTGTGAGCGGTGGTAGGCTGCCATGATGGTGGTGAGGGCCTCTTGGAGAGTCGGTTCCCTGGGCCTCTCCTCCCCCCCCTGTCGCACAGCAGCCCTCCGAGTTGCCCTGTTTCCCCCGGACTCTGTCCCCTGGACGGTGTACCCACTACCACTGCCCCCAGGTCCCTGTTGTTGTTGGGGTGGTGGGTTAGCCTGGGGGCCCTGTAGTGGCAGACACACCGCTGATTGACCTGTCCTAGAGACAGAGCCATGGGCCCGCTGGGTGGGAGCTGGTCTGTTGTTCCCAGAGGGGGTTGGGTCTGCTGTGGCCTGTGTGTGGGGAAGCGACTGTCCAGAGGTCCCCGATGGTCCGGGCTGGTCATCAGGTTCCAGGTCGACAGAGCTGCTGTCATCACTGGGTGCCTCTTCCGGGGGGGGGGATGGACATTTCTGGACCCTCCTGGCCGGTGTGTTGGCGTTCGGGTCCTGCATGGGGTAAGAGAGTATGGTTATTGTTTCTGTGTGTGCTATTGTGTGCGATTTATGGGTGCCCTTGTCCCCCAGTGCTGTCATTCCCTTGGGGGAGGTGTTGTGGGGGTGTTTGGGGGGGGGGGGTATGTGCAGTGGTCATGCTTAGGTGATGGGTGTCCATAGTTTGTGGTGGCATGCAGGGGTTGGTGTTGGGTGGGTTGTGCTGGGGAGACATTCTCAGGGAGGATGTGTGATGGGGGGTTGGGGGTGAGGGTGGTGGTGGGGGTTGGCATGCTGGGGGGGGGTGAAGTAGTTGAGATTGTACTTACCAGAGTCCATTCCTCTGTGTACTCCAGCGAGGCCATCAGGATGCAGGATGTTTAGTACCTCTTGCTCCCATGCTGTGAATTCGGGTGGTGTGGGTGGGGGTCCCCCGCCAGTCTTCTGCACTGCGATGTTGTGTCGCGAGACCATCGAGCGCACCTTTCCCCGTAAGTCGTTCCAACGTTTGCGGATGTCCTCTCGATTTCTGGGATGCTGTCCCACCGCGTTGACCCTGTCCACGATCCGCTGCCATAGCTCCGCCTTCCTGGCTATAGTGGTGTGCTGCACCTGTGAGCCGAAGAGCTGGGGTTCGACTCTTATGATCTCCTCCACCATGACCCGGAGTTCTTGGTCCGAAAAGCGTGGGTGCCTTTGGGGTGCCATGGGGTGGTGTGGATGAGGTGTGGGGTGGTGTATATGGTGAAGAGTGTGTTGGTGTGTGGTGCTTTGTGCTTCTATGTGGTGTGTGTGATGGTGTAGTGTGCCTCTGTGTGATGTAGCTCTCTATTCTGTGATGTGTCTCTCTCTCCTTCGTCTATGATCTTCAGTCGTAGGGGTTTGTGGGTGATGTGGGTGTGTGTTTTATAGTTGGTTGGATGTGTGGGAGTGTTGTTTGTATGTGTGTCAGGTGTGTGTATTTCAAATTGTCCAATGTGGCTGTGTTTTGGAGCTGTGTGTGTATTTTGAGTGCGGCGGTGTGTACCGCCAATGGAATACCGCGGATGAAAGACCGCCGCGTGGATTCGTGGGTCAGAATGGCATGGGCGTGTTTGTGTTGGCGTGATGGTGGAGGTTTGGTCATCTCCAGTTTCCGCGGCCCGCTGATGAGGCGGCCTTCCTTGGATGTCGGGATTTTGGCGGTTTCGCCGTTGTGGGTCAGAATGACCGTGGTGGTTTACCGCGGCCGCGGCGGTAGAATGGCGGACTTCTGACCGGCGGTAAGGGCCTTTTACCGCCGAGGTCAGAATGACCCCCATTATCTTGTTGTTCAACTTTACCTTAATTAAATGGTTTAGGGCCACTTCTATGTGTGATGCCCAATAGCTAATGAGTTTTAAAGATTAGCCAAGTGTATCTATCTGAGTATGTAGGGTGAGCATACAGGTGGGTTTTTTGTGCCTTGTGTGAAATGTGTCCTAGGACTCCTATGGACCTTGTTTGGCCTGACGAAGTAAGAATCTCACATAGTCTGGGTTTGCTATTGAGTTAGGTGAAAGGTAGCCCAGCTCCAGCAAGGAAGAAAGAGAGACTGAAGATGCCTTTTCTTGGTAGGTATAGCAGCATTGGCTTCGTCATCTTTGGTGACGGAACACATCTGAACTGCATAATTACGGTGATGGATGGAAAGCTTGAATTAACCACTGAAAATCACTAGGGCTTGGGAACTGGAATACAAGCAAGTAGGTGAAAGGTAGCCCAGCTCCAGCAAAGAAGTAAGAGAGACTGAAGATGCCTTTTCTTGGTAGGTATAGCAGCATTAGCTTCGTCATTTTTGGTGATGGAACACATTTGAACTGCATAATTAAGGTGATGGATGGAATGCTTGAATTAACCACTGAAAATCACGAGGGCTTGGGAACTGGAATACAAGCAACCCAAGACCAGCTTGCCCTGATTAGAACACATCAGCCAGGTATACATTGGTTGCTGTGACACAGTGAGCACAAGGCCCACATCTGAGGCTACCCGTCACACTTAGGGCATCAAGTGCAACAAGAACAAGGTAATGACTGGAATGCTTTAATTAATCTCAGCCACTGGCAATTGCTCGGGCTGCATACAAGTCCATCATTTCTTATGCACCATGTCACCTCAGTTTAGACTCAACCATATGCAAATTAGTCTTGACCCTGCTCCAATATGAACAGCCCATCCCAAATTGCCAGGTCAGGTCCTCCTTGAACCCGAACACAAACAACCCAAGACCAGTTTTTCCCTGATTAGGGCTCATCGGTCTGGCATATCCTATTTCCAGTGGTACAGTGAGCACAGGACCCATGCCTGGGCATACTTGTCAAGACTGATTTGCAGATTGCTGGGTCCAACCTGAGGTGGCATGATGGATTTAGGGTGTGGCCAATAGATTGCCATTGGCTGGTATGTATTCAAGCATTCTGTCCATCACTTTATTTTTGATGCCCTAAGTGTGGTGAGTACACCCAACCACTGTCATTACCCGTGACTATGACACTGTAGGTGTTAGACTTGAAAGCAGCCTGTAATGTGGTCTTCCCCAAAACATTTTGCCTTCTTACCTCCTGTTTGCTGGAATTCATATTTGTTGGCTTGAGGACTCTGTGCACTTTACCACTACTAACCAGTGCTAAAGTGCTTGTGCTCACTCCTTTAAACATGGTAAGACTAGCTTACACTCAATTGGAGCATTTAATTTACTTATAGGCCTATGGTACAGTGGAATGCATGTATCCAGGGCTTGTAATTTAAGTGCTGCTACAGACATGCAGCACTATTATGCTACCTACTTAAGTAGCCCTCTAAAACATGCCTCAGGACTGCCAATGCAGCCTGTGTGCAGTTTTAAACTTTCAATTCGACCTCACAAAATGAACCTTTAGGCAAGCCTAAACCCCCCTTTTTAATGTACATAAGTTACCCCTAGGGTAGACCCTAAAGATCCCATAGGGCATGGTGCAGTGTATTTAAAAGGTTGGACATTTACTTTTGAGTTTTACATTTCCTTGTAGTAACTCCGAAACAAACTACTGTGAAGTCTACCTCTCCCATAGAATAACATTGGGTTACACTATTACATTTAGGGGGTCACTACAACCTCGGCGGTCTTTTTACAAGACTGCCAAGGGACCGCCGTGCTGAAGACCGCCAGTGCAGGCGGTTTTCCGCTCGGCGCATTATGACCGCTGGCAGCCCTCCATCCTTTTTCGGACAGAGAGCTGCCAGCAGCCATACTGGCGGTCAGCGGGGAAGTGGAGGTTGCTCCACCTCCACCGCCCCTTCAACAGAACACCGCCCACCGAATTACGTGGCGGAGCTGCCCCCATGGATGTTGTATGTTGTGTGCGTGCATGGGGGTGTGCGTGTGTGTATGTAGAGGGGGTGTGTGAGTGCGTGTATGCATGCGGAAGTGTTGTGTGTTTGGAAATGAGTGCGTGTCTGTCTGTATGTATGTCTGTATGGCTGTGTGCGTGTATGTCTGAATGTGGGTGTGTGCGTATGACTGTGTGTGTGGCTGTTGGCATGTTTGTTGGTGTGTGTGCGGGTATGTGTGTTGGTGGTGCCTGCGTGCGTGTCAGGTGTGAATGTGTAATGTGATGTTAGGGGTAGGGGTGGGGAGGGGGGTCCTGCCACCTTTGGGAATGGCAGGGGTGGTGGGGGTGTCGGGGAAGGACTCGGGGTGGGGGTGGGGGGTGGGGGAGACCCCTATCAGTGCGATAGTGCTCACCACCATGGATTTCATGGTGGTTCCTAACCCCATGAAATCCATGGCGGTCAGCCGGGTCATGATACCGCCGGCGGTATTGTGCCGACTGCCGGGCTGGAGACCCAGGTCTACAGCCCAGCGGTCGTCTCCGCCCTGGCGGTCTGGTCGGAGAAGTGGCAGATGACCATGGCGGTTGATTCCAAAATGTTTACCGCCAGCCTGTTGGCGGTAAGACCGCTGCTTCTCCGCCAACCGCTAGGGTTGTAATGAGGGCCTTAGTGTTAACGTTTCTATGGAGACTAGTAGAATCTTATGCTCAGTCTAAATTTTTTTTATTTAAAATCCTTTGTAATGGTAAAGTTGTATTTTAAGTCACAGTCAGTGTTCCCTGTAAGGTGCGCCCACGTGCACGGACCCAAACTTCCCTTAGCGGGCAATCTCTAATGTGAAGCGCGCACACTTCACACAGAAACCATTTTCAGCTGCTGTTTTTCTAAAAACACGAGCAGCACAGTAACAAGCATGTTGAAAATGCACAAGGAGAAGTGGCAGTGATCTCAGTAGAACAGCAGACCAACGTGGTAAAGGACAGCAGTAGTTTAGCATTTCTCTTCCATGGCAGTGCCTGGGGCTGCAGAGAGTCAAAAGTTGCGAAGCAAGTGGCAGCAGCACATGCCACTTGCTGCATTAGTGCTAGAGATAGGCAGTGGGGGATACATGGGTACACAGGCGGCAGCAGCGGCGCCTCTAAAGAATCTTCTTTCTACGGCAATGGACTAATTGGCATTATTCGGTGTATGGGCATGACGCTTGTCATTGCCTCGGTATGTGCTCAAGATAGCAGCACTTATTTCTTTGAGGGACGTGTTACATTGTGCAAAGTCTTGGTTATAATGTTTTATAAAGTTCGTTCACAGGGCATTTTCTTGTGTTTGCTACCGGGCAGTTGATGTTGAAGGTATTGCTTCTGTTCTTATGGGGCAACCCATTTTCACTTCTGGGGCTGATAATAAACAAAAGATAAAGATCAACCAGCTCACTCTCTCTGCATCACTGCAAAGGCCCAGCTGGCTAATTTACTTTTAGCTCATGTAGGAACAGAGTGCTGAAACGTGTAGCAGTAAACCATGCATCAGAAAAAATATGATGAAGTCTCATCAAATTCAAAACGCACCTTTGTCTAACATGCAGTACTTTGACATTAATAGGTCACATTATATCACTGCACTAAGATGCACTTAATAAAAGTTACAGTTCTCAAACATGATCTTAGAACCATTCCTACCCTGCCCTCCTAATAATGCGGCCTTCAACTGAGAGGCAAGCAAGTTGCCATGTGCACCATGTATGTGGCCCATATACGTGTAGACAGAGCACCATTACAGTCTATTAAATAAAAAACGAGGCACGTATAAACACCTCCTATTCTGATCTCATGCGTTTGAAGCTACTTTCTTATGTGCATAATTTCTATGTTGCTTATGAGGCCCTGGAGAGACAGGCATACTGTTTCTTTCCATGATCCCATCTCATTTGTATCAGTTTGTATTGAAAGGGAAACCTTAAATATGTCAGCTTATGAAACATATTGTTAATGTTGTTATTACCATTAACCTAGAATGGCAGAGGAATTTACTGGGATGCAGAGCACCAATGGCATAGCAAGTATGGCATAAGACCTAGTGCAAGGAAGAAAATGGACCCTTGGCTGCTGCTAGCACTGTAAAATACAAAAACAACAAGTGATGGACGGAATGCTGAACATTGTCAAACACTCACCCCCAGTCATAGATCTGGGTTTAATCCATCGTTCTTTTGCTCACCATGCCACCCCAGTTTGGACCCAGCCATATGCAAATCAGTCTTGACCCTGTTCCTCATGGGAACAGTCCAGACCGAACTGCCAAGCCAGGTCCTCACTGGACCGGAAACAAGCATCCTGGGACCGGTTTCGGGGTTTCACCCCTCATCAGCCAGGCTAGCTTGAATCCAGTGGCATGGGAAGCACGGGACCCACGTCTGGGCATACCCTTCCCACTTAGGGCAACAAAGCAAAAACAACAAGTGATGGACGGAATGCTGAACATTGTCAAACACTCACCCCCAGTCATAGATCTGGGTTTAATCCATCGTTCTTTTGCTCACCATGCCTCCCCAGTTTGGACCCAGCCATATGCAAATCAGTCTTGACCCTGTTCCTCATGGGAACAGTCCAGACCGCACTGCCAAGCCAGGTCCTCACTGGACCGGAAACAAGCATCCCGGAATGCTGAACATTGTCAAACACTCACCCCCGGTCTCAGATCTGGGTTTAATCCATCGTTCTTTTGCTCAAAACGCCACCCCAGTTTGGACCCAGCCATATACAAATCAGTTTTGACCCTGTTCCTCATGGGAACAGTCCAGCCCAAACTGCCAAGCCAGGTCCTTACTGGACCAGGAACAAGCATCCTGGGACCAGTTTCAAGGTTTCATCCTTCATCAGCCAGGCTAGCTTGAATCCAGTGGCACAATGAACAAGGGACCCATGTCTGAGCATACCCTTCCCACTTAGGGCAACTTTAGGAACACAAAAGGATGATGGACGGAGTGCTGTACAATGCAAACACTCACCCCCCAGTCACAGATCTGGGTTTAATCCATCGTTCTTTTGCTCACCATGCCACCCCAGTTTGGACCCAGCCATATGCAAATCAGTCTTGAGCCTGTTCCTCATGGGAACAGTCCAGCCCGAACTACCAAGCCAGGTCCTCACTGGACCAGAAACAAGCATCCTGGGACCAGTTTCAGGGTTTCCCCCTTCATCAGCCAGGCTAGCTTGAATCCAGTGGCACTGTGAGCAAGGGACCCACGGCTGGGCATACCTTTCCCACTTAGGGCAACTTTAGCAACACACCCCCAGACTTAAGACACTTTATATCACTTTTCAGTGATATCTCAACATATCCGTATGCACTTTTAATCGTTTCGACCTAGATTTATCCAGATAAATATTATATATTTTTCTAAACACTGTGTGGTGTATTTTTGTGGTGCTATATGGTGTTAGTGTATGATTTATTGCACAAATACTTAACACATTGCCTTATAAGTTAAGACTGACTGCTCATTGCCAAGCTACCAGAGAGTGGGCACAGGATAATTTTGATTGTGTGTGACTTACCCTGACTAGAGTGAGGATCCTTGCAACCTGACTGCCAACCAAAGACCCCATTTCTAACAACATGCTTGCTGGTCCACCCAAGGTGCATTGCGAGTGGGCCTGACTTTGTGGTAGCTCCAGCTACATTCTTCTTAAAGCAGCAAATCCAGGTCAGCAGGACCTTTCAGGTAGGGCATCCAGCCTCATGGAGTCCTCGTACGCCACAGCCTGCAGCTTTGTCCCACTGGTGATTTTTGACTTCCATAAAGGTAACAAAGCCCAAACTTAGAAATCTTCTCCACAGCTTCATCCAGAATCTCTCTGATGATGAAGCTTCTTCCTCAGACCCCGCCGGCTGCCTTGCCCCATTGAATTTAACCTTCTCAGAGAGTTTTCTTGAAAATTCTCCTATGTCCGATGGTAAGCCAAGACTGGGCCCAATCCCATTTGCATATCCAAACATCGCTTCATCATGGTCGGCCATAACTTTTGAATTTGCCATGGTCTTGCATTACAAGATGCCTGTGGTTGGTGCTGTGATCACTTAGGCACAATGTTTTGCTATTTTACACTACAAACAAACAACAAACAAATAACATTTATAAAGCGCGCTACTCACCCGTGAGGGTCTCAAGGCGCTAGGGGAGGGGGGTTACTGCTGCTCGAAGAGCCAGGTTTTGAGCTGCCTCCGGAATGCGAGGTGGTCCTGGGTGGTCCTGAGGTTGGCGGGGAGGGAGTTCCATGTCTTGGCCGCCAGGTAGGAGAAGGATTTCCCACCTGCCGTAGTGCGGCAGATGTGAGGGACCGCGGCGAGTGCGAGGTTGGCGGAGCAAAGTTGACGGGTGGGTGAGTAGAAACTGAGGCGACGGTTGAGGTATTCGGGTCCCTTGTTGTGGAGGGCTTTGTGTGCGTGGGTGAGGAGCCGGAAGGTGATCCTTTTGTTGACGGGAAGTCAGTGCAGGTGTCTCAGGTGGGCGGAGATGTGGCTGTTGCGGGGCATGTTGAGGATGAGGCGGGCGGAGGCGTTTTGTATTCGCTGAAGACGTTTTTGGAGTTTTGTGGTGGTTCCTGCATATAGGGTGTTTCCGTAGTCAAGGCGGCTTGTGACGAGGGCGTGGGTCACCGTTTTTCTGGTGTCGGCGGGGATCCAGCGGAAGATCTTTCGGAGCATGCGGAGAGTGAGGAAGCAGGAAGATGATACAGCGTTGACTTGTTTGGTCATGGTGAGAAGTGGGTCCAGGATGAATCCGAGATTGCGTGCGTGGTCTGAGGGGGTTGTTGCGGTGCCAAGGGCTGTGGGCCACCAAGAGTTGTCCCAAGCGGACGGGGTGTTTCCGAGGATGAGGACTTCTGTTTTGTCTGAGTTCAGTTTCAGACGGCTGAATTTCATCCATTCTGCAACATCTTTCATTCCATCTTGCAGGTTGGTCTTGGCGTTGGTGGGGTCCTTGGTGAGGGAAAGTATCAGCTGAGTGTCATCGGCGTAGGAGGTGATGTTGATGCTGTGTTTGCGTACGATATCGGCGAGGGGGCTCATGTTAGACATTGAAGAGCGTCGGGCTGAGCGAGGAGCCTTGTGGGACACCGCAGATGATCTCGGAGGGGTCTGAGCGGAACGGAGGCAGGTAGAGTCTTTGGGAGCGGTTAGAGAGGAAAGACGTGATCCAGTCCAGGGCCTGTCCTTGGATACCGGTGGAGCGGAGGCGGGATATTAGGGTTCGGTGGCAGACGGTGTCAAATGCCGCCGAGAGGTCGAGGAGGATGAGGGCGACTGTTTCTCCGTTGTCCATCAGAGTTCTGATGTCATCTGTGACTGCGATGAGGGCGGTTTCTGTGCTGTGGTTGGCTCGGAATCAGGACTGGGAGGGGTTGAGTAGGTTGTTGTCTTCAAGGAAGTTGGTCAGTTGCTTGTTGACGGTCTTCTCGATGACTTTGGCAGGGAAGGGGAGGAGCTAAAACATTTTCTCTATTTTTCTGAATTTGTGTGGGATTTTTACTGTGTTAAGTTATGCATAAATACTTTACACGTTGCCTCGAAGTAATGCCCAACTGCTTTTGTGTCAAGCTTTTGTGTCAAGCACAGAATAACAACTTATTGAAGTTCACATTTACAAGGATTGTGGTTGTTGTCTGAAAACGGATCAATCCCCCTCAACGAAAAACCCAATTTCTTACAGTAGGAGGTTGTTTGCTTTACAAATTCAGCATCTGCATCTTTACTGCTGAGCCTGGAATTTTGAGAAGCCATTTAATTGCCAATGCACTGTTGTATGCTCCCCTCATAAATACTGCTCTCTCTTTCTCTCTATATCCCTCTCTCCCTCTATATCAAGGTAGACTTGCTGTTATGTTCCGCTCAGTGGTGTTTCATTTTTATCTTGAATTTTGGCTGCTGACTCATCTCCTTGACTTGCTCCAAGTAGCAAGATGGCTTTTCGAATTCTGAACAATGGGTATGATGTGTCTGTTTTAATTGTTTCATCTCCTTTTGTCCATTGATTTGCAGTATGCTTAGCATTGTTCATAGGCACAACATTCTGATGAATGAGTAAAAAAGCCTCCATAGTTATTGCTTTCTTTTCATGTATGTTTTAGAAAATAAATGAAGAGAGGAGAAGTATTGTTATCTTTCTGCATTTATCTGTAGAATCTGTAAGAGGAAAACAGGGAACCTTAATTAATGCTCAACATATTGACAATTACTATCTTAATAGAATACTGTGGTATTTCACAAAAGAGTAAGGGAACAAAATAAATATATGGTTTCCATTTTTCCACTTTCTTTTCAATTTTGTATTGGAAAAGAGATTTTACCTATCGACCTGACCATTTTTATAATGCTGATGTGTGGTTGTAAGCTAGGGCTACATCTACGAAACATAAGAATTGCCAGTTGGAAATAGCGACTCAATGCGAATCGCTATTTCCGACTCGCAAAACGTGATGTGAGAACAAATCGCAATTCCATTTTGCAAATCGGTGCTGAGTCGAGTCCTAAGTTGCACATGGGTGTGTCACAGAGTCGCAAATTGCGACTGTGTCGCAATTTGTGAACGGGTGCAAAAAAAAAAGAGAAAACACACTTTGTGGTGCGGTTTGATGACATCAGACCCAGGAAGTACCCCCCACGGAGCTGGGAGGAGTCTAGCCAGCACAGACAGCAGAGGCACACCCAGCTCAGAGGAGCAACTGCAGCCATGGCAAACTAAGGAGGCAACCACTGCAGGGAGGAAGAGAAAACTCAAATTCTCTGATAAGGAGCTGGAGGTCCTGACTGAGAAGTGCTGCCTACACCATGAGGTCCTGTTTGGCAAGGCAGCAATGAGTGTTCCTGACACACGAAAATGAAACTCTGACTGGTCATACAGAGCAAGACCAATGCGATAGGAGTCAGCCATCGCACCATAGAGGAGGTTCACAAAAGGTGGTACGACCTCAGGTCTAGAACCAAAGAAAGGGTGGCAGAGCGGATGAGGGAGGCGCACGGAACAGGTGGAGGACCATCCACAGTACCATCTCCTCCAGCTATAGAGAGCATGGTGGAGACCACTCTGGAACAGAGGCTGTTGTAGGAATTGGGGACCTGGACAGTTCAGCACCTGGAACCTCCAAAAGTAAGTAGCAAATCTCACTTAATTACACTATCCAAGGAACCATGCACACAACCACAGTCCAAAAAAGCATGCATTATCCAAATTTGTTCCATGCCTATATTGCAACCTCAAGGACAGTGCATTATGAGCAACGTAGTACAGTAGTCCAACTGTTTAGGAATCTTTATTTTGATACGCCACACATCAGAAATGCACTGACAGTGTATCCCCTGTGTCCCACAGGTCTGCCTCAAGTATACGCCGATGACCCTAGAGTGCAGGGAGATGAAGATGCCACCATGACAGCAGACAAGGCGGTCAGCATTTCTGCAGGGGAGTGCAGTACCACACCAATTGTCCACCATGCACGTGAGACCACCGAAGAGACAGATGTGGACACTGAGACAGGAAACCTGACACCGGGGCCACAGATGGGTGTGAGTCGGCCACTTTGAGCAGCCAGGTCTGGGCAGAGAGGGCATCGTCAAACACAGGCTGCAGGTAAGGAGGATGTCACAAGTGAACAATTCCTTGGACTAGAGGCATCCCTACTGAGCAGTCACTGCCTGCAAAATAAACAAATGTGGTTGATGAACCGGAACCTGCACAAACTGCAACAGACCCTCACACATGGATTTGCCTATTTTGAAACACAATTTACCAACCTGAACAACAACATGGTAAACCTCACCACTGCCATCAATGACCTGTGTAAGGAAATGGTTGCAGATCGGGCCCATGCGAGGCGCAGAGAGCGCAATACTGCTTCACGTTTGGACCGGCTCAGTCAGTCCATTGGCCGCCTAGCCACCACAACTACATGCCTGTCAAGGCGCACTGTTACGCTACAGGTGGAACTAGGCCATTTTGCTGGAGATGTGGCAAGGGGACTAGGGCGCATCAGTGCTGCAGTTGACCTCATACAGACCTCCAAGGCACCAAGGGGTATTGGTGACACCCCTCAGGACAGTGAGGACATCTCAAGCGTGAGCAGCGTTTCTGCCTCAGATGCACGCATCCTGTGTAGTAGCAGTGCCCGCCAAACATCAGGGGACCAACCAAGCATGGGCCATGGTGGGCGTAGCCATAGGGTGTGATGTTGTCTACCTGGGATTAGCCTGAGGCACATGATATTACTGTGTCAGACTTTGTTACATTTTACTTCTTTACTGCTAGCTAAACATCAACAATTCAATAATACACTGCTGACATTAAAGGAATGTTTTTGTTGCACAACCTGGCCATGTGTGTCGTACATCTCTGAGTGATGTAACGGTTGCCACGTACCTGCCAAAGTAGTGAGTTGCAATGTGGTCCCGTCACCGTCTGCCCTGCAGTGCGATGCTACTATCCACAGGCTGTCGTTGTGGTGGCTCTTGCTCCTCATCCTCCAAATCTGTGTCATCTAGGGTGAGATGTAGCCCACGTCTGGTTGCTATGTTGTGTAGGATGGCACATGTCGCCACAATTTTGCATGCAGTCTCTGGGGCATACTGGAATGCACCTCCACTTTTGTGCAGGCATCGAAAACGTGACTTTAACATGCCAAAGGTCCTCTCAATGACGGTTCTGCTTCGCCGATGTCCAATGTTGTAGCGCCTCTCATTCTAATTGGCAGGTGTTAGATATGGGGTGAGTATCCATGGCCTCAGAGCATATGCACCGTCACCTGTGGAACAAAACAGCACATATGAGCATGGCTTCACATGGTTATGCAGTGACATGTAGTTATGACATCGGTGTGTACAGCACCTAATACATAATCTTCACCAAACTCCCCATGTTCTAGGCGTCGGTGTATATCACTGTGCCTGAATATGCATGCATTGTGTGTGCTCCCTGGAAATTTTGCCACTATATCAGGTATTACATTATGGGCATCACATACCACCTGAATGTTGAGTGAGTGGGTACATTTCCTATTGCGCAACACATATTCCAGATTTGCAGGTGGGCAAATGGGTATATGTGTCCCGTACACACATCCTATTACATAGCGAAAGTTTGCAATTCTGTAGAAGTCCAATTTGGTGTTGTGTATTTCCTCCTCATTCCTGGGTAGGTATGTATCTGGAGATGTGTGTGAATATGGCATCTAAGAACCGTGTAAACAATCGTGACAGGGCACTTTGGGACACCCCACCCGCAACTGCAATCACCCCCTGGTAGCTACCCAAGGCCAAGAGGTGCAGTGAGCAGAGCACCTGCACATGTGTGGGGATGGAGCAGCTGCGCAAGGGCTGGAGTTCTAGCTGAGGTTTCATCAGTTCAATAATCTCTGCCATAACTGCGCTGCTCAGTCTGTGTTTGTCATATATTTCCTCCTCCTCAAGTGACCACTTCTGCGGCCACTGTAGCCCAGATGGCTCATGAGGATATGCAGGCTACACCCCAGCTCCCTTTGTGTCACTGTCTAGAGGGCATTCACAAACAACCCAACTGTCAGTCTGACCCAGACAGGGAATACGCAGGCAGGCAGAGTCAAAGAATGGTTTAAGCAAGAAAATGCCCACTTTCTAAAAGTGGCATTTTCAAACAGACAATTTAAAACTAACTTTACCAAAACTGTATTTTTAAATTGTGAGTTCAGAGACCTCAAACTCCATATGTCCATCTGCTCCCAAATGGAAACTACATTTAAAAGATATTTTAAGGCATCCCCCATGTTAACTTATGAGAGAGATAGGCCTTGCAACAGTGAAAAACAAGGTTGGCATACTTCACTGTAAGGACATGTAAAACACATAAGGACATGTCACACTTTTAACATACACTGCACCCTGCCCATGGGACTACCTAGGGCCTACTTTTGTGGTGCCTTACATTTATATAAAGGGAAGGTTTGAGCCTTGCAAGTGAGTACACTTGCTAGGTCAAATTGACAGTTTAAAACTGCACACACAGATACTGCAGTGGCTGGTCTGAGCCATGTTTACAGGGCTACTCATGTGGGTGGCACAACCAGTGCTGCAGGCCCACTAGAAGCATTTAATTTACAGGCTTTTGGCACTTAGAGTGCACTTTACTAGGGACTTACTGGTAAATTAGGTATGCCGATCATGACAAATCCAATTAAACATACAGTGTACACAGGGAGCACTGGCACTTTAGTGCTGGTCAGCAGTAGTAAAATGCCCAGAGTAAAAAAAAAACTGTGAAAAAAGAGTCCAGCACACAGTCAAAACATGGGAAGCAGAGGCAAAAAAGACAGGGGAGACCACACCAAGGATGCCAGGTCTAACAACCTTGTTGTAAATAATTAGAATTGGTAATTACAAAAAAAATATACATCACTATCACTGTAGAGAGGCCAAGGATTGGATATGTATGTGCTTTGAACACTATTTTGGCACACTGGCTCACACTACCTTCAACTCTCAATCATATTCCATTACGTACACACTCCTATACCCAGAACCCAGAACCCACTCAGACACCTAAATCTGACGCCATTCACCATGTACCATACAAACACTGGAAAACCTAATAGCACCACCTCTTACTGACGAGACCTCCTCTCTTTGTTAATATTCAGTGAGTAAATTCCAAGTAAAACTAAAGCAAACTAAAACAAAAAGAGTTTACAAATGTTAAAAAATTCAAAGTCTTTGCTTACGTATAATTATGTATTGTATACACAGTAACATTTTGCTTAAACCAGTGCAAAGCACTTAGGGCCAGATGTAGCAAGCATTTTGCATGGTGCAAACTGCGAAAATCGCAGTTTGTGCCACGCAAAATGCCTATCGCGATGCACATTCACAATTTGCGAGTCGGTACGGACTCGCAAATTGTGAATGCGACTCGCAAATAGGAAGGGGTGTCCCCTTCCTATTTGCGACTCGCATCGCTATGCTAAATTGCTTTGTGACCGAGAATGCGGTCGCAAAGCAATTCGCAGTTAGTTACCACCAGGGTCACACTGGTGGTAACCCATTCGCAAAAGGGAAGGGTCCCCATGGGACCCCTTCCCCTATGTGAATGTTGCCCAAAATGTTTTTTCAGAGCAGGCAGTGGTCCAATGGACCACTGCCTACTCTGAAAAAACGAAACCAAATGGTTTCGGTATTTTTTTTATTTTGCAACTTGTTTTCCTTTAAGGAATACGGGCTGCAAAAGAAAAATAAACTGCTTTATTTAAAAAGCAGTCACAGACATGGAGGTCTGCTGTCTTCAGCAGGCCACCATCCCTGTGAGTGCAGGGACTTGCTATGGGGTCTCAAAATGCGACCCACCTCATTACTATTAATGATGTGGGTCTTTGTGACCCCATAGCGAATCGCAGACGGTGTCTGAGACACCGTTCTGCATCCGATTTTGTGAATCGGAAATTGCGAGTCTCACCAACTCGCAATTTCCGATTCGCAAAATCGGAACTACCTACATCTGGCCCTTAGGTCCCAAAGGAGTGTCATAACGACGCTGCTGCTACTGTTGTGGAGGAGGAGGGGTTGACCCAGGGCCGGGAGCCCTTTAAATTCAACAACTGCGCTCCCGCTCGCGGGACGCGCACGATGCTGCTGCTACTGTTGTGGAGGAGGAGGGGTTGACCCAGGGCTGGGAGCCCTTTAAATTCAACAACTGCGCTCCCGCTCGCGGGACACGCACGACGCTGCTGCTACTGTTGTGGAGGAGGAGGGGTTGACCCAGGGCCGGGAGCCCTTAAAATTCAACAACTGCGCTCCCGATCGCGGGACGCGCACGACGCTGCTGCTACTGTTGTGGAGGAGGAGGGGTTGACCCAGGGCCGGGAGCCCTTTAAATTCAACAACTGCGCTCCCGCTCGCGGGACGCGCACGACGCTGCTGCCACTGTTGTGGAGGAGGAGGGGTTGACCCAGGGCCAGGATCCCTTTAAATTCAACAACTGCGCTCCTGCTCGAGGGACGCGCGCGGGGCGCGCCCGGGCAAACCCCGGGCCAAGGGCGGGCCCGTCATTGCCAGGAAGAGGCAGGGCAGGGCCCCCCCGATATCCCTCTATATCCCCCTATAGATTTTGGATTTTGTTTTAGGCACTCCATAGACGTCTGGCTGCCTGAAGATATTGTGGGGCTGCTGTGACCGGAGCTGGGCAGCAGGAGGAGGGCTGCCACAGGAGACTTTCGCGCTCCTGCTCGCCGGGCACCCCCCTCTGAGTTCTACGGTTCAGGAGGTCCCCGAGTATCCGGCACCAAGTAAGACTTGCTAACCGAGCAGTTTTTATTTTTATACCTTATACTGCCATACTCCGTTTGTGTATTACTCTTATCGGATTGGATTGGGCCAAATTTTGGCGCTTTGCCCCACTATCATTTGAAAGATGATGGGTAAAAGGAAGAACACCACACTTGGGGCTGAAGGAACACATGCTGCGCCTGTTCAATCTTCAATAACTAGTTACTTATCTTCAGTTATTGGGGCCATTGAAACTGAAATTGTTCAAGTAGAAGAAAGTATTGGGGTGGCTAATAACTTGACTCAAAGAGCCTTTTTAGAACCTATGACTTATACACAGTTTGTAGACTCTTTAACTGCCCCCCATAATTCTGATTCGCTTCTGTCTGAAGACAATGCTAACGTCTTGCACTCCTTACAGTCCTCTAATGTAGCTAACACTGAACATTTAGCTGACATTCCCCCTCCCCCAAAAAAAAGGAAAGCTGGGGGACATCGCAAATGTACTAAGTTGCTAAAACAATCATCGAAGGCTAAGGGACTTATTTCTCCATCATTGGTCGCTCCGGCTGAACTTCTTTCTAAGACAAATCTATCATTTGGCGAATTTGGCTCAGATTGTAGGAATTCAAGAGATACAATTTGACTAATTTGGACTCAATCCTCAAACCCCTTTTTGTGGCTTTAGAGGAGAGATTAACACTGTTAATTAATTCTAAATTTGAGCAGCTACAAGAATCTGTTTTTAAAAAAAAATTCTCAGCAGTCTACTATAAAAACTGGTATAACTTCCACTTCTTCTACTTGGAAATTGCTGTCTGATCCCAAACCCTCACAGCAGGTTAATTGCTCATCGAATCATAATCAATTCTCGTCTCACTGTATATCTACTTGTGGCTCCCATGATGATTCATTAATCGATCCCTTGCCCACTTTGACTGGTGGTGTGACTGCCTTATTGAAGCCTGATACAGTTTTCAAGCCTAGATCTCTTTTCAGTACAAAGGAGGTTCTACAGCTTCCACCGGATAGCTTGCCTTATGTTTTAGTTCTAGCTAACGTGCCCCCTCTTGATCGTACCCAGAAGGAAGATACTCACGCTCTAATAAGGAAATGTGCACACTGGATGAGCCGAAAACTTAGATATCAAGAGGATCTAAATAATAGAATAATTATGGCAAGAAGGGTGAAGTGGGTAGGTTTGTCTAAAAAAGTACACAAAGGTGATAGTATAGTGATCAATTTTGCAAATTCTCACTTTGTTAACTATTTGCTTGCGACTCTACCATCGTGTGCGAAAGGGGATGGTGGGATCAAAATTGATCCATTAAGCTTTTTTTATGGGCCGACCACTCTATCACTTCCTTTTACGAAGGTTTCCCATGGACAAAGTATAGTTCTGTCAAAGGTACCTTCATGGAACCCCACCGTCGATCCTGAGGGCAACCAAAATCAGTCCTCCCTTGATGCAATTGATTGACAAATGGAGGGGTTGGGGTTTCTAAATGATACTATACAGGAAAACGAGTTTGCTGGCGGGCATACACTTTTGGAATCGCCTACAGGGTCTGATGAGCCAGCTAGCTTTTCACAGAATATAACAGATATAGCCATAATTAAGGGGCCTGTGATAATGTCCCAGCAAAGTAATGAATTTTTATCGTTAATTAGTTGGAACATTGCTGGGCTCCGTTCTAAAACTGAAAACTTAGAATGGTTGGAGTTTGTATCCACATTTGATATTATTTGTCTTCAAGAAACTTGGCATATGGCACCCTTTTATTTAGATGGCTACTATTCTGTGTCCCAGCCAGCTCTTCCATCTAGAGCGGGCAGAGCAAGTGGCGGGCTCCTGGTACCTGTGTCATTATAACTTCCAAAAATCGAGGTTTTTTGATCTGGTCCTCTGCTTTTTTCTTGGTGGTTTTATTATAAATGACCGGGCGGAAAGACATCTTACTCTTAAATTTTTATAATAATATTCCGAGTACCACCCTGCCAGGAAGCCTCGAAGAGCTTACAGATTTGTTAGACTCTGCTGGAAAACTCCAGGACAGGGAATTTGATATGGTTTGGGTTGGAGATTTCAATATTCAATTGTGCAATCATGAATGACCTCATCTGTGTGGTGCTTCCACAGAAGGCAGAGAGTCACTCACTCATTTTACCCACTCTAATTTAGGTAATGCCTTGAATACCCTTATCTATAAATTTGATCTCGCTTTTGCAAGGGATATGACAAACAGTCGGAGAAGGGAAATACCCACCTATACAGGGAGCACGAATGGCAGCATTATTGATTTTATCCTTATTTGTCCTTCACTTTCACGTTCAATGGTGGATTTTAAAATTAAATCTCATTGTGCCAGTGACCATAATCCCTTGAGCATAAAATTAGCTCTTAAAACTAGGGAAATTTTACCTAGAATAGTACATAAAGGTAAAGAGGTTTCTAAAAGAAATTCTGGCCCCCGTATGAGATGGGAGAGAGTAAACCCAAATACTTTTCATGAGGTCCTCTAAATTCAAAATAAGGTCCACATTAATACTTGTTTGTCCCTGCAATCCACTTGCGACCATCTTATAACTGCTTTTGAGTCTTTAAGCTGTGCTATTTCTGAGGCACTGAAGTGTGCCCAACATTTTAAAGGCGTACAACCTCAACGGTGGTTCAATTCGGCCTGTACGGCTGCCCATAGAGATCTAAAGACAGCTATTAAAACTATTCCATTCAGCCGCGATTTAGTTAAACAGGCTAGGGGCCGATATAAGTCTCTTAAGGAAAGAAAGAATGAAATACGCACTAGCGCTTGGGAAGATCTCATGGCAGGCACGGAACTGCGGGACCCCTCTCAATTTTGGAAGGTGGTTAATCATCCATATTTTTCAGGGCAGGCAAATAGGGAGGATGACTGTCTGATACCAGAGGGGATCTGGGTAGAACATTTCTCAACTGTATTTCAGTCTGTAAATAATTCTAATTATGGTGTGGAGGCATATGCCCTCCCACGTTCGGCCACTCCCATTCCAATCAAGAGTGGTATCTTACTTGAGGCATATGAGATCAGTGCAGCAAGAAATAAAATGAAAATAAGGAAAGCCCCCGGCCCCGATGGGGTTCCAGTGGACTTATTTAAATCTTTGCCTGATTTGTGGGTTCCACTAATCACAAATGTTTTGAATAGTGCTATTCAAAGTGCTATTCCTTCCTCCGTTTAACGGCAATACTTGTCCCGATATTTAAAAAGGGTAATAGGCTTGACCCCTTTTGCTATAGACCCATCTCTCTAATAGACTCCACGGCAAAGATTCTGGGGAGCATCATTTTGACCCGGCTTGAGGAGTGGGTTGCAAGGACAAACATTCTATCACAAATTCAAAATGGGTTTAGGCCTGGATTAGGCACAGTGGATCAGGCCCTAAACTTACATCTTATTCTTAGCAAATATGTTATTGCAAAAAGGGAGTCTAAACACTTAGCCTTTATAGATCTGTCCAGTGCATTTGATATGGTGAACAGAGCAAAATTGTGGGAAATAATGGACACAATGGGGATCGAGCAAGATCTGTTGGATTTGATTAAACGCCTATATTCTGACCTTACTATTATAATTCAGTTTGGACAACATGGCAAAAGATCCCATTCTCTTGCATCCAATCGGGGGCTTAGACAGGGCTGCACTTTGGCACCTTTTTTATTTCTGTTGTACATAAATGGCTTGTATAGTTATTTAGCCCAAAATGGTAAGGATTTCCCAAGGATGAGTTTTAGACAATTGCCGATTTTATTATATGCCGACGACGCCGTTTTAATTGCTCGCACGGCCAATGGCCTACAGATCCTTTTGTATCTTTTTTTAACGCATACTCAAGAGCTTGATTTGAAAGTTAATTTTAAAAAGTCACATGTTATGATTTGCGGCCCTAAAAACACACGTACCAAATGTTTTATAATGGGGGGAAATGCTCTAACAAAGGTAAAAGACTTTTGTCATCTAGGTCTGTACCTAAGTACCACTCTGTCATGGAAATTTCATTTGAATTTTAAGCTCCAACAACTGGAAAGAAATGTTGAAGCAAGCTTCCACTTTGCCCGTAGATTAGGGCATAGACCGGTTCACCAGATCATCACGCTCTATAAATCCAAATGTGTTTTGGCGGCGACTTATTGGAGTGGCCTCTGGGGATATACCAGTTCAAGTATAGTACAACTGGCAGAGAATATATTTCTCCATCGGCTACTTATGGTGCCCAAGAACGTAGCAAATATTATATGCCATGAAGAGTTGGGAATCCGTTACATTACAGACTTGATAGATATCGCCCCACTTCTGTTATGGATAAATGTATGGTTAAATCTGGCGGCCATTCTAACACATGATTGTATAAAAGACTGTGGGGGTCATTCTGACCTCGGCGGTAAAAGGCCCTTACCGCCGGTCAGAAGTCCGCCATTCTACCGCCGCGGTCGCGGTAAACCGCCACGGTCATTCTGACCACCAACTGTGAAACCGCCAACAATCCGACATCCAAGGAAGGCCGCCTCACCAGCGGGCCGCTTAAAACTGGAGAGGACCAAACCTCCACCGTCACGCCAACACAAACACGCCCATGCCATTCTGACCCACGAATCCACGCGGCGGTCTTTCAACCGCGGTATTCCATTGGCGGTACACACTGCCGCGCTCAAAATACACACACAGCTTCAAAACACAGCCACATTGGACAATTTGAAATACACACACCTGAGACACATACAAACAACACTCCCACACATCCAATCAACTATAAAACACACACCCACATCACCCACAAACCCCCACTAGTTGGAAATCGGAGAGAAGGCAAGAGAGAAAGAGATAGAGAGAGCGAGCACAGCAACAGAAAACCCAAACAAACACAGGAACCCAACTTCATCACCCACACCACATCTACGCACACATCACCACATATCACCACGCACATCACCACAAACACCACCCCACACCTCATCCACACCACCCCATGGCACCCCAAAGACACCCCAGGTTCTCGGACCAAGAACTCATGGTCATGGTGGAGGAAATGATAAGGGTTGAGCCCCAGCTCTTCGGCACACAGGTGCAGCACACCACTATAGCAAGGAAGGCTGAGCTATGGCAAAGGATCGTAGACAGGGTCAACGCTGTGGGACAGCATCCCAGAAATCGGGAAGATATCAGAAAGCGATGGAACGACCTACGGGGGAAGGTGCGCTCGATGGTGTCGCGACACAACGTCGCTGTGCAGAAGACTGGCGGCGGACCCCCACCCACTCCACCCCAATTCACAGCATGGGAGCAAGAGGTGGTGAACATCCTGCATCCTGATGGCCTCGCTGGAGTACACGGAGGAATGGACTCTGGTAAGTCGAATCTCAACTACTTCCCACCACCAAAGCATGACCATTGCACATACCCATACACCCCCCCCCCCACCACCCTCACAACACCTCCCACAAGGGAATGCCAGCACTGGGGGCCAAGGGCACTCAAAATGCACGCCATGGCACACACCGAAACAATAACCATACTCCTTTACCCCTGCAGGGCCCGAACGCCAACACACCGCCACGGAGGGTCCAGATTTGTCCATCCCACCCCCAGAACAGGCCCCCAGCGAGGACAGCAGCTCTGTCGACCTAATACCTGATGACCAGCCCGGACCATCGGGGACCTCTGGACAGTCGGTTCCCCACACACAGACACAGGCCACAGCAGAGCCAACCCCCTCTGGGAACACAAGCACAGCTCCCACCCAGCGGGCCCATGCCTCTGTCTCGTGGATGCGTCAATCAGTGGTGTGTCCGCCACTACAGGGCACCCAGGCTGACCCAACACCCCAACAACAACAGGGACCTGGGGGCAGTGGTAGTGGGCACACCGTCCAGGGGACAGAGGCCCGGGGAAACAGGGCAACTGGGAGGGCTGCTGTGCGACAGGGGGGGGAGGACAGGCCCAGGGAACCGACTCTCCAAGAGGCCCTCACCACCATCATGGGAGCATACCATCACTCCCAGGAGACGATGCCGACGGTACTGGCCAGGTTCACCGAGATCAAGGCACAGCAGGAGGAACGGTACATGGGGTTCAGCAATGAACTCAGGAACATCGCTACCGCTATGGGGACCATAGTCCAGGCCCTCAACCGGATAGAAACCACATTGCGGGACCATGTGGCACCACAAAGGGCCCCTGTCACTAGCCAGGAACAGCCTACCACCTCCGCCGGCGCTAGTGGTCAGGAGGCCCCCACAGAACGACAGGCCACCAGAACCCCAACTCCTGCTGAAGAACAACCATCCCGCAAGAGGAACCTGAGATCTCAAAGGAAGACAGAGTAGGATGCCAAGACCCCCGCCAGCCTAATATCCCCCCGGATGTCATTCCACTGTCCCACAGTGTCACCCTGTCCAACCTTGAACTGCCCCTGCTCCATCCTTCCACAGGCATATGGACAATGCACCTGTGCAACCGAGAACTGGACTCTGCCATGGACATAACTCCACCCTCACCCACACCGTTTTAATATCATGTACCAATATCTAGCACTAAAAATAAATCACTCATTGCACTGAAATCATTCTGGAGTCAGCCTGTATTATTTACAAATGTATAACACATCACTGATCAATAATGTTCTGTTATTTTTGTGATGACAACATACCGATGTCAATAAGCATTAGTCCATGGGCTAACCAAGCAGAAGTCACGCAGTGGGTCATACAGCACTGAAAAGGGAAGGGAAAATCAAACATCAGTTTGAAAGAAGTGGGGGGAAATACACAAAGTAAAGATGCAGGGGGCTTTCAGTAAATGTTAAATGGCGTGGGTGATTCTTACGTGGGTGCTACTGAAAATACTGTTGGATAACTCTGTCCCTGTTGTCTGGGTCGTCCTCTTAGTCTTCCTCCTCTTCACTCTCCGCAGGCTCCACAGCTGCTTCAACACCACCATCTGGACCATCCTCCTGCAGGAAAGGCACCTGACGTCGCAATGCCAGATTGTGAAGCATTCAGCAGGCCACGATGATCTGGCACACCTTCTTTGGTGAGTACATCAGGGATCCCCCTGTCATATGCAGGCACCTAAACCTGGCCTTCAGGAGGCCAAAGGTTCTTTCAATGATCCTCCTAGTTCGCCCATGGGCCTCATTGTATGTTCCTCTGCCCTGGTCCGGGGATTCCTCACTGGGGTCAATAGCCAAGGCAGGTTGGGGTAACCAGAGTCATCAATTAGCCACACACGGTGTCTCTGTAGCTGTTCCATCACATAAGGGATGCTGCTATTTCGCATCACATACGCGTCATGCACTGACCCAGGGAACTTGGCATTCACATGGGAGATGTACTGGTCAGCCAAACAGACCACCTGGACGTTCATAGAATGGTAACTTTTCCTGTTTCTGTACACCTGCTCATCGTCTTTTGGGGGTACTAAAGCCACATGGGTCCCATCAATGGCACCAATTATGTTGGGGATATGTCCAAGGGCATAAAAATCACCCTTCACAGTGGCCAAATCAACCTCCTCAGGGAATACAATGTAGCGCCGCATGTGTTTAGTCAGGGCAGACAACACTCTAGACAAGATTTTTGAAAACATAGGCTGAGACATTCCAGATGACATGGCCACTGTTGTCTGGAATGAGCCACTTGCCCAAAAATGGAGGACTGACAGAACCTGCACTAGAGGGGGAATTCCTGTGGGTTGGCGGATGGGGGACATCAGGGCTGGCTCCAGCTGGGCACACAGTTCATGTATAGTGGCTCGGTCAAGTCGGTATCGTAGAATGATATGGCGTTCTTCCATTGTCGACAGGTCCACCAGCGGTCGGTACACACGAGGATTCATCCTTCTCCTCGCAAGTCCCAGCGGACGGTGCCTAGGAAGGACAACATGGAGCACAGAGTCAAGCAAATCACAGGTACGTTCACCACTGCATGCATAGCACACGATTATCTATGTATTGAAAGGCGTGTATGTGTGGCAATGCAAGGCCTAGGCCTGTGTGACGCAGTACAAATTATGCCATGTGGGCCCTTGAAATGGCGGCTGCCTGACCTGTGAAGTGGGACAATGGGATGTGAGGTCAATGCGCTGGCGTGGTACACCGTGGCGGTAGGCGGTCGAAGACCGCTATACGATGCGGCATTGGCTAACATTGAAGCCTATGGGTTTCAGGAGCAAATGACGAGGTGCGCTGGCGGTCGCGGTACGCACCGCGGCGGTACGCACCGCCGCGGGCGTGACCGCCATTTTCTATCTGCTTAATCACTCGAGACCTGATCATCCACAGGAGAAGACCTATACTGCAAGTGCTGCTGTGACCTCGGTCTGGAAGTGACAATGGCTGCTGCGACTGGGGAAAGGTCCCCTGCCTTCACGTCTGAGGAGTTGGAGAAACTTGTGGATGGGGTCCTCCCCCAGTATGCGTTACTCTACGGTCCTCCAGACCAACAGGTAAGTACACTGGGTGCACATTGAATGGGCTATGCCAGTGTGGAGTGGGGTGGATGTAAGTTGGTGGGGTGGGGGGCGAATGAGGACTGCAACGCACGACAGATGAGAGCATGTGCCATATGGCAAGGTTGGGGAGGGGGGGCCAATCGCATCTAACATGCAGAAAATTTATGATTTTTCCTTCCCACCCTGTACATGTAAAATAGGTCAGCGCCCATCAGAAAGTGGACATTTGGCGTGCCATCGCCAAGGAAGTCCGGGCCCTGGGGGTCCACGTCAGACGGGGCACCCACTGCCGCGAGAGGTGGGAGGACATCCGCCGCGGGACCAGGAAGACCGCCGAGTCACTGCTGGGGATGGCCTCCCAACCTAGGAGGGGTGCCAGTCGTACCCTGACCCCCCTGATGTCCCGGATCCTGGTGGTGGCCTACCCTGATTTGGATGGGCGCTTGAGGACATCACAGCAGACACAAGGGGGTGAGTATCAGCACATTCTGCTATCTCTCTGCGCAGTGGAGGCGTCTGGGTGGGGGAGGAGGGTTGTGGGTGACATTAGGCCAGGGCGCTTTCTATAGTGTAGTCCTCTCCTTTAGGCATGGCCCTGTGCTCCCGGCCCCCACCTCTGTAGGGTGACAAGTACAGCTATCGATGGTCCAGCATCACACATGTGCGCCTTTGTCGTCTCTAGACCTGTTGTCCTAGTCAGAAGTACTGAGTAGTGTACCCCGAATGTGCGGCTTAGTGCATGAGGCTCCTGTGTCTGTCCTCTCCGCCAACGGTGTTGACATTGCATGCACTCAACCTGGTCTTCATTTTTCTCCCCCCACCCTTCTTCTTCATCTTCTTGTGCATGTGTGCATTAGCATCATCAGGCGGAGGAGATTTGGCATCGGAGCACGCGGGAGCTGCAAGTCACAAGGCCCCGGTGGGACCAGGAACAGACACCGAGGGCACCAGTGATCCAGAGGGCGAGGGGAGCACCACAACGGGGACCGGTGGTGACACCAGCGACAGCGACACGTCCTCGGATGGGAGCTCCTTAGGGGGGACGGCAACATCCGGGCCCCCCGCCTCTACAGGTACAGCCGCCACCCAGCGCACCAGCCCCACCCTCCCAGCAGCCCCTCAGCCTACGCTCCGGGCCCGCTCGCCCAGGAAGGCGGGCGTCTCCTTCGCCCCAGGCACCTCAGCCCCTGCCCCTGTTACCCCTGCTGCCCTCAGTGAGGAGGTCATTGACCTCCTTCAGACCATCATTGTTGGGCAGACTACCCTTTTGAATGCCATCCAGGGGGTAGAAAGGGAGGTGCATCGGAGCAATGCCTACCTGGAGGGCATTCATTTGGGTCAGGCTGCCCATCAACGATCGTTCAATGCTCTGGCCTCAGCACTGACGGCAGCCATTGTCCCTGTTTCCAGCCTCCCTCTTCTGACTGCCTCCAGCCTGTCTCTGTCTCCTGTTCCTCAGCCTATCCCATCCACACCATCAGACCAGCCTGCACACACCTCAACACCCAAGGGCAGCTCATCCAGACACAAGCACCACAGAACCCACAAGCATTCACGCAAGCAACACCCAGATGCAGACATTCCAACAGTCACTACCACCTCTGTGTCCCCCTCCTCCTCGTCTTCCTCCTCCCTCCCCCCTCCCTGTGACGTCTACACTCACACCTGCATGCACACCACCATCAGCCAGTGCTTCCATCACCAGCACACCCTCCAGTCCAGTCCGCACACGTGCAGTCACCACCCCCACTACCATTTACACGTCCCCTGTGTCCTCCCCCACTGTGTCTGTCACCCCCTCTTCCGAGACAAACAAACGCAGGCAGACACCCACCCAACAGCCATCCACCTCACGACAGCCTCCAGCACAAGCACCTGCACCCAAAGACAGCACACCTGACTCTCCTACAACCACATCCTCTTCCTCCACTCCCATCACCACTTCTCCTTCCTTTTACCTTGGTCCTAAGAAAGTTTTCCTCGCTAATCTTGACCTCTTTCCCTCCACTGACCCACCCCCTCCATCTGCAAAGAGTCCCAAGAGCACCTCAGCCACCACCAGCCCAGCTTCGAGTGTCACTGTGGTGCATGGGTTCTGGAGTCCACCCTTTGCCATCAGTGACACTTCAATCAGCAGCAAGGGGACAGCCAGCCCCCCCAGGCAAGAGGACCCGGAAACTAAAGGGCCGCCGTGAGAGGACTGACACGGCTGCCCCCAAGGAGAAAAGTTCGCCCACTTCACCAGCCACAACAGCTAGGGGAGGCAAGGGCCCGAGAGCCCCATCTAAGGAGCGAAAGGGCAGCAGGGCGGAGAAGTCAGCCAGCAGGAGCGTGGAGCAGGAGGGGCCCACAAGCCCCATCCCGGGTGTTAGGGAGAACACCAAAGACACCAGGACTCCGTCACCGAAGGGTCCAGCAACAGCACGGTCGGAGGGCGACTGAGCAGGGAGTCCAGGCCAGGTCTGGCTCCCTTGACTTACTGGACGAGCACCGCTGAAGAGGGCCCCGCCGTGCAGAAGAGCACCGCTGAAGAGGGCCCCGCCGTGCAGAAGAGCACCGCTGAACAGGGCCCCGCCGTGCAGAAGAGCACCGCTGAAGAGGGCCCCGCCGTGCAGAAGAGCACCGCTGAAGAGGGCCCCGTCGTCTCAAGCACCGCTCTGCTGGGCCCCGCCGTCTCAAGCACCGCTCCGCTGGGCCCTTCCTGTCAAGCACCGCTCCGCTGGGCCCCACCGTCTCAAGCACCGCTCCGCTGGGCCCTTCCTGTCAAGCACCGCTCCGCTGGGCCCTTCCTGTCAAGCACCGCTCCGCTGGGCCCCGCCGTCTCAAGCACCGCTCCGCTGGGCCCTTCCTGTCAAGCACCGCTCCGCTGGGCCCCGCCGTCTCAAGCACCGCTCCGCTGGGCCTTTCCTGTCAAGCACCGCTCCGCTGGGCCCCGCCGTCTCAAGCACCGCTCCGCTGGGCCCTTCCTGTCAAGCACCGCTCCGCTGGGCCCCGCCATCTCAAGCACCGCTCCGCTGGGCCCCGCCGTCTCAAGCACCGCTCCGCTGGGCCCTTCCTGTCAAGCACCGCTCCGCTGGGCCCCGCCGTCTCAAGCACCGCTCCGCTGGGCCCTTCCTGTCAAGCACCGCTCCGCTGGGCCCCGCCGTCTCAAGCACCGCTCCGCTGGGCCCCGCCGTCTCAAGCACCGCTCTGCTGGGCCCTTCCTGTCAAGCACCGCTCCGCTGGGCCCTTCCTGTCAAGCACCGCTCCGCTGGGCCCCGCCGTCTCAAGCACCACTCCGCTGGGCCCTTCCTGTCAAGCACTGTTAACGGTTCACTGTGCCCACCATGCCTCCTCCTTGACCAGTGGAGACTGTAATCCACCTGATGGACTGTGGCTTTGCACTCCCCAGGATGGCACAGTGGGCAACCCACCCACTTGTGAGACTTGAGAGACTGTGGCTTTGCACTCCCCAGGATGGCACAGTGGGCAACCCACCCACTTGTGAGACTTGAGAGACTGTGGCTTTGCACTCCCCAGGATGGAACAGTGGGCAACCCACCTACTGTAGAGACTTGAGAGACTGTGGCTTTGCACTCCCCAGGATGGCACAGTAGGCATGGTGGCCCCTTCGTGGTTCTGGCGTCGTGGACTCATGTGGCTGTGGTGCCCCCCCCCCTTCCCTCTGAGGTGCCTGTAGTTTTTTCATCAGATGCCCCTGCAGTGTTCTCTCCAGAGGACTCAGGTCTCCTGTGTGGGCTTTGCCCTTGTGTTGTTACACTTTGGCCCACGGACACTTCAATTTTCTTTTGATGTGCAGGACTAATTGCCTTGGTTATCCATTGCACTGTATATAGACTTATTTTGATATTGATTTTTTGGCTAGTTGACCATAACTTTTCAGAGCCTATTTTGTACATACATTTTTATTCACAATTTAATTATGTCTTTGCATTTATCAGGGGGGTTTGGGTGGTGTCACTGTGACTTGTTGCTCTGCATTGGTGTGTACATAGTTTGGAGGGGTGGGGGTCGCATATGTGTGTGCCGTAGGCTTTCCTCCTCCCCCCTCCCCTGTGTCGTAGGTGCAGTACTCACCGTTGTCGTCTGCGCCGGCGTTGGTACTCGTGGTAGATGAGCAGGTAGACGAGAGCAGGTAGGATGTTTAATTTGGGTTCCATGCTGTCCTCCTTCCTCGTGGAGTGCGTAGAGGTGAGCGTTTTCCCGTTCGTAGTCTGTTTCCGCCGTGTTTTTATCGGCGGGGCTCCCGCCCCGGAAAAGGTGGCGGATTGGTGAGTTATGATACTGTGGGCGGTACATTGTCTGCCGCCTGCCTGTTGGTGGTGACCGCCGCGCTGTCTGTCTGTACCGCCGCGGCGGGCGCAGTGTTAATGTGGCGGGCTGTGTTGGCGGTTCCCGCCAGGGTCAGAATTCCATTTTTTGGACCGCCAGCCTGTTGGCGGGTTGGCCGCCGCTTTATCACCGACCGCCAGGGTTAGAATCACCCCCTGTATCTTGTTAGCAAACTTTAACAAAACCCCATGGTTAAATTCTGTTCATAATGGTTTTCGAAACTTGGATTTGGAGTTTATGTATTTCAAACCAGAGCTTTTGCCCACCAATGCGAAAGAAATTGTTAAACTCCGATATAAAGAGCATGTTATGAACCTTAGATATCAAGTGGCAGAGAAATTGAGTTATATTAATTCATATGTACAAATTTCATCTTCAGATTCGTTAGAATCTTATTTTGTTTGGTTCCCGATCCCTTCTTTATATTCTTTACTTGCACTTTTTAGATTTAACTTGATCCATTTTAGAGTGCCGTTTCCGACAAAATGCGTGTGGGAAAAACATTACTGCCATGCCCTTGTGATAATTTTTCAAAACAAAGTACTTGTCACTTTATTTTATTCTGTACACTCTACTCAGCTCCCAGGGAAACTTTTTTATTACCTATTTTGCGTAATTTGCACACCCTTTCTTATAAAGAAGGATTGATTGGCATTCAAAGCCTTTCATCCAAACAAATGTGCAGCTCTGTTTTAAGGTTTATCAACTCCGCTATCACCATTAGGAACCGATATGAATCAGTAGCGTGACTACTTATTAAGGAAATTTAGATATTGTTATACTGTTGTATATGATTTTATAAGTATTTATTATTTTATATTGATTAGTAGGCTTAAGTGGCAAACTTAGATTTTATAGATTTGCAGATCAAAGAGACTTGTTTTTGAATTATACAATAAGTACTGTATATTATGATGATCTATATGCATGTATGTGTACTTTTATGGCAATATGCTGAATAAAGTTATTTTGACTGACTGACTTTGCTGGTGCTTGCTAACTCTATCAACTAGAGCTCAATTACCTTTGTGCAAGTGTTTACTCTTGTGCCACTCATTGGAGTCCCTCAAAGGATTTGCAACTTTTTCTTTTTTGTTTGGGATCTGTATTCTGGTATCATACTTCAGTCCAGTTTTTATTTTTTTTCAAACTTTAGGCTTACTTGTGAAAGGGTTACTGCTACTAATACATTTGGGGACTGTTTACCACTGGGACTCCAATCGTTCCTATATTAAACCTCTCTGCATAAGGTATCTGTTTTGATTTACTTTTAACGCCCATTTTTTCACAATTAATAGCAATAGTTCAGCTGCTTCTTTGGTAACCATAGAGATTGTTTTCCTCTTCCAACAAAGGATTATTTGTGTATTTAGTGACTGCGATACCTTTACCGCTTCAGGAAGATGAGTTGTTCCCATTTGCTCTCCACTCACCCATCGTCTTCTAGGTGGACTTTACTTTATTTCAATATGTATATAATTTTATGTTGACTTCCGCAACAAAGCATGAGTGTTCCTCTGTGCACTTCCTGTATTTTCTACAACATTTGACCCTTCATTATTCCAGTTTTTCTGATCGAATCATGTGGTTCTTTGCTTGTATAATTCACAAAGACACAGAGGAGGGCTCAGAGCCTGTAGTATCGTCTCCCAATGCAATCTAACTGTTCGTTTTACATTGTTTGATCAACCTTGGTTGAACAAGCACCATTGCTGCTCCCTGATTTTTTTTAGTATTAGCAACTAGTGGATCAGGGCAGTGAGGGCGAAACGCCAATATGTCTAAGACACAATCAAGGTACCCTTTGCAATACTTTTACCTGGTTTTGGTCAATGTCCGGAAAGAGTTAAACCATATTAACTTGGGTCATGTCTCCGATGCACTCAGGTGTTCTGCCTCTTCTTCCTACTTCACAAGCAGAGGGATTCCAAAGCAGTCAGTCTCATGTTGCTACAGTTCATTAGGATAGTTCCAGTGGTCAGAATACACTTCTTTCCCGCTAGCTTCTCAACATCTGGGCAACTCCTTGTATCAATCCCCTTGTTACAATGCTAAGAGCATGCTACATCAGACACCACTGCTGCACACCAGACCGGTTCCTGGGTTTGGGATACTCTTCTGTTCTCCGCGTTGGCCTAATGCAACATTGTTCCAGCCTTCCCTCACTTCTCTGGTGTTTCAACTGGAATCCAAGTGCTAGTTAAGGTAAGTGACAGAGTAAGACTGCTGCACACTAGTGCCTAATCCTGCTCCATCTCATCAGTAAAGTGCTGTATTGTACTAACCTTGCAGCACTTCCTCCGTTGCCAGTAGCACACTAACAACAGATGCCACTGCTCTACACCATCGCTGGCTCCTGGGTGTAGAATCCTCATCCCTCTTCAACATCAGCCAAGTACATTTTTGTAGCCTCGCCTCACTTCTTCAGTGCTTCAAACGCAATCCTAGCACTATTGAGGGTAAGTGCTAGAGGAAATCAGCACTCAGTTATTTTTCTGGGATTTTGAATGGGCAATTTGCAAATTTGTTCAGCTTCAGTGGGCTTTGAAGAGCACAGCACCGGGAACTAGGCAGTGTGCTACTTACCAACCAAGCTCTTGGCCACCATCTTGCCTGGTCCTTGCATCAGCTTTAACCATGAAATAAAACACAGTTATACATGTGTCCTTTTGTAAAATGTTACAGTAACATAGGCATCAGGGTTTATAAAATGGCTGACTGCTTTCAAACTGAGATGAGTATAACATTAGGTCAATGGCAATGCTGACAAAGGAGCAGTTGTTTAGCATCATAGCATTTGGTATAGGTGCTCTCTAGAATAGGAGAACCCATGTGAAGATTTACTAAATGTGGTGACTGTCACGTCGCACACTCCAAAATGATTGAATGATGTACTGATACCAATGGTGGCTTTAGCAGACCCCCTGGAATGCCACAGAATCGGGTTTCCACCTATTTATTCACAGGATGAGTTAACTTAAAACATACTAAGCAATAACAATATTGGCAGGGGAAGCACACACGCTTATGAGTTCCAGTGATGCACACATGTGACACTATACAAATTTAAAATTCAAGAAAAGTATACTTGAAGTCTAGATCAAATTAACACAACAATGTGCATCATTACAAAAAGTCTCTAGTGACATGATAGTGGTTCATTTTCCCTTAAACGGTACAGTGCCTCAGGTGGTCTGAAAGACCAGTGTGTGAAGACATAATAACGGCAGGTAGAAGTGACAGCGTCCCTTGAGGGTCTTGAGAGCCTGATAGCAGGAAGACTGAGTTCTCTCTTATAACAGAGAGATTGGAACAATTGGACTTCCTCCTATGGGTGTGTTCCAAATCAACTCTCACTCACTGTTAACATCTATGCCTTCATCAGGCACACATGAGGATTCTCAAAATGTCTCAAAAAACTATTCGGTTCTAGACACTGATTCTGCCCTTCTCAGCCTTATTATCTTGTATGTGTATTATCTCCTAGGAAGACAGCTCCAATGAGAGATGTAATTTACTTCTAAGATGATTGTCTTTGACAATCATCAAATCCCTGATGGTGTTGTTTGTTTAAAGGTTTGACATGTACAAGAATATCCTCACTGATATCTTTGCCTCCTGTGTGTCCAGAAATAAACTCTGGAGATTCCAAAAGTAAGCTGTTTGTACCAGTGGCAAGACAGATGAGTAGAAGTGGTTGTAATATGCCTAGACTTTACATATATCAGACCTTGCTAGTATTGTGAACTGAGATAACTTAAAAATCCAACAAGCCCTTATTGGAGTGAAGTTGGACTCTTATTTTAAAGCTATTTAATGAAGCCCATATCGATGCATATGTGCATGTGGCCAGGTTGTTTTAGCTTATGAGGAATTACAATGTCTAATACTCATGGCATGGGCCCTTCTGTGTGCTCAAATATGTTGGTGTCTTCATGTTTTGTGTTTCTGCTTTTGGGTGCAGGTGAAGAGACATGCATCAGTGTTAAAGTGCCACTAGTTGGATGGATAGGTCAATGTGTAGCTGGACAGACATTCCTTTAGGTCATTCAAATTCTAGGAACAGTTCATCAAAATCTCTCAAATTTCTATCCAACTCATTGGTTTGCACTTCATGTGCAAATTATATTCAGGCAGACTTTCAACTGTCTAACAGCTAAAATGTGTTCCATGGTGGTGCTGTTTTCATTGTAGTACTGTGGTGAGCATAGAGGCAGAGGTGAGTTTTTGCCAAACATGTAGATTTTAACCACTGTGAGCTTTAGTGGCATAGCGATATGAAGGAGTCAAATTGTGATTTGGATATAATGTTTGTGGCCCCTTTAGTGTTAATGAAAGATGTTACCAGGTGTCCTCAAATTGGATTTGGCATTTTGGATAAGAGCAGTCATTGTTTTTGCCATGCTCCAAGAAATACATGATATACACTACCCCTTCCCCTCAATTTCTTCATTATGATCTATTTTATCTGTCAGAGATTCTGGATGAATGTGCATGGCAGAGTTAACCATCCTTTTTTAGGTCCCTTGGTGTGAGGACCAGCAGCCTTTATCAAAGTGATTGAATTTGTTTGGATGTCATTAATCCTATGACCTCAGAGTAAACTTTTCATTGTGCATGATGCTGGTTTGGCACGTGTCAAAGATATTATCTTGTTGTTCAACTTTGCCTTAATTAAATGGTTTAGGGCCACTTCCATGTGTGATGCCCAACAGCCAATGTGTTTTAAAGATTAGCCAAGTGTATCTATCTGAGTATGTAGGGTGAGCATACAGGTGGGTTTTTTGTGCCTTGTGTGAAATGTGTCCTAGGACTCCTAAGGACCTTGTTTGGCCTGACAAAGTAAGAATCTCACATAGTCTGGGTTTGCTATTGAGTTAGGTGAAAGGTAGCCCAGCTCCAGCAAGGAAGTAAGAGAGACTGAAGATGCATTTTCTTGGTAGGTACAGCAGCATTAGCTTTGTCATTTTTGGTGATGGAACACATTTGAACTGCATAATTAAGGTGATTGATGGAATGCTTGAATTAACCACTGAAAATCACTAGGGCTTGGGAACTGGAATACAAGCAACCCAAGACCAGCTTGCCCTGATTAAAACACATCAGCCAGGTATACATTGGTTGCTGTAGCACAGTGAGCAGAGGGCCCACATCTGAGGCTACCCGTCACACTTAGGGCATCAAGTGCAACAAGAACAAGGTAATGACTGGAATGCTTTAATTAATCTCAGCCACTGACAACTGCTTGGGCTGCATACAAGTCCATCATTTTTTATGCACCATGTCACCTCAGTTTAGACTCAACCATATGCAAATTAGTCTTGACCCTGCTCAAATATGAACAGCCCATCCCAAATTGCCAGGTCAGGTTCTCCTTGAACCAGAACACAAACAACCCAAGACCAGTTTTTCCCTGATGAGGGCTCATCAGTCTGGCATATCTTATTTCCAGTGGTACAGTGAGCACAGGACCCATGCCTGGGCATACTTGTCAAGACTGATTTGCAGATTGCTGGGTCCCAACTGAGGTGGCATGGTGGATTTGGGGTGTGGCCAATAGATTGCCATTGGCTGGTATGTATTCAAGCATTCTGTCCATCACTTTATTTTTGATGCCCTAAGTGTGGTGAGTACAGCCAACCACTGGCATTACCAGTGACTGTGACACTGTAGGTGTTAGACTTGAAAGCAGCCTGTAATGTGGTCTTTCCCCAAACATTTAGCCTTCTTACCTCCTGTTTGCTGGAATTCATATTTGTTGGCTTGAGGACTCAGTGCACTTTACCACTGCTAACCAGTGCTAACGTGCTTGTGCTCACTCCTTTAAACATGGTAAGACTAGCTTACACACAATTGGAGCATTTAATTTACTTATAGGTCTATGGTACAGTGGAATGCATGTATCCAGGGCTTGTAATTTAAGTGCTGCTATAGACATGCAGCACTATTATGCTACCTACTTAAGTAGCCCTCTAAAACATACCTCAGGACTGCCAATGCAGCCTGTGCGCAGTTTTAAACTTCCAATTCGACCTCACAAAATGAACCTTTAGGAAAGCCTAAACCCCCCTTTTTAATGTACATAAGTTACCCCTAGGGTAGACCCTAAAGATCCCATAGGGCATGGTGCAGTGTATTTAAAAGGTTGGACATTTACTTTTGAGTTTTACACATCCTTGTAGTAACTCCGAAACAAATGTGTTTTTTACTACTGTGAAGTCTACCTCTCCCATAGAATAACATTGGGTTACACTATTACATTTAGGGGGTCACTACAACCTCAGCGGTCTTTTTAGAAGACTGCTGAGGGACCGCCGTGCTGAAGACCGCCAGTGCAGGCGGTTTTCCGCTCGGCGCATTATGACCGCTGACAGCCCTCCATCCTTTTCCGGATGGAGAACCGCCAGCAGCCATACTGGCGGTGGGCGGGGAAGTGGAGGTTGCTCCACCTCCACCGCCCCGTCAACAGAATACCGCCCACCGAATTACGTTCTGTGATTCGGCGTGACGGTGTTCTGTTGACGGGGTGCTGGCGGTGGAGCTGCCCCCATGGATCCCGTCCCCTCCCAGAGGATCAACGGACCAGGTTAGTTGATCGTCCGTTAGGGCAGGGGGGTGTTGTGTGTTGTGTGCGTGCATGGGGGTGTGCGTGTGTGTTTGTAGAGGGGGTGTCTGAGTGCGTGTATGCATGCGGGGGTGTTGTGTGTTTGGAAATGAGTGCGTGTCTGTCTGTATGGATGTGTGTGTGTATGTCTGAATGTGGGTGTGTGCGTATGACTGTGTGTGTGGCTGTTCGCATGTTTGTTGGTGTGTGTGCGGTTATGTGTGTTGGTGGTGCCTGCGTGCGTGTCAGGTGTGAATGTGTAATGTGATGTTGGGGGTAGGGGTGGGGAGGGGGGTCCTGCCACCTTTGGGTATGGCAAGGGTGGTGGGGGGTGTCTGGGAAGGACACAGGATGGGGGTGGGGGAGACCCTTATCAGTGCCAGGGAAGGAATTCCCTGGCACTGATAGTGCTCACCACCATGGATTTCATGGCGGCTCCTAACCCCATGAAATTCGTGGTGGTCAGCAGGGTCACGATACTGCCGGAGGTATTGTGACGACCGCCGGGCTGGAGACCCAGGTCTTCAGCCCAGCGGTCGTCTCTGCCCTGGCGGTCTGGTCGTGATTCAAAAAAATTTACCACCAGCCTGCTGGCGGTAAGACCATTGCTTCTCCGCCAACCGCCAGGGTTGTAATGAGGGCCTTAGTGTTAACGTTTCTATGGAGACTAGTAGAATCTTATGTTCAGTCTACAAAATTGTAATTTTAAATCCTCTGTAATGGTAAAGTAGTATTTTAAGTCACAGTCAGTGTTCCCTGTAAAGTGCGCCCACGTGCACGAACCCAAACTTCCCTTAGTGGGCAATCTCTAATGTGAAGCGCGCACACTTCACACAGAAACCATTTTCAGCTGCTGTTTTTCTAAAAACACGAGCAGCACAGTAACAAGCATGTTGAAAATGCACAAGGAGAAGTGGCGGTGATCTCAGTAGAACAGCAGACCAACGTGGTAAAGGACAGCAGTAGTTTAGCATTTCTCTTCCATGGCAGTGCCTGGGGCTGCAGAGAGTCAAAAGTTGCGAAGCAAGTGGCAGCAGCACATGCCACTTGCTGCATTAGTGCTAGAGATAGGCAGTGGGGAATACATGGGTACACAGGCGGCAGCAGCGGCGCCTCTAAAGAATCTTCTTTTTACGGCAATAGACTAATTGGCATTATTCGGTGTATGGGCATGACGCTCGTCATTGCCTCGGTATGTGCTCAAGATAGCAGCACTTATTTCTTTGAGGGATGTGTTACATCTTGCAAAGTCTTGGTTATAATATTTTATAAAGTCCGTGCACAGGGCATTTTCTTGTGTTTGCTACCGGGCAGTTGATGCTGAAGGTATTGCTTCTGCTCTTATTGGGCAACCCATTTTCACTTCTGGGGCAGGTAATAAACAAAAGATAAAGATCAACCAGCTCACTCTCTCTGCATCACTGCAAAGGCCCAGCTGGCTAATTTACTTTTAGCTCATGTAGGAACAGAGTGCTGAAACGTGTAGCAGTAAACCATGCATCAGAAAAAATATGATGAAGTCTCATCAAATTCAAAACGCACCTCTGTCTAACATGCAGTACCTTGACATTAATAGGTCACATTATATCACTGTACTAAGATGCACTCATTAAAAGTTACAGTTCTCAAACATGATCTTAGAACCATTCCTTCAACTGAGAGGCAAGCAAGTTGCCATGTGCACCATGTATGTGGCCCATATACGTGTAGACAGAGCACCATTACAGTCTATTAAATTAAAAACGAGGCACGTATAAACACTTCCTATTCTGAACTCATCCGTTTGAAGCTACTTTCTTATGTGCATAATTTCTATGTTGCTTATGAAGCCCTGGAGAGACAGGCATACTGTTTCTTTCCATGTTCCAATCTCATTTGTATCAGTTTGTATTGAAAGGGAAACCTTAAATATCTCAGCTTATTAAACATATTGTTAATGTTGTTATTACCATTAACCTAGAATGGCAGAGGAATTTACTGGGATGCAGAGCACCAGTGGCATAGCAAGTATGGCATAAGACCTAGTGCAAGGAAAAAAATGGGCCCCTTGGCTGCTGCTTGCACTGTAAGATACAGCATAAATCTACTTTTACTAGGCCCCTCAGCTCTTAATGCCCCATTGTCACTGCATGTGGTGCCACAATGGAAGATATGCATCTGGACAGCACTATTTGTAGCATTTTCTTTTGAGGGCACCTGTTCACTGTTTTCATGTACTGTGCAGGAGCTGCTGCTAATACCAGCAGTGTAGCTACCATTCGTTCAGCAGGTTCAGTGGCACTGGGGCCCATTGAATTATGTAAATTGTAGGAGTGGTTGTAACTCGCATAATTTGCTGTAATAGAATTGCAGCAAAATTACACAAGATCACGCAGAATTATACAAGAAGTGTACCCCAGGATTTAGCACTATTTTCTTAGCAGAAAAAATGCACGCTTGTGTCCAGAATGGACCCGTGGATGTAATTTGCCCTAAGAAATTATGCTAAATGCACCAGAACATGAACGGCAGTGTGAGCAGATGCTCACTCTCACTAAATGTGCTTTTGAGATAGGATTTTTCTACCAAAGTACTCCCACCATTTATTGCTATTTTCTTAACACATAATGCACTCTTGCATCCAAAATGGATCACAGGATCCATTTTGCGGTAAGAAAACAGCGCAAAATGCAAAGGACCATGCACATCAGCAGGAGCTTCCCAAAAAATGTGTTATTGTGTCAATTTTTCCATAAATTACTCGTAATTATTTGAGCAGGCATAACTGAATAAATTTAGCAACACAAAAAGATGATGGACGGAGTGCTTTACACTGCAAACACTCACCCCCAGTCTCAGATCTGGGTTTAATCCATTGTTCTTTTGCTCAAAACGCCACCCCAGTTTAGACCCAGCTAGATGCAAATCAGTCTTGGCCCTGTTCCTCATGGGAACAGTCCAGCCTGAACTGCCAAGCCAGTTCCTCACTGGACCAGGAACAAGCATCTTGGGCCCAGTTTCATGGTTTCACCCTTCATCAGCCAAGCTAGCTTGAATCCAGTGGTACAATGAACAAGTGACCCACGTCTGAGCATACCCTTCCCACTTAGGGCAACTCTAGCAACACAAAAGGATGATGGACGGAGTGCTGAACAATGCAAACACTCACCCTGCAGTCACAGATATGGGTTTAATCCATTGTTCTTTTTCTCACCATGCCACCCCAGTTTGGACCCAGCCATATGCAAATCAGTCTTGAGTCTGTTCCTCATTGGAACAGCCCAGTCCGAACTACCAAGCCAGGTCCTCACTGGACCAGAAACAAGCATCCTGGGACCAGTTTCAGGCTTTCACCCTTCATCATCCAGGCTAGCTTGAATCCAGTGGCACAGTGAGCAAGGGGCCCACGTCTGGGCATACCCTTCCCACTTAGAGCAACTTTAGCAACACAAAATGATGATGGACGGAGTGCTGAACAAAGCAAACACTCACCCCCAGACTTAAGACACTTTATATCACTTTTCAGTGATATCTCAACATATACATATGCACTTTTAATCGTTTTGACCTGCATTTATCCAGATAAATATTAAATATTTTTCTAAACACTGTGTGGTGTATTTTTGTGGTGCTTTATATTGCCTTATAAGTTGAGCCTGACTGCTCATTGCCATGCTACCAGAGGGTGGGCACAGGATAATTTTGATTGTGTGTGACTTACCCTGACTAGAGTGAGGGTCCTTGCTAGGACAGGGGGCAACCTGACTGCCAACCAAAGACCCCATTTCTAACAATTGGGATCTACATGCTTGCTGGTCCACCCAAGGTGCATTGCATTCAGGAAGGGCATCCAGCCTCATGGAGTCCTCGTAGGTCACAGCCTGCAGCTTTGTCCCACTGGTGATTTTTGACTTCCATAAAGGTAACAAAGCCCAAACTTAGAAATCTTCTCCACAGTTTCATCCAGAATCTCTCTGATGATGACGCTTCTTCCTCAGACTCCGCTGGCTTCCTTGCCCCATTGAATTTCACCTTCTCAGAGAGTTTTCTTGAAAATTCTCCTATGTCCGATGGTAAGACAAGACTGGGCCCAATCCCATTTGCGTATCCAAACATCGCTTCATCATGGTCAGCCATAACTTTTGAGTTTGCCATGGTCTTGTGTTACAAGATGCCTGTGGTTGGTGCTTTGATCACTTAGGCACAATGTTTTGCTATTTTACACTAAAACATTTTCTCTATTTTTCTGAATTTGTGTGGGATTTTTACTGTGTTAAGTTATGCATAAATACTTCACACGTTGCCTCGAAGTAATGCCCAACTGCTTTTGTGTCAAGCTACCAAAGGTTTAAGCACAGGATAACAACTTATTGAAGTTCACATTTACAAGGATTGTGGTTGTTGCCTGAAAATGGTTCAATCCCCCTCAAGGAAAAACCCAATTTCCTACAGTAGGAGGTTGTTTGCTTTACAAATTCAGAATCTCCATCTTTACTGCTGAACCTGGAATTTTGAGAAGCCATTTCATTGCCAATGCACCGTTTTATGCTCCCCTCATTAATACTGCTCTCTCTCTCTTTCTGTCTATCTCCCTCTCTCCTTCTCTCTCTCTCTCAAGGTAGACTTGCTATTATGTTCCGCTCAGTGGTGTTTCATTGTTATCTTGAATTTTGGCTGCTGACTCATCTCCTTGACTTGCTCCAAGTAGCAAGATGGCTTTTTGAATTCTGAACAATGGGTATGATGTGTCTGTTTTAATTGTTTCATCTCCTTTTGTCCATTGATTTGCAGTATCCTTAGCATTGTTCATAGGCACAACATTCTGATGAATGAGTAAATAAGCCTCCATAGTTATTGCTTTCTTTTCATGTATGTTTTAGAAAACAAATGAGGAGAGGAGAAGTATTGTTATCTTTCTGCATTTATCTGTAGAATCTGTAAGAGGAAAACAGGGAACCTTAATTAATGCTCAACATATTGACAATTACTATCTTAATAGAATACTGTGGTATTTCACAAAAGAGTAAGGGAACAAAATACATATATGGTTTCCATTTTTCCACTTTCTTTTCAATTTTGTATTGGAAAAGAGATTTTACCTATCGACCTGACCATTTTTATAATGCTGATGTGTAGTTGTAAGCTAGAGCTACATATACGAAACATAAGAATTGCGAGTTGGAAATAGCGACTCAATGCGAATCGCTATTTCCGACTCGCAAAACGTGATGTGAGAACAAATCGCAATTGGATTTTGCAAATCGGTGCTGAGTTGAGTCCTAAGTTGCACATGGGTGTGTCAAAGAGTCGCAAATTGTGACTGTGACGCAATTTGTGAACGGGCGCAAAAAAAAAGAGAAAACACACTTTGTGGTGCAGTTTGATGACATCAGAACCAGGAAGTACCCCCCATGGAACTGGGAGGAGTCTAGCCAGCACAGACAGCAGAGGCACACCCAGCTCAGAGGAGCAACTGCAGCCATGCCAGAGTAAGGAGGCAACCACTGCAGGAGGAAGAGAAAACTCAAATTCTCTAATAAAGAGCTGGAGGTCCTGACTGAGAAGTGCTGCCTACACCATGAGGTCCTGTTTGGCAAGGCAGCAATGAGTGTCCCTGACACACAAAAAACGAAAATCTGGCTGGACATACAGAGCAAGATCAATGCGATAGGAGTCAGCCATCGCACCATAGAGGAGGTTCGCAAAAGGTGGTACGACCTCAGGTCTAGAAGCAAAGAAAGGGTGGCAGAGCGGATGAGGGAGGCGCATGGAACAGGTGGAGGACCATCCACAGTACCATCTCCTAAAGTTATAGAGAGCAGGGTGGAGACCACTCTGGAACCAGAGGCTGTTGTAGGAATTGGGGACCTGGATAGTTCAGCACCTGGAACCTCCAAAAGTACGTAGCAAATCTCACTTAATTACACTATCCAAGGAACCATGCACACAACCACAGTCCAAAAAAGCATGCATTATCCAAATTTGTTCCATGCCTATATTGCAACCTCAAGGACAGTGCATTATGGGCAATGTAGTACAGTAGTCCAACTGTTTAGGAATCTTTATTTTGATACGCCACACATCAGAAATGCACTGACAGTGTATCCCCTGTGTCCCACAGGTCTGCCTCAAGTATCCGCCAATGACCCTAGAGTGCAGGGAGATGAAGATGCCACCATGACAGCAGACAAGTCGGTCAGCATTTCTGCAGGGGAGTGCAGTACCACACCAATTGTCCACCATGCACGTGAGACCACCGAAGAGACAGATGTGGACACTGAGACAGGAAACCTGACACCGGGGCCACAGATGGGTGTGAGTCGGCCACTTCGAGCAGCTGGGTCTGGGCAGAGAGGGCATCGTCAAACACAGGCTGCAGGTAAGGAGGATGTCACAAGAGAACAATTCCTTGGACTAGAGGCATCCCTACTAAGCAGTCACTGCCTGCAAAATAAGCAAATGCGGTTGATGAACCGGAACCTGCACAGACTACAACAGACCCTCACACAGGGATTTGCCTATGTTGAAACACAATTTACCAACCTGAACAACAACATGGTAAACCTCACCACTGCCATCAATGACCTGTGTAAGGAAATGGTTGCAGATCGGGCCCATGCGAGGCGCAGAGAGCGCAATACTGCTGCACGTTTGGACGGCTCAGTCAGTCCATTGGCCGACTAGCCACCACAACTACCTGCCTGTCAAGGCGCACTGTTACGCTACAGGTAGAACTAGGCCATTTTGCTGGGGATGTGGCAAGGGGACTAGGGCGCATCAGTGCTGCAGTTGACCTCATACAGACCTGCAAGGCACCAAGGGGTATTGGTGACACCCCTCAGGACAGTGAGGACATCTCAAGCGTCAGCAGTGTTTCTGCCTCAGATGCACGCATCCTGTGTAGTAGCAGTGCCCGCCAAACATCAGGGGACCAACCAAGCACGGGCCATGGTGGGCGTAGCCGTAGGGTGTGATGTTGTCTACCTGGGATTAGCCGGAGGCACATGATATTAATGTGTCAGACTTTGTTACATTTTACTTCTTTACTGCTAGCTAAACGTCAACAATTCAATAATACACTGCTGACATTAAAGGATTTTTTTTGTTGCACAACCTGGCTATGTGTGTCGTACATCTCTGAGTGATGTAACGGTTGCCACGTACCTGCCAAAGTAGTGAGTTGCAATGTGGTCCCGTCTCTGTCTGCCCTCCAGTGCGATGCTACTATCCCCATGCTGTCGTTGTGGTGACTCTTGCTCCTCATCCTCCGAATCTGTGTCATCTAGTGTGAGATGTAGCCCACGTCTGGTTGCTATGTTGTGTAGGATGGCACATGTCACCACAATCTTGCATGCAGTCTCTGGGGCATACTGGAGTGCACCTCCACTTTTATGCAGGCATCGAAAATGTGACTTTAACATGCCAAAGGTCCTCTCAATGACGGTTCTGCTTCGCCGATGTCCAATGTTGTAGCGCCTCTCATTCTAATTGGCAGGTGTTAGAAATGGGGTGAGTATCCATGGCCTCAGAGCATATGCACCATCACCTGTGGAACAAAACAGCACATATGAGCATGGCTTCACATGGTTATGCAGTGACATGTAGGTATGACATCGGTGTGTACAGTACCTAATACATATCCTTCACCAAACTCCCCAGGTTCTAGGCGTCGGTGTATATCACTGTTCCTGAATATGTATGCATTGTGTGTGCTCCCTGGAAATTTTGCCACTATATCAGGTATTACATTATGGGCATCACATACCACCTGAATGTTGAGTGAGTGAGTAAATTTCCTATTGCGGAACACATATTCCAGATTTGCAGGTGGGCAAATGGGTATATGTGTCCCGTCCACACACCCATTTACATTGGGAAAGTTTGCAATTCTGTAGAAGTCCAATTTGGTGTTGTGTATTTCCTCCTCATTCCTGGGTAGGTATATGTATCTGGATATGTGTGTGAGGATGGCATCAAAGAACCGTGTAAAACATTGTGACAGGGCACTTTGGGACACCCCACCAGCAACTGCAATCACCCCCTGGTAGCTACCCAAGGCCAAGAGGTGCAGTGAGCAGAGCACCTGCACATGTGTGGGGATGGAGCAGCTGCGCATGGGCTGTTGTTCTAGCTGAGGTTTCAGCAGTTCAATAATATCTGCCATAACTGCGCTGCTCAGTCTGTATTTGTCATATATTTCCTCCTCAGGTTGTTGAAATATGGTCTGACTGGTTCTCTATATCCTGCCTGCCTGGTTCAGTATATCCTCCTCTGCTGGGCAGATGGGACTCGCCTCCTCCATGCAATCATGTAGAGTGCAGCCATTTTGAGAAACCCAGATGCCTTCTGGGTCTGCTTTTATACTTTGGTTCTGGTTACCTCCTATATGGAATCAGTGCTAATCTCGGTGTGCAAAACAACTATTTTCAATTTGCGACTGCCTTGTACATGCGGTTTGCGAATCACAAATTGTGATTTCTTAATTGCGAGTTGCAATCACGAGTCGCAATTTTTTGCGATTCGGTAATTGATTGCATCACTATTTGGGACTCCGAAATGGCACTGGAACATACCATTTCGCTTTTTGCATGGTCCCAAATAGTGCTGCGACCAATTTGAGAGTCGCAAAACCTATGTACCTGTAGCCCCTAGTGCCCACAAATCTTGTTGCACACTTTGGCCCATATTTATACTCCCTTTGAGCCGGATTAGCATGATTTTTTTTACGCTAATCCGGCGCAAACTTAACATCATATTTATACTTTGACGCTAGACCCGTCTAACCTCAAAATAGCCTCGTGTGCCCCATTTTCTGGATGTGTGAAACTGCCTTGCATCACTGAGATGCAAGGTAGGCGTTCCCATCCAAAAAATGACTTAAACAACCATGTGCCATATTTATCCAACCGCGCAAAAATGGCGCACGTCTGGTAGGCGTAGCCGGAAAATGGTGCAAATCCCGATTTGCACCAAATTTTAACGCCTGGGTCAGTGCAGGCATTAAAATGGGCCAAATACACCACTACTTAAGGAAAACTCACACAAGCAACATCATTGCTCAAAAAGGAAGACATGGAGGTGATACTCATGCAGCATGCACGAAGATGCAGAGCACAGGAGCAACAGCAGCAGCTACCACCACACCAGCATGGACCCCAAAGGCAACGTAGAAGGAGGGAGAGGATATTCAGGACCAGGACAACCCTTCAGGGCCTCAGGGAACATGACATCATCCAGAGGTACAAACTAAACTGGCAAGCCAAACAGCAGCTGCTGCGCCACATTGAGCCACAGTTCGCACCCATCTTGCAGACACCCCATATCATTCCACTGGAGACCAAGCTGCTAGCTGTCCTGCACATGTTGGCAAGTGGCTCTTTTCAAACCACTGGTGCCCTGGTTGCCGGGATCTCACAGCTCTCCTTCTCTGCCTTCCTTCCCAAGGTACTTGATGCCATCATCTCCCTTATACCCCACCACATCAGCTTCCCCAACAAACAGCAGAAGAAGCAGGAGACCAAGCAGGGGTTTTACCAAACTCATGGCTTCCCGCACTTGCTTGGTGCCATTGACTGCACACATGTCCGGATTGTGCCACCTGCTGCAACTGAGCACTTATACCGCAACAGGAAGCACACACACTCCATCTATGTGCAAGCCATTGTGGATCACCGTGGATTGTTCACCTACATCATGGCAAAGTATCCTGGGAGGGTACATGATTCATTCATCTTCCGCCACAGCACCATCAATCAGCACTTTCAGGATGGACGATATGGCAATGGCCTTCTTGTTGGTAAGTACAGAAACCTAGTAATTTACACACAGCAACCCTGTAGGACACCCAACACATACACCACTATATTGACACATGGCCAGGAAGACACTGAGGTGTGACACTGGTAGTCAGGTTTGATATCCTGACCCAATGGGATACACACCTATGGACAAATGACAGATGCAAATAACAAGAGATGCCACTCTACAGCCACACAGGACCAATTTAAAACCACACAGTGACAATGACATGGCCTTAACTGACAGTACAACTTGGAAGATGAACCTTTCAAAATCACACCAATAACACTCAATCCCACACCCTTCCAAGCAATATGTCCTGTGCAAGGGGTGTGTAATGTGTGTTGCTGCAGGTCAAACACGATGAGACACATAGCATGATGATGCTGACTCTAATGAAGGTGACATGGAATTATTGAGGCAGTACCAACATCTCACATCACTCCTGGGGTGACATTGCCAGCTAGCAATAAGGAAGTGGACTGTGCTATGAAAACATGTGGATGTGACACTAATGCAATCTGCACAATGCTACACCTACGGATTGAGAAAATTCCCCATATACATAACAGATGTACAGGCAGATGGACCTTCCTACACTAAAACCGTCACCCCCACAACCAAGTTAGCAGGCTTACCTGGAGCAAGTTCAGTAGTGAGGGCACAAAAATAGGTTTGCATAGAACTTGTCACACATGGGATAATTGAGCATTGTCAGTTGTGAACACTTCAGTGCAGCCAACTTATGGAGATGTGTTGTGTGTTGTCACCTAGCCAAATCAAAGGGCCTCACTGTTGCATTTCACCTGCAATTATATACGTTGAATTGGATGGGATGTTCAGACCATACAGTGCAACCATCTTACCACCACAGTGGAATTGATTGTGTGTGGAAGTATCATGTCACCTGCAGTGAAGGCACATGGACACTTCTTTCACATTACATAACGCATGGGAGATACACACTGAACAGCAAGTTTCTAAATATACCACTGATATCATGTCAATCAGCCAAACACCAGTTTTGATAGTCAAACAACCCAATGCAGAAAGAACATCCCAGAAGCCTAGGATCCCACACAGTGCCACACAGTACCACAAACACAGATGAGTCACAGATGACACAAGATAACAACTGCCATGCAAAGTGACAATCACGGTGAAACCAGCGACAAAATACTTACCCTCATTTTCTCTTTCAGCTGATCAGCGTTACGGGATCCAGCCATGAATCATGAACCCAATTGCACAGTAGCAGAGCATGCCTATAATGAGGCACATCGTAGGACACGCACCATAGTTGAGCGGACTTTTGGCAACGTGAAGTCCAGATTCAGGTGCCTGGACATCACCTGAGGCAGCGTCCTATATTCCCCTGAAATGATCTGCAAGATCATTTTGACCTGTGCCATCCTGCACAACATTTGTCTGAAGAGGAACATTCCCCTCCATGAACCGGATCAACAAATGCCTGAAGAGGAGGAAGAGGAGGATGCTGTCTGTGAAAATGAGGGGGAACATCCAAACACAGCTGCAGGATTGCATCGGAGACAACACATCGTACAAAACTTCTTCTAACTAAAGTCACCATCACCACTTTGTCATCATATGTAATTAAACACCTCACTTCATCACTCAATCGTGTTCTGGGTAATTATTTATGCATCACATGATCAATAGGAATCATAATCAGAGTTTTGCCTCATGGAGCATTGCAGAAATACAAATTTGCATACTGAAAAAGCCATGTCACATTTGATGGGTATGAATGTTCGTCAAACATCACACACAGTGTTAATGACATATATCCTGTCTATTTCACATTTGAATGGCAATATCAGAGGACCACAGCTATGAGACACATCCATGTTGCCAACATGGTCCATTGCAGCATATGACACCCAAATAAGACACCATCCATCATAAGGTAAAAAAGTGCTTCATACATGAGGCAGTGGATGTGCAATTGCATTGGTAACAGGAATGTATGACCAGACCCTTGACAGCAGTAAGTGTGACATCAGCTATCTCTGCAAGGAGCATGTGTGACAAGAAGTGCATCATACCTGAAAATGGATGGCACAAGTGCCTCAGGCATGACAAGCATTGCTCACAAGAAATGCCCTCCGCAGTCCATCCCAGGTAATAAGTCCTGCCACTGCCATGTTTTAAGTCTCTCCCCACACTTCTCTAGGGGGCACTGTAAATGGACTATCTGTACCCTGAGAATCTTCATCTACACTCACCCAGACTCCCATTGTGACTCCTATGTGCTTCCCTCTTCAGTATGGCATGCCATAGTCATAGTTCAGGTCTGATAATGCACTGCCTGGTAGTCGGTAAGACCTGTCATCAGCTGTCCATTGCTTCCCATGTGAAAGGTCCAGTTGGCCCTTTGAACTTGATTCTCAACTCCAGGACTTGTGAGAGACTGAAGGTGCACACACCTGTGAGCACTTCCATGCAGACCAGCCATTTGAACCTCCCTGCCCTTGCTGCTGCCTGGAACTGCTTAGAAGCTGACATTTTCTGAATCTCCTTGTTGTGCATTTGCGTACAAATCACTTGTGTACCAGAGTCCTTGGGGGATTGTGTAACAGTGCAGACCACAGCAGAAACTATTTTTTGTTCCCACGGTGTTGTTCCTGCTTGTCCCAGTCAGAGTCTGCTCACTGTGTATTTGCCTTGTTCATGTTTGTTCCTGACAGAGCCTGCATCCTGTTAGCCAGACTGGTTCCAGTCTTTGCGTTAACCATAGACGTTCCCTGTGGCTACATTTGTCTCATAGTTGCTTTCCATGCCCTCTTTTTCTCCTGGGGTATTGTGTCTGGTAGGTCTACAATGAATCCTCAAATGTACAGTATAGTTTAATCAGTTTACTTATCGTATTCTGTTCTGTGACATGTATTCAAATGGCCTAATCCAGCCCCATCCCCTGTCTGGTTTTGCATGCATTCATTAGTGCCAAACATTGACAGTGTGCTATGCGGTATGCATGGATTTGGTACGGTGCCTACAGCACAACAAACAAGGTTTGCTAATGTGTATGTAAGGACAAAACATTTTTGTGCCCTGACGGTCCAGACACAGATTCACTTCTGCCGCCACCTTCTGATGGGGCTTGCGTGGTGACTAGCTGTGAGATTAATCAGCATAGAGGCACTGATGTTCCCTGTAGCAGTGGGAATTTTAGGGCCCACTCTAAAATGTACAATGTTGTGATGAAACCTGCCTGTTTCCTATTACTGATCCATAATGTACTTGAGCACACCAAGGTTCCTCTGTCGCCAGCCTTCTAAAAGTTCTGCTGTGCTATAGCTGGACTATCCCCATGTGTGTCGTTAGTTGATCTTTGGCTTTAGGTCAATTCTGCTTTGAAGGATACTCTGTTAATTCAAGGATTGGCTCGACAGACTCATGACTAGACCTGCACGTAATTGTGACAACATGGAGGCCAATACTGACACAGGGTCCACATGGCCACACACTTGAACTGGACACCTTTGTACAATGAACCACTGGAAATATGTGAACACATGCAGCATGGTCTGCTGGTCCTCCACAGCCACAGGAGAAACACAGGTCATTTACATGACTCAAACTGTGGTGTACATAACACTTTTAGGATTGGATTTGAGACTCTGTGTCATAAACACTGTACCTATCTAGCATGTTCAAATGATGGACTCATGGGTATACTACACACAAGTGACCATGAAGTGGTATCCAACATTTCATTACATGTGAGGGGTAACATATCTGATATAGCCATTATCAACCATCCTCGATCTATCCTGTGTATAGTTCATCATGGGAAATGTTTTGTCCCCAAAGTCAAGGAAGTACACACAGCATAAGACGCAACAGATAAAACAAACACATGCCATGACTGATGTACTTCAATGAATGGCATCTGATGGTTATACACATTTATAACACATTCATACTTGCACATTACGCCAAAATGTTCTCGTGACGTTCCCACAGAGGCACAAAAATAATTTGAGCATCTAGTTCACAGACATAAACCCACAGTCCATGAGTCTATTTGTTTAGTTGTGTAGCCTTGCGGTCCTCTATTGATGCAACACCTTCTCAAACTAGAAAATACCTATTTTATTTCCAAAGTTTGTGTTGCTGTTGCGTCAGTTAAGAGAGCTAATCCTGCACAACAACATGAGTATTAAGGGCCGCAGTAGTATGGTCTGCCACATGTGCCCAAACACTAGAACACACACTGCAGGTCATACCATCATATCTTTGTATAGTTATAAGCTGCATGCATGTAAAATATTGAAAGATCACACAAACTCAGTTTAAGACAGATTTTTTGACGCAAATGCATTAAAAAAGATGCATATGCGTCAAAATGTAACGCATAAGCGTTAAAAAATGATGCTCACACACATTATACATCAATTGGTCCCTAGCGTTAATTCCAACACCGCACCCCAGGAAAGCGGTTATCCATTTAAAATGTATTGATCCTTGAATGCGGGGAAATTTTCTTGCATATGCGTCAAAAAATATTGACGCAAACCCCGTAAGCAAAATAAAATTACACGCGATACAAAACAGCCCGCAATTGAGACAGGAAGTGATGTAATAGGATATCCTGTTTACAGAAATGGTACAGTGGGTGTACTTTTACTTTCACTTTGCAGTCTGTGATTTTTCTAGACTGTGTGGCTGTGTCTTGAGTTTTCTCTGTGAATATTGTGGATTCGTCTCCTGTGTGCTATTGCTATTGTATTTTGGTGTTTTGTAAGTGTCTGTGGTAATCTGTGTCAGTGTTTGTTTTGTCATTTATTGTGATTAGATTTGTCTTTGTACTGTTGGGAGTGGGAGTCTGTTTGTGGCTGTTGCTAGTTGGGGTATTGTTGGGCTGTCTGTGGGTTAGTTAAGTTTCCTTTACCTACCTCCTTTACCTGTTTTTCCCTCTTTACCCTTTTCTCTCCTATTTTTGCTGATATGTTGGTAAGGCCACATCTGGGGCAAATGGGTGAGGAGGAGCTATGAGCATTTGTGTGGCTGGTGTGCCACTTCCTCCCCCTGATGTTGGAGGCTGGGGGACGGGTGATACAGGGGTATCACATGGAGGCAAGGAGGCTCAGGTGGGCAAAGGTGCTGTTCCACCTGCAGCGCATATTCAACAGCCAGCACAACAACCACCAGTTAAAGCATCGCTGGGCTGACATGGTGGCCTGAGAGCAGGACCTGCTGGACCACCTGGGTGTGGTTATTGGTGGCCCTATTGGTGAGTACAAATTTGACTACTGTGTACAGTACAATACTCTGGAGTGACAGTAGCAGATTTTGTGACATGCTGCATGCAATGTTTGTGGACATGTGGAATGCAATTTGAACAAACTGTGGCCCTGATTTATACCAATTTGGCAACGCACTACCATCATATGTTGAAGCAAAAGCTGCACAAACTTACAAAATACAAATTTATCTTGTAAATTAGTGCCACTTTTGCATCAATAGATGATAGTAATGCAGCACAAACAAAATTATGAATCAGGGACTGTGAGTGTACCAGGAATGGGATGTATTTCACATGCTAATACAAGGAACCAATGTAGTCCCCAGTTTTTTTAAACCATGTCTGAATAGTATTCATGGCCATATGTACAAAGCTCTTCCTAACCTCTGCTAATATCTTAGGCCGATATTTCTACTTTGTTTGTGCTGCATTTGCATAATTTCTGGATGCAAAAGTATAGCACACTTGCTACAATCAAATTTATTTTGCTAATTTCCATAGCTGTAGCGTGAACAAATGAAGCAAATGCAACACAAAAAAAAGGCACATCTGGCCCTAAGTTCATTGTTTCTATGTGTTTACATCTGGACAGAAAATCTTTCACATGGCCAAACCCAATTGTGCCAGGATGCTACCAGATTGCAGTAGCACAAAACAGGTTCATCTCGTGGCTTTTCGGAGTAGGCGGTGAAATCTTATCATTGATTAGCAGGGTCCAACAACATTTTTGGCTTGGGCGCAATTGCTGGTACTAAGCTAGTGCAGTTACCATCTTTGTCACTTTATAGCCAAACAATTTTGTAAAGTGAATGGCTCATCATGGGATCCCTGCTCTTTGTGAATGCATGGTCACAAACTATTTATTAGCATGATGTTGTGCAAGGGACCACTGACTGCTTCCATTATACCATTTAAGTGATGAAATAGGTTGTTATTTTACTTTTTGTACACCTCTGCTGATATAGTGCAGCATACCTACAATTATTAACTTCTCAGTATGAAGGCTATCACAGGCATGGTGGTATGCTAAGATCAGCAGGTCAGCATTCCTGTGAGTGCCGCCATTCCCAAGGTGCTTTCAAATAGAGACCTACTTCATCATGACTGCAGAAGTAGGACATTTGCTAACCCATGTTTTATTTAGCGGACAGTGTCAGTTCGGTCGTACTACCAAAGATCACCCAACTTGGCAAATCTAAGTTAATGAATCTGGCAAAGTGTGATTTACAATACCTGATATAGGTACACAAGGCCCAGAGTGACACATTTCATTTGCAATGACTACACTTGTGCCCATGCATTCTGTCACGGATCATCAAATTAAACACTGTCAGCATACATCTTTTTGTTGTTTTGAATGAGATAAGTGACCAATCCATGTTTAGCATAACATTGTCATCAAGTAACACACATGATCCCGGCCATCATGTTGTCATAGGGGGCATATACGGCTTACGGTATACTGCCAATGTAGCATATGTAACCTACATACAATACTGGCACACATATAATGGACCACTGAAAGCACAATAATTCCTGAACGCTAATCAACCCACATGAGCATCACACAGTAACTCATTGTCCCTTGATGCACAAGCCACAATACCTGGGTCACTGGTATTGCAGTGCATCAGGAATGTGGCATTGCATAATTACAAATGATGAAATGGAGTACCCTCTGGAATGAATTAAACACAAAATTGAGTAATCATGTTTGGCACCACATGATTGTTAGCGACAGTGCATGTGTGCATATGTGTGTCTATCACTCACTGGAGTGACAGTGTCAGTGCATGTTTGCAGTAGTATGTCTGTTGGGGTGTCACCATGCCTGATGTGCAGCTCTCTCACATAAAATGTCACACACAGTGATTTGTTGTTCCAAGTCTTGTACAGTGAACAGACATTGAGCACATATCACTCTTCCATGTTTTACAGGTGGATCAGCCCCCTACACAATTGGTGAAGTGGCTCGATTGGCGGACCCAGACGTATCCAGTAAGTGTTAATATGTTTGTCCTGTGTTGTGTTTGCAGCTGTTGTGTGACTGGCTCCTGTGTGTTGGACTCATTGCAAGGTATGATGTGCTGGCACGTGATTTGATATGTGACTTGGCTGGAGGTTGACATTTTGTTTTGTGGTAGAGTTAGACATTCTGTGGCGGAGAGTCGTATATTGGGATTCGAGTGCTGAGCAATAGGCATGGGCAGGTGAACAAGGTGATTTGTTGCTACATGTATCCCAAAAATTTATTTGGAGGTGGCCAGTGTCATAATTTAGTCAGCAAGTCATACCCTAATTCACACAGAACAGTGATGCATCCGTTTTACACACAGACTTGCGCATCCCTGTTAAGTAATGAACATGTAGGACTGTATGGGGGACTGTCCCGCAGCATTTAGCTCCACATGTTGTCCTCCATTACGTGGCACTTGAGTGAAATGTCATAGGCGTGCATGCAGGTCAAGGCCAGATGGAAGTATTTGAAAGTTTGTGTTGCATGTCCATCCCCCCTGAGGCACAGGGTTAGGGCTAGATCACAGTGTAGATGACAGACATGTAATTCAAGCATTCATGTGTTCCAAACTACAATGCCCCCTCATGATTACTAACTGCATGCCGTCCTGGCAGTTCCATATGCAAATCACAGGTCTTGTGTGCCTTGATTTTGATCCTGAAGATAGTGATTAGTCGGCCTGGCACATGTTGAGTACTTGCAGCATTTGTTATGTAACTAATAGCAGTGCAAATATGCACAGATCATTTAATTAAGTACACACCTTGGTGTGCATTGCTGTGCTGTTAGATAGTTGATGGGTAGGCTGCGTTGGCATTTCATTCCTCAGGGACATTCTATCATCTGTACTGTGATTTGGACTGTATGTGCTATTTTTGATGAAGTGTTAGAATATCATCTGTAGCTGTATCACACAATTATGCCACTAATGTTTGCCTGTCTCTATTTTTACAGCTGCCCACATGAAAGGAGATACAGGAATTTCAGAGGCGGGCAGTGTGGTACTGCCACATACTCGATGTGGAGACTGGGTTCTGCAATATGGCATGGAGATATTGACATGAGAGAGCCACAGGGGTATGGAGGGCTTTTAGCCAATGGGAGCCAGCCTTGCCCACAACTGCTACCACCACCACAGCTCAGAGCACAGTGGCCCCAGGGATGACAGCCACTCCTGCAGGTCCCTCAACCTCGTCTGCCCAGGGTCCACAAGCAGCACATCCTGCACCTCCCCCTCCAACCACAGCACCAGTACCAGCTTCTACAAGTGGTACCCAGACAACCCCAGCTGCTGTATTGGACATGACAGAATTCCAGACACTAAAACGTGACTTGCAATGTATTTTGTGCTGGATGGACAGCAGGAGGTTGCCCGCAATAACAGGAGACTGCTCAGGATTAAGAAGATCCTGCGGAAGGCCAATTTGTGACTTTTGGATACTCACCCATAATTCCCTCCCCTCCCTCCTCTTTCCTCGTTCTTTTCTTTAGTGGGTTTAGGGGGCTTAGTGTTAGGTTAGAGTAGGCTGGTAGTTTAGTTAATATAAGTGGGATGGGGGTGGAGGGTGTTACATTATTACATTTTTTTGTGGGTGGGTGGGGGATGATGTTGGGGTTTATGTTTATAAAAAAAAAATATATATATATATATATATATATTTGTTTAGGATAAGTCAGTATGTGTTTAGGTTAGTATATGTTGTCCTACACGTGTCCCGTCATATAAGGGGGGTGGGGGTTTTATGTTTAGAGTGTTTAGTTAAATGTGGTAAGTTTAGCTTAGGGTAGTTAGGGCCAGTTGTGGATATTGTATAGTTAGGATAGGTTAAGTTAGTTTAGATATTTCCCATACTTTAACTTTTCCTTTCATACTCATATAATAACATTTTATGCACAACTTTGCAGTATGTGTCATATGCTTGGGGATCAGGGCCTTTGCATGAGTGCACAGTGTCAATTTAGTATTTGCATTTGTGTTCCATCCTGCATCTAAATCCCATTCTTGACATGGTTATTCCAACTGTGGGGCTATTGAAGGCATTACTGCAGCAAGGAGGAGCTGCTGTTTCTTGAGTATAGCAGCTACATCGCTGTGGTAGGCAGCCAGGTCGGCCCTGAGGGGGTCATGATTGCAGCTGTGCACGCAGTGAAATGTTTGGGATGCCAGGTGTTGTGGCAACTCCCTAACTGCTGTGGTGAAATCCCTCACACATTGTTGTAGTCCTTGCAGTAGGGATTGTTGCACTTGCATTGCTGCTGACTGTTCTGAAGATGACATAATGTACATGCGCATCCCCTCAAGGCTGGCTGCCATATTTTGCATCCCCACCCGCACCTCATTGGCCAGCTCCCGCTGTACTCCCACTACTGTCCTCTCAAAGGGGGTACCAGTGTCATCAGAGCCCTCAGCTGGGTTGGAGCTGGCAGGTCGTACTATTGGGGCGGTGGGATGGGTCCTCTGTGATAGCTGCTGCGTCTGTGCTCCTCCTTGCGACTGAAGGTGGGGTCTGGAGGGCTCAAAGGACATCTTGGAGGGTTTGCTGGCTTATGTTTGTCAGCTCGTCATCCATGTCATCAGGGAAGCCCAGGACAGGCATATGCACAGGAGAGCCATTGTCCTCTGCAATGAGATATTATACAATTAGTGTGTCTTTGTTGTGGCAGTTGTGATGTGACGTCACTGACTTCCTATTAGTGAGACATTGTAATCTTGGTTCCTGTTCATTGTTCCTGTCATTAATATTAGCATTCTCACAGGCCTATGCCCCACCTCCATGTCACATGTAGTGTAGGCAGTTTGGGAAATTGTCTCTGTCACATCCTCTAGGTGTAGGTTCTGTCCAAATTGTGTGTTGCCACCTTCTTGTCCTACTCACCCCTCCCTCTAGTTCCATTAGCATGGTGAGACCCTGCAATGGCTGTGGGTGTTTTGATGCCACTTGCACCACACTTAACAATATGGGACTGACCCGGTCTCTGATATTTCACATACACCTATACGTTGCTGAGACCAAGCACATACTATGTATAGCATTGGCATGGCACAATAAAGGTGTCAGGATTGGTAGTGTGTCATGTTGATGTTTGCGAATGTGTGCTACATTGCTTTGCACTGATGGGCCTGGCAGTGTTCCATTTCCTCTTATGACTGTGCAGGTCTGTTTAACTAGCTAGACACATATGTCCTCCCCCTCATTTCTGTTGTCTTAGCAGTATGACAGTTGGGATGTTGCAAGGTGGCATTGCCGCTATTATAACACAGGCACGGGGTGGACCCTGGAATGGGCAGCATGGGTATGACATTACTGCTGTATACTTCATAATGTAAGTACCAATACCTGATGTTTATTGCGCCTATAGACATGAGCATTTGACAGGATTTACACTTTGGTAGGAATTGAAGGGGATTGATAATGTCATTCTGAACCCTCAATTTTCGGTGTGTTTGATCCATGGGCACCTAACTGCCATTTGCTACTTGACCAGCACACACAGCACAGGTGGTAGTGGCAACTGTTGTCAATTGTACATGCCACTTGTGGATATGGCCTGAGACTGGAAATTGCGCCCTGGTTCATGTTGTGACAATACCAGCTGTCCTGTGACAGCAGGCCACTTTTATGTTCTACCCTATCCTTGCCTTGGCCTTTCCAACAGCCTTGGCATGGCAGAGTACCCCCATGCAAAGGTTGTTGGTGTAGTGTTGTGCTGTGCACCTGGTTTCCCCTGCACAGCCCATGCACCTGTGCCATGCCCCTTTGCCCTTTCCACTGCCTGATTTCCATGGCTGACATGCATTGTGTAGTAGGTATGTACCTCCACCTGCTTGCAGTTAACATTAAGGCATTTTTGTCCTCCATGCAACTTACCCTGCATCTGTGTTGTTTTCTGGTAGTCTGCGCTGTCCTGTCCTTGAATTCCTGTGATGATCTCCTCTGGGGTGATTGTTGCCACCATCTCCTCCTTCTGGTCCAGGGTCTCCTGCAGTGCTGGACTCCCACCTCCAGTCTGCACTGCTGCCTTCCTTTTCCTTGCAATTTTTTCCTTGGTCCTACGCTTGCAGTCATGCCACCGTTTCTTGCACTCAGTGACTGTTCTCTGTACCTCTGCCACACTGTTTATCTTGTAAACAATTTGTTGCCAAATTGCCTCTCTCCTTCCAATTGGCAAATTTGAGGTGACAAAAAGTTGATGCTGGTGTTCCGTCACCTCTCTGACCAGTATTTCCTGCTCCTCTGCACTGAAACAACACTTCCTTTTCTTCTTCTCCCTCTCCTGGGTCTTGTCTGGGTCCTCCTGGCTGGTTCCTGGTCGATTGGGGTCTCCCCGGGGTCTCTTCTGGCTTCTGGGATCCATTCTGGGGCTCCTCACCACTATATGAAGTGTTAGTGCCGTTTTTTGATGCTTTTGCGGGCAAAAATGGCGCGTATCCGGTTTGCGACGTTGTAAACCGAATTAGAGTAATTTGCTCCACGTTAATGTTGTTTTGCTTTATGACGTGGCGCAATGGTTAGAGTAAAAAAAAATACTCTAACCCGTGGTTTGCGCCATGGTGCGTCAAAGTATAAATTTGACGCCCAGGTGCCGCAAAGAAATGGCGTTAGCCGGCGTTAAACTTTTACACGCAAAACTGCATAAAAAATCAATTGCTTTCAATTGATAATACCATAGCCTTTCCTACCACTGCTCAGCCCAATGTGGGTATTTTTCTCTTGAATACTGTGCAGTACATTGTCTAGATATGACCATTACAATAGATACAAATTCCCTGTATTTGCTGAAATTTTACAGTCTGTACTATGCATCATACATTGACAAGTATGTTTTAGAAGAGCCACCAGCATTTTCAACTGTAGTTTTTTCAATTTCTGTCTAGTAATCAGTCAAGTACGGGCAATTCATAAACATGTATATCATCTATTGATTCTGAATCACAATGAGGACATTTTAAATATTTTAAATGATCAATTATATTTCCCTTATGAAGCATATCTGGGGCTGTATTATAGATGATCCTCGGGGGGCAATGGCATGGGCACCTGTTTTGCTCACCCGAGGCACTTTGGTTTTACAAAAAGGGCTGCAGACACTTGTCTGGACCCTTCTGTAATACAGACAGTGTTGATGCACATATAGCACCAGCGCTAAGACCAGATGGTGTTCCCTCATTTGAATGGGGGTGTGGTCCCATGAAAATGAGGGAATCCCTTTGCCTCTGTGTCACGCCGTATTATAGATGTGGACACAGAGGCAAAGAAGCTGTCAGGAGGAGCACTGACAGTGCACCACCTAAAAGGTGGCGTACTGTCAGCGCACCCCCTGATGACAACCCTCTGGAGGCAGGAAAGGGAGTCACATGAACTCTCCAGACATCTTGCTGACAGCAGGTGCAGTCACTTATTGCACCCGCCTGCATGGGGATTTCTAATCCCCTTAAAAGTGCAGGTGGGGTGCCGCCTGCACAGAGAAACACAGAGCAGCTTTTAAACAGCTGCTCATTATTTCTCTTAAATGCGCTGCCTCCAGGGAAGCTCGAGTTCGCAGCTGCCCTGAAGGCAGTTCATTCACTAAAATACAGCTCACTCTCCCTGTCTGAGCTGGGCACACCTTTTGAAACGTGCACCCTTGCGCAAACATGGAGAGTGTGCCATATTCTGTAATACAGCCCCTGGTGTATAGCACAACGTTATCAATCATATTACATTGTTGAAGTTGCAAATTTGGTCCCCTGAATATAGTATATCCCATTGTTATGGCTATTTCATTATATACCCATCTACACATTGTTTCAATTTTTGGCCCATTTGTTTGCTCCTTTATCCAAGACATCATTGAACATTTTTGAAAATAATTGACATACACTGCATTTGGTCAATTTCCATTTTTCTCACCAAGTATTTTGATCATTGGTATCAAGCTTATAGTACAATTAGATATCCCAGCTATATTAAAAATCTCTGATTTCCATAAACTTAAAAATGTTATGCTTGGAATCTGAAAAATTCTTATGTAGACCTAGAAGGAGTGTAAAACATCACCTTTAATTATATGCCGCATTGCCCCTTGCTAGCCCAAACATTACAGTAAGAGTGAGTGAAAAACTTCGAGAACTAAGGAAAACCCCCTAAAGGTGACCTGAAATTTGTGTCTAAGTGCACTATATAATGTGTATGTAGTCTTGGGGACCTTAAAACTAACCCTTTTAAACTATCCAGGGTCAAATTATCTGAGCAATGCACCATTAGCAGTTTTACCACAACTCATCTGATACATTTGTACATATCTACATTAAGAATGCTTTATAATCACAATATATTTTTGCAACATAGTAGCCTAACATTAAGATTTAAAAACAGGTAGTGCCCACCTCCCTTTTTCTTGTGATAATCTTAGAAATATAAACGCTTTGCAGGGTTTGTGGTAGTCCCCTGTCCCATAGGATAACATTGGATTGTCTTATTACATTTAATAAGTGAAAATTGTTGATTGGGAACAGTTAAGCCCTTTGCTATTTGGTGCCTGTGGCCTGTCCTAAGTTGCATGACTGGGTATAATTGGCAGTTGGACATGGTCAATTCCTCTCAGTCACACAATAGAAGCATTATGTGTGTCTGAATGGGCCATCTGCTGGCAGGATGGGGTGTTAGAGCTGGGCACAGATTCACTTGCAGCTGAAAAAGCTATGCTCTGCTTTCACACAAAGGATTTTTCACCACTGCATTATCCCTGCAGCCAGCTTGAAGCAAGGGGAGTCAGGAAATTCCAAGCACTTCAAAGGAAAACTTCTAGAATCTTCTCCTACTTCATAGAAGGCATCAGGTGTAAACATAAGACCCTCAGACCCACTCTTTAGTTCACTTTCTGGACCTGTGGAAGGACTCTCAGAGGTCTTTTCGCTGCTGTGGCATCCTGTGTACTCCAGAGGACTGCTTTGCTGCACCTGATAGGACTGCTTTGCTGGCTGCAGACTGCCTTGAACCCTCAGAGGGCTGCCCTGCTGCTTGAGCCCTGCTTCTTCACCTGAACCCAGAACTACCAGAGTGACTTCAAGGGCTAGTTTGCTGGCCTACTATTCAGAGCCACAGGGACATAACAGGGTTTCACTATCTTAAACTCACACCTGGACACAGCCTAAGAGAGTCCTACCCCACTCCCCCAAGTGGTGCCCCTCCAGTACTGGGATCCTTGGTGGTGGTGCTAAATGTGTCCAGATAGCCAAAATCCAAAACTTGGGACTTAAACCTTTTTTGGCTAAAACCTGTTCTGAAAACTGAGAGAAGTCTGGGACCAATTTGCTTGTTGATCCACCTAAGTTGCATCACTGGTCCGTCTGAGTTTGAGGTAGCTCCGCTATGTTATCCTCCACAGCAGCAAATCCTGTTTAACTGTTCTACTTCAAAGGGTTATCCAGCTTCCTTCAGCTCTCGTCGGTTACAGGCTCCAGCCTTGTCCCACTGTAGATTTTCAAAAAGTGGTTAAGTCCAAATGTAGAAATCTCCACTGCGCCTTCATCCACCAGCTCCCCTGTGATGAGGCTTCCTCCTCACACACCACCTGCAGTCTTTCCCTGCTAAACTTTACCTTCTCAGTACAATTTTGGGGGAATTTATTCTAAGTGCAAAGGAAAGCACTGATAGGGCCCAATACACTGTTTGTATCCAACCCGTGCTCCATCACGGTCTGCCATAATATTCGACTTTGACATGGTCCTGTGCGACTAGATATCAACGATTGTGCTTTGTTCTTTCTGGTGCTAGTGTTTACTAAAAACTTTAAAAATTCATTACCCTGGTTCTACTGATTGGATTTTTATTGTTTTAGTGTCAAATAATTTATTAAATTATGCTGTATTGATCTACATTGGTGCGGGATTTTTCTTTACTTGTGTTTTTATTTTATTACTGTTTGTGCGCTGCATACATACTTTACACATTGCTTCCAAGTTAAGCCTGATTTTTTTTGTCAAACTACCAAGAGCTAGGCACTGGTTAATTTAGTAACATTTTGTGGTTCACCCTGCCAGTGATTGTGATTGTTGCTTGACCAGGGTTAACACCTCGGTCAACCAACAACCCTATTTCTCACAGAAACTGATAGTGGAATTGACTGAAATAGATATACAAATTTAGGCAATATGGTAATTTCTATAATAGTACATCTGCCCATCAATATTAGCAGTAATTTCCTTCCAAGAATGAAATTTATGTACACATTTCTGCAGCAAGCATTCTTACCTTATACCTAATATTTCCGTAATCTGTCTGTGTATTCCACTATGTATTCACTTGCTTCCCTCACAACACAATGATAATTTTTATATTCTTTGAAATTCACAATCGTTTGAGTTTTCGCAGTACTTATAGCCCGATACATAACCGAATTGTTCTTCTATGCATCTGCAGGACTTTAGGGAAATATACTGCCACCTCATCTGCATATGGGGATATCTTTAACTGAACTCCATTTCGAACATGGTTTGCTTATGTATTGAATCTCTTCCATGTGCAGCTCCTTAGACAACTCAATAAATAAATCACTACATACATTTGGTAAGCAACTTTCTCGGACAAACACCTCCAGAACATTTTGTGAGCTGGAAGCATCCTCTCTATATCATTTCTCAAAGAATATTCTAACCTAAACAAGTATCTTATCAGGTTCTTTGATCAAACTACCTTGTTTCTAGCATCCTCTCAAGTTGTTTTTAACCCTGGTTTTTTATGCAAGTAGGTGGTCAAAGGACTCCCCTACTCTATTTCATGACCTTTTTTGCTGTCCCCATCCTATGAGTGGATCAGTGGATGCGCCCAGGTGTAAATTCTGGCACTGCAGACAGGTCCACAGCATCAGGATTGTATTTGAACAACCTACCCATATTTAGATCTGCTGCCTTAAGACCCTTAATATGGAGGTGCTGTCAGTGACTGTTCCTGTACTTATGAGAGCACTCAAGCCTGCAGGATACCATCAAAGAGCAGCAGTACAATGTTCTGTAAATGTGATGTGGATGCAACTATGCAACTTAAAAATGTGCCACTACACTGGAATTTGAATACTCTTCTTCATATTGCAACATTAATCCCTGGATAGATAGATAGATAGATAGATAGATAGATAGATAGATAGATAGATAGATAGATAGATAGATAGATAGATAGATAGATAGATAGATAGATAGATAGATGGATAGATAGATAGTGTTGGAAAGTGGATTATTGGTAAAAGCAGGTGCGTACCTGCACTTAGCAATAGGCCGCTAACTCCCTCTAGGTCCAGTCAGGTCTCAATAAACTAATCCCAGCTCAACTCTTGGTATCTTGGCAACACGCAGTTAGGCTTAACTTAAGAGACAAAGGGGCATATTTATACTTTTTGATGCACTAACGCAGTTTTGCATCAAAAAGTTTAGCACCGGCTTGTGACATTTCTGAGCACTAGCCTAACACCATATTTATGGAATGGTGCAAGCCGGTGCGAAGGGTGGGCTAAAAAACATGTAAAAAAACATGACGTTAGCCGGGTGGGGGTGGCAAGTATGGGAGAAGGGGGTTTTGCAGTCTGGTTTGAGGCAATAAAAAAGATGCCTCTAACCAGTCTAGCGTCACTTTCTGATGAAAAACCATCCATACCACATGACTCCTGTCTTAGAAAAGTCAGGAGTTATGCCCACCACCCCAATGGCCAGCACAGGGGACCAGTGTGCCCTGGGCATGGCCGTTTGCACACTGTGCTATGCAGGGGGCCCCAAGTTGGACCCTCGATGGCACTCTAATAAAAAAACATATATATATTTACCTATAGTTACCCTAATTACCTGGGATGGGGTCCCCCACCCTCCGGTGTCCTTCTGGTGTGGGTGAGGGTGTTCCTGGGGCTTTAGGAGGGCAGCTGTGGACCCATTCCATGGTGTTCACAGGTCCCCTAATGCCTCGTCTGACCCAGGCGTTAAATAATAGTGCAAAGCAAGCTTTGCACCATTATTTAGAATCTCTTCCCACCCGTGTGTCATTTTAGCACGGGGGAGAAATAGAGGGATATTGGGTTAGCACCATTTTTTATATGAAAATGCCTACCTTCCATCTCATTGATGCATGGTAGGTTTACGAATCGAAAAAATGGTGCGAACTCCAATATTGTGTTGTTAGACATGTCTTACGTCAAAATATAAATATGGAGCCAAATTTGTGTCAAAAAATTACGCAATTGGAGTATAAATATGCTGCAAAGTATGTAAAGCATTCAGAATCCACAAAACAGTAATGAAATAATACACAACAAACAGTTTAACCCTTTGGGTGCTATGGACGTAATGGTTACATCCTCGTCCACGGAGCTCGTGAGCCAAGAACGTAACCGTTGCGTCCTGCACCCGGTCCACTGGGGTAGTGCTAGCCCTCCCCTCGTGGGCTTCCCACCACCCTCCAATGGGCAGGGATGGCAGGGAAAGCGGTTCCCTTGCCACCCTCGACACCCCCCCCAGTGACGTCTGATGACATCAGCACGCGATCACGCACTGACCTCTTCAGAGGTTGTCTCCACAGCACTGGAAGCATGGCTTCCAGCGTGACCGAGTAAAAAACTGATTTGTTTTTCCTCGGTACAGGGGCAGGGGAGGTCAGGGAGGCATGAAAAGGAAAGGAAACACTTTTCCTTTCCTTTTCATGTCTCCCAGAGTATTTCTGCAGCACCATTGCATAGCGATCGTGCTGAAGGAATGCCCACTAGACACCTGGGATTATTATTTTTGTAGGTGACATATTTATTGGCTCTGGGTACCTAGGGTTCTTGATGAACCTACAAGCCCTACATATCCCTGCAACCAAAAGAGTCCAGCAGACATAACAGCATATTGCTTTAAGAAATCTGCCATAGCTGGGAAAAGTTACTTTCTGTAGGAAATCCTTGAAAGATCTACACAAATGAGCCCTTGCTGAATTGAAATTTTTCAAAAATGTGTATATGTCTGAGATCCAGCATTGATTTCACACACATTTCTGTCACTAACTGAAAGGAGGCTGAAAGCACAAAAAATTATAAAAATGGAGCATTTCCAAGTAAAATGCCAAAATTATTTTGGAAAATGTGGTTTTCTGACTTGAGTTTTCCTGTTTCTGAAAGCTGGGAAGATGGTGATTTTAACACCACAAACCATGGTGCCATGATGCCATTTTCAGAGGAAAAAACATGCTTTCTTCTGCAGCACTTCCCATTTTTGGAAAAAATGAATACATTTTAGCTGTATTTTGGCTAATTTCTTGGTCTCCCCCTGGGAAACCCACAAACTCTGGGTACCTTTAGAATCCGTGGGATGTTGGGAAAAAAGGACACAAATGTGGCATGGATAGCTCATTTGGACAAAAAGTTACGAGGGCCTAAGCGCGATCTACCCCAAATAGCCAAAAAAAGGCTTGGCACCTGAGGGAGAAAAGGCCTAGCAGCGAAGGGTTTAAATATCTAAAACCAATTTATAAAATTTAGAAAATATTGTTATCTTTAATTAGACACCAAAATGAATGAAATCAGATAAGGGGAACCAGAGGTATGATTTTGTTAAGAATAACAGTAGTGCATAGAAACCAGTAGCACAACTTGGGTGATCTGGTAACACACCAACCTGGAAAAGCCAAAGTTTGAGGCCAGCCAAGATGGAGCCTTGCTCAGTAACAGCAAGTGGGAAGCCTCAGTCAAAAGCTTACCTTCAAACTTAGGCCCATATTTATACCTTTTTAGCGCTGCATTTGCGTCATGTAATTGTATTTTGTAAGTTTGCATTGCTTTTGTGTAAAAAAATTACGCAAATGAGGCGCTAAAAAAGTATAAATATGGGCCTTATTCTCTTTTTCCATAGTCTTCTTTCTTACTGAGACGAAGTCACAGATCAAGCTGACCTTCCTGGAGCCCTTCCTCAGACCCGACCTTGGTAAAGAATCCTTCATTCGGGCTTAGTCACTTTTTCGCGTCTGAAATGTTTGCCTGGAACCAAGTCACAATTGAAATCAACCTCCCAGGAGCCTTTGTCAGATATATGCAGCACAGAAGGCCTAGGTGAAGATTCCACATTCGGATTTAAGGGGGCATTATAACCCTGGTGGTCACTAGACAGTGGCAAGGATACCGCCCCGGTCGTGGCGGTCCGACCATCACATTATGACTGTGGTGGAGCCGCCACGATCCTACCCCCGACAGCTCCAGGCTGCTGTCATCCTGCAGCCTGGCGGTCCCGTGGTTGTAATCTGCCAGGGCAGCGCTGCTTGAATTATGAGTCCCCATCCGCCAGGCTGTCCATGGCGGTAAACACTGCCATGGACAGGCTGGCGGAATGGGGGACTCGGGGGCCCCCATCCACAGCCCCATTGCACATTTCACAGCCCAAATTACAGCAGTGGAATGCCCAACGGGTTCTGCTGCACCCGCTGCACCATCACAGTGCAGCCAGCTCCATTAGGAGCCAGCTGCAATGTTAAGGCCCTGTTCCCCGCTTCGCCGTCAGGTGGAAACACTGTTTCCACCCGCTGGCCAAACAGGGAAACCATAATTGGGCTGGTGGGGTTCAGGCCGCATAAGCCACCTGATGGCGGTATAGCATTGGCGGGCTGTGTCATAATGAGGGCCTTAATCTCTTTTTGAGGATGGAATCCTTTGTCAGGGCCAAACTTGAAATTTGACCCAATGTCCCTGGAGCCATCCTCGGATACTGTGCGTGGGAACCCTTGGACAACTTTTTATATTCTGACTTTATCACTTTTTTGGAGCTTTTTCTGTCCAACACTGGACGACCCTCCGCAGCAAGCTGATTCAGAGCAGACATCGTCAGATTGCCTTTCCAGGAGCCCTCGGTGAAATCCTGGAACTCTGGGGCTCTGGAGCTTTTCAGCATGATAAACCTGCAAGTCAGGCCAGGTCACATCGACATAATCCGGCTTCACACGCGACGTTGGGTCAGTCCCTTTATGGAGCTTTCTACCAAAAGTTCTCGAATCTTCTCCAAATTTCTGGATCTTCTTCCAGAAGGACTTTGAAGGTACTTTAGGAGTCCACAACTCACCCCAAGGTTCCAGAAGCTCTGAGTTGCTCCTTGATGATTAGGACTCCAACTTCCAGAATGCACCTGGCCTAAACTCAATAATGACCACTGGACAGTGGTCAGCTGGTCACGTTCTTTAGGCTTTGATGCAGGGTACTCTGGTCAGCTATTTTCTACCTGTGGCAAACAGGGAGTCCCTTCCTGAAGTAGTTGAATACAAGAAAAGTTGTTTTAGTGGTGAAGCCCAAGTGTGCAGCTTGTTCAGTCCTTCAGAGTGCAGTGTCCAGGTGTAGGCTAGGGGTCCAGCAGGCAATCTTTCTTTTTCTTGTCTATTTCCTTGTAGGGATCTGAGGTGTGCGTGCAGCTCTGCTTTTTTATCCTTGCCCCTGGGGTGGAAAGCAGGGAGGCCTCTTAGCCAATCACTGCAGGCCACCATACTCTTGGATGAACACTTCCTGGAAAGTGTGGCAAAAATCAATCCAGGGAGCAACTTTCCTGAAAAATCCAAAATGGCAGGCATTCAGGGCCTGATTACGACTTTGGTGGAGGGGATTACTCTGTCCCAAATGTGACGGATATCAAGCCCGCCGTATAACGAGTTCCATAGGATATAATGGACTCGTAATTCGATGGGCGGGATATCCGTCACATTTAGGATGGAGTAATCCCATCTGCCAAAGTTGTAATCAGGCCCTTAATGTTGGAGGTTCGGTCTGGCTGAGCCCACCGACTCGTGTGGCTAAGTTCCCTTAACATACCTCTCTCCAGACCTCTCCTAATGTAATCAGGGGCAACTGGCTGTCAGGTTTGCAGGAAATGGGGGAGATCCAGAGCTGCCCCAATTGCCCTAGCCTTCTTTGAAGTCCAGTTTGGCTGCTCTCTCCTCATCCGGTTTCACCGTTTGCTGAGGCAGATCTCCTCCCCCAGGCACTTCCTTTGTCCTCAGCCCAGCCCAATTCACACCTCATCAAGGCAGCCTGGCCAGGCTGCCAGCAGCTGACCAACCAGAGAAGGGCACCACAGGGCTGAAGTTGGCAGCTTTCAGGTAGAGTTCTAAAACTCTTTTCCTTAGTTAGTTATATTAAATTCGACAATGGAAAGTTGTTGGATTTATTATAACAATCAGTTTGATACCGAACATGAATTATTTAGCTCTTTGGGAGACTTTATTAATTAAAAATAAAGTCTCCCCATTTTGGCCTGTGGAGCCCATTCCCTACAGTAAAGGAAAACAAATGTGGCTATTTTTCCATCACCAGGGCTTATAAACCATGTTTTATAAAGTCCCTGCTTATTTTAGCATAGCACTCAGCCCTAGGGGTACCTACGGCACATCTTAGTGGTGACGTATTTGTAAAAATAAGGTAGTTTAAGACTTGGGAAGTACTTTGAATTCCAAAGTAGAATTTTGGGTTAACTTTAATGTAAAAGCAGCCAGCAAAGCAGGCCTGCTTTTAAAATGACACTGGGCACAACAGCAGTACACCTATGGGGGTACGATCTATGCTGGGGTCCCTAAACCTACATACCCTACCACATACTAGGGACTTATATGGAGGTGGATTGAGCCTATTGTAATTAGCCTAATTTGCATATCCACTTTACACAGAGCACTGGCCTTGGGACTAGTTAGCAGTACCTAGGGGACAGCCAAGAGTCAATAACCACCAGTATATGTCCAAAAGATAGATAGATAGATAGATAGATAGATAGATAGATAGATAGATAGACAGACAGACAGACAGACAGACAGACAGACAGACAGACAGACAGATAGATAGATAGATAGATAGATAGATAGATAGATAGATAGATAGATAGATAGATAGATAGATAGATAGATAGATAGATAGATAGATATGCTTCTTCTTCATAAAAGAAGTACAGCATCATTACGGCATAATGCATATTAGCAAAACATAACCCAGTAACAGTCCCATAAAACTTAATATGTAGGTGTGAATGTAAGCATCACAATGCCAAAAATACATTTCTAAAATAAGAACAAATATATATAGCAATTATATAATACAATCCTGCATCAGGAGAGTTTGGAGGACGGGCTACTCGGTCACAGAATTGACGGATATCCCGTTTGCTGAATTACCATGTCCCTAGGATACCATGGAATGGTAATACGACCGGACAGGATATCCGTCACGTTTGTGATGGACTAAACCATCCGGCAAACTCCTAATTCAACCCTATGTATGAAGAGATGACAGAAAATTAAGAAAACTTGATTTTCATCTTTAATTGTAGCAAGAGTTGGCATGGAAGATACGGCCAAAAAAAAATGAAATTAAATTTGAGTGTAATTACTTGGTAAGTGTTGCTTACTTTAGAGCATTCGATGTCTGTGGTCTCTGTAGATTTTTTATACCCTCATATTAATATGGCTTTACTTGACTGTTTTTTGTTTTATTTCAGTTTAGGGATTACAGTCAAACGGCCTTTGAAGCGCACAAGAATGGTTAACTTTAGATGGTGGAAATGTGCCTGGAAAGAAACATTGTAGTGCACAAACCCTCATCAACTCAGCCTGCCAGTTGAAAGTTGTATTAATAAATGTTGACATTTCGTTGTCACTTTCAGGTGACTCATTCGATTTCTCTTATTGCCTGTGTCAATCAAGACGTCCTTAGGTGTTCATTTCTTTCCATTACTGAAGTCCCGATTGTACCGTATGGAGTGTCAGGGCAGCTCAGTTCATCTGTTTGCCCTGTTGTTTTTATTTGGTCGGACTATAACAGTCCAATAAAACATAATGATATATTGTCTGCAGTACCACAATGCATTTATTCTCCCTTTAAAATGCTTGTTTATATCTGCTCCTTTCACAATAAAAAAGTGATGATATTGTGTTACATATGGAAAACATGGTGATTTAAAACGCTCAAATGGTGCATTTAGGGTTGTTTTCCGTTAGTGTTTGTTTTATCTTATACTACAGTTGTTTGGTTTACACCAGAGCAGATGTGTCTTCATTCCTGGCGTTCACGCCAGACGTCCAGGATTGGCATTTCGTGCTGGTCTTGCACCTAATAGGAGCCTTATGGGACAGCTTACTTTTTGTGAATGGTGGCTGTCGGTTAAGGTGGGAGATGACAGAGGTCCAGGGGAATTTTGCACGCTCCCATTCGATATAATTCACCGAACACTGATTTCTTTTTAACATCTAAAACGCCTCTGTCCCTTTGTTGAACAGAGGTGGCTTTAAAAAAAAAAGACTCAGCAAAAGGTTGAAAAAGGGCTTCTTCCTCATACATATTAATGCTGGAAAATAATGTGTGAGCATTTGTGAGTATCTGCTAATGGACCTATTGCTCAGCGACATTTATTTTTCATAAGTTGCAGTGTAAACTGAATGTCATGCTCTCAAGCAGACGTGTAAAAATATTTTCATACCTGAAGTTAATAAATGTGTCCCCTTATATGGGGTTAGCATGTGAGTGAGTGCGAGAGAGAGAGAATGTGTGAGTGCGGGTGTGTATATTTTGCTTTCACACGTGTTTGTGACCGACCACTGTGGCCTTCAAAGCATTTGACTGTTAATGCAGTAATCATGACATTACAGACAGCGAGCAGATTTGAGCTCTCAAGTAATGTATGTTGTAGCGTATGACCCATTTGGCGGACCTACATACATGATGCTTGGATTGACATATATGGAGACTTCTTTTTAGAAACATTGTCAATTCTTTATCATGGAATAGTTGTGACTTTATTAGTCCTTGACAAATATATGAGCTCTTACAAATAAAATATGTCAGATTCACTCACTGTAATTCTCTGTGAATTTCCATATGTTTGCCAGGGCCGCCTATTACCTTGACCTTTGAAAGCTGTGGGTTGGCTGTGGTGTTTGTTGGGAGGGTTAGTTGGGCCAATCGGGAGCAAATGTGGACAAAGTTAAAAAGTTGCAGACATTTAGGCAATACGATGGTTTAAGTACATTATTTTCAAAAACGAGGAATGTCTGTAGGTGATCAGCTTACATAGCCCCCTAAAGAAACAGATAACTTCATTTCTACTGATGTGTGCAAATCTCTCAACACACCTTAATTGTGAGGATGTCAAATCATGAATTTAAAAGTTTTTCAGGCAAAAAGGTCTAGACAAAACAAGCATTATGGAAAATAACAGGCCATAGTGGACCAGTAACTGGGAGCATTTTCAGGCCAACCACGATGGAGTGGAGGTTTGATACACAATGTGGATTGTCCCAGTCAAGGGTTTGACCCGAAAGACTTAAGCCTAATTGGGAATTTGGCAGCCTTGTCACTGCCGTCATGGCGGAAACCCCAACTACCAACTAGGCAATCCACCAGCCGAATTACGATGTTGGCGATGTGCTGAACTAGTGACTGCCGGAGCCCCGCCGACACCGCCAGCTATTTGCTGACCGCTTTGATGATGGTTGGGGAAAAGCGGCTGTCAGAGGGCATATATACAAGGGTACCACCATCCACATTACGATGTGCTTTTCTGTTGAGCCGACTGTGGCATGGAAATCTCCTTTTTTGAGATGGCAGAATCAAAGGAAATGGGGTACTATCTATCCCATTTCCTTCTTTTTCCTTCAGTCTCTGACGTGGATCCTTTCATCCAGGCCCCCCATTCACAGCAGCAACTTCACCCTAAACAAAATAAAAAACAAAAAAATACAGGTAAGTACCTTGCACATTTTACTATGGAAAAATATTCCTTATATTACTGACCGTGTCCCCTGCCAGTCCACCCCTGTCAGGAACACTGCTGTTGGGCCAACGGTAACATTGAATATGACGGGTGGGAGACCACTGGCTAAGAGGTCTTCTTGGGACTGCCACCACAGCTGTCAGGAAAACTATTACGAGCGTTGTTAAGTTCTTCCCTCAGCAAAAACGATTTCCCTTTTCCTTGTACCCACGATGGCTGCAGCAGCGTCCTCACTCCCAGTGGCTCATGCGGAAGCTGTTCTTAGAACTAGCCTCTTCAGGTTTAACTGCCACTCAAGATGGTGGCCACAAATCCTTGTGATGTCAGCTCTCTAGTGTTTCTACCTTAGTCCCGTGCTGAATCTACCCTCCAGCTGTTTCTCTCTGGGAGCCCTGCACTTCAACTGCCATCCTGAGGAGAATGAGCAGTGTTCCTGAGGCGCTTTGTTTCATAGAGAATTCTTCCAGTTGTGAGTAATTCATTATTTTTCTTGTTATGGTGGGCACTCCAGCTACTTTTTCCCTTTTGAAGAAGCTGATTTTGTCCCTTTATCCAATAACTGGCTATAGGCTTTCTGAGGAGAATTTGTTTTGGCTTAACAGCACTTCAAGCAACTGTAGTAAGGACTCCTTTTGAATGATTTCTGGACTTGCCAATATATATATGTAGATATATATTCAAGAACTCTTTGCTTTGCAGACTTGTCAGTCTTAGAGACAAACCTCAGTGTTCAGACTAATTCCTAGAGACTGTGATTGAGTTTTCGTTTCCTGTAAAAGACATTAGTAGTCTGTATATTTGTGAACTTTTGAACTGTTCTTCAGAGAACCTTGGAAACCTCTGACTCCTGGAGAAAAGGAGACATTAAGTTAACCTTGTTCTCTCAAAAGATCCAGGTCTTTCCTTTAAAGAAATCTCAATAAGAAGAAAGGTGCAGACATACACTGAATATCCTATCTTCAAGTGGGAAACACAGGCTGGAATTGGATCTGGAGGCGGTCTCTCTTTTTCCATTCCCATTCCCATTCCCCTTTCCTCCTAGCGGATGCAGGGTTCAGATAATTAGTTAAAGTCTGAGCACTTGCCTGTTGGAGGGAGTTGGATAAAAAGGCATCTGCTGCTGTGGAAGTTTGATTTAATGGGTAATCTTCTGACAACAGCGGTATGGTGTTGAGACCGTCAAGCTCATAATCAGGCCCTTAGTCCCCAACTCCTGGGAAACCTTCTTCTGCTCAGTCTGGAGACCTTAGCTCCTCAGGGCAGGCTTGTGGGCAACTAGTGTCTCTCCAACCATGTCTTGTGCAGTGTCTAGTCATCTTTAGTCAGCTGGGCCTTATTGGAGTCATGATTCCTTCTGCTTTTTGTGTCCCTGAAGCACGTAAATAGGAGATCAAATACTTGCCCCTTAGACAACAGTTCCAGTACCTACGTACTACCAGGTTTTGGGGATCTTTGAGCCCTCTTCTTCCAACAGGAGCCAGGAGTCAGAAGTTAGTATTCTTCTTCTAGCATGGCCTTCTTCTTTGGATAGATTATTTCTAGAAACAGGAATGTTCTGAGGAAGTAGTGTTAGAGGTGCCAGATTTCTCTTGCACACTAGCCAGTGATTAGTGGATTTCTACTGCCCATTTCTAGCAGTTTTCTTGTAGCCCCACGTCCTTTTGCAGCAGACCCTTTTTGCCTTACTGTAAAAGTCACTGGAGCCCCTGTTTCGAGATAGCAGGACCAAGCTGCCAAAAGGCAGACCCGTTTTCACCTTCTTTGGCACTGACCTACCTGGACAGAAAACAGGGTCAAACTGATTTCCCTGTGACGATGGTCATAGTCTGCTATCTAACGGGGTTTTGAGAGGAAAAGGAAAATATCTCTCTGTATTACCAAGTCAAGAAGGAAGTGGTAAAGCTGCTTTTTGTTCTGCCAACTGCTCCTGCCCAGTCTCAAATAGTTAATTTGTGCTAAGTGATTAGCAGTTACCACCCATTGACCTTTCCTGGGCCCCAAGGTAAGTCATTGTCCTCTGTGCCAGAGTTGTCAACCCTCCCAACAAAGCATTTGTATTTAGATCAGGAGGTGTGAGAGATGGCAGAACTGGTTTTCCCTCCTACAATGACTCTAGATTGACTGTATGGGAGGGTCCTGCAATATGAATACGTGAAGCCCCCCAGGCATTTTCAAGTCAAAAGAGGTAGTGTTAAGTTGTCCATTGTGCAACCACCTTCTCCTGCCCATCCCAAATAGTTAATCCCCAAGAACTATTGTGCAGTGTTGCATTAGCTTAGGGACAAATCTTGAGGGCTGGTACCTAAAATAAAATTATGAGTTGGATGTTCACAAAGGATGGGTGTCTGCAGGGGGTCAAGGGTGTTCACAGGGACTGGCCGGTTGCCAGGCCTAGTGGTCAATCCCTTTCAGCATGCACAACAGCAGGAAGCTGCCGGTGGGGGCCCAGGGGTAGGGCCTGGTCATAGGTCAGGTCCTGTGGTCAATGTATCACTGTGCACAGACAAAAGCTATGTCTAGCATGGGAGATGGCTGAATGTGATCAGAAAACCCCAGAAATTCACTAAAAAAAACAAAGGCAAAAGTGAGATTATAGTTAGGTATGCTAATAGGATCTCAGCTTACATTTTAATAAAATCTCACTGACAAACCAAAGGTTAAAGTGATGTTATTGTTAGGTGTAGAAATACGATACAAACTATTGGTTATATACTAAAGCACCATTAGTATTCTCCTATTATAGTTTACTGAGCTCACTATCACCTGTGCCCTGCCATGCCTCTGATCTCAGATATTACATTTCTCGTGCCATCTTAAATGACATCATCGATCAAACTTCTTTCAGCATTTTCCCATCCCCATTGGGTTGTTGTGGATGCTTTGGAGTCTTTATATTACTGGTGGCCCTCTCTTGGCAACAAAAAGGACCTCTTCTGGCCTCCTGCTCCCCTTCATGGCCTTGGGGCTCTGGATGCACACACTCTGCCCCCTTATGTGGCCTTTCATTTTTTTTAGGAGTCCTTTAATTGCTGTCTTAAAATATTCTCATGTTGTGGCCAGCCAATTAAAATCGAACTATCCACACTGAATGGACCAGAACAATGAACCTGGTAACGCTAACTTTTTACCAGTATTAACCATTTCATACCCAACCTAAGCACCTTTTACATGCTTATCCCTACAAAACCGGTCAAATTGATTTACAGCAAATAATAAAAAGCACATCTACTGAGTAAAGTTCTATTGCCAAACTTGGTGTAATTCTGTTGAGCTACTTTTTTCTGTTTCCAAAAGTATCTTTCCAATTGGAACTAAAATGGGAAGTCACATTTTTAGGAGCTCCTCTTTTTTCTTGGCCCCTGCTTGATGGACCAGCATGAAACCTTCGATCAAGTAGCCGCAATATTGTCACAACTGATCTCAATATGAGTAGAGAATTAGCAGTAAACTTACCTGGGTAAATACTAGGTGTACCACAAAACTTAATATGTCTACTTTAGAGTTAACTCTAAGGTTTAAGTTTCTTTTCTGACCTATAAGAATGTAGGGTTTATTTAGGGATGACGTATAAGAATTAAAAAGGATGACTTAAGTTTGGCAAAAGGTTTATTTTGCCAGGTTGTGTAGTGTAAATTAAGGCTTTGATTTAGATCCACAAAGTTTGACTTTCCCACCCACAGATGCCTGAACTTAGTTCAGTGCACCAAAGTTTCGGCATGAAAGTACAGGTTAATGTAGCTCTATTCAATCCCATTGAATACATAGTTGATGTGGTATTGTGCTTTTTGGGTTACTAACAGTCCCTTAAAAAAGGGACCATGGACACAGCTTAATTCATTTTGTGGCTTAGTGCATGAAAACTTACCACACAGAATATTATTAAAAAAGTGCTAAAGCATGTTACTAGCAACAAAAAATATGAACATTTCTAATATGGTCAAAATGTCTATTGGGACCCTAACACCCTAGGGACTTCTTCTATGTGCTGCACTATGAGAGCATGTAGTAGCTTAATTGCATCTAGAATTTCTTAGGATTTAGTGCACTGCATGCCATTGCCAGTGTACAGCAAGAAGCTGCAAATATCAGTAGAGGGAGAGAGTGTTTTCCACAAAAGGAAAATAAACATCAGCTGGGCTAAGCTCCTTTCCTCTCAGAACTGGCTTGGTATTACCTCTCAGAGTAAGACTGGATGCTGTGACAGCACAGCAATCTCTCAGACTCTTTCAGGATCTCTGGCAGTATCTCTTGCAATAACCTGATGCAAAGGACCTCTCTCGCTAAGTGCCCACTTGATAAGCCTATTATACTGTTGGTCACAGATCTTATTTTACATGGAGAATATTTGAGGAATGCCTGAAATAACCTGTAGGCATCAATAGATTGCCTTAAGGCACACTAGTATAAAGAGCATGGTAAAAGTACATCAATTCAGAATAGATGCTTTATTTAATTTTCTCTATCTGATCTTGAAGTATGCATAACAAAGCACTTGTCCCAAACTGGTGTTGTAGTAAGTATCCTATCAATGTTATTGTCTGAATGATTTGGCACTTTCACTGGTTCTTCAAAAGATAATGACAGACGGCATCTGTGTCAAAGGTAGACATGCCAGTAATTAGGCTGAAGACAGAGACTTTGCATGCTCAAAATGGAGTCTAGCCTTTTGCTGTTTATGTCAGTCAGTTTGGCAGTTTTACCAAGGCTGTAGGGGCAGGCCTGGAGACATTTACATTGTCAACTTAGTGGTGGCACAATATGCACTGCAGTTCACAACTGACATTAAGTTCCAGGCCCTGGGTACCCTTTTGCACCATAGAATAGGCACTTCTAGGTAAATAAAATATGTCAATCAGCAGTGTAGCTAATTGCAACATGTTTAAGGGGTCAGAGCACGTGAATTGGGGCCTGGTTACTAGTTCCACAGTGTACAGTAAAAATAAAGAGCAGCATCAGCCAAGAAAAGAGGGGAGTGGGTCACCATACAAAAAGAAGCATTTTCTCACAATGATAAAATATCTTCTCAAAATATTTGCACTGATTAGAAATAACTTAATCACTAATATATAGGAATACTTAGGGAAAATCAAGGCACTTTAGCTGAGTTGTTTGTACTTATTTATTTCTATAATTCTCGTGCTTCATCCCACATAAATATATTTATGTAAAACAAAGGGATAAAGTGACTGGTTGTGTTTATGTGATTTTGTTTTAAATAAAATATTGAAAACATGACTTCAATCGCAAACACTATCTGGAAATTTACACACGAATATTTTCTCAAATGTCCATTGATAATTCTGGCCCTCATTACAACCCTGGTGGTCGGTGATAAAGTGGAGGTAATACCACCAACAGGCTGGCGGTGACTACCTCCAAATTATGACCATGACGACCACCAGGGCGGAAACAACAGGCACCACGGCGGTAGCCACCTACAACCAGGCGGAGGGTAATGTTCCGCCCACCATATTATGACCCCTGAAACCGCCACCTTTTCCGGGGCGGTACCAACAACATCAAAAGCCTGGCAGAAACGGACCTCAGAAGGAAAAGGACTCACCTTTGGAGACACAGGGAAAAACCACAACGCCATGGAGCCCGAGCAGCAAATATTTCTTATGATATTTTACGCCCTGCTCCACCACGAACACCAAAGACAGCAAAGATGACCTCGGTGAGTACAGACGCCTAGCAAAAAGGGGAGGGGGAGGAAAAAGAGAGTGACACACACACACACACACACAACACACACCCCACCCCAACACCATACACACAATCAGATGCAGTAAGACAACATATTTACCCCGTACTCCTAAGGAATAATGCAAGGACAACACGAATAGATGAAAGTGAGTGTAATAATATGAATATAGTTAAAGAAATGAACATTCAATCCAAAAGTATGTACATATGTACAGTTCAAGGGACACTGCCCAGTCCTCAATGTGCGTGGGCCACAGGGACACATGACAAATTCCAAGGCCCCACCAGTCTCCTGCACCAACACAGAGAGAACACTGGAGGGCATCAGTTGGAATATAGGCAGGCACCTTAGGGGAATGGGGAATTGGGGGGCACCTCAGCCGGCAGATGGAACAAATCCATTGGTTCTGGAGGGGACAACATGCCCTGTGCTTGGTCCTGGGGAGTGCAAGGCCACAGTTTCTCAAGTGGGTGACTGGCAAACATGCTCTGGAGAGGGCAACATGCCCTGTGCTTGGTCCTGGGGAGTGCAAGGCCACAGTCTCTCAAGTGGGTGACTTTCCCACATACTCTGCAGGGGGCAACATGCCCTGTGCTTGGTCCTGGGGAGTGCAAGGCCACAGTCTCTCAAGTGGGTGACTTACCCACATGCTCTGGAGGGGGCATCATGTCCTATGCTTCTGATCCTGGGGATGATGGGGTGAGTGGGTGGCATACCCACTGGTTCTGGAGAGGGCATTGTGCCCTGTGCTTCTGATCTTGGGGAGGATGGGGTGAGTGTGTCACTTGCCCTGTGGTTGTGGAAGGGGCATCGTGCCCTGTGTTTCTGATCCCGGGGAGGATGGGGCCGCTGGTGGGGGGAAGCTCCTGCCCATCCCCTGCAGCCTCGGATGGCTGCCCACTGGTGGTGGGGCTGGTGCTGCTGTTGGTGGTAGTTGTGGGGGGAAGCTCCTGCCCATCCCCTGCAGCCTTGGATGGCTGCCCACTGGTGGTGGTGCAGGTGTTGTTGCTGGTGGTGGTTGAGGGTGGAAGCTCCTGCCCATCCCCTGCAGCCTCGGACGGCTGCACAACCATGCTTGGTGGTGGGGGCTTCGACTGAGTCCCAGGACCAAGCCCCTTGTCCTTTCTGCCTGCTGGTGCAGGCCCCTTGCCCTTCCTGGGAGCAGCTGGGGATTGCTCCTTGCTCTTCTTTGCAGCACTTGGGGCAGGTTCCTTGCCCTTCCTGGCAGCAGCTGTGGATGGCACCTTGCTCTTCCAGGCAGTAGCTGGGGCAGCCTCCTTGCCCTTCCTGTCAGCAGCTGGGAATGGCACCTTGCCCTTCTTTGCAGCACTTGGGGAGACTCCTTGCCCTGCTGGGGAGCACTTGGGAATGTCTACCCTTCCATGAGGCTGCCTGGTGATCCTTTCCCACAACGAGTGGGTGTGGACACTACTGTGCTAGCGGACTGGGTGGCTGAGGTGCTTGCCTGGGTTTTTGCCACCCTGGACAGACGTGAAGGACGGGGGGAGGGATAGGGAAGAGGGCAATGGTGGAAATGAAAAGCTTCTTAGGGACACTGGGGTGGGAAGAGGGAGGTATCTGTGTGCTGTGTTTGGGTGACGGGGCATAGGCTGGATTCTTTTGTGAGATGGATGGCTGTTGGATGTCTGAGTGCTTGTGTTTGTGTACCTTGGGGGGGGGCAGACACAGTGGGAGAGGACACAGGGAACGTGTGCATGGCTATTGTGGAGGTGTCTGCCAGTGAGGTGTGTGTTCTGCTAGGTGTGGGTGTGATGCTGGCAGTTGATGACAGTGTAGTGCATGCAGGTGTGAGTGTAGATGGAACTGGGAGGAAGGTGGATGAGGAAGAGGAGGGGGACACAGTGGAGGCAGTGGATGTTGGTATGTCTGCATCTGGATGGTATTTGTGTGAGTGCCTGTGGGATGATGTGTGGTGTTTGTGTTTGCCATGTCCACTCTTGTGTGTTGTGCTGTGTGCATGCTCGGTTGCCTGTGTGCTTGGGATAGGTTGTGGTTGAGGGGAATGGGATTGGGAAGAGGAATTTAGAGGGGGGTGGAAACAGGGACAATGGCTGCCATCAGAGAGGAGGCCAGAGCATGGATTGATCTCTGTTGGGTCGCCAAGCCAGTGTGAATGCCCCCCAGGAATGCATTTGTTTGACATTCACAATGGTTGACTGCCCTACAGAGATGGATCGCAGGAGGTCAATAGCCTCCTCACTCAGGGCAGCAGGGCTAACTAGGGCAGGGCCTGAGGTGCCTGGGGAGAAGGAGATGCCCACCCTCCTGGTGAGCGGGCACGGGCAACTCGATGAGGGGCTGCTGGGAAGGCAGTGCTCGTACGGGGGCTGGCAGATGTGCCTGTTGCTGTGGTGGTCACAGAAGTGTCCCCCACTACCAAGGAGCTTCCATCGGAGGAGGTATCTGTGTCCAAACTGTCCCCTCCTGTCTCTGTTATGGTCCTCCCCTCGCCCTCCTTCCAACTGGTGCCCTCACCATCAGTGGACTCTACCTCTTAGGTCCTGTGGGATGCAGCTCCCTCCGTTACCAGTGCCTCTGCTCCTCCACCAGATGATGCTAATGCACATAAGGACAGGATGACAAAACAAAAAGGGGGGTAAGAGTCAAAGGATACATATGGTCAATGGCTGCACCAACACCACCATTGGTGTACATACCACACTCACACACAGGGAACGGGCCTATGCATTATGCAATTCACGAACAGTAACTTTGCTAGCCACCAGGGCATGGGGAGGGACACATTCTGCCAATTGCAGCATACCTAAGACCAACACAGCCCTGCCCAGTAGAGGATACCTACAAGCTGGGTTGGAGGAATATCACTTCAGAACTCTGCCCAACACTGGACCTTCTCTTTAATCTCAGGCCTGGCCTAGGGGCACCCACTGACACACATCCCCCACCCGGATACGACCCTACCATGCGTAAGTTGTACTGACAGGCACTGTACTCACCCCCTTGTGGCTGCTGTGATGCCCTCAAGCGCCCATCCAGCTCAGGATAGGCCACCGCCAGTATGCGGGCCATCAGTGGGTCAGGGCTCGACGGGCCCCCGTTCCTCGTTGGGAGGCCATCCCTGGCTGGGCCTCCACCGTCTTCTGTGCCCAGTATCTCAGGTCCTCCCACCGTTTCTGACAGTGGGTGCTCTGCCTGCCGTAGACCCCCATGGTCTGCACGTCCTTGGTGATGGCACGCAATATACCCTTCTTTTGATAGGCACTGACCTGTAGAGAAACACACACAGGGAAAGCTATTAGTCAGACCATACTGCCTGTTACACTTTTGGCCCACCATACCCCTTCACATCCCCATTTGCACACAAAGGGCACAGCCCACAAGCTGTACACCGCCCAGGGGATATCCACTAACCCCCCCACATGAGCCCTCTACACACACCACTCCAGTGCATTCAGGCCCCATGCATCGTACTCACAGTGTACTCACCTGTTGGTCTGGAGGCCCATGAAGCAGTCCGTACTGGGGTAGGACCCTATCCACCAGTCTCTCCAACTCTGAGGTGAAGGCAGGGGCCCTTTCCCCAGTCACACGCGCCATCGTAGGTCCCAGACACAGGTCACAGCAGCACATGCAGTGTAGGTCCTCTCCTGTTCGAGGTCAGGTAGCAAGTGAGACAACAGATAGAAAATGTCGGTGACGTCCACAGCGGTGCATACCATCACCACCGGCATACATCACCATTGGCCACTGTGCCCCATAGGGCCCAATGTTATCAAATGATGAGTTGTACAGCGGTTCCCAACCACCTCCCGCAACGGCACACAACATCAACGAAATTAGCACACTTCCACATGTCCCTCCACACAGGACAGGCAGACGCCATTTCATGGGGGGCAGGCCCTGGATTATAACTACGTCACAGTTCACAATTGGACATACAGGACAAATGCCACTTATACATTTAAAATTGACATCATGCATTGTACTGTTGTGGCTACAATGTTCAGTTTGTGAGCGACTCCTCACTCCTTTGCCCCTTAGACTGCAACCGCTGCGGATGAATAGGAGGTGGAGACATACTCCCATGTACAGATCCCTGGTGGACCTGGCAACAATGGAGGACAGGCACATAACGGATCTGTGTGCCCAACTGGAGCCTGACCTGATATCTGCTATCCGTCACCCCACTGGGATTCCCCCTCTTGTGCAAGTTCTATCAGTGCTCCATTTCTTGGCAATTGGTTCTTTCCAAGGGACAGTGGGCTTGGCAGCAGGAATGTCACAGCCAATGTTCTCAATAGTGCTGACCAGAGTGTTATCTTCCCTGATTAAACACATGTGCCGCTATGTTGTTTTCCCCCAAGTGGATGATTTGACCACAGTGAAGGCTGACTTCTACGCAATGGGACATATCCCCAACATAATTGGGCCTACTGATGAAACACATATTGCATTTGTCTCCCCCACCTCCGGCAAAATGAACATGTATTCTGAAATCAAAAAAGTTTTCATTCCATGAATGTCCAGATGGTGTGCCTTGCGGGCCAGTACATCTCCCATGTCAATGCTAAGTATCCTGGGTCTGTGCATGATGCCTTTATCCTGAGAAATAGTAGCATCCCCAATGTGATGGCCCAACTACAGAGGCATAGGGTGTGGCTAATAGGGTGAGCGCTGGTTCCATCTTAGTGGATGTTGGTGTATGGATATGGTGTAGGCCATATGGGATGGTGTGTGGCTAAATGTTGTCCCTCCATATTTGTAGGTGACTCATGTTACCCCGACCCACCATGGCTACTGAACCCTGTCAGGAATCCCAGGACAAGGGCAGAAGAATGTTACAATGAGGCACATGGGTGTACAAGAAGGATTATAGAACATACCTTTGGCCTCCTGAAGGCCAGGTTTCAGTGCCTCCATCTAACAGGTAGATCCCTATGCTACTCACCCAAGAAAGTCTGCCAGATCATAGTGTCATGCTGTATGTTACACAACCTTGCCTTGAGACGCCATGTGCCTTTTCTGCAGGAGGAGGAGGCTGGAGATGGCCGTGTGGCAGCAGTTGACCCTGTAGACAGTGAGGATGAGGAGGCAGAGGATGAAGATGAGGACAACAGAACTACAGGGATCAGACAATACTTCCATTGACACACAGGTAGGACAGTGTTACTTCACATTTCATTGTCATTATTTAGAATATCTTTGTCACTGGTTTGCTGTTATTTCTCACTTCCATGCCCACTCACTGTACCCTTTGGTAACTCATTTTGCAGATGTTGGTGCCCCACTAACGCTCCTTGTGTGATCACTGCAGCCAACTACAGGTATTTCCAATGTGAACATTACTGTACATTTGAAATGCAATCTTTGAATCTGGTTAAACAAATACATAATGAAATCATTTGACATACTCCATACTTGTATTTTTTCAAAGGGTGTTTAAGTGCCAAGGAGTAGGGGGGCAAGTGAATTGGGTTGGGGTGATGATGGAGGAAAGTCCAGGGTATGGTTCCAGTCTATTTGTAGCACAGGTGCATTGTCCAAGGGGACATAGGAAGGGGAGCAATGGCAGTTCAAGGTGGACAGGGTGACAGAGTGGGACACAAGGGTGACAATCAGGAGAGTCTCATTTCCTGGCAGGGGTCTTGGCAATAGTCTCTAGCATCTGCCTGGATCGCAGGGAAAGTTTGTGGGGTGGTTCTCCTTCTTCAGGGGAACAGGTGCTGGTGGCCTGTTGGTCCTGTGGCGGAGCCTCCTGTCCACTAGCGACAACAGAGGTGGAAGGCAGTTCAGATGTCTGGCTAGTGGCAGGGGCCTGCTGTTGTGAGGCTGCTTCTCTCATAATGTTGGCCATGTCTGCCAGCACCCCTGCAATGGAGACCAGGGTGGTGTTAATGGCCTGCAAGTCCTCCCTGATCCCCTGGTACTGTCCCTCCTGCAGCTGCCTGTTCTCCTGCACGTTGGGCAGGATCTGGCCCAGCTTATCCTGCAATGTTGGTATGCTCCCAGGATCTCGGTGAGTGCCTTCTGCAGAGTTGGTTCCCTGGGCCTGTCCTCCTGCTGCTGCTACTCCTGCCAGGCCCTCAGGATGCATGATTGCCAAGACTTGCTCCTCCCATGTTGTTAGTTGTGGGGGAGGAGGTGGGTGTCCACCGCCAGTCCTCTATACAGTGAGTTGGTGTCATGCTGCAATGGAATGTACCTTCCCCAGTAGGTCATTCCACCTCTTCCTGATATCATCCCTGGTTCATGGGGGCTGTCCCATGGTGTTGACCCTGTCCACGATGCTCATCCATAGCTCCATCTTCCTAGCAATGGATATCTGCTGCACCTGTGCTCCAAATATCTGTAGCTCTAGCAGGATGATTTCCTCCATCATGACCCTTAGCTCCTCCTCTGAGAATCAAGGGTGTCTCTGTGGTGCCATGGGTGTTGTGTGAGTAGTGAGGGGGAGGGTCTTTAGGGTGATGTGTTTGGGTGTGTGATATAAGGTGCGTGGGTGGTGTATATGTGATGGTGGTGTGTGGGTCTGGTCTTGTCTGTAGTCGTGATGTCAGTCTGTTGGCAATGGTTTGTAGTCGTAAAGGGTTGTGGGTATTGTGTATGTGTGTTTTATAGGGGAGTGGGTATGGTGTTTGTATGGGTGTTAGGTGCGTGTAGTTTGAATTGTCCAATGTGGTGTTGTGTTGTATGTGTGTGTGTATTTTGAGTGCGGCAGTGTGTACCGCTAGAGGTTTACCACGGTTGAATGCCTGAAATGGTGATTCGTGGGTCATAATGTGATGGGCGTAGTTCTGTTGGCATAACGGTGTGAGTTTGGATACCGCCAGTTTATCATTGACCTTTGTCTGTAGTGACGGATTGGTGTGTGTGTGTCATAACTTGGTGAACGGATATCTGCCACGATGGTGGTATGTTGGTGACAGTCAGCATGGCGGTAAGTGGGATTTACCACCAATGTTATAATGAGGACCTCTCTGTATAACAGCTTATTTTATGGTGTCCTGATTAAATTCTGTGTACGAAGGTGCTCTGTGGTTCATATAAATCAAATGAACAGCAATATCTTTGATATCAATGTCCATTTCTATTTCATTATTGGACATAAACTGTATGATTCACATATTTTAACCCTTTCTTTTTCTAGGAACTTCATCAAGGCTGAGTCATTAGACCTGCTCATTTGAAAATCAGGGCCTGATAGAACCTATCCTAGCCACATAAAGAACATGGTATGATAATTTTGGAAATAATAGTCTGGCATGCAAATACAAGTTTCTGTTAGGAAAATATGTTTCTTTCTTGTTTCTTGAAATGAGCTTTTGGCATCTATTTTAGAACAGTTTGGTGCTGTGCAGTTTCTACAAAGTAAGTACAAGCCATCTGTTTGAATATAGTTTTTAGTGATAAAATGTCTAGTGTATGGGAGGTGCTATGTTAACACACTGCTCATCTTACAGCACAGTCCTGGCTGGTTCCCAGAGAACTAGAGTTTGTTTGATCTACAAGATATAGGGCCTGATTTAGAACTTGGTGGATGAAATACTGTTTCCCAAACATGACGGATATCCCAACTGCTGTATTAAAATCTCCACAGAATATAATAGGATTGTAATATGGCGGACAGAATATCCGTCATGTTTGTGACAGAGTATTCTCCTTTGCCAAGTTCTAAATCATGCCCATAATTATAGTGTCCCATTTTAAGTAACAATTTAGGAGAAATAATAGCACAGATAAGTATACAGATAGCAAAATAGGGTATGGTATCAATTTACAATTTACCAAGAAACATGCTGTATTGTGAGTGGTCCACAGTGGTATCGCTGGGGGAAAACCGCCCCTGGCAATTCTACGTTTTCCAGCATCACCAAGCCTTGAATTACCAGGTCCGCACACTCTGGACCTGATGAGTTTGGGTCCAGAGACTCTGGACCTAGACTGTCAGGGCTGTCTGCCACCGCTTTGCCCAGCCACACACCTGTGCCCTAAAGGCAGCCTAAGAGGACAATAAAGGCTCTCCCCTTCCCAGTCGGACCCCAGCTCCATGCACCATGGGCCTGAAAACATCTCCAGTGTACATTTGCCACTGGATCCAAGGAAGTAGTAAATATGTGCAGTTTTGGATCTGTTATTTCCTGTAGTAGGTGAAAAACATGAGTTAAACTTCATGTTCTGAGGTCCGTGTTTCCTCCTGAAGGCTCGGGAAATAATTTGTAATTCCAGATTTAGGTGAAGAACTACAAGCCATCAGTAGGAATTTGACCCCTCCTTAAACTCTTAATGAGGCCTATAAAGAAAAAGACTTGAATAGGACTGTTCTAAACAAAGTTCTGATTCCTGTCCCTACTGAATCAGCAGTCCCCATAGACAATGAAATCAAGTTTTTACAATTTCCATGTAAAATACAATTTAAGGGTTTTAAAAAAATGTACACATTTGACATTATACCAAACATGCATAATAAGTCACGGTGTCTTCAATCAAACTTATGCCACCAGAAATGCTAACTTTTGAGAAAATAATCCTTATAGTTCAAGGTAATATATTTATGTAAACAATGTACACTAGGCCTAACATGACAGTGGAGGAACTATAGGTAATGAACAATTAGGACCAGTTATCATAGACCTATAAAACAATGATGAGGAAATACTCGGACAATGAGAAAACCCATTTCATTCCAGTGTACTGATTGACTAAAACAACCAACAATGGAACTAAAATCAAAAAAGTGTAGCCATTACCTGAACTGAAAAGCTGGTTTGAGAAGAAAATGTATCTCACCGGATATTTCTCTGTTCACTTGAGATATTTTCTACATAAATGATTGTCCTGCGAAAGAAAATTACACAAATTTTACACCTAAAAATCTTGCAAACATGCAGATTTCTCCCAAAAACGTGCCCCCCCACCAAAAGGCGCTGGGTGTGATTAATCCTGGATACACTGTAAATATTTATACTTCCTTATAAAACCATTAATTCAAATAATTCAATATTATATCAATATTATATTTGTGATTGAATACACAGTATTTTGCTATTGGAATGCACCAGGTTTCACCAACAAAATGAGTCAATAGCTACCTTAAGGTGGAAACATTTTATTTTATTTTTTTAAATATTTGTATTGCCATTTTCAGAATACAATTGTAGAACATAGAGTAGACAATGAACCATACATTCCTGAGTAGAATAGCCTGAGCAGCTCAGATACATCAAGTATAATCATGTTGTTAGCAACTGACATAAACAGGTGACATATCAGATTTATCTGCTAGGACAACAAAAAATAATAATAAAGGAAATGAACAATATCCCACAGGGTTTAACATCGTATCCATTAGAGGAGTAACCAAAAGTATGCAATGAAGAGAACAATACTAGAACTAATTGAAACTTCTGGCTGGAGGTCACCTTAAATTAGTACAGGAAAAAGAGGAGGATTGTTGAGTGGTGAGGGTATGGTGTGATGTTATGATCTCAGTTAAACCAGGGAGGAGGGGAGTCTAGAGACCAGGGTATAGGGACTACATAACAAACGTCACTGAGTTTGCCACCCTGTGTGTCCAAACTTAGGCCTAAATTTGTGAGACAATGATGGAGCGTGACATTACACCAACTTTGTCAGCACCATGCTCCGTTATTTTCAAAACGCAGGGATGTGTTCTGTTTAATAGAATATGGCATAACCCTGTGTTGCCCTCTGTGTCGGAGCTAAATTTGCTGATGAGTGCCACAGCAGCCACCCTTGAGCCATGGTGCAAGGATAGCTGCGCTGCGGGGCAGATTGCTTTTGTTGAAGAAGAGACATCTTCCTGCACAAAAACAATCTTCGGTGGCATTTTGCTCTTTTCATGTGTGCTGAAGAATGCAGCACACATTGAAATGAAAATGAAATTAAAACATTTCTCCTCGTTGCCCCATGCTAACACCACCCCGGGGGTGGTGTTAGTTTTTGGCGCTGCATCACGTTTACGAAAACTTGTATATCTGGGACAGCATAAAAATGCAATGGATGTTGCTGTGGCACACCCACAGCAACACCCATTGCACTCCCATTCCACGCAAAGTGCTGCTTGTGAAGGGGTTGTATTTACAAGGTGGTGTTAAGCCACATTTTTACAAGGTGGTTTTAAGCCACAAAATGTGGCTTAACACCACCTTCTAAATATGGCGCAGTGCATAGCGCCACCGGAGCCTCACTTAAAGTAAGGTTCCAGTGGCGATACGGCCTTGTAAATATGGCCCTTAGTCTATTGATTTTAGGTCATTATGGTTGTCGGTAGGGACCCCGCTGTGATCGAAGTAAAGTAAGGGTTAGTGAAGTTAATTTGTCAAACAGCTTAAGGACATATACGTCTTCCAGAGAGTATTTATGCTCTTGCCTCCCAATTAGTGATGGCCCGACATCATGGCATCCGCTTCCACCAACGCCCACTTATGTGCTGCTTTAAACCAACTAAGTGCCATAGGCAGTTGTACAGCCTTCCAAACCATGTCTATTAATCTTTTAAATAGGACCAAGGCAAGGTGCACCATTTGCAGATTTAATTCAGAATGCTTGATGCATTTGGTGATTCTTATAAGGCAGAGAAATGGGTCAGGAGCTGACTGCACATCGACTATTGTGGATACATGATCCAATACCTGCATCCATACATGTGCATGCAGCAGGCATTCCCAGACCATATGTGAAAACGTAACATGACTGTGATACCTCCAGGAACATCACATGAAGTTGATGTGGTGTGAGATATGTTTGATTGAGATCATTAAACTGCATGAACATCAGGCAACCATTTTACTATATGCGTTTCACATGCGCTAGTACCATCACCCATTGTTTGGTGGTGAGCTCGGTACCCAGACCACCTCCCAGCTGGTCTTGCTGCCAAGTGTACAGTCTGCGCCTACCTCCAGAAGCGCTGCATAAAGGAGGGCTATTGCCCTGTGACCCATTCTGAGTGTGAAAAAGCACTGCAAACCCTGGTTCGTCATTGCCCGCTGACCACTTGTCCCTGCAGCTAGAGTGAATGCATGATAGATAAGCAAGGAGCCTGTTCCAAGTCCATAGAGTTTCCGGAGATCTTGAAATGAATGTCGGACGCCCTCATCATAGAGGTCTCTGAGCAGTGTTATTTCTGTTCTCGCCATGGTGCTGGGTCGCGTATGTCAAACAACGCTCACATGGTGGGCACGTACCAAAGGGGAAGCTGCGGAGCATAGGGGATCAAATGCCATGTGGGCTGAATATATCCATTCCAAACAACCTTGGCTGTGCGCATCATTCTACTTAGTTCTTTCATTGGACTCCCTGGCGTAAGCCACCGCACAAGCAGACCTCTACCTCCAATCTCTGCCAACACAAACCTCCTCTCCCCCATCTTATCTTTTGCCAGCCATCTCATTGGCCACTGCAGCTGAGCCACCGCAAAATACAGTTCTAGGTCAGGTACCACTAGGTCACCCTCCAACATTGGCAGCTGTAGCATCATATCTGGGTGGGTCCCAAGATTAGGTCCGATTCCAGCCCTTTCACTTCCCTGAAAAAGGCTCTAGTGGGCACATCTAGGAGTGCTGCAAAAAGGTACAGCAGACTCAGGAGGACAAGCATCTTGGCGATAGCCACATGTCCTACAGGGGAATTAAAGGTAAGCATGTCCAGAAGGTCAGAGATGTCCATATGGGAGCAAGGGCTCTCCCATGGTTACCATCTAGCAGGTCCTTCTCACTGTGATATACATTTACTCCCAGGTAATGAAATGTCTCAAAGCTCCAAGGGAGGCGATCACAACTCAAAAATGCAGGATTTTCCCTAATTCATCTTAAGGCCTGTTGGATTGCCAAAGTGATCAGGGATGTCATAGAGGGTGGGTAATGTGGGGGCATAATCTTGCAGGTAAATCACCACATCATCCTCATAAAAAGAGATGACGTGCCAGTCCATATCTAACCAAAGGCCCCAAAAGGGGCCTTTGATATGCAACATGCCACAAACAGCTCCATAGCCAGTGCAGAGATTGTAAGTGAAAGTGAGCAACCCTGATGGGTCTCCATCCCTGTAGAAAACATGCATGGCATAAAACGCCACATGGGCACTCTAGCTTGTGTTACACTGTACAGCAGCTTGAGCCACCTGAGGAACTCAGTACTCCTCCCCAGGGTCTCCAACCACTGGGAAAAAAAAGCTAATCCAACATGTTGAAGGCCTTTTCAAAGTCAAGGGAGACTGCCACCAGGAGCTCAGTTGCACCCTCCACGGTGCTCAGGATGTGACACAGGTGCTGCGTATTATAATAAGATGCACTGTGGGGGATAAACCTGCATTGGTCGGGATGAATTAAACAATCAAGCATTGGTAGCATTCTATTTGCTAGGACATTCCTCAAGCTCCTGTAGTAAATACTGAGCATAGAAAGCGGGCAAAAAGAACCCACCAAGAGCGGGTCCCTGCCCTGCATTGGTAAAACCACTATGAGGGCCTCACAAAGGTAATCAGAGAGGATACCAGGTTGGTGGGCCTCACAATATACAGCCGATAATTTTGGGGCATGAGTGGCACAGAATGCTGCATAATGTTCCACGGGGAAATCTTCCGAGTCTTCTCATGTACCATCTGGCAACTGGCCAATTGAAGTTTCTTCAATTGTAGGGGGTGTTCTAATTCTATCAGTTGTAGGGGGGACAGGCAGGGAAGGGCAACCTCCTGCAGGAAAGCCCTGATAGCCAGCGGAGAAGGATCGAGTGGGGGGAGTATAGGTCTTCAAAATACCAGACAAATACATAAGTAATATCCACCTTGGTATTAACTACTTGACCCCCTGCTTCACAAATCACTCCTATAATTGTCCTGGGAATTTCAGATGGCAGTAGCCCTTCCAACATGGGACAAGGCTTGTCCCAGTCAGTGTGCTGGAGTGCCAGGGAGGTCTTGTAGTCAAGATCACTCAATCACCTGGCTTTGTCACAGTAGCGACGGTGGAGCTCTGGTAACGTGCCACCCCTGCCACCATCACAGCTTAGATTTCTGTTATACATGTTTGTAACTCCAGGTTGGTAACAGATCAGAGAAGTGTAGACTGCGCTCCCCAAGCTGTGCTAATACAATGTCCCTTCTTGAATACTTTCATGGCATCAGTCCCATTTCATACCGCAAGACTCCACTATGCCATCTTTCTCAATGAAGTATTGTGTGATGTGTGTGCCAATAACCTCCTTATAAGTTAACATCATTTAGTGGCTCTGTTCACAATCTCCAGGTCAGAATGGAGTCATGTGCCATCCCGAACAAAAAGTAACTTTGAGTGGATTATGATCTGAGATTATCCTGCCCAGGTACTCAGAGGTCTGCACCAGTGGCCAAAAGTCTGAGGCACATAAAATATAATCAAGCCTGGTGTGCACCTGATGATCTTGGGCACAAAAAGAGTATTCAGCTCATCTTGAGTGGCCTAAACAGCAGATATCATGTAAACATAACAAATTAGTCCAGTGCCGGAAGTGTTTAGTGGCCTGCACCCCTTGCATGCCCGGGAGATGGGGTATTGAGAGGTCCAATGTAGTATCATATACACAATTAAAGTCCCTGCTCCAGAACCCAGGGGGCTGAGGGTTTTGGAGCAAGAAAGTGTGTGGTGGAAGTCACACTGGTGTTTATTAGGTGCATATATAGAAATTAAGGAGAGGGGTCGCCCATGTAAAAAGCCTTCCAGTAGAATGTAACTGCCTTCCTGATTAGTGTCCACCGTCTGCTTCACAAACAGAACCCTGGGGCAACACAAACCAGAACCCTGTGGGCATCAGGATATAGTGCCATATAGTTGCCCACTCCAGCACCTACTGACCTTCTCAAGTTCTCCACTTGTTAGGTGAGTTTCCTAGAGACCTGCAATGTGGATATGTCTGCACCTAAGACATGCATAAATCCTGTGATGCATCACAGGTGTCATCATACGCAGGACATTCCAAATTAGGACATTAAAGTAGGAGGCCAAAGCGGATGGTATATACTCTGAAGATGAACTGTCCAAAACAGTCCCACCCTCTCAATTCAATTCAAAGAAGCTTTATTGCGGCTACAAGAGCCAAAAAAAGCGCGAGCAGTAATAAATACAAATAAATGCACATGATAAAATAAAATTGCAGGTAAATATGGTGATAAAAGGGAATAAAATATAAATAAAAATTAAAATGGAATAAAAATGAGATAGAATAAAATGGAATGAAATTAGATAAAATGAAATGAAGTGAAATGCACTCTGCAGGATGTTGGGACAGTCTTATTTGGAGTCTTTGTCCAGGAGAGTTTTCCCTCTAATAAGCCAACTAGCTCCGAGGAATTTGGCGATAGCGATCACTAGCGTTGGCCTGGTGTCTGATCTAAGGATTCACAGAGCTAGCGCAGAGCAGCGTGCTCCCAGTAGTCTGCATGCCGGGGCCAGCCATTTCCTATGGGGGGCAGTATACGCGGGGCATGCAAAAAGGAGGTGAGGGAGATTCTCCACGGGGGCTTTGCAAGCAGGGCATGCGGTGGATTCGTTGTGTGACCAGCTGCTGGTGAAAAGTCTTAATGGGAGTGTTCCAATGCGGAGCTGGAAGTACAGTTTCCTTTCCCTTGGGGCCGTGATTAGGTCCCAAAAAGTTTCGTACTTGCATGACTCTTTTAGGTTGGCAAAGTCACAAGATAATGTAGTGTGGAGTGCAGCCCGAGTGTCTTCGTTGTTGGCCCTTTGCCAGTAAAGTTTCTTTAGTTTGCTTTTCGAGGGAAAGACTGACGTGGCTGGTGAGTTCCAGAGATCATCGAGCCCGATAGAGTGGAGTAAATCCTTGATGGATCGTAGCCAGGGGATTCTGTGCAGATGGTCGGCTTTTAGGATGACCTGTAGAGCTTCGGTGAAGATGACAAGTTCCGGAGTGGTCCAGAGACGCCGCCAGTACAGCAGAGGTCGCAGGCGGGCTTTGTGACCAATGCGTTTGATGCCGAGGTCCTTGAAAAGAGGGAACAGTGGGGTGCTTAGCGGAAGGGACACAAGGTTTCTTAAGAAGTTGTTTTCAGCGGTGGTTAGGTCTTGGGTTTTGGTATAACCCCAAAGTTCAGCCCCGTAGAGCGCTGAGGAAACTGCCTGGGCTTCGTATAATTGTAATGCTGGGCGAATTGGTTTTGTGTGTGAGAGGTGGAAGTTTTTTAGTAGAGCCCCAGTTGTTTGTCTTAATTTAAGGGCTTGTTTTCCTATGTGTGGCTTCCAGGACATGTTGTCAGTGAGTGTTATGCCCAGGTAGCTGAAAATGCCCACCTTCTCGAGTGAGGAGCCCTCTAAAGTAAATTTCCCTTTGAAAGATCTGTGGGGATTAAGGGTCATTAGTTTGGTTTTCGTTGCGTTGATTTCGAGTCCCTGGGATGAACAGAAATGCTCGAAGCACGCAAGGAGTTTCCTTAGACCACTAGGGGTTTTAGATATCAAAAGAGTGTCATCGGCAAAGAGTAAGACTGGGATTTTTTGTGTGCCAAGTGAAGGTGCGTCAGCCTGCAGTCTGAGGAGGGAGGGGACAATTTCGTTGATGTACAGGGAAAAGAGGGTCGGGGCAAGTACGCAACCTTGCCGCACACCCCTAGAGACGTGGATTCTATCGGTAAGTTGGCCCTTGTTGCCCCACCTGACTTGTGCGTAGTTGTCCTCGTGGAGTCGTATCAATATACCTACTCGCTGCCTCTCCCAAGTTCTCCCTCTCAGTCAAATAGAAAATAGAAAACAAAATACATAATTGTGAAATATTATAAGTCTCTATCCCCAGGCATGAATGCCAACAAGCATTGTGCCACCCTGTCGCAAAGAATAAAACTTAGGTGCAACATATACCATCAACAATAGAGAGTCCTTACGGAAATCTCCGGGGGGTGGGCCAAGCCCTGTGAACAATGGAGTTACTGTGCTTGAAGTGTGTTCATCTGGGTGCAGCTAGAAAACTGCCACATAAGGAGCCCCACATTACCTGTACATATGACAGAAATGCCTATCCATGCAAGATACTATCAGGTGCAGCACTCATGGTGGTTACCGCGGGTACCAACCTTCATGGGGACATCACGGGTCCACATCTGTCTGGGGGTGGGGCCCTGAGGTGTAATCAAGGAACCTCCCTTGGTCAGTGTCAGTGTCTGTGGCTAGCGCTTGATATTTATTGGTGCTACACATGTAGACCTCAGTTACCACTCATGGCCTCTCCTAAGCTGCTTGCTCGTCAGTGGGGCAGGATTGTTTCTTGCACGGATGTCTGTGGCACTTCGGTAGTCTATAAGACCTGCCCTGCAGACCTTTTCCGGTTGCGTCCGATTGATCGTGTATGCCCTTAGAGCACAGCCACATACAGGCCTACTCCGGGGTGACAAGAAATGCATTACATCAGAGTCCACTATGTGCAGGCGAGGGGGATACAGTAAAGAATTGGACAGGCCTGATATACAGAGTTAGGCTACAGCTACCCTGAAAGTGTTGTACTTCAGTTGGATCACAGCAGTGCAATGCGAGTATGCTGTGATTGTGGTTCCTTTGGAAGTCCAGGGACCCTTCGCCCAAACATCTGCAGTAAGAGGTCCCTGTCCCTGAAATTAAGGAGGCATGCTATGATCGTGCACGACAGCAATCCCAGAGGTAGGGGACGACCAGAGATCTTATGTCCCCTTTCAATAGAAAATAATTTCTGGACCCTGGTTGCCAGCACGGTAGCTATCAACCATTCCTCCAAGAACAGTTCTGTATTCAGGCTCTCAGAGCTCTCAAGGAACCCAAAGAAGTGAATGATATTATGCCAGGAATGCGCCTCAGTGTCTTCCACCCTTGCTGTTAGATCTTGTACCTTTCTCTGTAGCGTTTTCAACTGGTCCTGCAAAGCCGCCACAGTGGGCCGAAGGGAAGTTAGCGTGGACTCAGTCTCATCAATACGCTCAGTGAGCTTTGCATGATCTGCCAGCTGAAGCCCAATTTCAATTTGTATTCCTCCCAACTGGGCCTCCATAGGAAATTTGGAGTCTTGAATGAACTGCAAGACCTTGTTGAGCATGCCCAAATGCTTCTCCAATGTAATTTCCAGTTGGTGGATTGGATCCACTGGAGTCAGGGCAGCAGATTGATTTCTTGGGAAGAGGCTTAGAAGTCGTAGAGCACACCATGCCACAGTGTGCCTCAAGATCACCGGACAAAGGGGTATTCCTGCAGTTGTGTGGCCGCAAAGCCTCAGGAGTGACAAGCACAGCTGATGGTCATTGAGGGTTTTACACAAAACAGATGGTGAATACTGTCTATGCCCCGGGTTCCTGTGTGCATTATTTACAAAATCAGTCCACTATAGTTACTTCTTACAATGTCATTTCCACAGGCAGTGCAGGCCTCTAAGTGCACAGCGAGTGGGCCAGACCGTGCCACCCTCCAGTAGCATCAGCAGTCCTTCGGTGAAAATGTGATTGGTGCTTTACGCATACTCACAAAGGGCTGTGGGGAAAGCCCAGGCAGTTAGAAGTATTCTTGAAGAAAAGATGGGTCCTGACAGTCCGAGACCTCACTGTATCTCAGCTATGGGTGGGACAAAGGGTCTAAAAAGTCACAGGAGCCAGCAGGTGGAGGCCAATTCCACGTCACCGTGTTTGGCCTCAGGGCATGGGGGGCTCTGTTGGGGCCCACCGTGCAGGAGTGCCCCACATCCCTCCAAGATTCTCCAACACAGCGCACTCAGCAAATCAGCCCTGCAGCCTTGAGGTCTCTTGGAGAGAGCACTGAGCAAGGTCACATGCAGATCCCTGAGTCAAAGAACAATACAGGTGCGGTGGGCAAGACCCCTTGACAGAAGATGTGCATCAGGGCCCCCTCCAAACAACCATAAGCAGGACTAGCAGAGGGTGCTCAGGGGAAACGTAGGCAGCCCTTCTAAGGTCTCAGGGGTGGGGCTCTCTGACTGGGGAATTAGTAGCCGTCAGGATGACCCACAAAGTAGACAGAGACCTCTTAGTAGCCTGGCCCTGCGATCCACTCGCAGCTCACCATGCTCTCCCCCACCTCAAAAATGGCAGCACCATGGGTCACAGTAGAGTGGGTAACGCCTCCAAGGTGCAAATGGAGTGTGCACCACCATCACCTTTTGCGGCCCCTCATCCACTCAGAGAGGCCATCGGTTGAGGAATCATCTCTCATTGCAGGAGCTCGTTCAAGTGAGGCCGGGGATGCGACAGGAGCAGCCGAGCCACGCTGGCCATAGTCACCATGCCTGGGCCCCACCTCGCCTCACCACTGCTGTACGGAAACTGCCTGCCTATGCCCCTACCGATGGCTCAGGGCATTGACAAGGGGCACTGAGGCAACCTGGGGTCTCCGAATAGTGCTAGATTCCAGCTGCTGGGCCCGGATAAGTATAGACCCTCAGCCCAAGCCACCCGACCACTGCTCCATCCTGGCCACGCCCCCTGTGGAACCATTTAATATCAACATATCCCAGTGTGAAGTTATAAAGGGGACTGTAAAGTGAATTAATGCACAACCACATTAAGATGGCCTACATATTCTTAATAATGAATTGGCTATAAAGGCAATTAGGCTTTGTTTTCATTCTTATGAATGACAGCTTTCCCCAGATGAAAGGAGTATCTACAGACTGTGCTTTTATACCAGAGCAAGCTAGCAGCAATGGGTTGTTCTATTACACCAGGAGCAAGCTAACCTCTACATGAGTGTCCCTTGAAGAGAAGTTAATACTCCAAAGGTAATCTTTTAGTTGACATTGTAAAGGATTGAAAATATTACTTCAATTATATTTTGTTGGTCTGGAAAGGACAGAACTGTATATTACATTTCATGAATGGCTCCCTGATAAAACAGGGGAACATTTAATTATACATAACAGTACCGCAGTTTGCATTTAGAAAGGAATACATCTAAAAGACTCCTTAATAAGAGTATAGCACTACACTGTTCATAACTAATCTACATTAAATCACCTGGTGTGTACTACCAGCTTTCAAAGAACACCCCAGATGCTGTAACTGTATTGTATGCAGCCCAGGTGATGGGTCAACAGAATGTATTTTAGCAAAGAAACACGCTTTATTTTTCTGAATTGTAATACGAAAAATATATGTTCAAAAATCTATTTTGAAATTACAAAGTGAAATATTTCACAGAAGTCCAAGATGTTCATCTCCAAATTTCCCTTTGGTTAACCATTTTTTTAAAAATCCTTGTTCACCAGTTGAGTTTTAATTGACTATCCTAGCAAGCAATGTACAGGCAGCATATGTATGAGAGCTGCACAAAAAGATGAAAAATCTATAAGCCTTCGAAACAGTAAATGCTAGGCCAAAGATTTTGGATAACACACAGATTGTACTTGTGTAACCACCGCTGATTAGTATTTGACACAAGTTTTTCACCCAATAAGCAAAAGCTTGTTTAACAGACTGTACCTGTTGAACACGTTACCAAATGTATGAAGAAAGGTGCCCCCACACAAAATGGCCACTAACATTATAACTAAAAAGCGTAACACGTATGCGTATGGGTGTCCCCAGATAACATAGACGCTCTGCTAAATATTAGGCAGTATTTCACACTGCTGTCACGCATAAAGCAGATCATCAAAATACCTGTGTACCCAACTATTAAACGCAATCAAATTATGATTTGTGGCCCCCTGGTTAAACTGACAGCGAAAAAGAATAAAAGATATGTTATGTCAGCAATAATAGTAGCTGCTGACGTGTTTAAACTATGCCATCGGATCTGAAATTACGCTGCTGTGTTTTTTTCTATTTCGTAGAAAAGGATCACCACAGTGAAGCAGAACATCATACATAGCATGTGGCCAACACAACAAAATAGCAGTGAAAGATTCTCACATCAAAACCACAATCAGATCAATGAATCATACAATACCTCTAGTTACTTAATTCAACAATATAATTATATATTTTAGATCAAGCAAAAGCATTAAACCTTGGAAAGATGTGTGACAGTCATTTCCTGACTGTATTAGACAGTGCATGGTGAGTAATTGGTTAACATCCTATCTCCCTCCCACATACAAGATGAGTGACTGTTACATAACATTCTACCGAGTGCTTAATTTGTGCTTGTTGTAATTTGTGCTTGTTGTTTCCGGTGCTGAGCACCCACACTTATTTTTGCGGGCCGGGGCTTATTCTTCTGCCTCAAACGTTTGCTGCGAGCAAAAGACACATATGGGAAAGACGGAGGAAAGGAAAAACGAAAAAGCGTCACAGAGGGAGAAAGTAGAAATCTGCAAGAGTGAGCTGGAGGAGTGTGGAGTGGCTTTGATAGATTGAAGAGGCCCGAGATGGCTTCAAGATTACGCCGCCTCAGTATTCCGTGTTCTTACATTTAATTGCAGCAGCCGCGTGTTTAAGAACAGGGATTTGACAAATTGAGCACTGATTCTACCAGGCTGTTTGCACTTATGTAATAACGGCGGCTTTGCACCAAAGCTTTATAAAACAGATGCTTGTAACTGACTAGAGGAAGAAGGATGTAGTGATTCCGAAAATATGTATTTCTATGTCAAAGCTATTTTATATAATAATGTATGTGGCCTGCAAACATTTTATCAGGCCCTGTTTTTTAAAGTAAATAAGTCCAGGGCACAGACCCGATAATGGCACTAGAAAAAGAAATGAAAAACAAACGTTGAGGCCTTTTACAATGCTATTATGAATGTCCAGATCATGAAACGAAATGGACATTCATCTAAATTATGTTTTGCAAAATTGACCATTATAAATCCTACAGCGAATTTTGGTATTACGATCACACTTAATTATCAATGGATTTGTCAATTGAAAACTGTTCATGAGAAAAAGTGTATATGAAGATGGCGGTTGCGCTTTTTTGTCACTATATCTCGGTATAAACTAAAACAAGATAATGAAGAAGCTTTCATAAATCAAAAATAGCTCAAGAGTGTAGCCTGTATTTCTCGATGTGTAGACATGCATTAAGTGCTTAAATACCTTTTCTCTACCCAATTTGAATGTGACTTAGGCTCACATAAAATTTAACTAACTATATCCATTTTTCTCCGACTCCCAATATTCCATAATTAATTTACAATGTCAAATACACTCTAACAAACCAATTACTGAAAAGGGTTGACTCACAGCTTCTGACTGTGTATTTTTTTTTTTATCTTTATTAAATTCGTTTTGCCAAGGAAGTACAACTTTTGTAGGCCAGGCACGAAAATAGCCGAGGCTCAGCTACCTTTCTGCCACTCAAAATCACCCAATGGCAATACTGGTAAGGTTTTCTGCAAGCATCTCATAAATCAGTGGTTCCCAAACTTTTTCGGCATGCGGCTCCCTTGACTTATTGGCCTTTGGCTGTGGTTACCAGTTATGTCACTTTCTTTTTTTTTTTTTACAGGTAAGGGGATGTAAGCCAGGCCACTGGAGAACTTCCATTTTTATCCCTGAAACAGTTAATGCTAGGGCTTCTGCAACAGGTGTGTCTTCCATAACTCCCCCACATGGCATTCCCACATTGTTTACTCAGGGCCACAAATGCACATTACAAAAACCTAACAAGTTTGATTTATTTGCACTTTGATTCTTTATGTTTCATACTGTAGTACAGCTTTGTTTCAAATGTAAGGTCTTTAGAATAGAGCCGTATTGTAGTATGAAAGAGAAAAAAATGCAATGCAAATAAATGAAACTTGTTAGGTTTTTGCAGTGTTACGATGTAAATTGTAAAACCCATAATGTTTGGTTTGTTTCCACTGAAAGTCTTTGTCTTTCATACTACCTTGCGGCTTCGTTAGCTGTACTGTAGTATGAAAGAGAAATACTCGCAGTGGAAGCAGTGCTTAACTTGAGACCGTCATTTCTGGTGGAGGGCACTGGCACTTATTTTTGAGGGCCAGCACTTACTTTTCTGCATCCAGCATTTACTTTGATCAAAAGACACACAGGGAAAGACGAAGAAAGAGAAGGAGGAAAGAGCTCCACATTGGGAGAAATCAGAATGCTGCAAGAGTGAGCTAAAGGGGTAGGGAGAGGCTGTAAATGGAAAAAAGAGGCTTAAAATGGCTTTATGATTACGGTGTCCCTGTATTCTGTGCTTGCACATTTAATTGCAGCAGCCCATATTTCAGAGGAGAGTTTTCAGCACAGGCACGTTTTTATTTACAAATTAAGCACTGACTTGATGGGTTTTACAATTTACAACATAACATTTCACAAACCTGACAAGTTTGATTTATTTTGCAAAGTGATGCTTTCTTTTTCATACTAACTACCGGATGGCTCCGTTTTAAAAATAACATGGCTTTAGAATGAAGCTGTGCAGTAGTATGAAAGAGAAAGAATCCCAGTGCAAATAAATCAAACTTGTTAGGTTTTTACAATGTTATGATGTAAATTGTAAAACCCATCAGGTTTGATTTGGTTACACTGTGAGTCTTTCTCTTACATAGTACTGTATGTCTTTGTTAGCTGTACGATAGGGAAGGACACTTGGAGATGACACATGTGCTGTGGCAGGTGTAATGTCAAGTGTGTGTGGAAGTCATGTAATCTCTCAAAGCCAGTCAATGGGACAGTAACTATCACGTAGCCAGCAGTAGAAAATGTGCACATCTTCAATTTGCATAAGTTGCATCCTGTCCATGTATGACCAGATAATGTTGCTGCACAATCTATTCCTAACAAAATATGCAGTACAAGATGGAGAAGGTACACACATAGACCAATACTGACTGTGCATCAATGTCACCATGTGATCACACAACATATATACAGGGGGGATGCATAGGTCAGTACATAACCCAGGATGTTTGCCACTACAATAACCTGTTAGTTGTGCATCGAATACAATTCTGACATGAGGCAGTGACAGATAGCATCATCTGCCCCCTGCCTTGTTCCAAAATTACAAGTTACAACAGAGATACCAACCAAGCTGCTCATAGAAATTAATAAGGATGTAAAATCATATCTGTCAGACCTGTCCTACATGTACAAGTAGCCAGTCCTCAGTACATGATAGGGCAAGGCTGACATCAAGTACCCCAGAGGAAAAAGGAAATCCCTGTCCTTTTGATGACAATTGCGCATGTGTCTGTCTGCAGGGTACTGTGCATTGCTCAGCTGAAAAGCTATCATGAAGAGGTTAGATCCTCACCCACTTAAATGGCACAGGCCTGGTAATGTGTATTGGAGTCTGCACAAAAGACAACTTTCCGTAAATGAAAATGCATAGATATAATAAGATCACTGACAGAATAAAATGACCTTCAGATGTGTCCCGACATACAGAAACATAGGTTGTGGTGATATTAATGCACAGGCATTTGACAAAGTCCAACATGTGTCCATGCAGGAAGATAGATATGTGAGGTTTCATGTCGCATGAACACACTGCTGTGGTCATATTGCACAGATATGACACTACAAATGTCTTTCCACACACATGGCACATACCAACCTTCATTGACAGATGTGTGCAAACTATCTCCTGCATCTAAGATGCATGGGGAACGATATGTCACGTGTAGCAAAGCATCATGAAGGCTGAACCTAACTACACACCACAGTGTGGACACACATAAACCCACATTGCCAGGGTTAACGTGAAATTAACCCATTTGCAGACCACTGCATCCTCGGAATATGATTTCTCATGAGTATCACATGTATTACTAAGTATTGGACATAGCCCATCATACCTACTGTGTTGTTGGTATAAGTGAATTTGTATATCAGACATTACAATGTGGTAGACCCACAAGTATCTGTTAGGTCACATATGTACACTCCTAGCATACATGTGGTCACACGTATGTGGACACAGTCAAGAAACACATGCACATATGCGCACGGTTTCAGTCATTGCATTCACCACAGACATATACAAACATATTGGTAACACATACCAATGTTACCCTAAAGATATGAATGAACATGCTCACACAGGTAGCCATACCATACTGACTACATGCATGCATAGCCCCTGTGACATGGTATGTGAATCTGGGTGCACGGTAAGCCTTTCCAAAAAAAGTCACGCATTACTGTCATGCGTCAAAATATTTTGATGAAAAATGGCAATATTCCATACTCCCCAAGGCCATAAAAGTGACACCTGGCCCCTGTGCATCAATCGCCAGTCCACAGGCCTTGTCAGGCTTCATGGGTAGGAATAACATGCATTCCCGTCATGTGTCAACATTTTTGACGCAAACGCCAATACTTAATACTTTCCTATTCAGTAAAAATGACGCCTGGCCCCTGCACATCTGTTGCAAGCCTTAAGGCCTTGCCAACCTCAATTGGAACAAATCGTGCATCAAGAAAACAACGCAAATCTGAAAACATGATTCACAGGCCTAGAAAGTGCGGAGACAGGACACCCTTCATGCATACATGGTACAGTCAGTTCAATTTCACATTCTCTTCACAGTCTTATTGTCTGTGAGTGTGTGAGGGTGTGTGGAGCTGGTGTTGTTTGAGGATTAGAGTTGTAGGAGAGTTTTGTGCTGTGTCCTGTTGCTGCTGTGTTATATTTGTCATTTCCTTAGTCTTTTGATGTGTTTTTGTACTGTATTTGTCACTATATTGTGGGGTGTTTGTCTAAGGGTGGTATAGTTTGTTGGGGTATTTGGGATATGTGGTGTAGTTTTATAGTAAACTTATTTTTGAGCACTTACATTTGCAGTCTCCTAAAACTGCATTATGGCCCTCCAGGGCCGCGGTGGCTGTCTCACCGCCGCAGGAACACTGGTTACACATATTACGCATATTACACATATTACGATTTCCCCACTGCCAAACTGTCACTTCCACGCCTGTTCTGGGGCTTTACCGTGGACCGCTGGGTTGGAGGTTTCCACCTCCAGCCCAGCAGGAGTCGAATAACCGCTGAGGATATTTTTACTCGAGACACCGCCAGTATTTTCCTGGTGGTCCCACCATTGCGAAAATGCTAGCAGAACGTTATCCCAATGACATCAACTTGCTTTCCTGGTACAAGGATACCCCCCAAACACCTCAACACACACATGCACCCACACACACACAATTACACACACTCACCCCCCCTCACACACGCACTCACAACATTCACCCCCATGGACACCCATACATACCCATACACATCACACACACACATGCATACACTCTCCATCCCCACCCCCTCCCTTTAACTACATAAATACAAACACAACCCCCACCCTCCTCACTCACCTTCACCAACCTCATCCCCCTCCCCCAAAACGTACCTCATTGCACGCACACACACACACCATATACACATACAAACATACATGCACCTGCACGCACACAGTCACACACACCCATTCACCCCCCCACCCACCTCCCCTTGCGGACGGCACATTCCTCATCCAACAAGGTGGTCCTCCGTGAGGTGACGGACCCAGAGCTCCCACCACTGGCAGTGCCCCCCCTCCAGAGACCGCCACACAGAATTACAGGTCATAATTCTGTAGGCAGTCTTTTTCTGGCATAGCGGTGCTGGCAATGGAACTGCCTACGTGCCGTCGACCGCCATTGTGAATGTCTCTGGATATCAGACTGCCGGTGGTGCAGATATCTGGCGGCAGTCGTAATATGGCAGTTGGAAGACCACTGGCACTGGCGAACATCCGATGGCTGCAGCTGCGGCAGTCTTCGGAAAACACCATTGCAGTCGTAATGAGGGCCTATGTGTGGGAAAGGGAGGATGACATAGATGATGGCAAATGAACTGGGAGGGTTCATATGGCTTGTGCAATGTTACCTGCCAATGATGATTGTTTTGGGGGCCACGTAACTCAGGGCTACCCCACGGATGCCAAGAAGCTGCGGTGGAGCAAGGTGCTCCACCCCTTTAGCTGAATATTTGGAGGAGGATGCAATGACCACCAGCTGAAACACCGTTGGGCTGACCTGATCTCAAGGGAGCAAGACCTACTGGATCACCTAAGGATTCAGATTGGTAGACCAGTTGGTAAGTATCCCATTTGCAAAGCAGCATGTGCATTATAGGGGGACATAAGGTTGAGTGTAGCATGTTTTGTCAAGGGATCTGGAGAGGTTCTTTTGGGCCTGATTAAAGAGCCTCAGCGCCACCTTAGGGCTGCCATTGCATTAATGAAGCTGAGGCAGGGCAGACGTGGCATCTTCCCCGCTATAATAGCAACGTGGTGCAATGCATGCATAGCACCACTCAGTTAAGCCTTGCACAACATAATGGCTGCTCCAGGCATCATGTATGGGTGGGGGTGTGCCCCTCTATGGGGGAATAAAGTACATGCGTCTGGGAAATATGATATGATATAATATATTTCCTAGCACTATATTTTCCACACTTTTATAATGCGTGTTCAGAGCAGGTGTTAAAAAAAAGGAGGCATACAATTGTATATGATGGGTTCCTATGTACTCAGCAGAAATCATGCTAACTTGTTGGTGTGACTACTGAGTACATCATTTGCATCCATATAAATTGATGGGGTTGCCCCCTATCTGTAGCATGGTGTGCCGTATGTTTTATACCGCGAACACAAGGCTGGGGAAAAGGGGGTGCTAAGAGGCACAAGGACAGTAGTGATACACTAGGTGCAGCACCACTTACCTTGAATCTGCCCCTTTGTGTCATTGGCCAACAGCATTTAAGGGAGCTAGTCTTTGCACCAGGTCCAGACTACTAGCACATTCCTCTTCCTGTACATTGTGTATCACATACACCCCATAATGTGTCTATTACCCCACACATGTGCTGAATTTGGACCACAGGCCTGCCGCGTCTTACAGACAGTATGGGGCAGGCCTGCATCTGCACCAGCACTAGCACATTACGGAAAAGTCTGCACCCACACAGGCATCCTTGGACCACAGAGCAAGTTTATCTGTGTTGAGGGGAATGTATATCCCACAGAGCAAGTGTATCTGGGTTGAGGGGAATGTATTTTCCTTCCTGGACAAAAAATTGTTCACCATGGCAACAATGGCTGGCCACACTGTATTGGCAAGACATCCGTAATGTTATTCAGTTAATATGCAGGTAGGGGCAACTAAATGAACATAAGTGAACTGCCATGGCGTAATTGCACATGTGTGTGCACCTTGTAATGGCACACAGATATTAGAAACAAGAAACAAGGATGCGTCGATGCATTCCTCAAAACTGTGCAATACTCACAAAACACCTGGGCAGTTGCCAGACTTTTAGTGCTAATAATTAGTTAGATGTCTTCAACCTATGGGGCAGGGTCCAAAGTAATGGGTTTTACAATGGGATGGCCACTGCACCAACCATTGCATGCCCCTCAGATACAGAATACTGTGCCATGCAGCCCCATCTGGTAATAGAAGCATAAAGCAAGTAAACAGTTGCATGACAGTTCCATGTATATATGGTGCTGTTGAATGCACCACAGGAAAGTGATGCTTTGTTGGTGCCAGGGTCTCCATGATCTGGTCCTATGTCTCATAGACACATTGTATATGTTTGACAGCTGTTCACATCTACCACTAGGTCGACTTGCTCACTCAGCTTAACAAGTTTATAATGAAGCCGTTGTCCATGCACAGAAATGTCCAGATATCACTAAGCAAGGTTTTCCTTTCATGTTTTGCGGGTGCGCCTCCACCCTACACCAGTGGAGAGGTGTCCAAATTCAAAGACCCCAATGCTGTCAATAAGTGTCACTGTAGTCGTCCAGGAACTAGAGACTCGGACCGGATGTATCCCTGGGGCACCTCTGAGTACGGCAAGCCTGACCTGGAAGACGTTGGAAGGGCACTAGCCAATCAACGTGGGACGATTGCGGAAGAAGGAGGAGTTTTTAAACCCAAAGCGAAGAAACAGAAGGGAGAGCAGTTTTTTCCTGAGGCTGAAGACGCACATGGAACTGAGGAGAGGGTGCCAGCAGGATGAGGACGCGGTGCGGAGAAGCCGAACAACCCTGGAGAGGAGCCGGAGAGAGTGGCAGGAGGAGAGATGGAGTGAGCGGACCGGCCATGCTCTGGGAAGAGAGTGGCCCTGTCAGGTACAGTCCGAACCGAAAAACGGGGACTTGGGATAACGGGGAAAGTGGGTTTCACCTACATCAAGGGGAGGAGGGAAGATAAATGGTACAGTGTGTAACCTGTGCACAGCCACGATTTAGTTTCCCTTATATTTTGTTTTTCATTTGGTTTTCCTTCCACTTTTCACGAATTGGTGGGCATTAGAGGGACTAGAGACACAGAAAAGTTATATAAAAAAAGAACCAAAAGAAAAGGCAGGTTCATACATACAAAAGAAAAGAAAAAGAGAGACCAGGCCAGTAAAATAAGAGGAAAAAAAGGCAGAATATATCAAGACATTCTTAAACTAATGAAAAAGAGAGAAAGAAAGACAGAAAAGCAGAGAGAAGAGAAAGGACAATTGACTTTAACCAGCCAAAAACAGAAAGGGAAAAGATAAAGCCAAAGAAAGAGAAGCAAAAGGTCAGAAGGCAGGAAGAAAAGGGGCAGACAAGACAGAAAGGAGAGAAAGAGAGAGAGAGCTAGAGAGTAACACCACTAATACCTACCTCCTAAAACCACCTTTTTAGGGTTCTTCTTTCCTCCTATGCACCTCCTGAGTCCCCACCTGGAAAAGAAGAGAGACCGAAATAAAGAAGGTGAAGATTGAAAGGAAAGAGACGGAGAAAAGAAAGAAGAAGACATACTTGTATAACAAAGCCTGTATCATATTCATACCACATAAATAAAGAAATCACAAACCACGGTAACGCCTATCCGCCTCCATTACTCTGACCCTGTCACAGTTACCTTCTGCATCACGTGTTGCATTCCAGGGTTTTGTGTGAGACAGTCTGATGTGTGCAATGCATTTATTAAATGTATTGTGTGACCAATTGTTAGAAAGGGGATCTCTGGTTGGAAGTCAGTTTGCACTCTGCCCAAGCAGGGACACTCACTCTAGAAAGGACAATAGAGATACACACTTAGATGACCCCTGCTCATCCCCTTGGTAGCTTGGCACAAGCAGTCAGGCTTATCTCAAAGGCAATGTGTAAAGTATTTGTACCAAACCACACAGTAACACTGTGAAAACACTACAAAATGGACACCACACAAGTTTAGAAAAATAGCCAATATTTATCTCAATCAAACAAGACCAAGGCGGTCATTATGACCTTGGCGGTTTGGCCCACCATGCCGGCGTTGGCGGGTGAAACCGCCAGCCGGCATGGCAGGCCAAACCACCACGTAATGAACCCGGTGAGGGCCGCCATCGGCAGCCCTCACTCACCACTAGGCTTCCTCCTTCAGGCAGCCTGGCGGCGGGTGGAAACATTATCAGACAGGGCAGCGGTGCTACCCCTCGGATAATGTTTCCTAATTCTCCGGCCTTTCCCTGGCGGGTTGCCCCACCAGGGAAAGGCTGGCAGAAGTGGTGCACAGGGGCACCCCTGGGGACCCCTGCACTGCCCATGCACTTTGCATGAGCAGTGCAGGGGCCCTGGTGCAGTCCCCCATCGCGCAGGTCACTGCCTGATTTTCGATGTGGCCGGCGGGGATCCGGGGACGCTGGCGGTCAGTGTTTTGACCGCCAACGTGAACATGGCAGTTGTTACCGCCGTGTTCATAATGAGGGCCCAAATCTACAAAAATCAAACATACACAAGTAAGGTTATGAATTTATAAAGTAAAAAGAGTCTTACTCCATAGAAAACAATGAAAACGTTGTTACACAAAGTACCTAACTTGCGTAAAAAATAAAGCCGCATGAGCGAGAGTGAATCTGAAAAGTCAGCGTGCATCGATTCCCTACTCGCCATTGAGGCCGTGTGTCGTTTCTTCTCAGGTCGGGCAGGTGATGCATCATTTTTCTCTCCCGCAAGAATGGGATGCATTGATATCCAGACGGGGCACATCGGATCCAAGCAGGTTCACCATAATTCTGATGCCCAGCGAAGATGCATGTGAAATCCGGCCACACAGTGATATAAAAACTGCACTGCGAGGGTTTGCATCGTTTTCATCACAGCGATGTAGGTGGTGCATCAAATTTTCAGCCTTTTTCTACCAACTTCACCTTTCAAGGGCCCAGGGACTGGATAGGGCACCACTTGGCTGGGCAGGAGTCTTATCAGAGTGCTGGAAGGGGAAATCTTTGATGGCCCTGAGACTTCAAAACAGGAGGCAAACTCAGTCCAAGCCCTTGGAGATTCTTCATAAGCAGGAATATACCACAAAGTCCAGTTTTTGTCCTCTTTCAGGCAGAAGCAACAACTGCAGGCCAACCCAGCAAAGAACAGTCACAGGCAAAGGGGCAGTACTCCTCCTCTAGCTCTTCAGCTCCTCTCCTTGGCAGAGGTTCCTATTTGTTCCAGAATTAATCTGAAAATCTGGGGGTTTGGGTCCACTACTTATACTCCTTTCTGCCTTTGAAGTAGGCAAACCTCAAGGAATGTCTTTGTTGTTCACAAGATCCTGCCTTGCCCAGGCATGGCTTCAGACTCACGCCAGGGGTTGGAGACTACATTGTGTGAGGGCAGGCACAGCCCTTTCAGGTGTAAGTGACCATTCCTCCCTCTACTCTATCCTATATGCCCCATTGGAATGTGCAGGCTACACCCCAGTTCTCTTTGTGTCACTGTCTAGTAGAGATTCACAAACAGCCCAACTGTCAGTCTGACCCAGACTGGGAATAGGAAGAGTCATTGAATGGTTTCAGCAAGAAAATGCCCACTTTCTAAAAGTCACATTTTCCAACTGACAATCTAATAAACAACTTTACCAAAATATGTATTTTTTTTAAATTGTGAGTTTAGAAACTCCATTTCTCTATCTGCTACCAAGGCGAAGCTGCACTTAAAAGTCACGTAGGATGCACAAGGAAACAAAACAACACATCATCCTTTTGTGTAGCTAAAGTTACCCTAAGTGGGAAGGGTATGCGGATACGTGGGTGCCGTGCTTTCTGTGCCACTGGATTGAAGCTAGCCAGGCTGATGAAGGGTGATGTCCTGAAACCGGTCCCAGGATGCTTGTTTCTGGTCCATGGAGGACCTGGCCTGGCAGTTCGGGCTGGACTGTTCCCATGGGTAAAAGTGTCAACAGCGATTTGCATATGGCTAGATCCAAACTGGGGTGACACAGTGAGGAAAGGAATGATGTATTAAACCCAGATCTGTGACTAGGGGTGAGGGTTTGATAAGTTGCAGCACTCCGTCCCTCATCCTTTTGTGTTTTTAAATTGTGAGTTCAGAGACCCCAAACTCCACATCTCCATCTGCTCCCAAGGGAAACTGCACTTAAAAGATACTTAAAGGCAGCCCCCATGTTAACCTATGTGAGAGATAGGCCTTGCAACAGTGAAAAACGAATTTGACAGTAATTCACTGTTAGGACATGTAAAACACACCAGTAAATGCCCCACTTTTAACATACTCTGCACACTGCCCATGCAGCTACCTAGAGCCTACCTTAGGGGTGCCTTACATGTACAAAAAGGGAAGGTTTGGGCCTGGCAAGTGGGTACACTTGTGAGGTAGAATTGGCAGTTTAAAATTGCACACAGACACTGCAGTGGCAATTCTGAGCCATGTTTACAGGGCTAGTCATATGAGTGGCCAGTCAGTGCTGCAGGCTCACTAGTAGCATTTGATTTACAGGCCCTGGGTACCTCTAGCGCACTGTACTAGGGACATACTGGTAAATCAAATATGGCAATCATGGAAAAGCTAATTACACATACAACTTATACAGGAAGCACTTGCACATTAGCACTGGTAAGCAGTGGTAAAGTGCCCAGAGCACCAAACCACCAAAACAAAGTCCAGCACACAGTCAAAACATGGGAAGTAGAGGCAAAAAAGACAGGGGAGACCACGCCAAGGATGCCGGGTTTAAAACAAATAACATAAAATGAGTTAGGATGTTGACATCATGTCCGATGCAATGTTGAAGATTCAGAATGGGTTGATTGTTGCACAAGTGGCAACGTGTGCTGCTACGAAATTGTGGGTGTTATGAAATGGAAAGCATGCCCACGTATACATTGATGTCAATCATGATACGGATCGGAGCTGCTGTTTATTTGATTAGCATGCCTGATGCCAACAAATTTGTCACTGAACTTTTGACAGCACTGTGTGCCACATGTAGCTTTCAGTTACTCATGAAATGGTACAGAGGGACTAAGGCCCATATTTATACTTTTTGACGCAAAACTGCGGCAACGCAGTTTTGCGTCAAAAAAATTAGCGCCGGCTAACGCCATTCTGAAGCACCATGCGGGTGCCGTATTTATTGAATGACGTTAGCCGGCGTTAGCCGCCGGCGCCGTCTGGTGTGCGTTATAAAAAACGACGTACACCAGGCAGCGCCGGCGTAGGGGGATATGGAGCTTGGGCGTCAAGAAATGGGGCAAGTCAGGTTGAGGCAATTTTTTCGCCTCAACCCGATTTGCGCCATTTTTTTTCACTCCCAACCCCCATAGAAATGACTCCTGTCTTAGCAAAGACAGGAGTCATGCCCCCTTGCCCAATGGCCATGCCCAGGGGACTTCTGTCCCCTGGGCATGGTCATTGGGCATAGTGGCAGGTAGGGGGGCACAAATCAGGCCCCCCTATGCCACAATTTTTTTTAAAAAAAAACACTTACCTGAACTTACCTTAATGTCCCTGGGATGGGTCCCTCCAGCCTTGGGTGTCCTCCTGGGGTGGGCATGGGTGACAGGGGGTGTCCCTGGGGGCATGGGGGGGCACCTCTGGGCTCCTTCAGAGCCCACAGGTCCCTTAACGCCTGCCTTTTGCAGGCGCTAAAAAACGGCGCAAAAGCAGCCGTACGTGATTTTTGCCCGGGAGTATAAATCCCACGCACATGCCTCGGAGTCAATTTTTTAGATGGGAACGCCTACCTTGCATATCATTAACGCAAAGTAGGTGTCCACGCTAAAAAATGACGCTAACTCCATGGACTTTGGCGCTAGACGCGTCTAACGCCAAAGTATAAATATGGAGTTAGTTTTGCGGCGAAATTGCGTCAAAAAAAACGACGCAATTTCGGCGCAAACGGAGTATAAATATGCCCCTAAATGTACTGAGGTCTGTATTACCCCAGCAGAAAAACATGCTTTTGACAAGCGGGCTGACAGGTAAAGGCACGTATTGGAGGTGAATGCCGGGTAACAAAGGATGGAGAGGAGATTTAGGAAGGAGAAAGTCACTGGGGATTAAAGTGCATTCACACGTGGGGGACCGCCGCAACAGCCAACAACAAAGCAGGCCACATCAGAGAGGAATTATTGGGTATGGGGGGGGCCTCAGCAGGTCTGACACCCTCCATATCTGCTGCACCTGTCTCTAGCCAGGCACCACTACAGCCATCTGCTACAGCCACAACATCTGGCTCAAAATCAGATATGAGATGGGACGTGGCAGCCATGATGGCCAGATTAGAAAAGTTTGAGAAAGACAATGAAAAAAGTTATAAGTTGCTCAAGTACTGCAAGAAAAAAATTGAAAAAAGCTGTGAACTGTTTGTGCCACAACCTCCCAGGTCCTTCCCTCTCCCTTTTCGTAATATTTAATATTTATAGTGGGTTTTTGATGGGTAGTGTTAGGTTAGTAAAATAGTGTAGGGTAGGCATAGGTTGGAGTAAGTATGGTTGTGGGGTGAGTTTTAGTACATTTATTTTATTTTGGGGGGTTGGTTGGGGGTATGTAATAAAATAAATACATAAATAAAACATCTAAAAAATACTAAATATATATACATATATATGTATATATATATCTCTATATCTCTCTCTCTCTCTCTCTCTATATATATATATATATATATATATATATATATATATATATATTTGTTTAGGACATAGGTTAAATTAGCACATGTGCAGACTTAGTTTATGTTGTCCTACTTGTATCTTGTTTCTTACGGGGGCCGGAGGGGACAATGTTTAGAGTGTGGTGTTACATGTGTAAGATAAGTTTAGAATAGAATAGATAGGTGTAGGTGTAAGTTAAGGAAAGTTAGTGTAGGTTAGTTTAGTGTAGGGTAGGTTTAGATATGATGTTCTTAATTTGTTTAAAAATAATCTTGTTAATCCGAGTGTCTAGGTGTTCTCATGTGTGCACTGGCCAAGTAGGAGGAATGCCTATAGGATATGCTCACTGTCTTGATTTCCATGGATGACTATGTGTATCCCCTATGACCCAGAAGCTGCCAGATTGGCTGCTAAATGACATCAGCTAGTCAAAACATTTGTCATCCACAGATCCAGCGATTCCCATTGTGTATGTGTACGGTATCTTGGACAGGTGAGTATGGAACGTCAACTGTCCTTGTTGGGGTCTGGCAGTATTAATGTTGGAAAGTGTGGCATGTATATCATTAGCCATATTTGGGTCTGTATCCTGCCACACTGACAGCTGCCTGTCACTGATTAGATTCACCTCTTCCGAATCACACATATTAGTTGTACTGGAGCTCCCATCTGGGTAATACACTTATTTCAGACCCATGCATGCCATAAGCCAACTTCCATGGATATCTGATCAATACATGGTGTGGCCTCCCTTAACTTTTTGCCTCTGTTTCCCTGGTTGTTGATGTGTGCTGGACTCAGATTTTGCTGTTTTTGTTACTCTGGACACTTTACCACTGCTAACCAGTGCTAAAGTGCAAGGGCTCCTTTACAAAATGTGTATGTAATTGTCTTATCCATGATTGACATATTTGAGTTACTAGTAAGTCCCTAGTAAAGTGCACTAGAGGTGCCAGGGCTTGTAAATCAAATGCTACTAGTGGGCCTGCAGCACTGCTTGTGCCACCCACATAAGTAGCTCTGTAATCATGTCTCAGACCTGCCACTGCAGTGTCTGTGTGTGCAGTTTTAACTGTAACTTCGACTTGGCAAGTGTACCCCCTTGCCAGGCCTAAACCTTCCCTTTTCTTACATGTCAGACACCCATAAGGTAGGCTGTAGGTAGCCCCAAATTCAGGGTGCAGTGTATGGTTAAAGTAGGACATATAGGGGGTCATTCTGACCATGGCGGTAATTACCGCCATGGCGGAGGTCGGCGGTAGCACCGCCAACAGGCTGGCGGTGCACCGCTGGGCATTCTGACCACGGCGGTTCAGCCGCGGCCAGAAACGGAAAGTCGGCGGTGTACCGCCGACTTTCCGCTGCCCGTCTGAATCCTCCATGGCGGCGGAGCGCGCTCCGCCGCCATGGGGATTCTGACACCCCCTACCGCCATCCTGTTCATGGCGGCTCTCCCGCCATGAACAGGATGGCGGTAGGGGGTGCCGCGGGGCCCCTGGGGGCCCCTGCCGTGCCCATGCCAATGGCATGGGCACGGCAGGGGCCCCCGTAAGAGGGCCCCAAAAAGTATTTCAGTGTCTGCCCAGCAGACACTGAAATACGCGACGGGTGCAACTGCACCCGTCGCACCTTCCCACTCCGCCGGCTCAATTCTGAGCCGGCATCCTAGTGGGAAGGTTGATTTGCCCTGGGCTGGCGGGCGGTCTTTTGGCCGCCGCCCGCCAGCCCAGGGCAAATGTCAGAATCACCGCCGCGGTCTTTCGACCGCGGTGCGGTGTTCTGACTGCGGTACCTTGGCGGACGGCCTCCGCCGTCCGCCAAGGTCAGAATGACCCCCATAGTAATGTGTTTTATATGTCCTGACAGTGAAATATTGCTGAATTCGCTTTTCACTGTTGCAAGGCCTGTCCCTCTCATAGGTAAACATGGGGGCTACCTTTAAATCTGATTAAAGTGAAGATTACCTTTGGGAGCGGATGGACATGTGGAGTTTGGGGTCTCTGAGCTCACAATTTAAAATTACATATTTTAGGAAAGTTGATTTTGAGATTGTGTGTTTGAAAATGCCACTTTTAGAAAGTGAGCATTTTCTTGCTTATACCATTTCTGTGACTCTGCCCGTTTGTGGATTCCCTGTCTGGGTCAGTTTGACAGTTGGGCTGGTTGTACCTCACACTAGACAGTGACACAAAGGGCGCTGGGGTGCAGCCTGCATATCCTGATGAGCCATGTGTGCTAGGAGGGAGGGGAGGAGTGGTCACTCACACCTGAAAGGGCTGTGCCTGCCCTTACAGAATGCAGTCTCCAACCCCCTGGTGAGTGTCTGGGGCCTGGCCCGGGCAAGGCAGGAGTTCACATTCAAAAGAGACTTTACTTTGAAGTAGGCCTACTTCAGAGGAGAAATTGGGTGAAGGGCACCCAAAACCTCAGACTTTAGAAACCCTTCTGGAAACAAGAGGAACCTCTGCCTGGAGAAGAGCTGAAGAGCTGAGGAAGAAGAGCTTCCCTGCCTGTGACTGTGCTTTGTGGAGTAAGAGGGCAAAGACTGGACATTGTGTGCCTTGCATCTGGAGAAGAACTCTCCAAGGGCTTGATTTAGAGCTTGCCTCCTGTTGTTTGAAGTCTCAGGGACAGCAAAGACTTCTCTCTGCCAGCACCTGGAGTCTCTGGAGAGACTCCTCCTCTGCCCTGTGGTGCCCATCCAGTTCCTGGGACCCTGAAAGGAGAAGCTGCCAGCCTAAGAGGAGGAAATCCACACACAGATCGCCGTGCGGGGAAATGATCGATGCAACTCTGATCTGCGGCTGAAGAAACAAAGCGCCGCCGGCTCTGCGGCTGAAAATCGACATTTGCTGGAAACGCGACTAAAGGATAGATGCACGGAGCAGGAGAAACGATGTGCAGCATCGCTGACAGAGACAGGGAGATCCCAACCCACGCTGCGTGGTTTTCGGATCATTGTGCGGTTGGATTTCCGATGCAAGTACCGCTGGGCATGTAAAAACAACGCAAGGCCTGCCCGGACCCAAGAGTGCTGACCGGATAGACACATCACTCTCCTGCGGAGAGGAATGACGCGCCCGACCTGAGGAAAGGAGAAATGACACAAGGTCCTGCTCGTGAAAGGAATCGACGCATCGCAAGCCCTTTTTGACATACACTCGCCCGTGCTGTGTTATTTTTGATGCACCCAAGGTACTTTTTCACGCTAACAGTGTTAGTGTGTATTTGAAACTACTTAAAGACTCTTTTTCATTTTTAATTGGTAACTTGACTTGTGTATTGTGTATTTTTGTCATTTTGGTCTTGTTTTGTTTAGATAAATATTTCCTATTTCTCTAAACTTGTGTTGTGTCATTTTGTAGTGTTTTCATTAAGTTACTCTGTGTGTTGGTACAAATACTTTACACCTAGCACTCTGAAGTTAAGCCTACTGTACTGACAAGCTACCAAGGGGGTAAGCAGGGGTTAGCTGAGGGTGATTCTCTTTTACCCTGACTAGAGTGAGGGTCCTTGCTTGAACAGGAGGTAACCTGACTGTCAACCAAAGACCGCAATTTCTAACATTGGTGATAAGCAGTTGGGTTTTGGACTTGTATTTGTGCTTGACATAGAGTGATTAAGTGTACACTACTATTTTGAGTGAAGACCACTACTTGACCACATACTACTTGTTTGGTAATCTTTTGATTTTTTTCTCTTTGGGACTGTTTTTGTTCTACTTCCATTTTTATTGTCGCTGATTCCTTGATTGACTTTCTTTGAAACTTCATTTGGGAACTTGTTTTCCTGCCTTTGGAACTTTGCACTTGTTTTTTAAATATCATCATGTCCCAAGCTGGGAATGCATCAGTCAGAGCTGACTTTGACCTTGAGAAATTAGAGAGTTATAACAAGGCTCAGTTGAAGCAGTTCTGTAAAAGTTTTCACTGCCCATTAAGAGCTCATGCAGGAAGGAGGAGCTGCAGAAGGCACTGAGGGCCTGGGTGACAGCCAAAAGCAGTGAATGGCACACAGAGGATGAGGGAGATGAGGAGGAGGGGAAAGAGAAAGAGTGTTCCGTACACAATGGTATTGTGGGTGGGCCTGTTATGTCCACAGAGAAGGTCTCCAGGGCACGTAGCTGTGTTTCATCTAAGGGTCTGACACCTTAGCAGTTACAAGACAGACAGGCAGAAAGGGAGCACCAATTGGAGCAGAGAAGGCTAGCCCTTGAGGAGAGGAAGTTAGCGATGGCTCATGAGCTTAGCTTGAGAGAGATGGATCATAGAATCTAGTCCAGTAGAGATGGTAGCAGCAATCCTACAGTGCAGCTTGAGAGGAGGGTGCACATTCGTAAAGACCTTGTGAAGGATGACAAGAGGGAGGGTGACATATACTTGTGGTTCAAGGGGTATGAGTCTGCTCTCCACATGAATCTGGTCCCTGAAGCTCATTGGGGGGCGGGTCTGTGGAGGCACTTTGAGGTAGAGGGGAGGGATACACTGACAGCCTTAGGGGATGCTCAGAATCTCACCTACTCTAGCCTGAAGGATTCCTTGCTTACAAGGTATGGTCTTACCCCTGAGCAGTACAAGGATAAGTTTAGGTCCTACAAGAAGAAGGATTCCCGAACATGGTTGGAATGTGTTGATTCTTATTGCAGGTCACTGGATGGTTGGGTGAAGGGCAGTAAGGTAACTACGTATGAGGGGCTTTACAATCTGATTGCTTGGGAGCACTTGTACAGTTTATGTTTTCCCGAGCTGCACCAGCACCTGATTGACAGCAAGCTGACTGACCCCAGGAACCTTGCGCAGGAAGCGGACCGCTGGGAGAGCACCAGGGTCCAGAAGAGGTATGGGGGAGACCACGCCAAGGGTGAGCAGGGTCCCTCTCAGAAGAAAGGGGGGGTAAGGGTAAACAGGGGGAGTTCTCCAAAGGGCCCCAAACTGATTCCCAGGGTAAGGATTCCTAACCCCCCAGTGAAAAGAAGCCATGGTTTTCCGAAGGGAAGTCAGTGTCAGGTGGTCCCCCATGTAAGTGCTATGCATGTGACCAGGTGGGTCATGTGAGGGGGGACCCCAAATGCCCCAAAAAGTACACCGGCACCCACTGGTGCGCCGTCTCAGGGTTTGGCCAGTGTAGCGCTTGGGGAGGAGTTAGTTTCAGGTGGGTGGGAACCAGCTGAGATGACCCTTGTCTCACTAGGGGTCAGTCAGATGGTCCAGAGAACCCTAATGTCTGAAAACACTAAGAAGTACAGGCAGAGGGTGACGATCAATGGACAGAGGGTGGAGGCTCTGAGAGACACAGGAGCCAGTGTGACTATAGTGAGGAGTCAGCTGGTGTCTGAAGAGTAGATAGATCCCCGGGTACTTCACCAAGTAGTGTAGTGGACAACTTAGAGCACCTGTGCAGAGTGGCACAGGTTCCTTTTGAATTGGGGGGGGGTCTTAGGTTCCTTGAAGGTAGCTGTTAGTCCAACCACGCCTGTTGATTGTTTGCTAGGCAGTGACCTGGAGGATTCCCCTTGGAAGGAGGCAGAACACAGGTCTTACTTGGAGATGATGGGTCTGCCTGGGTGGTTATGTGTATCCACCCGGTCAATGGCAGCCCGTCAGGGTAATCAAGAGCCCCTGGAGCCTTAAACAGTGGCCCAGGGGACCGCCAAGAGGAGGAACGGCAGGGGGCAATGGAATCCGGCCCCAGAAGTTTCCACGGTCTGGGAGGAGGTGGAGCCTGAGGGTGACGCCCCGGAGCCTACAGGGGAACAGGTGGCTAAACTGGGGGAGGTCCCCGAACTGTCGCAGTGGCAGCAGGAAGGGGGGCCCACCAGGGAAGCATTCTGTGAAGCATGGAAGACATGCCCTACTTTGGAGGGTTTGTGGCAGCACGCTTCAGATTATGTGGCTGGCAAGGAGCCAGGATCACACCTGATATATTGCGAGTATGACCTCCTGTATATCGAGCCTAAGGTTCCTGAGCCTGGGTCAGCCCGTGTGTTGTGGTACCCCAGTGCTTCAGGGTCTTCCTACTGGGGTTGGCTCATGATTTGCCTTTAGCTGGACATTTGGGGCCGGACAAGACTTTTGAGAGGCTTGTCACCCACTTTTACTGGTCCCTAATGCGCAGGCACTCAGATGCACATTGCAGGTCTTGTCAGACTTGTCAGGCAAGTAGCAAGAGTGGGAGGAAATGTAAGGCTCCCCTCCAGCCTTTACCTGTTGTCAGTACTCCCTTTGAGAGGGTAGGCATTGACATTGTGGGGCCTCTGTATCCCAAGACAGCCAAGGGCAACAGGTTTATCCTGGTCTTGGTGGACCATGCCACCCGGTACCCAGAAGCCATTCCTTTGAGATCAATCACTTCCCCTGTGGTGGGTTGTGCTTTGATGAGGGTTTTTACCCGCATGGGGTTCCCCAAGGAAGTGGTATCTGATAGGGCTGCCAACTTCATATCCACATATATGAAGTCTCTGTGGAAGGAGTGTGGGGCAACCTTCATGTTCACCACCCTTTACCAACCCCAAAGTAATGATCTGGTTGAGAGATTCAACCTTACCTTGAAAGGAATGATCATGGGCCTGTCAGAGCCCTTGAGGCGGAAGTGGGACATCCTTTTGCCATGCCTTTTGTTCGCCTACAGGGAGGTGCCTCAAAAGAGACTTGGGTTTAGTTCCTTTGAGATGATTTATGGCCACCCTGTGAGGGGACTTTTGAGTCTGGGTAAGGAAGCTTTGGAGAAAGCTCCTAGTAAACCCCCAAAGGATGTATTCAGTTACATGCTGGCTTTGAGAAACCAGACTGCCCGCTTCAGGAGTCTCACTCAGGAGAACCTGGAAGCAAGCCAGGAGGACATGAAACGCTGGTATGACCAGAATGCCACTCTTGCCAAGTTTCAACCTGGACAAAAAGTGTGGGTGATGGCACCAGTGGAGCGTAGGGTACTCCTGGATAAGTGGACTGGGCCATTTGAGGTGGTGGAGCTCAAGAGCGAAGTCACCTACCTGGTGGACTTGAGGTCTCCAAGGAACCCTTTAAGGGTCCTGCATGTCAACCGCCTCAAGCCACACTTTGAGCGGACTGAGCTCCTTGCAACGGATGATGGGGTAGAGGAGGAGAGTGAGCCTCTTCCTGACCTCCTGTCTGCAGGGTCAGGGCATGCATTAAGGGTGAGGTATCGAAAATGCTTGCCCTAGGGGTTATGGAGCACTCCAGCAGTCCTTGGGCCAGCCCAGTGGTATTGGTCCCAAAGCCTGATGCACCTGGTGCCACTCCAGAACATAAGTTCTGTGTGGACTACCGGGGACTCAATGCAGTCAGCAAGACTGACACAGACCCCATCCCCCGAGCTGATGAGCTCATTAACCGGCTGGGAGCTGCCAAGTACCTCAGTTCTTTTGATTTAACCTCTGGGTACTGGCAGATTGCCTTAACTGAGGGGGCCAAGGAGAGGTCAGCATTCTGTACCCCATATGGGCACTTTCAATTTAAAGTGATGCCATTTGGGATGAAGAATGCCTCTGCCACCTTTCAGAAGTTGGTCAACCAAATGCTTTACACCTAGCCCTCTGAAGTTAAGCCTACTGCTCTGCCAAGCTACAAAGGGGGTAAGCAGGGGTTAGCTGAGGGTGATTCTCTTTTACCCTGACTAGAGTAAGGGTCCTTGCTTTATCAGGGGGTAACCTGACTGTCAACCAAAGACCCCATTTCTAACAACATGTATTTAAGACTCTGTAAGTTGGCTGTAGCCCATTACACCATCATTCACCTTTTTCATGTTAGGATCCTAGTGTGTGGCTTTCTGTCTGACAGTAATGCACACATGTAATTATATTCTTTTCTCATTGACATAGCTTCACACAATGCATACATTTAGCTGAGTTGATGGATCATAGTAACCATTGAAATGTTACATTTGAACAAGGTGATTTATTTACAGGTGCAAGTGAATTTTCCAATGCTATACAATGTCCAGCTCACAGACCCCATGAGAGATCCTGAGTCAGTTGTTGTACAACCAGAGGCGAGGGGTGAGGGACATGTCATGAGACATGGTTAAGAGAAGTGTGCATTAGTGAGGAGGTGTCCAAATTGCCAAAATGTAAGATTTGAGACAATGTCAGTACAGAGCAGACAAGTCAACAGTGGCTGAGTGAAGAAAGCATATTTCCTGCTTTCACAACACTGGCATAATCTGAAGCACAGAACTAAGAAGATACTGTCCATGTGGCACAGACTGGTGCTAATTGATGGTTTTCCTTTCTTCCACATCTTTATTCTCTGATGTGTGTGGTGCCTCCTGTGCCATGGGTGGAGCTGTTGTTGAAGTTGAGGGGGCCACACACACATTAGGGGATAGAGATGTGGAGTCAAAGGTTCCGGCAGTTGCCATTTGTTGGAACACATAAGGCATCACTGCAGCAAGGAGGAATTGCTGATTTCTCAAACTGCAGCAACATCACAGTGGTTGGCAGGCATGTTTTCCCTGAGGGAGACCACTTCGCACTGTATAGACTCCAGTGTATTCTGTATAGCCCCCAGCCTCTTGTCTACCATGCTGCTGTCACTTTGGGAGGGCAGTTGTTGAAGCCTCTGCCACAAGACATCAGCTGTGTTGGCCAGGGACTGCTGGAGTCCACGTACCGTGGAATGGGTGCCTCTGATGGCAGCTGAGTTTTCCTTAATTGGACTGAGGCACCTCTGCACTCCTTCTAGGCTGCCTGCAATGGTCTCCATCCCCACCCGCACCTGCTTATTCAGCTCCTACTGGACTCCTACCACTGTCTTCTGGAAGGTGGTATCTGGATCCTCGGAGTCCAGTGCTGTGTCAGTACTGACTGGTGCTGTGTGTTGGTAGCTGGGTGGTTGAGTGGTTCATGTGGAGACCCCGCAATGCTGGGTGTCTGGAGGGAACCTAAGACATCCTGGAGAGTCTCCTCATCGATGGTCGGCATCTGGTCATCCATGTCATCTGGAAAAACCAGGACAGACAGGTTGGCAGGAGGTAAGGTTCTGCAATGAGACAGTGATATGTCAATCTTTTGATGGTGGTGGCAGTTGACATTGCACATCATTTACTTGCTACTGGAGGCTCAGTGACATGTTACAGACCCCAGGTTATAGTTGTACATTATGTGTAGCATTGTGCATCACACATAGGTAAATCTCAGAAGGTCTTTTGGGGCATATTTATGATCCACTAGCGCCACCCGAGCGTCGCTTTTTGTGACTCTCCGGTGGCGCAATGCCCTGTGCCGTATTCACAAGGTGGCGTTAAGCCACTTTTTGTGGCTTAGCACCACCTTATAAATAGGGCCCCTTATGATGCAGCACTTTACGTTGAAGGGGCGTGAAATGGGTGTTGCTTTGGGCATGCCACAGCAACACCCATTACATTTTGATGCACCTCAGATTCATGAGTTTTCTTCAACCTGAGGCAGCGCCAAAATTTAACGCCACCCATGGGGTGGCGTTAGGATGCCGCAATGAGGAGAGATGCTTTCATTTCTCCTTGTGTTTTTGCTTTTTCTATGTGTGCTGCATTTTACAGCACACATAGAAAGAGCAAATCACCATTTAGGTTTATTTTTTTGAGGGAAGGTGTTCCTTCCTGCACAGAAAACAATCTCCCCCTCAACGCAGCCATCCTTGCACTTTTATTTTGCACCGGCACAGGGGGAAACACAGGGGTGCACTGTATTCTAGTAAATACGGCAAATCCCTGTGTTTTGAAAATTATGGTGCGCAATGCTGCCAAATGTGGGGCAGCACCATGCACCACCATTTTCTATTACATCTGGCCCTTTGTGCTTTGATCCCACACCACTTACTTCCATGCAGGTTCCTTGTTTCTGCCACTGACACCATGGTGGGATCTCATTTACCTTCCTAGTCACCATGGTGGACATTGCCACAGCAGTGTAATGTGTGCTGTCTCTCTTTTGATGCTATGATGCATTGGCACCATGAATGATGGAACTAGTGCTGCATGGCACAGGTAGGTCCATTGCGTACAATACTTGTGTTACATTCTCATCTGCTTATAGCAGGCCCCACACATGTACTAATTGGAAGGGACAGTGCACCTATTATGGATTGTCTGCCCCATTAGTTTTGTCCCTCCCTAAATATGGGACATTTCCTTGCAACAGGCATATGTTGGTGTAAGGATGTAGAATGTGGCTCAATACTTGCATTTTGAGACTTTGCTGATGTGGCACAAGGGGAATTTGCAGCTTGGATCCACATGGACAACTATTTGTATGATGATACAGTTGCATTATGGGCAAGTGACATTGTGCCGGTAGTGGAACTTTGATGCCACCAGTTCTCATGCATGCTGATTGTACCATTAAGCAGTACACCAACCATTCACTTAAAACACACAATCTTGTCAGATGGTGAGATTGCAGCTACTTGCACAGCTGCACAAATCATGTTCACATGTGTTGTATGAGTTGATTTTTGTGGCCGTTCCCAAATGGCGCATGGTGTTGTGTGAGAGTTATTGTTGGTCCAACTTGCACAGTTTGCACTCCACAGGTTGCACACTTAAGGCCAGATTTTTTCTCAAGTGGCACAGCTCAGTGCAGCAGCAATATGTGTTACACAGCGCAGGGATGCTGCATGTTTACTGGAATACAGAACACCCTTGCGATTCCCCCTGCACTTGCGTGGATTTATTCCCCCTGCACCAACACAGGCATTGTTGCAGCATGATGCAGGGAGGTGTCCCTTCCTTCAATGTACAAGCTATTTTGGCAAGGTGGAATTTCAATGTGTGCTGCAGGATGCAGCACAAATGAGAAGGACCATGACACAAGGAGGAAGGAATGCATTTTCCCTTGTTTCGCCACCCTGACACCACCCCTGGGGTGGTATTGACTCCCGTCCCAGTCTCTGATGTATATGTTGTGTTGGATCTGGGGCAGTGACAATATGCAATGGGTGTTGTTGTGGCACAGCCACAGTCACACCAACTGCACGTCCCTTCCAGGCAATGTGCTGCATATTTCCATAGTGGTGTAAATCCATAGTGAGTGGCTTATGTCTATGTTGTGTATATGTCGGAGTGCATTGCGCAACCAGAGCATCAGTACAAGTGTGGCCTGGGTGTCAATGGGGCATTTTGATTCAGGGCCTATGTGTCCAATGCAACCCTTTAGTATGTATTGAGTGTGTCCTATGTTCCTCCCCCTTTTGTCATTTGTGAGATTCCAGATAGCCCCCCAATACTTACCCTGCATTTGTGGTAGTTCTTCGTAGTCGGCGTTGTCCTGTCCTGCGATTCCAGTGACCAGCTCCTAAGGGATGATCACTGCAACCATCTCCTCCAGCTCATCCAGATCCTCCTGTGGATCGGGACTTCCACCTCCAGTCTGCAATGCTGCCTTTAGGTTCCTGGCCAGTTTCTCCTTAATCCTGAGCTTGCAATCGTACCAGCGCTTCTAGCAATCGGTGACAGTTCTCCTCATCTTCTCTACCACGCTGTTGACTTTGTCTGCTATTACCTGCCAAAAGGCCTCTCTCCTATCAATTGGCAATTTGGAGTTGATGAAGAGCTGGTGTTGGTGCCCCCTCACCTCTCTGACCAGGATGCCATGCTCCTCCTACTAAAGCGACACTTCTGCTTCCTCTTCTCTTTTTCCTGGGACTTTGCTGGACCCTCCTGGCTGGTACTTGGGTAATTGGGGTGTCCCTGGCATCTCTCCTCGTCTGCATTCTCCATCTTGTCTTCCCTAATGTTTATTTCTTGCTTGTGAGATTTTTTTACACTTATGCAGTTAAATATGGCGCTAACTCGTTTTGCTTTAAAAATACAGGGAGTGCAGAATTATTAGGCAAGTTGTATTTTTGAGGATTAATTTTATTATTGAACAACAACCATGTTCTCAATGAACCCAAAAAACTCATTAATATCAAAGCTGAATATTTTTGGAAGTAGTTTTTAGTTTGTTTTTAGTTTTAGTTATGTTAGGGGGATATCTGTGTGTGCAGGTGACTATTACTGTGCATAATTATTAGGCAACTTAACAAAAAAAAATATATACCCATTTCAATTATTTATTATTACCAGTGAAACCAATATAACATCTCAACATTCACAAATATACATTTCTGACATTCAAAAACAAAACAAAAACAAATCAGTGACCAATATAGCCACCTTTCTTTGCAAGGACACTCAAAAGCCTGCCATCCATGGATTCTGTCAGTGTTTTGATCTGTTCACCATCAACATTGCGTGCAGCAGCAACCACAGCCTCCCAGACACTGTTCAGAGAGGTGTACTGTTTTCCCTCCTTGTAAATCTCACATTTGATGATGGACCACAGGTTCTCAATGGGGTTCAGATCAGGTGAACAAGGAGGCCATGTCATTAGATTTCCTTCTTTTATACCCTTTCTTGCCAGCCACGCTGTGGAGTACTTGGACGCGTGTGATGGAGCATTGTCCTGCATGAAAATCATGTTTTTCTTGAAGGATGCAGACTTCTTCCTGTACCACTGCTTGAAGAAGGTGTCTTCCAGGAACTGGCAGTAGGACTGGGAGTTGAGCTTGACTCCATCCTCAACCCGAAAAGGCCCCACAAGCTCATCTTTGATGATACCAGCCCAAACCAGTACTCCACCTCCACCTTGCTGGCGTCTGAGTCGGACTGGAGCTCTCTGCCCTTTACCAATCCAGCCACGGGCCCATCCATCTGGCCCATCAAGACTCACTCTCATTTCATCAGTCCATAAAACCTTATAAAAATCAGTCTTGAGATATTTCTTGGCCCAGTCTTGACGTTTCAGCTTGTGTGTCTTGTTCAGTGGTGGTCGTCTTTCAGCCTTTCTTACCTTGGCCATGTCTCTGAGTATTGCACACCTTGTGCTTTTGGGCACTCCAGTGATGTTGCAGCTCTGAAATATGGCCAAACTGGTGGCAAGTGGCATTGTGGCAGCTGCACGCTTGACTTTTCTCAGTTCATGGGCAGTTATTTTGCGCCTTGGTTTTTCCACACGCTTCTTGCGACCCTGTTGACTATTTTGAATGAAACGCTTGATTGTTCGATGATCACGCTTCAGAAGCTTTGCAATTTTAAGAGTGCTGCATCCCTCTGCAAGATATCTCACTATTTTTGACTTTTCTGAGCCTGTCAAGTCCTTCTTTTGACCCATTTTGCCAAAGGAAAGGAAGTTGCCTAATAATTATGCACACCTGATATAGGGTGTTGATGTCATTAGACCACACCCCTTCTCATTACAGAGATGCACATCACCTAATATGCTTAATTGGTAGTAGGCTTTCGAGCCTATACAGTTTGGAGTAAGACAACATGCATAAAGAGGATGATGTGGTCAAAATACTCATTTGCCTAATAATTCTGCACTCCCTGTATGTGCAGCAAAACAGTTTAGAGACATTTTTGCAACCTTATGGTCATTTTTTCTTGTGACATGTCGCAACAGATAGTGTCATTTTATTTTTACACTAACAATTCCTTAGCCATTGTGCATCATTTTTTAAATATGGCGCACTGATGGCAGTAGGGAATGACGTTAGCTTGTGTTAGAATTTTTGAGGCACAACTGCACTAGCGCAGTGTTGCTTCATTTTTCATAAATCTACCCCTTAATATATTATTTTCAAATATGTGTCGATAATGCATTGAACTCGAATCCCATATCAGTTTAGTAGGCAAGTTGTTGTGTTTGCTTTTAAATACTACCTTTTTCTGGCCTTACTCTACAGGAACTTAATAAAGGAATTATATCTACGAATCTGTCTTCTGGGAAGTATATACAGAACACAAGTGCATATAATGTATTCATTTTCATACAAATGATCACATGTTTAATACACATAACGTATCTTTTTTTTAGAAACATGGACAGAACAAAATGTAGCTTCACACACTCCTGAGAAACGTCTCATATAGTTGTATATTATTTTTCTATTTTATTGTGTGTTTAATAGCAAAACAGCTATGTGCATCAAACGTGTTGAGTTTGCACTCAGGTATCAAAGGATCAAAGGACATTGAATATGCAGGAAAACTGCTAAATTGACAAATAAGAAAGGTACTCCAATTGTGCGTGAGTGAAGTGTGGGTATCTCTACATAGAGCATCCCATAGCACAATGTGAAAGCTGTGAAGTAATGGTAATTGAACGGTTCGGATATTAACTATGAGGCAGATCATGTATCCTAATAATGCAGGTTGGGAATAGGAAGAATTACATGAACCTATGGAGTCTGAACAAAAAACAGCACTTGGCATGTGAGCGATTTTCCTCTTCGTGGCAATTGATCTTTTAATCCAGGATATTTAACAGTAAAACGCCACCCCCTGTACGCTGCCTTACAAAGCAACAGAGAGTAAAGCTGCCATAATATTTGAAGGAAAGTTGATGCGCTAATGAGGGAGCTTTCTATAAATAAACTTCAGGGGCTTCCGCTTTGATATTTCTCACTCCAAAGGTTTTGCCTCTGCCAATGCAAATGACCGTACATGACTTCAGAAAGCGCCCCAGCTCTAAGAAAAGTTATACAGAAGGACAGGTTTTCAGGACCTGTCACCCTTTTGTTCTTTGGCAACGTACGCGCCGGATTCACAAAAAGCGTGTGCCAATCTTCCATTATATTAATCGCTAAGGAACATAAAAAAGGGTGCCCTGCTTACAGTCCATGCTTTGATAAGCTTCGTTTTTATTTGCTAATCATTAATTTGTTGTACAGCAGCTGTCATAATATATTTATCACATCCACCTTCATGCACTATTTTGTGACCGTTATAACGAATTGATGTTAACTAGAAAGGTAAAATGTTTTTATCTTTGAAAACTATCAGGTGTATTTCGCTATTTTTGTTTCGTTTTGTACATATAGTTAATGAATACTGTATATGTTCTAGGGTCTCTTGCTACCTGTTTTGTTTTCTAAAATGATCTAGGGGTTTGTAGAGTAATTTGATGAGCAGTAGTTTCGTTGATGATATTTTTGGCATCAAAGATGTGACTAAGATGTTATCAGTGATGTCATCAACGATGTTGTTAAATATGACATGAAAAATATGATATGTGAGATCATGAGCTGTGCATTGGGGTGCACGTTATAGCTAGATCACTGTACTGGAAGTTTCAAATTTCATTTTTCTTAGTTTTATAAACATTAGGTTTGTTAACGCAAATGTCTTAATTAGAAAATGATTAATTAATGTGTATGCAGTGTGAATAATGAATCTGTTAGAAAATAAATAAAGTAGAAAAAGAATGTGCACGTTTAAAATTGTGACCTTGAAGAATGGCCACCAGTGTTCACGAAATGTACTAAATGAATGATTATCATATCTGAAATATTGAAAATGGATTAGATTAATGCAGTAATATGTCATATTGAGAGTTATGAATTATGTCCTTACTTATTAATGTAGACCTTAACTTAGCGAGTGTCTTGGCCTAGTCTTGCCAAGCCTCTTGCAGAAGCTGTATTTCTTCTCGTTTAATGGAAAATGCTGACAGAATGAACTAACCGTGAACTGCTCATTGTTTTAATAAAATGCTTAGCCGAAGCGACGGACAGGAGATGATGGTTCTAGTAATGTTTCACATTAGATGTAAAATGCGCTGGATGTTCTTTCCCAGGACGCGGACAATGATGATACTGACTGGTGAAGAAGATGCAACATTTTTGATACTTTAAGAGCTGGATGATGAGAACATTGTTAAGTGAACCAATCAACGACGTGTGAAGTGTGAAATATTAGAATTCATAGATTTGGGACAGTCAAACTATTGGATGGAGTAATAACGTACGATTGATTGACCAATTGGAAATTGGGGGCTAGTTTGGGTGACTTTGATATAACAACGTGACAGAGAGAACTTAGAGAGATTGCGAGACTAGAGATTTAGAGTGACGGTGGGCGAAGAAGAGATTCAAGATTCTGTCATTGGGCTCATACTCTCTGACTGAAAGCCTGATGTGATGCTGATCGACTGATGACCTGAGGACGAAGACTGATTCTGTTTGCTGACCCATACCGCGGGTAGGTAGATATGACAATGTGACTGAAATTTACTTTTGTGCCTTTCTTTTCTAGGTACCAACTGCACTGTTTTAGTAATATTCTTAGCTAGATGTTTCTAAATTATTGTTCCTAAATTGTTTTGCATGAAGCCCCACATGCTGATGCTAACATGGGTTAGAGGAGGGTTTTCTTCATGACGATTGACAGATTACAGAGACAAATGGTTGACGGACTGTTTTGCTAAACTTCATGGACAGTGTTGAAATATAGAAGCTGATTCTTTTATTGATCTGTGCAAATGCTCTAGAGTGTATTATGATGCAAGCCTTGATTAGATTATGTTTTTGGCGTCTTCTAGCTTATTAATACTGCTCTCATGTGCATTTTTTAATTAAGCTTGAAATAATCTTCTAAGACGTGGTATTGTTAAATAAAGGGAAATAAAATTCCTAAACTTATATCAAGGTGTAGTTATGCATGGCTGAGAAGTCATAGTGTGACGCTTACTGGTTTAATTTGATTATTGATTTGTCTAATAATTATTGATTTTGTGAATTGATTACTGTAGATGATGTTAGCCTTATAACGGGGACATTTCAAGCGAATCAAAAGATTCATCGACCCATACGCGTCACCTTGTAAGTTTACTTATTAAGAACCGACGTAGTAACAGTTTTTGGTAGCAGCTTGATGGTTAGTTTCCTTGAAAGAGTTGTTAGAAGGTGACCGATAATTATGGTGATAGTCTAAGGTTGATCCGTTGAGAATTCATTATTATTGAGATTTGGATTTTGTTTTTCAAAATGGCAATTAAGGAGAGAATGATGTCCCCTTAGACCCAGAAATGACATTCCCTGGTCCTGGATCCTGCTAGTAGTGCTGGGTATGTTCTCGGCGTTCTAGTGATAGTGTGAGAGAGATAGGTTACCCTTGCACTGCTTATGCAAATCACATGTGAATTGTGACATATGTGAGGGAAGTTAGGGAGTCTGCGTACTCCAGATGAAGTTCTGGTAGGAGTGTGCGTACTCCGCAATATGAGAGTAGAGAAGTCATCGAACTTCATATGTGTGTGGAGCTTTGTGCTCAAAAATTGTCCACATGGTTGCTGATGTACACGATTGTGTTACCTTCCTGTGGTAAACCAGCAGATTTGGTTTAGGAGGACGAGCCGCAAGACTTTGTCAGCCACAGTACGTGTGAGTGTGACGTCATTGGAGCCATGCTGGAATAGCTTGGTTAGAGAGAAGGGTCATGCTCGAATTGGCAGCTGTCTGTGAGAGGCAATAGGTTGAGGACATGGGTGAAAGGAATCTTGGGAACAAAAGTCATTTCCTGATTTGAAACGAATACACAAAAAGTAGAAAAGATGAATTTTTTCAAAGCATTGGAGAGTGCCCTAAAGGGAGATACGTACATTCGAGTGAGAGTAGGGGAGCCGACACCGCCGGAAAATACTCCGGCTTACATTGTGATGGAGGAGCGAGGTGTTGCGCCATGTCTTTGGCTGAAGCAATGGTGCAAGCTAACAGAGAAAAATGGGAGCTTAGAGTTTCCTGAGCATGGAACTTTTAATTTGAGAATTTAGGAGCAATCGCAGATGGCGCTGTATGAATCGAAGCCCCTTCCGAGACCAGCACAGTTTGCAGTTTGGGAGTTGGTAGCTAGACAGCAACAGCAAATTAAATTTGATAGGAGAGTAAGAAAAGTAAAGAAGTCTTCGGCAGAGGTGAGATGGGATTGGGAACAGAAGAATGGAGATCAGTGACATTGCAGGATGTTAAATTGTTTCCTGCCATTACACAGCTGGATGAGACGGAAAAAAGGCAACTAGAGAGTCTAATAAAAGTCCGTCTGAGAGTAAGGAAGTGAGAAAGTCTTCCATAGTGGAAGAATAATCAGATGCTAAAGATCTTGTTACGCAGATATTGAGAGACCAACATCCACCATATGCGGTGGATGAGGGGGGTCCAAGTACTAGTGCTGATCCAACAGCCCCGGCGCAGGCAATGGGGACAGTGGGTCTGGTACAGGTCAATGATGGCCAGATACAGGCTGTGGCACAGGGTAATCCTAACGTGTTAATGTGTTAACTGCTTCAGTAGTGCAGGCACAGATGCATCCACCACTGATACAGAGAATCTATCCTGATGTGCCGATTCTAGAGACAACTTCGAACTTAGTGGTGCATATGGAGCAGGTGGTTTCAAGACTGCTGCTGGTTCGGACTGAGCCGACTCTGATTTTGTTGCCCCAGGCATAGCCACAAGGTATGCTGAGGTTTACACCAATGACAGGGACACAGTCAGACTTGACTCCAGTAATGAATCAGAGTATGGGAGTTACTCTTCCACAGATTGCAGGTGCCAGAGCAGTCCCAGAAGCGATATCGCTGCTAATTACTGTTGGACCAGCGGTGCCATTATTTGCGCAGAAGAAACCAATCATGGGAGAACAGAGAGAGATGTTTCAGAGTCTAGTGTGGAGGGGAACAACTGAGCAGGTTCAAGTAGCTTCTTCCGTGGGTCAGACCTTTGATGGATCAAGATCATTATTGGATATCAGTTCACTTTTTGCACTTCCTAATGCCCTAAATGGTCTGAGTGCAGGTCAGAGCTTGAAGCTATTGACTCCGCAGACTTCGAGTGCAGTGGTAGAACAAGTGCCACCGATAAATGCAAGTAACATTTCGTTACAGGAACAGACAGCACAGCAGTTGACTGAATGGTTAGACAAGCTGAATACCCAACATCGTGCTTCCAAGAGTGAGGAGCAGATTAATTGTGTCTGATTGAGCATGGAAGTGAATTAATTAATTGAGGGAACAATGGGGGTGAATAGAGTCCGACACAGAAGCAGAGCTGAGATACCTATGTCCGAGAATTACAAGAGAGGTGGGCAAAGTACATCAGAGATTAGCAGACTTGGCAGAGAAGCATGGCATAGAAATCGAGAAAACGAAGCATTTGAAAAGAAGCTACAGATTAGATTTCGAGACAAAAGACTTTGAACACACGAGGTCAGCCAGAATGAAGGCGCACCTTAAAGAACTATTGCAGAGTGCTCAAGTTTGGGGAGCATTGGAGAAATGGGAAGGCAGATGGGTAAAGAAACAAGATAAAAAGAAAGGAGATTCATTAGAAGTGAGTGACGTTTTACAACAGAACAAGGATCCAGTAAAGATTTTACCACTGAGGGAAATCCCAGGGGGAAATTTTGTTCATGTCTCGTGGACTAGGAGTGATATTCTGTCATTCACAACAAATGATTATTTAAAACTGAGGGAGAAACACGTTCAGTGAAATCAGCAGACTGAGAGGTTTGTGAAGCTTTCATAATGTCTGTTAAGAGACTTGAATACTTTATTGGAGATAATGGTTCCAGTGGATTTGTGGGTCAAGTGTAAGAGAACTGTAGATTGGCCGACAAGTGTGCCAGAAAGGGATATAAGCACAAGTGCACCATCTCCAGAAGTAATGAAGCCTTACTATAAGGTGATTGAGTTCCTGAAGATGAGGATTTCGCCCAAGAATATTGATTGGAAGAGGATTGACAGGACAGTGCAGGAGATAACGGAGTCGATACATGCGTACTATGAGAGATTGTTGAAGGCATTCAAGGAGTACAGTGGCAAGGACGCGATCAAGCCGAAATACATGTTGCATTTTGTGTTCAGATTTGTGGAAGGGCTGAGAACTGAACTAGGTCAGATGATTAATATTTATTGGATTTGCTGGCAAGCGAAGCTGATTGATGAGGTGTTGCAGTATGAGAAATACTGTAGTGATGAGATTGAATTGAAGCAGAAAAAGTTGAAAGAGAAGGCGATGGTGATGCAAATTAAGGCAGCTCAAACAGGAGTGCAGGTAACTTTTATGAAACAGATACTGCAACAATAGGGAAATATCTTGTTCCAGCCTCTGATGAGAGATAGGGGTCGTGGAGGCAATATGAATCGCGGTCCGGATTTGAATACTGTTGTGGTTCAGAATAATGTTCAGGGGATGAAGAGGATGTTGCTGTGTCACATTTGCGGAGCAGTGGGACACTGGAAGCAGGAGTGTAAGATGATGGTGCCGGAGGGTGCCGTTCAGCAAAAAATGATGTCAATACATTTCAAAATGTGTGAGGGCCAAGACTGAGGGGTCCTAATCCAAATTTTCAGAATAACATGAATTAGATGCAAAATTTTCAACCCATGCAGCAGGTGCAAATGCCCCATGCACAGTTAACACAGTTGCGACCAATGTAGCAGCAGGTTTCTATGGTACCTGGACTGCAAATGCAGATACCTCAAGCCCTGATGGAGCAGCAACATATGATGCTTACTCAACAGGTCACAGGTCAGAGACAAGGCAGAAGTAGTAATGCAGTACACCAATTCCCGTTACACAGTGAAAATGAAATAAATGGCGAATGGATGAATGATAGCTCAGATGAGGAGCCATGTGTGCTTGCGACTTCCTTAGAAGTAGATCAGAGAGGACCCTATGTGAGGGGAAAGGTAATGGGTCACAGGGTATCATATTTGGTGGACACAGTAGCTACACGCTCATATGGTAGGAGTGCAGAAGTCCCAAATTTGCCCGTTTCAGGAAGTTCAGTTCAGGTTGTCGGGTAGCGAATCAGTATTTGACAAATCTGATCACAGATCCAGTGCAAGTTGAGATTGGCAACTTTCAGGGACTGCATACGTTTGTAGCTTGTGATTCAAGTCTGGTATCCCTACTGGGAAGGAACTTGTTGTGTAAAATAAAGCGTTTGATTACTTGTTCAAGTGACAGAATTGAGATTCAGACAAATAGTTATGATGAAGAAGACACAGTTCCAGAAACTGAGTGTGAAACTACCAATGTGGAGTACCCATTGAGTTTTCCCGATGTTCACAGTGAGAGAGCTTCATTCTGATTTGCAGGGAACAGTGTAAGAAAATGTGTGGGATCTGACAGGAAAAGAAGTGGGTTTGATCAAGGGAGGGGGTGGGGGGGTGTTGTGTGATGTGTGCGTGCATGGGGGTGTGCGTGTGAGTGTGTAGAGGGGGTGTGTGAGTGCGTGCATGCGGGCGGGTAGTGCTGCTGTGCCTATGGGCAATGTGTGTAGTTCGGCGGGTGCGCATGTCGGCATGTATGTGTGCGGGTATGTGTCCCCGTTGTGTATGTGTGTGTGTAGGGGGTGTGTATATGTGCATGTTGGGGGTGTGTGCATGTCGGGGTGCGTGTATGTGCATGTCGGGGTGGGGGTGGGGAGGGGGTTCGTACCACCTCTGGGGGGTGGCAGGGGGGTGGAGGGTGTGGGGGGAGGACTCGGGGGGGCAGTGGGGGGTGGGGAGACCCCTATCAGTGCCAGGGAAGGAATTCCCTGGCCCCGATAGTGCCTACCGCCATGGTTCGCATGGCGGTTCCCGACCGCCAGAAACCGCGGCGGTAAGCAGGGTCTTGATACCGTTGGCGGTCTTGGGTCGACCGCCGGACCGGAGTGCGCAGACTCCAGCCCGTCGGTCATGACCGCCGTGGCTGTCGGAGTGGGGAAGTGGCGGTCGATCGCGGCGGTGACCGCCGCGGTCAGAATGCCATTTTTTGGACCGCCGGTCTGTTCGCGGTCCGACCGCCGCCTCTCCGCCGACCGCCAAGGTCAGAATGAGGGCCTACATGTACGAGTTTTGCATTAAAGGTGATCGACACCTTAGAAGATTAAAAAACTTTGCAGAGTAATGTTGACAAGGAAGAGAAACGATCACGGAGTAAAATTAAATGTGTTCAAAGGCAAGATGAGTTATGGGTATCTGAAGAGAGTCATATGGTTCTGCCAAATATTTTGTTGTCACAGATGGTGAGGTACTATTATGGTCAGGCACACATTGGGAGGTATGCCATGGTTCATTTGTTCAAAATTGATTGGTTTAACCCAAAGTTTAGACAAGCAGCTGAAGCAGTATGTCATCGCTGTGTCATTTGTCAGCAACTAAATGCGGGGAAAGGGACCGTGGTGAATTTAAGCCACATTGGAAGAGCAGGGGGTCCATTCAGCAGAATGCATTTGGATTTCATTGAGATGCCTGCGTGTGGAGGTTTGAAATATGTGTTGGTGATTGTATGCATTTTTAGTCACTGGATTGATGTGTACCCCACAAGAAGGAATGATAGCCTCACAGTAGCGAAGCTGTTACTTGGAGAGTTAATACCACATTTCAGATTTCCGATCTCTTTACAATCAGATAGGGGAACTCACTTCAATAATGAGGTGAATAAACTTTTGTGTGCAGCCCTGAACATTGAGCAGAAGTTGCATTTAGTTACCGCCCGAAGCCTGAGGACTAGTGGAGCAGATGAATAGTACCTTGAAGTCAAGAATTGCAAAGATGTGTGCAGCTATGAATTTGAAGTGACCTGATGCATTGCCTTTGGTGTTGATGTCTATGAGAAGTACACCTGACAGGAAGACAGGATTGTCTCCCCACAAGATCCTCATGGGTAGAGCAATGAGGTTGCAAGCAGTTCCAGCCAATGCACTTGTCAATATTACAGATGATGTGGTGTTGGATTACTGCAAGGGTCTGGCTGATGTGGTTCGCTCTTTCTCTCAGCAGGTGGAGGCCACCACACTGCCACCAATTCATGATCCAGGGCACAAGCTGAGGGCCGGTGACTGGGTTGTTGTCCGAAAACATATGCGCAAGACGTGTTTGGACCCTCGTTGGAAGGAACCGTACCAAGTGATCTTAACAACTACGACAGCTGTGAAGTGTGCAGGGATCCCAACCTGGATTCATGTGAGTCACACGAAGAAAGTGGCCTGTCCGCTGGATCAGGAAGAAGCGTTGTTGAGAGCACCAACAACTGTGAGACAGATTACAGCACCAGAACCAGAGAAACAACAAAGAGGAACTGAAGCCAAACCTGAGACTGTTGAGGACAATTCTATCACTTCTGTAAGAGACGAGAGTGAAGACCTTCAGAAAGGTGATAGAGAACCTATCTCAACTGATGCAGCTGGAGCGCCTAAAACAGCGGGGGTTCTCCCAGACGTACATGATACTGAGAGGTGAATACAGCAAGAGCTAGACCCAGTAGGGGAGGGAGATGAGCTGGATCAAAGTCAAAGTGATCCGACTCCTCCTAAGCCTGTTGCACGTCCGTCAAGAGAGAACACCACAGAGAAAGAAAAAGATTCAAGTTCAGTCCTGAAAAGAATATTGACAGAAGGTTCGAGGAAAGGAGATAAATGGCCTGAATCGTATGAAGAGAAAAGGAAAGAGGTGGTTGTTGTTGATCAATCAAAAGAAGTAGATGCTACGAGAAAAGAAGAATTAAGTGAAGGAGAGTTGAAAGGTGATCGTAAGTTAAAGAGAAAAAGAATAAAGAAAATAACATGTCGAAGATATGCAGGTCCTGAATGGGCGTATGCAACTACAAAAGAATAACAACAAGAGTTCATGTCCTTTTGTTTTCATAGAGAAGTTCCGAGCCAGTATTTTGAGGTGACTTGAAGAAGATCAAGGAGCTGAACTGTTGAAACAATCTGAGAAATATGTTTGAGAAAGAGACTGTTAGAAGTAACCGGAAAAGACATTGATAACCTCATTTGTCTTTTGAAAATCTGATGTGACAAGCTCCTAACCGATTTTGACAAGGAGAAGGGTTTCTGGAAGTGAAACTGAACTGCTGAAAGAAGAATTGTCTATTTTTGCTGCACATTTTTCTAAAGTTACTTCTGCTTTCTGATTCTTTACAGATCGTGGCTGATTTTGATAAGCAGGTTAGAAATGCTAAGCGTTGTAAATATAAGAGCATTGATTTGGCAATTATGTGAGTGATTTTGTTTATAGTGTTGATTATGGGAATGTCTGTTCTTGATGTGAAGGGAGCCAACCATACTTCTGCTTCTGAGACCACCACACTAACGTCTTTAGAGAAGTTTAAACTAGATGAGAAGTATTTGCATGATTATACTAATGCTCAAGGAGAACTTTCTTCTAATGTTTTCTATCGCCTACTGAGTGAGTATGTCGAGACAATGGATGGAAGGGATTGTCTTGTGTGTACGCAGATTCCTCCATCAGTTGAAGAAGCAGCCACTTACCATAGTCTTCCACTAACATATGTGATAAGTTATAGTTTGTTACTAACAAGGTTTTATGACCAGGAGTATATTCAATATTTGTACTCTAATCATGATGTTGTGTTTTTGTTTGTTCTTGTTATTAGATATCTGAGTAGAATAGCTAAGGATAATGACATAGTATTGGTTAGAGGATTCTGTGAACCTACACTAATGTTTGGGACAGCTTATGCTCATAAAAATAATCTTACATGCTTGCTTACACCCTTAGAGAAGTGCTTCTTAGATCATACTGATAATAGGAGAAAAGCACTGAAGGAGAAATTAGAAAAAGGCTTAGCGAAAAGGACTTACAAGAATGATTGTGCTTATTGTGCAATTAAGACGCAAGGGAGATTAGCTTTAGATGTATTACACATAGGGAAGCTTTGTATATATATATATATATATATATATATATATATAGGCCAAAATCACACACTGACACTTTATTTGTGGGTACGAGTGAATGTAGGCATGTGACTTTATTTCAGAGTAAATGGACTTTGGTGTTGAATGGACAGGACCCTGCGATTCCAGGCATTTATTATATTTGTGGACTTAATGCTTATTATCGTCTTCCAAGAGGATGGTATGGGACATGTTACTTGGGGACAGTATTCCCAAAGATTTATCAGATAGAGGATTTAAAAATGTTTCCAAAATTGACCTAATTACATCATAAGAGACAGAGGAGGTAGTCCTCTTCTGCAGTAGTGGGAGATATATTTGGTGCTGTGATTCCTTCACTGGGAGTCATCTTGAACTCGATCAAGATTTGAAAGTTGTCTACTATTGTGGATAACATGCTGACAAATTTAACAGGTGCAAATCTCCGGATAAATATAGAATTGGCTGCAGATAGAGCTATGACTCTTCAAAACCGTCTTGCTTTAGACATTCTTTTAGCGAAGGATGGCGGAGTCTGTAAAATGATTAACTCTAGGCATTGCTGCTCTTACATTCCAAATAACAGTAAAGAGATAAGAGACCTACTTACTAATTTAACTAACTCAAGTAGTGATTTGAAGGAGTTGAAAGAACCAGGTGTTTGGGAAAAGTTTGGCAAAGGGTTGCCTGCACTGGGAAATCGGCTTAGTAATATTAGGAATGGGGTGCTATTGAGAATTATACAGGGAATATTAATTGTTATAGGTTGCCTATTGGGAATATGGGGGTTATGTAAATTGTGCAAAAGGATTAACTTAAAAAGATCTACAAATAATCAGAGGAGGGAAGAACGAAACTGGGAAAGAATCTTTAGGGAAAATTTGAGAAGAAGACAAAGGCCCTCATTATGACATTGGCGATAAATCCCGCTTACTGCCATGCTGACTGCCACCAACATACTGGCGCAGCGGCGGCTAACTGCTAACCATATTATGACACACACACACCAATCTGTCACTATACAGCCACACACACAAATCCACCAGCCCAAAGTTCAGTGATAAACTGACGGTATTCAAACCCACACCATTACGCCAACAGAACAACGCCCACAACATTATGACCCACGAATCACCATGGTGGACATTCAATGGAGGTAAACCATTGGCAGTACATACCAGTGCGCTCAAAATACACACACTCAAGCAAAACACCACATTGGACAATTCAAACTACACATACCTGACACCCATATACACACCCACACCACTATAAAACACAAACCCACATCACCCACATCCCTTTATCCTTATAAATAATTGGCACCAGAGAGAGACAGCAAGTGCACCCACTCAACCAGAGCCACATACCACCATCACCTATACACCATCCACGCACCTTACATCACACACCCCAACACATCACCCCTCACATCCTCACCCGCACCACTCACACTACACCCATGGCACCACAACAACACCCCAGATTCTCTTAGGAGGAGCTAAGGGTCATGGTGGAGGAAAGCATCTGGGTAGAGCCACAGCTATTTGGATTACAGGTGCAGCAGATATCCATTGCTAGAAGATGGAGCTATGGTGGAGAATCATGGACAGGGTCAACGCCATGGGACAGCACCCCAGAACAAGGGATGACATAAGGAAGAGGTGGAACGACCTACGGGGAAGGTGCGTTCCATTACAGTAAGACACCAGCTCACAGTACAGAGGACTGGCAGTGGACCCCCACCTCCTCCCCCACCACTAACAACATGGGAGGAGCAAGTCTTGGCAATCATTCATCCTGAGGGCCTGGCAGGAGTAGGGAGTCTCTATTAATATCACCCCCACCTGCATGCCATCACATACCCCCACCCTTACCCTCACTCCCATCACTCCACCACATCCAACACACCCCACCATCACAACCCACTCATCCCAATGCCAAGCCCTTCATGCCATACCCAATGTATGGAGACCACTAACAGCCCTGCATGGACACCTATCACTACAGCATGCACACTAGAGAGAATCAGCTAGCCGACCAAATAACAACTCACACAAGGCAAAGCTGCCAGGGCAATAACAACCATAGAGGGCAACCCACCCATACACAATATGTCACACACAGAAACAATAACACTGCATTTACATCCCCACAGGTATCCCAGCCAATGTCACCGAAGAAGAGGTGCCAGCAAAATCCAGTCCCCCCACAGAAGAGGCCCACAGTGATGACAGCAGCTCTGGTCGCCTGGATCTGGATGACCAACCTGGCCCATCAGGGACCTCTGCACAGTCGGTTACCCAGGCACAGTCTCACACCACCACAGAGCCTCCCCCCTCAGTAAACACTATCACAGCACCCACCCAGCAGGCCCATACCTCTTTCTCCAGGACACGTCAATCAGCAGTGTGTCCACCACTACAGGGACCCCAGGTCACCTCACAAACCCAGGACAATAAGGGAACTGGGGTCAGTGGCAGTGGGGACACAGTTCAGGTGACAGAGGCACAGAACAACAGGGAAGTTGGGACAACTGCTGTGCACCAGGAGGAGGACAGGCCCAGGGAACCCACTCTCCGGGAGGCACTCACCGCGATCCTGGGAGCATACCAACATTCCCAGGATACGGTGGGCCAGATCCTGGACAAGATGCAGGAGAACATGCGGCTGCAGGAGGGACAGTATCTGGGATCATGGAGGCCTTGAGGTCCATTAGCACCACCCTGGTCTCCATTGCAGGGGTGCTGGCAGACATGGCCAACAGTATGAGGGAGGCAGTGGCACACCAGCGGGCCCCTGTCACTAGCCAGACTACTGAACAGCCCTCCTATCCGCTGCCGCTAGTGGCCAGGATGCCCCGCCATGGGACCAACAGGCCTCCAGCATCCCTCCCTGTGCAGATGGAGAACCACCCTACAAACGTTCCCTGTGATCCAGGCAGAAGCCAGAGACTATTGCCAAGACCCCTGAGAGGAAATAGGACTCTCCTGATTGTCACCCTTGTGTCCCACTCTGTCACCCTGTCCACCTTGAACTGCAATTGCTCCCCTTCCTATGCCCCCTTGGACAATGCACCTGTGCTACAAATAGACTGGACTCTAACCTGGACTTTCCTCCATCATCACCCCATCCCATAGCACTTCCCCCTTTTCGTCGGAGCACTGCAATAAACACATTTGAAAAAATACAAGTATGAAGTATGTCAAATGATTTGTGTGTATTCGTTTAACAAGCTTTAAACATTGCAATTCAACTGTACAGTAATGTTTACATTGGAAAGACCTGTAGTTGGCTGCAGGGAACACACCAGGAGCAATAGTGGGGCACCAACATCTGCAAAAAGAGATGCCAATGGGTACAGTGAGTGGGCATAGAAGTAGGAAATCACAGCCTGCCAGTGACAATGTCACACATCAAACTGTCAATGAAATGTGAAATAACACTGTCTTATTTTTTGTGTCATTGGAAGTATTGATGAATGACTGCACTTCTGTTGTCCTCATCCTCATCCTCTGCCTCCTCATCTCCTCATCCACAGGGTCCACTGCTGCCACACGGCCATCTCCAGCCTCCTCCTCCTGCAGAAAAGGCACACGGCGTCTCAAGGCAAGGTTGTGCAACATGCAGCATGCCACGATGATCTGGCAGACCTTTTTGGGGGAATGGCACAGGGATCCCCTGTTAGATGGAGGCACCGAAACCTGGCCTTCAGGAGGCCGAAGGTACATTCAATAATCCTGCTTGTTCGCCCATGTGCCTTATTGTAACGTTCCTCAGCCCTTGTCCTGGGATTCCTCAAAGGGGTAAGTAACCATGAGAGGTTGGGGTAACCAGAGTCACCTGCAAATATTGAGGGACAACTGTTAGCCACACACTAACCCTTATGGGCCACACCATACCCATACACCAACATGCACTGGGTGGGAATCAGGGCTCACCTATTAGCCACACCCTGTGCCTCTGGAGTTGGGCCATCACATTTGGGATGCTGCTATTCCTCAGGATAAAAGCATCATGCACTGAGCCTGGATACTTAGCATTGACATGGGAGATGTACTGGTCTGCCAAACACACCATCTGCACATTCATCGATTGATAACTTTTTTGATTTTTAAAGACCTGTTCATTTTGCCGGGGCAGCACAAATGCAATATGTGTCCCATTAATAGCACAAATGATGTTGGGGATATGTCCCATTGCATAGAAGTCAGCCTTCACTGTGGCCAGATCCTCCACCTGGGGGAAATGATGTAGCTGCAAATATGTTTAATAAGGGCAGACAACACTCTGGTCAGCACTACTGAGAATATTGGCTGTGACATGCTACCAAGCCCACTGTCATTTGGAAAGAACCTGTTGCTAAAAAATAGAGCACTGATAGCACTTGCACAGGAGGGGGGATCCCAGTGGGGTGACGGACAGCAGATATCAGATCAGCCTCCAATTGGGCACACAGCTCTGTGATTGTGGCCCTGTCAAGTCTGTAGGTAAGGATAATGTGCCTGTCCTCCATTGTTGCAAAGTCCATAAGGGGTCTGTACACAGGGGATGTCTCCATCTCCTACTCATCTGCAGCAGTTGCAATCCATGGGGCAATAGAGTGAGCAGCTGGTCTTTATCTGTACATTGTTACCACTACAGTTCAATGCATATTGTGATTGTTACAATATTTTGGTGACATATGTCCAGAATGTGAAATTGTGAACTGTGACGCAGTTAGGATCCATGGCCTGCACCCCCCTGAAATGGCATCTGCCTGTCCAGTATGGAGGGACAGGTGGAAATGAGGTAATTCCGCTGATGTTGTGCACCGTTGAGGGAGGCGGTCGGGAACCAATGGTGATGTACGCCAGTGGTGACGGGTTGCACCGCCACCTACGTGACCGCCATTTTCTATCTGTTCACTCACTTGTTACCTGACCTTCAACAGGAGAGGACCTACACTGCACGTGCTGCTGTGACCTGTGTCTGGAACCTACAATGGCTCGTGTGACTGGGGAAAGGGCTCATGCCTTCACTTCGGCGGAGTTGGAGAGACTGGTGGATGGGGTACTACCCCAATACCAACTGCTGTATGGGCCTCCAGACCAACAGGTGAGTACACTGTGACAGCCTCGTGTAGGGGGGGAGGGTTGGTGGATGGGCCCTGGGCAGCATGTAGCATGCATGCTGTGGCATGTCTGTGCTAATGAGAATGGGAAGGGGCCTGGTGGGCCATGAGTGTAACAGGCAGGACGGTCTGACTAATACCATTCCCTGTGTCTATTTCCTCTGCAGGTCAGCGCCCATCAAAAGAAGGGTATATGGCATGCCATCACCAAGGACGTGCAGCACCCACTGTCGCAAATGCTGGGAAGACCTGAGACTCTGGGCACGAAAGGCGGTGGAGGCCTAGCTGGGGATGGCTTCCAAATGAGGAAGGGGTGTCCGTCGAAACCTGACCCCCCTGATGGCCTGCATACTGGCGGTGGCCTATCTGGAGCTGGATGGGTGCTTAGGAGCATCACAGCAGCAACAAGAGGGTGAGTACAGTGCCCTTCATTACTACTTACACCTGGTGGGGTGGTATCCGGGTGGGGGATGTGGGCCTGTGGGTGCCCCTAGGCCAGGTCTGACATTGCAGAGTAATTCCCATGTTGGGCAGGGTTCTGATGTGAAATTCATCCAAACTAGCTAGTAGGCATCCACTACTGGGCAGGGGTGTGTGGGTCCCAGGTATGCTGCAGTTGGGGATATCTGTCCCTACCCATGGCCTGGTGACTAGCATTGTAACTGGTAGTGCATTACCTAGTGCGTAGGGCTGTTCCCTGAGTGTGAGTGTGATGTGTACACCAACAGTGGTGTTGGTGCCGCCATTGACCAAGTGTATCCTTTGTCTCTCCCCCCTTTTTGTTTTATCATCCTGTCCTTATGTGCATTAACACCATCTGGCAGAGGAGCAGAGGCACTGGCGACGGAGGGAGCTCCATCCCAGAGGACCCAGGAGGCCGAGTCCACCAAAGGTGAGGGCACCAGTGGGATGGAGGGAGAGGGGAGCACCCCGGCAAAGACTGGAGGGGACAGTTCGGACACGGATACCTCCTCCGATGGAAGCTCCCTGGTGGTGGTGAACACCTCTGTGACCACCCCACCTACAGGTAAAGCCGCCAGCCCCGTACTAGCACTGCGCTCTCAGCAGCCCCCCAGCAAGTTTCCCATGCCCACTCACCAAGGAGGGTGGGCATCTCCTTTGCCCCAGGCACCTCAGGCCCTGCCCCAGTTAGCCCTGCTGCCCTCAGTGAGGAGGCTATTGACCTCCTGAAATCCATCTCTGTTGGGCAGTCAACCATTGTGAATGCCATCCAGCGTCTGGCATCCCACATGCAACAGTCCAGTGCATTCCTGGAGGGCAATCACACTGGCTTGGCAGCCCAACAGAGATCAATCCAGACTCTGGCCTCTTCTCTGATGGAAGCGGTTGCCCCTGTTTCTACCCTCACCCCTCCAACTTCCTCTTCCCAGTCCCATTCCCCTCAACCCCAACCTATCTCAAGCACACAGGCAGACGAGCATGCTCACAGGACAACACACAAGAGTGGACATGGCAAACACAAGCACCACACTTCATCCCACAGGCACTCACACAAACACCATCCAGATGCAGACATACCAACATCTACTGCCTCCACTGTGGCCCCCTCCTCCTCGTCATCCACGTCCCTCCCAGTTCCGTCTCCACTCACACCTGCATGCACTACATCCTCATCCACTACCACCATCACCAGCACACCTATCAGAACACACACCTCACTGGCAGTCACCACCCCCACATCCATGCACATTTCCTCTCCCACTGTGTCTGTGCCCCCCCTCCCAAAGTACACAAACACACGCACTCAGACACCCAACAGGCATCCACCTCACAGCAGTATCGAGCCTATGCACCTGCACCCAAACACAGCAGACTGACACCTCCTACAAAAACTCCCTCTTCTTCCACTGCCACACCTTCTCCCTCTTCCCGCCCCAATGTCCCTAAGAAGTGGTCCCTCTCCACCGTTGTCCTCTTCCCTACCCCTCACCCCCCATCCTTCATGTCAGGCCAGGATGGTCAAAACCCAGGCAAGCACCACAGCAACCCAGTCCACGGGCACAGCAGTGTCCCCAGCAACTCTAGGTGGGAAAGGATCCCAGCCACCAGCCAGCCAGACGTAAAGGGTGCCTGTCCCAAGTGCTTAAAGGAAGGGCAAGGAGCCACCCCCAGCTGCTGCAAGGAAGGGCAAGGAGACAGCCCCAGTTGCAGGAAAGAAGGGCAAGGAGCCACCCCCCAGCTTCAGAAAGGAAGGGCAAGGAGCCAACCCCAGCTGCTGCCAAAAGGAGCAAGAAGCCATCCCCAGCTGCTTTCACAAGGAGCAAGGAGACATCCCCAGCTGCTGGCAGGAAGGGTAAGGACAAGGGGCGTGGTGCTGGGACTCTGTCAGAGCCCACACCATCAACCATGGTGGTGCAGCTGTCCGAGGCTGCAGGGAATGGGCTGGAGCCTCCCCCCACCACCACTAGCAGCTCTGCCAGCAGCACCGCCACCAGCATCACCACCATCAGCAGCAGCACCAGTGGGCAGTCGTCCGAGGCTGCAGGGGATGGGCTGGAGCCTCCCCTCACCACCACCAGCTCCACCAGCAGCACTGCCTCCAGCACCACCACCAGCAGCAGCAGCACCAGTGGAAAACCGTCTGAGGCTGCAGGGGATGGGCTGGGGGCCTCCCCCCACAATTAGCACCAGCAGCAGCAGTACCAGTGGGCAGCCACCCAAGTCTGCAGGGGATGGACTGGAGCCTCCCCCCCCCACCAGCAGCAGCAGCACCACCACTGCCACCACTGAACAGCCGTCACCGCCAGTGGACATTCTGTAGACCTGCCTCCAAGGGCTGTTGTGCGGCCTGCCCCCTGCAAATCCTGTGGGTATGATACCCACCTGAGAGACTGTGACCTTGCACTCCCCAAGATCTACATCTTATGGCATGATGCTCCCTCCAGAACTAGTGGGGATGACACCCACTCACCCATCCTCTCCAGGATGAAGATCACAGGGCATGACGCCCCCTCCCAAACCATTGGAGATGCCACCCACTCACCCCATCCTCCCCAGGATGAAGATCACAGGGTACAATGCCCCCTCCAGAAACAGTGGAGATGCCATCCACTCACCCCATCCTCCCCAGGATGAAGATCACAGGGAACGATGCCCCCTCCAGAACCAGTGGGGATGCCATCCACCCACCCCATCCTCATCAGGATGAAGCTCACTGGGCACGATGCCCCCTCCAGAACCAGTGGAGAAGCCATCCACTTGAGAGGCTGTGGCTTTGCACTCCCCAGGACAAAGCAATGGGCATGTTGCCCCCTCCAGAGCTGGTGGGCAAGTCACCCACTTGAGAGACTGTGGCCTTGCACTCCCCAGGACAAAGCAATAGGCATGTTGCCCCCTCCAAAGCCAGTTGGCAAGTCACCCACTTGAGAGTCTGTGGCCTTGCACTCCCCAGGACAAAGCAATGGGCATGTTGCCCCCTCCAGAGCCAGTGGGCAAGTCACCTACTTGAGAGACTCTAGCCTTGTACTCCCCAGGACCAAGCACTGGGCGTGTTGCACCCTCCAGGACCAGTGGTGTTGTACCACCTGCTGGCTGAGGTGCCCCCTGTTCCGCGTCCCCCTGAGGTGCCTGCCTATTTTCTAACTGATGCCCCTGCAGTGTTCTCTCCGTGTTGTTGCAGGAGTAAAGTGGGGTCTTGGACTTTGTAATGTGGCCCTGTGGCCCACAAACATTGAAGACGGGGCAGTGTCCCATTATTTGTAAATATTGATATACTTTTTGATTTGGATGCATGTATTGCTACTTTTGTATCTCCTTACACTCACTTTTATCTATTGGAGTTGTCCTTGCATTATTCCTGAGGGGCACAGGGTAAATATGTTATGTTGCTGCATCTGCTTGTGTATATGGGGTTGGGGGTGGGGGTGTTGCGTGTGTGTGTCACTCTCTTTTTCCTCCCCCTCGTGTGCTAGGCGGCTGTACTCATTGTGGTCATCTTTGCCGTTGTTGGTGTTCGTAGTGGAACAGGATGTAAATAAACATTTGGAATATGTACAACTCGGGCTCCATGGCGGCATGGTTCTTCCCTGAGTCTCCACAGGTGAGTTCTTTGACTTTTGAGTTCTGTTTCCACCAGGCTTTTGATGTTGTTGGTACAGCCCCGGAAAAGGTGGCAGTTTCTTGTGTCATAATACAGTGGGCGGAACATTGGCTTTCACCTGGCTGCAGGTGATTACTGCCGTGGTGCCTGTTGATTCTGCCCTGGCGGTCGGTGTGTTAAAGTGTCTGTCTGTCTGAGCTGTTCCTGCCATGGTCATAATTTGGCGGTATTTCCCGCCAGCCTGTTAGCGGTATTACCGCCACTTTATCACCAACCACCAGGGTTGTAATGAGGGCCAAAATTCTGAAGAGATAGAATTGTAAAGTAGTAGGTAGAAAAAGTAGTGTGATGACAAATCTAGTCATCAGAGGAGGGATTGTTAACACAAATGTCTTAATTAGAAAATTGTTAATGAATGTTTATGCATTTTGAATAATGAATCTGGTAGAATTGCACGTTTAAAATTGTGACCTCGAAGAATGACCATCAGTGTTCACGAAATGTACTAAATAAATGATTAACATATATGAAATATTAACAATGTATTAGAATAATATAGCAATATGTGATATTGAGAGTTATGAATTATGTCCTTGCTTGTTAATGTAGACCTTAACTCAGCGAGTGTCTTGGCCTACTCTTGCCAAGCCTCATGCAGAAGCTGTATTCCTTAACGTTTAATGGAAAATGCTGACAGTAGGAACTAACCATGAACTGCTTTTTCTTTTTATAAAATGTTTAGCTGACGCTTTCTATGGGAACCGACGGACAGGAGATGATGTTTCTAGTAATGTTTCACATTAGATGTAAAATGCGCTGGATGTACTTTCCCAGGACCCAAACAATGAAGATACTAACAGGAGAAGGAGATGAAACATTTTTGATACTTGAAGGGCTGGATGATGAGAACATTGTAAAGTGAACCAATCAACGACGTGTGAAGTGTGAAATATTAGAATTCATGAATTTGGGTCAGTCAAACTATTGGACAGAGTAATAACGTACGATTAATTGACCAATTGGAAATTGGGGGATAGTTTGGGTAACTTTGATATAAAAACGTGACAGAGGGAACTTAGAGAGATTGCTGGACTAGAGATTTAGAGTGACGGTGGGCGAAGAAGAGATTTGAGATTCTGTCATTGGGCTCATACTCTCTGACTGAGAGCCTGATGTGATGCTGATCGACTGATTTCCTGAGGGTGAAGACTGATTCTGTTTGCTGACACATACTGTGGATAGGTAGATGTGACAATATGACTGAAATGTATTTTTGTGCGTTTCTTTTCTAGGTACCAACTGCACTGTCTTAGTAATATTCTTAGCTAGATGTTTCTAAATTATTGTTCCTAAATTGTTTTGCATGAAGCCCCACATGCTGATGCTAATCTGGGTTAGAGGAGGGTTTTCTACATGACGATTGACAGATTACAGAGACAAATGGTTGACAGACTGTTTTGCTGAACTTCATGCACAGAGTTGAAATATTGAAGCTGATTTTTTTATTGATCTGTGCTAATGCTTTAGAGTGTATTATGATGCATGCCTTGATTAGATTATGTTTTTGGCATCTTCTAGCTTATTAATACTGCTCTCATATGCATTTTTGAATAAAGCTTGAAATAATCATCTATGACGTAGCATTGTGAACTAAAGGGAAATAAAATTACTAAACTTATATCAAGGTGTGGTTATTCATGGCTGAGAAGTCATAATGTGACGCTTACTTGTTTAATTTGATTATTGATTAATGATTTGTCTAATGACTATTGATTTTTGTGAATTAATTACTGTAGATGATGTTAGCCTTATAACAAGGACATTTCAAGCGAATCAAAAGATTCATCGACCCATACGCATCACCTTGTAGGTTTACCCATTTCAACACCAAACTATAACATCACTTTAACCTTTGGATTTCTCATTTAATGTCTGGTTTTCTTTCAGTGAAATTAAACTCATTTTAGTATACCTAACTATGACCTCTCTTTAACTTAGTTTTTCAGTGAGTTTCTTAGTTTATTTATCATATACAGCCCTGTGCAGTGGGAGGTTGGCCCTGGAAACTCTGTGTGGTTGGCCAAGCCATCCCAGCTTGACCTCTGTGGTCAGTGTGCTGACCCTGCCCTATCCCCCCTGGGCAGGGTCCTTTAGGTTTTACAGCTTTCATTCCATCAGGATGGCTTCAGGAATGACACATTTTTGTCATAAATACAGAATGTTAGCACTCTTTAAGAAACTAAGAATTTAAGAAACGTGGTACTGCATCCACTGCAGCACCACTTTTCTTGCACACCTTAGCGCCCCCCCACCACCACCATGTGTGCAGCGCATTTAACATAGGGTGCACCATGGCACTGGTTAGGGGCAATGGCATCAACATTTTTGATGCCATAGATGTACTGTGCAGGATTAGCACCACAGTTTTGGTGCTGATCCTGCAGACTATATAGGGGCCCTTTGAAAACAATGGTATGCCCCCTTTTAACACCTGCTCTGTTCAGGTGCTAAAAAATAGCTTTACAGATAACCACAACATTTGCCAGGAAACAGCTGATGTGGATGGGCTCCTTTTCATTTTAAAGTTTTATGAAAAATTTCTAAATAGTGCCAACGTTTTAGTGAAGCAAGATGCAAACAACTGTGTGTAAAATCTGTATATATATTTAAATATGTAAAAAAAAGAACATTTCAGAATGCGTTTTTAATTTCTTTGCTGTGTTTTGTGTCTACAATTTGAATTATAATAATACATAGTATTTTCTAAAACACATTTTAAATATTAGCACATGATCCCCAACCAAAACACATATTTCTAAAACCATTGACAGACACATCTGCAGCCCCAGGTAAACAATGAAAAATTAATGTTTAGGAGTACTAAAATCTAATAATAAATGATGTAATATAAAAATACATAGAAGAGTTGCATTGTCAACATGGTTCTGTATTGCTATCTGGTGATTTCAGTGACATTTATCAGTGATGTTATCGATTTTGTCATGCAATTTTTGAGCTCATAAGCAGTGCATGGGGAGAGTTCAATTTACAGTTAGATCGCTGTACTAACTGGTGAATTTCAGTTTTTTGGGGGGTTGTTAAAATCTAACATTATGACTGACATTGTCACCTAACAATAATGTCTCTTTAATCTTTTTTCAATGATTTTTTTTTTTTTAAAGTAAAGTAAAGTAAGATGTTAATACCATACCTAATATGTATTGAATTGTATTGTAATTGTATTTATATAGTGCTTACTAACCCTGACGAGGCGTCAAACTGCTTTTCGGCGAGTAGCACGCACTCTGGAACCCAAGAGGAATTAGTCGTGGATTTGTATAGAGAAATTTGAGTACAGTATTTGTATTATTATGAGGTAATTTGAGCAGAGGATATGTGAGTTTGTTAGTTAGATTGAGTAGAGTAATGGAGGGAAGAATCCAGAAGTGTAAATTGGGTGTTTATAGTAATAGGATGAGGCTTGGGATGAGTAAAGGAGAGATGGAGGAGAGAAGAGTCTATGGAAAGTGTTAGGGAGATCAGGAGGGGTTTTGGATGAGTCAAAGGTGAGACAAATGAGGGAGAAGTTAGTAGGGTTGATTAGGAGATCATGGTAGTAAACTGAGGTTTGGGGTGAGCTAGATGTGGTAGAGGAGGGAAGAGCGAGGGAAGAGCTTAGGCAGGGTTATTTTGGAGATGAAAGCAGTAGAACGACTTTGGGAGGAGTGAGAGTGGGGATGGAGGATAGGTTGATAGAGACATAGAGTGATGGCGAGACAGAGTAAAGCTTACAAAAGAGCAAATTTATATATTTTTTATTTATTTATTATTTTATTTATATATATATATATAGTTTTTTATTTAATTTTAATTTTTCTTTTATGTATTTATTATTATGTTTAATTTAATTTAATTATTTATAACTTGATTTTTATTTATAGATTTCATATCATTCATTTTGATTTAATATTTATCTAGTACAGTAGGACTAGAGTAAGAAATAAATAGATATGTAAATACATAGTAAGGGAATGTGTGCGCAAGGAATACAATAATGGGTATAATATTATGAGAAGAAAAGTAGTATTGTATAAACACAGACTTTCAAGGTTTGTAATATTTTAAGTTAATTAATAAGTGTACTTTTCTAACATATATTTATCTTTCCTCCATTTTTGAAGACTGAAATGCTAATGATAAAACATTTGATCGTTGTGTAAAAACGAAAGCAGGAATTCATAAGTATCTAATATAACAACTTATCTAGGAGCTATGCAATGACCTATAAACATGTGAAGCATAGAATAGTATAAACTATGTATAAACATATATGTATATACACACACATATATACATACACATATGCACACACGCACACACACATACGTGTATATATATCAGATTATAAATATTTATCAAAACAGTCAAATGCAGGTCATTGCTGTTTGAACATGGTAGTTATGTAGGAAAGAGACAACTCTTAAGTAGTCTTCCGAAGGCAAGATAATTATCCAAGGATCTTACATATGGGGGTAATGAATTCCATAGTTTGGCTGCTTGAACGAAGGATGTACCACCTATTGTCTTTTTCTTGTGTGGTAGTGGTCTAAGGTGGGGTGCCAATCTTGAGCGGAGCTTTCTTTGTTGAATGTATTTAGTTATTTTGTTTCTGATAAAAAGCAGTCCTGTTCCATGTATAGCTTTGTGGGTGATACAAAGCAGTTTGAAGGTGGACCTCTGGCAATGGGTAATGTGTATAGTGCTTCAAGTATTATTTGTGTGTCATCTGCCTAGCTTTAGGATGTGAATTGCAAATCATTGATCAATTCTGGCAATGACATCATGTAGATTTTGAAAAGCACAGGTGAACTGATTGATCCTCAGGGGGGAATAGATACTAGTTCTGTATTGAAGGTAGGATGTAATCCAGTCGAGAGCAGTCCCTTCCATGCCGGCTTCATAGAGTCTTTGAATTAGTGTGTCATGGTCAACAGTATCAAAGGCAGCCAAGAGGTCCATGAAGTAGTGCAGCAACTCCATTACGGTCAACTGTGTTTTTAAGATCATCCCAGATTGCTATGAGTACCGATTCAGTGCCTCTTCCTGAGCGGAACCCAGTTTAGTAGTCTGAAAGTATGGGATTGTCTTCAATGAATTGTGACATCTGGGTGAATGCTGCTCTTTCTATCAGTTTGCGCAGGAACGGTGCATTTGTGATTGGTCTCTAGTTGTTGGGGTCCTGCGGGTCTAGGTTTGTTTTCTTTAATAACAGACGTATGTACGCCTTTTCAGGTCTTCAGGAAAAGTTCCTGTAGTTAAAAAGTTATTGACGATTCTTCTTACAGATGTGGCAGAAGAAATAGATAAAAAGTGTTCTTGAAGATGTGTGGTGGACGAGGGCCAGAAGGGTAACTGGAAGGCCTGCTTGCTTTGACCAAATCCATAAATTCACCTTGTGATATTTGTTTGAAGAAGTGCAGAGGCTGGGTTGTTTTTTTCTTGAAGGGGATTTTAGGAAAGGGGTTGGTGCTGATTGTTTTTTTCTGTTTTAAATAGGAGTCCAATGTGTCTGCCTTGGTTGTGTAATGAGTTGCCAGTTTGTTTGTGAAATCTTGAGTAGTGGGATGACTTCCTTTCATGCATCTAAGTTTTCGAAAATAATTGAGAATCTTGTGCAATTCTTCAGTTGCAAATGGAGCATTTTAAAATCTGTTTCAATAGTACCTTTTTTTTTAGCTTTTTTGATTGATAGTGTGTATATAAGTTGTGCACCTGAAGTTTGTCTTGAATGTTGTTTGTTTTGTGCCTGGTCCGTTGCAGCCTTCTGATTTGTTGCTATATCTTTTTAAGTTCTCTTGTTTCTCCAAAGTGTTGTTTTCTTTTGTCCTGTTTAGTTTTTCTGAGTGGTAATAGGATAGCGAAAACTTCCTGTAGCCACTCATAACGTTTTGGAACATAATTCATTGTATCTAGATCTGTGTTGACTGTTAGTTGTGTTTCTAAGTCTTCAAAATTGAGTTTGCTCCATGGTTGAGCATGTATGTAAGTTTTTATGGGGTGTGTCGATTTGTGGTGTTTTATGTCGGAAAGTTATCAAATGGTGGTCTGACCATGTGCTTGGCTTGATGCTACGACCGGTAGTTCAGCCTTTGCAAAAATAATATCTGGGATGTGTCCAGCGATGTGTGTGGGATTGTGTACAATCTGATGTAGGTTCAATGTAACTAGATCAGTAGTGGTGACAGCTTTTGGATGGGTCATATTGGGTTTGTCAAACCAAATGTTTTGGTCCCCAAGAATGCATAGGTTTGAGTATAATGTTATACGGTTTGAGCCTCTATCTGTGAAAGTGCCTGGGAATGTTGAGTTGTTAGGTGGAGTTCTCTAAAGGAGGAGAAAGTTACAGGAGGAAGTTGGAGTAGGGCTGCATCTGGTGAGGAAGGCCTCACAACCTTGTATAAAAACCTTGTCTGTTTTACTGAGATGTATTGCTTGTTTGAATATAATAGCTAGTCCACCTCCTCTCTTGCCTACACAGTTTTGTGTGATAGCCCGGACGAACGGCTTCATGTAACAGTGGGGCCATGTCATCTCCCAACCTTGACTCCATTACGAATAGTAAGCCAGGTTGTGTGTCCATGAGCAGGTCGTAGATGTGGTGCTTATTTTTTTAGAGTGATTGACCATTTATGAGAAGGAAGTTTTGAAAATGTGTGTTGTTTTGGAGAAGGGTCAGCAGTATATGGTGAGCTTGTAGCAGGTGTGTTGTTAGTTGTGATAACTGCGAGGGCCACAAAAGTCATTATTTTCAATATAGAGTTCCTCTTCCAGCAAGCTTAGGAGGCATTTTGTTGGGTCTGTGTGTGTTGGTAGTGGACTTGGCTGAGAGAGACATGAAGAGTGTACTTTTTTTGTAGAGTAGCCTTATATTGTAACAGACAAGGGGATGCAAAGTTGTTAAGAGTGGCATGTTGATTATTTTGTTTGCGTCTCTTTAGTGGTAAAGGAATATGGGTAAGCAGTGGTGGAGAAGCATGTGGATCATAATCTCAGACTCTAAATTGTGAAATAGATTAGAGGTAGGTGAATTAATGTTGCTGGGTAGGGGTGCTTGTGGTAGATGTTTGTGAAGAGTGAGAATGTAGGGGGAAGATTAGTCAAGATTTGTATTCTTTGTGTAGTCATGAAGGTGGGACTGGGTGTGACAGAAAGTATTATGAAAGTTTGTGTAATTTTGATGTGCAGATGTGTGTGGTCTGCTTTGTTTTTGTGGACTAGTGAGAGGAGATATTCATGTAGTGGTTTTCTGTGAAGGTTTTGTATGTGAGTTAGTGCTGGTGAGTGGTATTGGAATATTACAGGGGGTGTTGATGAGTTATGGAGAAGAGTGTATGAGATCTGTAGGAGGGGGTGGATGCAGGTCAGGGTGTTTCTGTTTGTTTTGATCACTGGAAGAGGTAATATGTGTGGTGGAGTAGTGTAAGGATTGTATGGTTGTGTGTGATTGGTGAAGAGAGGGGAAGTGTGCGTGTGTAGATGCACAAATATGGGATAGTGCTGTTGGTTTGCATGAACAGGGAGTGTGTATCTGGGTGGCTGAAAGTAATGTATAATGTGGTTTTGTGTTGTGTGGGCCATGGCAGGTTGTGTTAGTGGGAATGGACAGAATAGTTTTTGCTGTGAGAATGAAGGTGTTTTACTGTTGTAGGTGTAGTGGATATGTGTATAGGTGTGGTATGTGGGGTTTTGTGTTGGTTGATGAGACATTGCAATGTGTATGAAATCAGTTTGTGATGTATGAGTTGGATGTCTTTGCTGATAATGTGTTTGCTTGTGATGGATGTGTAGGGAGTAAGGTCCTTTCTGGTAAATGGAAATTTGGGCAGCATTTCTGGCCCTAGGACCAACTCGGCCCATACTGGTACAAACAGGCAAATACCCTTGTCCTCTCTGCCCTTAGCCTCGATGCCCGGGCTGAGACGCCCTGAGCCCTAGGTTTAAATAGCCTCACTGACCAATAGAAACCTAGTCCTAACCCTAACCAATCAGATTTGTAACCCCAAACTGCACAACCAATGGGAGGTTGCAGCCCTATTCACCAATCATACCCCTAGTCCTGAAAAACAATCACAACACTAACCCTAAAACCATAAACAAATAGGAATCCCAACCCTAGTACTAATCAGAACACCAACCCTAAAATAAAGGACCAATAGGAATCTCAAACCTAGTACCAATCACAACACCAACCCTAAAATGATGAACCAAAAGGAATCCCAACTCTAGCACCAATCACAACACCAACCCTAAAATAATGAACCAATAGGAATCTCATCCCTAGTACCAATCACAACACCAACCCTAAAATCATGAACCTTTAGAAATCTCAACCCTAGTACCAATCACAACACCAACCCTAATCCTTAAGCCAATAGAAATAATAACCCCAGCAAACAATCAAAACAACATATGCAACAACCAATAGAAACGTATATAAGGGCCAATTTAACTGAAACCCAAGCCCCTGTGGGAAGGGAGAAGGGAGCTGATGCTCTGTTCATAATCTCCCTGGATACAGACGGTCTGAATCCACACTTCCAAGTTAGCAGAGTTTATTTTCGAGCTAAGGGACAGATTGTAAATATATTGAAATACTGCTTGTCATGCACTGAGATTTTTGGCTTTTTCAAGGCAAAAACAGGTGATGCAGACACTTTCTAACCACAATTTAAATCATAGAAACAGATGAAGCAGTCTTGTAAATACACTTTGCTTAGCCACTGAGGTGTATGTAGCCTTTTTACTTAAAAAAGAGGAAGGGGCTTTATGCAGGCTTTTTCTACAAAGTAGGAGGGAACATTCAAACAGGGCTAAAAAAAACAGCAGTTTAAAAAGGCCAAGCTGCCTGAAACACATGGAGCCAACAGTAAACAGTAGCAGTACAAAACACTTTTTAAGAAATACGATTTCCCAGAAGGTCTGGGGCTCCTAACCTATGTCTCCTAGGATTCCTTGATCATTTGGCTATATTAGGGTGCAGGGAAAAAGCTGGGCTCACAAAATGGAGGTGGCTGTCTGGGGATTTCCTCCAGAAACATAAAGGCCCAGTGCAGGAGTTAGAGGAGGGCTCATGTTGCCTGGGAGTTAGAGAGTCAGTCAGCAAGCCCAAGCCCCTGTGGGAAGGGAGGAGGAAGTTGCTGCTCTATTCAGAATCTCCAAGGATACAGACAGGCTGAATCCACACTTCCAAGCTAGCAGAGTCTACTTTCCAGGTAAGGGAGAGATTATAAAAACACTGAAATATTGCTTGTCACATGCTCAGATATTTGTTTTTTCAAGGCAAAAACATGTGATGCAGACAATTTCTAAACACAATTTATATCACAGAAACATATTCAGCAGTCTCCTAAACACACTCTGGTTAGCCACTGAGGTGTATGTCGCCTTTTTACTTAAAAAAGGTGAGGGGGGGCTTTATGCAGTCTTTTGCCACAAACTAGGAACAGTCATGGCTAAAAAACAGCAGTTTAAAAAGGCCAAGCTGCCTGAAACATGGGAAGCCTACAGTAAACGGGCACGGGTAGCAGTACAAAACACTTTTGAACAAATAACAAGCTTTCCCAGAAAGTCTGGAACTCCTTACCTAGGTCTCCTAGGATACCTTGATCACTGAGCTGTATTAGTGCGGAGGGAAAAAGCTGGGTTCACAAAATGGAGATGGCTGTCTTGGGGTTCCCTCCACAAACTTAAAGGCCCAATACAGGTATTAGAGGAGGGCGTGTGTTGCCTGGAACTTAGAGAGACAATCAGTAAGCCTAAGCCCCTGTGGGACGGGAGGAGGGAGCTACTGCTCTATTCAGAATTTCCTTGGATACATACACTTCTAAGCTAGCAGAGTCCACTTTCCAGGTAAGGGAGAGTTGTAAAAACACTGAAATACTGCTTGTCGCGCAATTAGATATTGGATTTCTCAAGGCAAAAACAGGTGATTCAGACACTTTTTAAACACAAATCGAATCACAGAAACCAATTAGGCAGTCTCCTAAACACACTCTGGTTAGCCACTGAGGTGTATGTAGCCTTTTTCCTTAAAAAAGAGAGGGGGGCTTTATGCAGTCTTTTGCCACAGACTAGGTGGGAAATTTCAAACAGTCACGGCTAAAAAACTGCCTATAGGTTTTCTCATAGGCAATTAAAATTCCTTGTGCATTTTTTAGATTTTCATCATTTTGGTGTGTCACAATATTACTGCACCTGAATTTGGTACAGTGGGTCCTATGACACACTGAAAAGCTATCTGAATAATTGAAATGATTGTCTTCCTTCATTTACAGGAAGTGCTTGCTCTTTCAACTACATTTTGAGTGGTACTTGGGTCTGGGCTATCTTCCAAATGTTTTGGAATATTTTTTAGGAAAAATATAGGATCTGGACAAGACAGACTGGACAGATGGAAAACAACAGGAGACTTCAAAAACAACAAAGGACGGAGTTATATTATTTGATCCCTTGAGGGAAAAAAGTATCTACGAAAAATAATACTTGCAATATTTTCCAAAAGCCATGCAGGACATCATGGGTGAGAAGCACCTGCAGGTGATGCATCTAAGCCGCTTCTCACATGCAGATGCAAACAGGAGGAGGAGGAAGCGGTTGTACTTCTTTTGGACCTGATACAGTATCTCCTCTGTAGTGGTCGAGTGACAGAGAGATTTCAATGCCACATACCAACAAATCTATTTTAGCAGGTGTTTAAAGGTGGTCATTATGGCAAGCAGAGTTAGAACATCAGTGCCAACAGAAATAGTTTTCTTTTGTTAAATCCCCAAAACTAAGAGGAATATTTTTTTCTCGTTTTTTCGTTTTTGTAAGTCTACAGCATTCTGCCGCAGAGATCCAAAGATGAAAAATACCTTAAAGCATATTGTTGTGCAGAAACGGACCACTGCCTGCACAAAAACTGTGCTGACAACAACAGAGATACCCTTTCACTGTGCTGCCAGGAAGACTGTGTTTTATTACATGGCCACAAAAAATGTGCTATTGCTGACAAAGAGCACAGCTATGTGACTTCTTTGTAAATATGGTTCAGTTGTGCTCACAGTATCTTGTGCAGAACAATGCAGCAAGTTTCATTGCTGCACTGTTGCATCAACTTTGTATGAATTTTACCTACGGCATTCACAAAACTTGCAATACCAGTCTATAGCAAATCTTAAATATGTTGGAACATTCTGCTATATGATAACAGAATGTGCTTATGTACCTTTATAGAGTAAGTAATAGCATATACTAACCATAAGAGGGCTACTCTGGAGAAATGTGTCCAGTTGAAAAACAAAGGATTAGAAGGAGAGAATGGACATGTGATGGTTGGTATGTTCTATATTGATAGCATACAGAACTACTAGAACTTTCCACTCAATAAGTTAAAAATGTTCTAATAGAGAACACAACGGAAACTGGGAATATATCAGAGTTTTACACTCACTTTCTTGTTCCTGTGAAATTTGAGTCACTTTACAAGCTTTTATTTTGTGTATGTGGTAGGTATTTGTACAAGAACACTGATAAAGTCCTGTGAAAGTGGAGAACAATTAAAGCATTTGTCCGTCAGCTGTGTCAACATATATTTCATAAATAAAGACCATTGAATCAAATCATAATTTTGGCATTCTTCGGTTGAATATTCCTGTAACACTATAATATTACAGCCTAGTTCTTAGGGGTATAGCAGTTGTTAAAAAGACTCTGTACCAAATGTATAAGTCTGTGCTGCGCCTGAGAGTCAATAACGGAAAGGAAAGGCGTGCAAAATCAGTACAGCCCTTGGCAAATGGACTATAAATTTTATAGAACATTCCGGGCAGTTACAGTAAAATGTTGTAAATATGAGCATTTATAAACCATAGGTGTATGTAAGAGCATCCATTAATAGGGTGTTACAGTTTATCAAGAATTTACACTTTTAGAAGTGAGATGCAGTGAATTCTCAGTTAATCTGTTGTTCTACTCACATAAAAGTTACAGACTAGTCAGAACATCTGTTTTCTATTAGGAAAACTGTCATGAATACACTGAACAGAATACTACATTTCGTGTCCCAGGTTGCAGAGCAGAGTGGAGTGGCAGTCAGGAGCAGGGGGCAGAGCATAGCCCCAGGAAGCACCCAGAGGGCACCACTTAAGCGTGGTTTGCTTGCAGACGCACTGGACGTGCCCGGGCAAAGCCCGGGCCAAGAGCTGGCCCGTCCTTCACCCGTCATTGGCCGTAAGAGGCCGGGCTAAGTCACCCCTTTTAGTTCCAGCATAGGGGGTAGGTGTTTGGTTTTAAGACTTAAGACTTTATATGGATTTTCTGCACAACTTCTTTTCTAGCCTAATCCTCAGGGTGGAGAGAAGTCCTTTCTTCTGAGTCAGTAGAAAATTACCCTGTGGGTGCTGTTTCACTTTGTGACAGTCCTGAGAGGCCCCCGGTGGTAATTTGTGAGGATGGGCAAGAGAAGAACATTGTTGAGTGGAGACAAGAGTGGAGGGGAAAAGGTGAAAACAAATTCAACACTGGATTCCTCTCTTGTGCGGGCTGTTGGGGTAGTTACAAGGGAGATCGACCTGGCAAAGAGGAGAGTATCATTGGAGATGGGTGACTGGCAACAAGCTTCCACAGAAGATGGGGATTTGGGGATCTGTGAGATGGAGGATGAACAGCCTCGGATTGGCCAGGGGGATCTCCCCAAAACACCAGTGTACGTAGAAAGAGGGGTCTCAGTGGCACCTGGGGCAAAGGATCTGGAGGGAGGTACAAGAAAAAGCAAGAGGCTTCTGATGGTTTCTCCTTCTGGCAGTTGCAGTCCCCCTTTGAAAAAGAACAAGACTAAAAAAAAAACTTGGGAAAAAAACAAAATTGCCCTGCCCACAAACCCCAATTCGACTTTCCTGGGCTCTGTGGACGAATGCCCAGGTCCCTGATCGGAAAATCTATTGGCAAAACTTAAGGATATGATTGAGTCCTGTTTGGCCCCGGTTATGGAGAATCTGCAGGCGCTTGAAACTGTATTTTCCCAGATGAGCGGTAAAGAGAGGCCAAGGTTGGCTTCACTCACAGGGGGCCTCTTGGACGCCAGGTGTCAAAAAAGAAGTTTAACTGAGGCGGTGCTTCATCAAGAGGAAAACCCTAGCCCCCAGTTGAGAGAGACCCAACAACCTCTAAGCTGTCCCATTCTGAGGGCCGCTGGACACTGTGTGGAGACTGTTAGGAGGTGGGATTGTCAGCCACTTAGTAGCAGGTATATGGACGAAGAAGTAGTGGTACAAGATAGAAGTGAGACTCAAAATCATAATCAATATTTGGTGAAAGAGCCCCCCCTTGTCTTTTCAGAGCTTCCTCCAGCCTGTGCACCCTATGTGGTGGTGCTTACCGATGTTCCCCCCTTAGTGTTGGGCATTAGCGAATCCACTGCCCAACTGAAGAATAAGATCTGTCATTGGCTGAGTAAAAACTGTGACTTCGTTAGTAGGGATTTTGAGGATATTCTGTTTGTCATGAGAATTGACTGGGTAGGGCCTCGGGCAAAGGATGGTAATAGGGATTGTGTAATTGTAAATTGTAGATACCCAGGTCTGGCCCAGAGGATCCTTTTGTCACAACGTTTGGCACCCAAGCTGAAGAGTAAGATTGGTATGGTCTCTTTGGGTTTTTTCTATAATCATACTAAGCTGAGTGACAATATCTCAATTAGGAATTTTTAACCCAGGGGAGGGTGCCTTACAGCCAAATAGTATGAGTCATGATTTTTCTACCTCCCCAGACTTGGAGAGGGAGGATTGATGCTATGTACAGAGATATGAAGGGGGGGTGATAGAATCTCCTTTCAATGCCCTGATCACTGAAGGTTGGGATGGCTCATATGCAGTGTTGCCTTATTTCTTGGAATGTAGCAGGGTATGATTCTGATCTTTGGACAGCAATTGGCTGACGTTTGTGCACACTATGATTTTATCCTACTTCAAGAGACCTGGTCAGATGGGTTGGCTGAGTGGGATGGCTTTCAAAGATTTGCTGTCCCGGCCATAAGGTCTCACTGTGGTCCCCCTAAAGGGGGGCTTAGTCACCTTAATTTGATTTTCCAAAATAGCGAGAGCCGACCAAATTACCTGTAAACATCAGGGCTTTTTAATAACCTGGATAGTTTTCTCTAATAAATTTAATATTGTATTGGTTAACTTTTACAATGTTGTTTGGGACTGGTTGCCAAATTGTGGTCCTTTTTTCTGTCTTGACGAAATTGAAGTTTAGATTGAAGTGTTTCGGTTTGGATTTTTGTGCTGTGGTGTCAGAGGATTTTAATGCCAAACTAGAGATCAACAGCACTACAATGAACACTTTTGAGCAGGACCATGAGATACATTCAGATGAGGGATTATAATATATGAGGGGTGGGGCTCTGATCAAGGGCCTAAGGAGTTTGGTTCTTTTGAACATCTGTGACCTGGAAGCGGTGGGTACACTTCAGGCCCGTACTTTTGTAGGTACGGGGGCTGGAACAACAATTGATTATATTTTTGAGTCCCCACCTATAAGGAACATGGTCAAGGACAGCGAAGTAGTAGCACAGTATTTTAGTGATTATAATCCCTTTAGGATTTCTTTTAATTTTTCGCGAGATAATGCAGAAATCAGTGTGAGGTGGGCCAGTCCTGGTGAGACCCAAAGATCAGGGTAAACAACTTGGCTGGAAACAGGTAAACATTCAGCAAGTAACAGAGATGGCGGTGGGAAAACATTTTAATCTGATTTTAGGCACTCTCTTGGCAGACTCCTCCAGTCCAGGGGAAGTCATGGATGCCATATCTAAAGTTAATGAAGCTATCAAAGAAGGGATGACCGCAGCTGTCCAGCCTCTGTGTAAGAAACAGGGTGGTTGGTTTAGTGACCCCTGCTATGAGGCTAAGAAATCTCTGAGGAAGGCTCTAAAGGAACAACCGTGAGACATAGCTCTTGTAAGAGATGCAAGGGTCCATTATAAAAATGTCTTGAGGGCCAGGAAACAACAGATTAAGGAGCGGGCCTGGGAGGATCTGGAACGAGCATTGTTATATAAGAACCCAGGCCTGTTCTGGAAGGTGGTCAACAGGGGCTCTTTTGAGACAGAAACCACTGAGGGTTTGGGCTGTAATATCACCCCTGAGACTTGGGTGGCCCACTTTTGTGGGATTTGTTCAGGGGGCCTTATAGGAGACCAAAAGGGCAATTGACATGGACATTCCCCTGATTTAGCCATTAGATTTAACCTTGAGGAGGTACAGGAGGTACAGGAGGTGCTTCAACGCAGCGCTAGCCGTAAAGCCCCGGGCCCTGATACTGCCCCTATGGATATATATAAATATTGCCCACAGCTCTGGGCTCCTATCTAGCTAAATGTCCTCAATGCAGCAGTTAGTATGGGAATTCCAGCTACTTGGAGGTTGGCTTGTATAGTGCTTGTCTACAAAAAGGGCAATCATGATGACCCGAAGTCACACCGTCCGATCTCACTACTTGATTCTTCATCAAAAAATTTGGGTCGGATTATCGTAAGACGTATTGAGGACTGGATGTCTGAGAATTCCATTTTGAGTAGGGTTCAGTACGGCTTTAGGGAAAGGTTGAGCACTTTAGAGCAGTGCCTAAACCTGCTTATGTTGATTGGCAAATATACACAAGCTAAGAGGGGTACCTTGTATCTTGCCTTTATGGATTTAAGTTGTGCCTTTGATAAGGTTAATCGTAGTAAGCTCTGGGACAGGCTAACCCTGTTGGGCATGGATTACCACATTGTGGAGCTGCTTCATTATCTCTACTCAGGAACCAATGCAAATGTGAGGGTTGGCCAGCATGGGGAAAGCTTGGAATTGTTTGAATTAAACAGGGGTGTGTGACAGGGGTGTGTTTTGGCCCCTATCCTTTTTTTTTATAGACAAATGGGCTGTATGATTTTTTGGCTGAAAGATGTAAGGATGCTCCTAAAATTAATGGCAAAAGTATCCCAGTACTTATCTATGTGGACTATGCAGTTCTTATGGCACACACCATGAATGGACTACGTGAGGCAGTTAAAGATTATGAAATATTTATGTCAGCCCTAGACTTAGAGATAAATTGCAGCAAATCACATCTTATGGTTTTTGGTAAGCCATTGAGTAGGGTGGGTGTGCTGCAAATAAAGGAGTAGGTAATTGGAAAAGTACATGATTTCCCTTATCTAGGGGTGAACTTTGATAATAAGAGCTCCAGGAAACCATGTATCTCTAAGAGAGGGAGGCTTTTTAACTCCACTGTAGGTGCCACGTTTGAGTTTGCTGCCAGGGTGGGCAATACACCTATTAAGCCCTTGCATGAGGTCTATAGGCAGAAATGCCTGCCAGTTCTGATGTATGGGGCCCCACTTTGAGGCTATACGAATAATAGGGCCCCTGCGATTGAGGAAAATCATTTTTATGGAAGGTTACTAGGGGTGGGACAAAATATCTCTGGGTTTTGCTTGCATGTTGAGCTGGATTTTACAGAAGATGCCATTAAAATAGCTCCCCTTCTATTGTGGATTTGTATCTGGACTAATGAGTTTGCGATCTTCAATGGGGAAATCCTGCAAGATTGTCTTTTATGCAAGCACACAAAGGAAATTCCCTGGCTGACTTATGTAAGAAAGGTAGCCAGTGTATTGAGGCGCACGGATATTTTTGAAGCTCCAGAGGGTTTAACTAGCTCAGACAAACGGTGGGCGAAGGCGAACTTCCTAAAAATTCTAGGGGCCGAGAGGGAGGTAGTAGAGTTAAGGAAAAAATCAGTGAAGGACTTTATTGATAAAGATGGGGTGGGTCCAGAGACCTACCTCCTAGAGGTTAAAAATGTATGGGAAAGGAGGCTTATCACGCGATTCCGCCTGGGAGCAATTAGAAGCAATTTGTGTTTTCGGTTAGGGCAGTGACCAAAATTCCATAAAATTGTGTCTCTGTGACGGTCTATCCCCGCAGATCTTAATTCATTTCACTATGTTTTATGAGTTTTATGCACATTTTAGGAAACGTTATTTAGTCCCTCTTTTGAGGGACAGGGGTTTTGTGCAATACCTCCCAGCCTTTATGTGGTTATGCATGGCTTCTAATGCATTGGTATGGCAAGGGATAGGTTCCTTTTTAAAGGGAGCTATAACATGGCGGAATAGTGTTAATTTTTGCTAGTGTTACATTTTTTATTCTTTTATGGATTCATCAAATGAGTATTGTAATTTTGAATGTAATTGTCTTTTTAATTGTTTTTACGTGTTGTTTATTTATAATTTCTTATGGTTGAAAATGTTTTAACCGAATAAAGTGACTTATTACCATTCTCCACACACACTCAAGCACACAGTCCAAGCACACAAAGGCACACAGCACTGCAACTAACACATGTCAACACAAACACCCCACAATTACAACTCAACAACATGTCCCCAACATACACATGGCCATCACACAACACACCCATCACTGGAAGACTAATGCTATGCACACAACCACACATGTTGCCCATACAAAACAGGCACCACAACCATCAGTGGCCCACAAATGCTTACACACAAACAATGTCAGCCAAGACCACAACTGCCCTAAGTACAGAAATGCAAGACAAAGATATAGGCCCTCATTACGACCTTGGCGGTATAAGGAGCTTACCGCCGTGCAGAAGACAGCCACTACACCGCCGCGGCCGCGGTAGACCGCCACAGCTATTATGACACACATCTCGGAATCCGCCGAAATTCAGACACCCACACAAGTCCGCCACACCAAAGGTCAGCGAGAAACATGCGGAAACAAATCCTCCACCTCCACGTCAACAGAAACACGCCCATGCTATTACGACCCACGAATCCACTCGGCGGTCTTTCAACCGCGGTATTCCATTGGCGGTACACACCGCCGCGCTCAAAATACACACACACTTACAAAACACAGTCACAATGGACATTTCGAAATACACACACCTGATACACATACACACACCACTCCCACACACCCAATACAATATAAAACACACACCCACATCACACACAAACCACTACGACCAGAATTTCTGAGAGAAGGCCAGAGAGAGACAGCACAGAATAGAGGACCCCATCACACAGAGGCACACTACACCATCACCCACACAACACCCACGCACAAAACACCACATATCACTACACTCACCGCACTCATCAACACATACACCACCCCACACATCACACACACCACCCCATGGCACACCAAAGACACCCCCGCTTCTCCGAGGAGGAGCTCAGGGTCATGGTCGAGGAAATTGTCTGGGTAGAGCCACAGCTATTTGGCTCACAGGTACAGCACACATCAATAGCCAGGAAGATGGAGCTATGGCAAAGAATAGTCGACAGGGTTAACGCTGTGGGACAGCACCCAAGAAATAGGGAGGACATCAGGAAGAGGTCGAACGAAATACGGGGGAAGGTGCGTTCCACGGTATCCAGGTACCACATCGCGGTACAGCGGACTGGCGGCGGACCCCCACCTCCTCCCCCACAACTAACAACATGGGAGGAGCAAGTCTTGTCCATCTTGCATCCTGAGGGCCTCGCAGGAGTCGTTGGAGGAACGTACACTGGTAAGTCAAATTTCAACTATCATATCCCCCACCCTACCTGCATGCTATCACACACCCCCACCCTCACACCCTCCCCTATCACTCCAAATCCTCACCTATCTACCCATGACACCAACCACGCATCCCAACCCCAAAACCTGCATGACCTAACTAAGCATGGATACCCATCACTAATGCATGCCCACTGCACAGACCCACAACACCCACAACTATCACCACACAAGCCCCCACACAGGAATGCCTGCACTGGGGTATACGCACACCCAAACATTGCACATCATGAAACACACACATGCAATAATCATGTACTCATACCCCCGCAGGAACCCGAAGGAACGTCACCACACCAGAGGGTCCAGACAACACCACTCCACCCCCAGAAGAGGCCCACAGTGACGACAGCAACTCTGCCCAACTGGATCTTGATGACCAGCCCGGACCATCGTGGGCCTCAGGACAGTCGGTTCCCCTTGCCCAGCCACAGCCCAACACCAAACTGCCACCCTCTGGGAACACCAGCACAGCACCCACCCAGCGGGCCCAAACCTCCCTACCCAGGACAGGTCAATCAGCGGTGTGTCCACCACTACAGGGCACCCAGGCGAACCCACCACCCCAACAACAACAGGGACCTGGGGGCAGTGGTAGTGGGCACACGGTCCAGGGGACGGAGGCACAGGAACACAGGGGAACTGGGAGGGCTGCTGTGCGACAGAGGGAGGACAGGCCAAGGGAACCTACTCTCAACGAGGCCCTCTCCTCCATCATGGGAGCATACCACCACTCCCAGGAGACGATGGCAACGGTCCTGGACAAGTTGCAGGAGACCCTGCGTCTGCAGAAGGAACAGTATTTGGGGTTCAGGGAGGAGCTCAGGACCATCGGCTCTGCCCTGGGCACCATTGTAGGGGTGCTGACGGACATTCAAAAGACCTTGAGGGACACCGTGGCACTAGCCACGACAATGAAATGCCCACCACCTCCTCCGGCGCTAGTGGACAGGAGGCACCGCCACAGGACCAACACACCAGCACCCCATCCCCTGCAGACGGACCACCACCACGCAAGCGGCCCCTGAGATCCAGGAACAGGACAGAGCAAGATGGCAAGACCCCCGCCAGGAAATAAGACCACCCTGATCGTCCTCCCACTGTCCCACTTTGTTACCCTGTCCAAATCGGAACTGCCCCAGCTCCACTTCCAATGGCCAGATGTGCAATGTACCTGTGAGACTAATAGACTGGACTCTGCCATGGACATTCCTCCACCATCACCCATCCCCATTTCTCAACCCCCCTTCATTGTTATGCACTTAAATAAACACCGTTGAAACACTAATAAAACTGGAGTCAGTCAATGATTGTGAACTTTGTATTGTCAATTACAGTTTTAAAAAAGGTTACCCATTGGAAGGCCAACATACCAATGTCACACATCACAAGCCATTCAGGGGTGCAAGCTGTTGACACGTAGGTTACCACAATAGTGAATCTGAAATGGAAGGGTACAACTCAGTTAACAAATAGGGAGTGAAAGGTCGGTACAGGATAGAGGTAGACGTGTGAAAGTTAATAATATGTGAAACATGAAAATGTACTCACTTGTGTCTCACTGAAAATATTGCTGTATGACTGACTCCCTGTTGTCGTTTTCATCTTCACCAGCTTCCTCCTCATCACTGTCCACAGGCTCCCCAGGCTCCCCCGCTGCAACAACACCGTCATCTGGATCATCCTCCTGCAGAAAAGGCACCTGGCGTCGCAATGCCAAGTTATGGAGCATGGAGCAGGCGATGATGATGTCGCACACCTTCTTCGGTGAGTAGAATAGGGATCTACCAGTCATATGGAGGCACCTGAACCTGGCCTTCAGGAGGCCGAAGGTCCGCTCAATCACCCTCCTAGTCCGCCCATGGGCCTCATTGTACCGTTCCGGTGCCCTGGTCCTGGGATTCCTCACTGGGGTCAATAGCCAGGACAGGTTGGGGTAACCAGAGTCCCCCAATAGCCATACACAGTGCCTCTGGATGCTGCTATCCCGCAGGATGTAGGCGTCATGCACAGAGCCAGGGAACATTGCATTTACCTGCGAGATGTACTGGTCTGCCAAACAGACCATCTGGACATTCATGGAATGATAACTCTTCCTGTTCCTGTACACCTGTTCATTCCTGCGGGGGGACCAGAGCTACATGGGTCCCATCAATGGCACCTATGACGTTGGGGATATGTCCAAGGGCATAGAAATCACCTTTCACTGTAGGCAAATCCTCCACCTCAGGGAAAATGATGTATCTCCTTATGTGTTTCAGCAGGGCAGACAACCCTCTGGACAAGACGTTGGAAAACATAGGCTGGGACATCCCTGATGCCATGGCCACTGTTGTCTGAAAAGACCCACTTGCAAGGAAATGCAGCACTGACAGCACCTGCACGTCAGGGTGGATTCCAGTCGGATTGCGGATTGGTGACATCAGGTCTGGCTCCAACTGGGTACATAGTTCCTGGATTGTGGCACGGTTAAACCGGTAGGTCACGATGACATGTCGCTCTTCCATTGTCAACAGGTCCCCCAGCGGTCGGTACACCGGCGGATTCCGCCATCTTCCAATATGTCCCAACTGATGGTGCCTAAGAAGGACAACAGCGAAGAAACTGTCAGCATTCCTCCAGGTATGTACCCACAGTCACACACAAGACTACAACAGACAATTAACCCATCCAGGAAAGGTTTTGAGTGTAGGCCTCAGTATGTGTGACGCAGTAGTAATTGAAGCCATGTGGGCCCCTGAAATGGCAGCTGCCTGACCTCTAAACTGGGACAATGGGATTGTGGGGTAACTGCGCTGGCGTTGGACACCGTCGCGGTAGGCGGTCGTAGAGCGTGGCGCAATGCTGCATTGGTTAACATTGGACCCTATGGGTCCCAGGAGCCAATGAACAGGTGCACCGCCGGTGATGATGCGCACCGCCACGGATGTCACCGCCGCGGACGTCACCACCATTTTCTATCTCTTCGATCACTAGATACCTGACCTTCGACAGGAGAGGACCTACACTGCTAGTGCTGCTGTGACCTCGGTCTGGAAGCGACGATGGCTGCTGCGTCTGGGGAAAGGGCCCCTGCCTTCACTGCACAGGAGTTGGAGAAACTTGTGGATGGGGTCCTCCCCCAGTACACGGTACTCTACGGTCCTCCAGACCAACAGGTTAGTACACAGGGAGCACGTTGGATGGGCTAGGCTTGGGTGGAGAGGGCTGGGTGGATGAGGGAAGGGGGCAGAGTACATAGAACAGTTATGCATGGGGATGAATGGGCCACAGGGATAGAGTTGGGAGGGGGCCAATCACAACGACGGTGCAGTAGGTAATGACTGTCCTCTTTCCTTGTGCATGTCATGTAGGTCAGCGCCCACCAGAAGAGGGACATTTGGGGTGCCATCGCCAAGGAAGTCCGGACCCTGGGGGCCCACCAGAGACGGGGCACCCACAGCCGTAAGAGATGGGAGGACATTCGCCGCTGCAGCAGAAGACGGCGGAGGCTCAGCTGGGGATGGCCTCCCAACGTGGGAGGGGTGCCCGTCGCACCATGACCCCCCTGATGTCCAGGAATCCTGGCGGTGGCTTACCCGGAGTTGGATGGGCGCTTAAGGACATCACAGCAGACACAAGGGGGTGAGTACTACCTCATCATATGGACTTTGCGTGCAGTGGAGGTGTCTGGGTGGGGGTGGTGGGTTGTGGGTGTCCCTAGGCCAGGGCGAGTTAGGTAAGCAAGGCCCCTCCATTATGTAGGCCATGTGGCACTCTACCCCAGCTCAAAACAGAGGGAAGTTGATGTATATTTGCCCCTTTGCCATCCATGTGGGCAGATTACTACCATTGCCATGTAGGCCATATCCCAGAAATAGCATGTGCAGAGGTCAGGAGCACGGCATAATGCATGGGGCTGCTGCGTATGTCTTGTCCGCCAACAGTAGCGGTATGCCATGCACCAAAACTCTCTTTCTTCTGTCTCCCCCCTTTTCCTGCTCTCCCTGTCCTTTTGTTCATCAGCATCAACAGGCGGAGGTGCAGTGGCACCGGAGAACGAGGGAGCTACAACCCACATGGCCATGGAGGGCCACACCACAGAATCTGAATTCACCAGTGGGACGGAGGGCGAGGGGAGCTTCACGTCGGCCACCAGATCACCAACCAGCGACACGGACTCGTCCGCCGATGGGAGCACCCCTGTGGTGGCGGCACCATCTGTGCGCCCCACTTCTACAGGTACAGCCTCCACCTCCCCTACCAGCACCGCCCTCCCAGCAGCCCCTCAGCGTGTGTCCCGTGCCCGCTCACCCAGGAGGGTGGGCATCACCTTCGCCCCAGGCACCTCAGGCCCTGCCCCAGTCACCCCTGCTGCCCTCAGTGAGGAGGCCATTGACCTCCTCAGGTCACTCACTGTTGGGCAGTCTACCATTGTGAATGCCATCCAGGGTGTAGAACGAGAGTTGAAACAGGGTAATGCATTCCTGGAAGGCATTCATTCTGGTCAGGCTGTCCTTCAGCGAACCCTGCAATCTCTGGCTTCAGCACTGATGGCAGCCATTGTCCCTGTGTCCTGCCTCCCCCCTCCAACCTCCTCCACCCAGACCCAACCCCCTGTACCCCAGCCCATCCCAAGCACACCTACAGACCAGCAGGCACACAAGTCAACACACACATGTAGCTCAAGCAAACATAGGCACCACACACACCACAGGCACTCACACAAGCATCACACCCATACAGACACAGCAACATCCACTGTCTCCACTGTGTCCCCCTCCTCCTCTTCTCCCTCCTCCCTCCCAGTGTCGTCTACACACACACCTGCATGCACCACATCTACAGGCACTAGGACTCGCACCAGAACACCCAGCACCACAAGCCGCTCACCTGCACTCACCACCTCCACTGCCATTTACACGTCCCCTGTGTAGTCTCCCAGTGTGTCATTGACGCCCCCTCCCAAAGTACACAAACGCCGGCAATCACTCACCCAACATCCATCCACCTCACAACAGCCTCCAGTACCTGCACCTGCTCCCAAAACACCTAAAGTGACACCTCCTACAACCACCTCCTCTACCTCCACTCCCAGACCCCCTCCAACTACCCATCCCAGTGTCCGTCAGAAACTGTCCCTCTGTCAAATTGACCTGTTTGCCCCCCCCCCCCTCCAGTTCATCAGTCCTGTCGTAGCGCCTCAGCCAAAAAGCCTCCAGTACCAGTGGTGCGTGTTCCAGGTTTTTGGAGTGCACCGTCCACCAGGGCAGGCAGTAGGACCCGGAGCCAAGGCACTGTCATCCCACCCCCTGTAAAGGCACCGAAATTGGAGAGTGGACGACGGGACCGTGTCAAGACTCCTGGTGGGACAACAAGTGAAATGGGATCGAAGGCAATTGGTGAGTCAGCTGTAACTCCAAAGAAGGTGGGGAAGGTTCCGAGGAAGTCTGCCCAGCCTGTTGTGAGTGTCACGATGGAGAAGTGCGCCATCATTTCCGGCGGTCCAGACACAACCGCCAGCACCGTCGTTACTGGTCAGGAGACCACCGCCAGAGTCAGTGCCCAGGAGGGCCCGAGTATCGTTACTGGTCAGACCACCGCCAGAGTCAGTGCCCAGGAGGGCCCAAGTATCGTCACTGGTCAGGAGACCACCGCCAGAGTCAGTGCCCAGGAGGGCCCGAGTATTGTCACTGGTCAGGATCGTCACTGGTCAGGAGACCACCGCCAGAGTCAGTGCCCAGGAGTGCCCGAGTATCGTTACTGGTCTGGAGACCACCGCCAGAGTCAGTGCCCAGGAGGGCCCGAGTATCGTCACTGGTCAGGAGACCACCGCCAGAGTCAGTGCCCAGGAGGGCCCGAGTATCGTTACTGGTCAGGAGACCACCTCCAGAGTCAGTGCCCAGGAGGGCCCGAGTATCGTTACTGGTCAGGAGACCACCGCCAGAGTCAGTGCCCAGGAGGGCCCGAGTATCGTCACTGGTCAGGAGACCACCGCCGGAGTCAGTGCCCAGGAGGGACCAGGATCCCACAGCCCCGCTGGGTGATGATGGAACGTCATGCCACACCCCAATGTCCAGTGTGGAGTTCGTCATGCCACACCCCAATGTCCAGTGTGGAGTTTGTCATGCCACACCCCAATGTACAGTGTGGAGTTTGTCATGCCACACCCCAATGTCCAGTGTGGAGTTCATCATGCCACACCCCAATGTCCAGTGTGGAGTTCGTAATGCCACACACCAATGTCAGTATCTGAACCACCATCTCAGGCTACCGCTGAACAGTCCATAGCCAGCCATGGCAAAGCACCGCTGAACAAGGCCAAGACCGCCATGGTGAAGACCGCTGAACAGTCCATAGCCAGCCATGGCAAAGCACCGCTGAACAAGACCGCCATGGCAAAGCACCGCTGAACAGTCCATAGCCAGCCATGGCAAAGCACCGCTGAACAAGGGCAAGACTGCCATGGTGAAGACCGCTGAACAGTCCATAGCCAGCCATGGCAAAGCACCACTGAACAAGGCCAAGACCACCATGGTGAAGACCGCTGAACAGTCCATAGCCAGCCATGGCAAAGCACCACTGAACAAGGCCAAGACCTCCATGGTGAAGACCGCTGATCAGGGCAAACACCATGTGGGTATGAATAGGCCGCCACATCAGGCATCCTTCTCCCATGTGCAGCTGGGACAGTGACAGGACAGGAACTTTCACGGGGAGACTCATCCAGTCTGGCCACCAGTCCCACCCAGTACCAGTTGAGAACTGCATCTACTTGCGTCTATGTGGCTTTGCACTCCCCAGGATGGTCCAGTGGGCAACCCACCCACTGTAAGTACTTGAGAGACTGTGGCTTTGCACTCCCCAGGATGGCACAGTGGGCAGGCCACCCACTGTAGAGACTTGAGAGACTGTGGCTTTGCACTCCCCAGGATGGTCCAGTGGGCAACCCACCCACTGTAAATACTTGAGAGACTGTGGCTTTGCACTCCCCAGGATGGCACAGTGGGCAAGCCACCCACTGTAGAGACTTGAGAGACTGTGGCTTTGCACTCCCCAGGATGGTCCAGTGGGCAACCCACCCACTTGGGAGACTTGAGTGACTGTGGCTTTGCACTCCCCAGGATGGCACAGTGGGCAAGCCACCCACTGTAGAGACTTGAGAGACTGTGGCTTTGCACTCCCCAGGATGGTCCAGTGGGCAACCCACCCACTGTAAAGACTTGAGAGACTGTGGCTTTGCACTCCCCAGGATACATCAATGGGCAGGGAGCCCCGTCGTGGATCTGGCTTTGCAGTCATGTGGCTGAGGTGCCCCCCCTTCCCTTCCCCCTGAGGTGCCTGTAGTGTTTCAATCTGATGACCCGGCAGTGTTCTCTCGGATTTTGGTCAGGTATCTATTGTGGGCCTCGCCCATGCATTTTTGGACTGTTGGTGCACGGACATTGTTGTGTACATATCTGCACTACTTCTTGTATTGTATATATAAATATGACAGATTTAGAGATATGATTCAGTATATTTTTATATGACATGTATATTGGCACATTACAATATTTGAACGGATCTCGCTTTGTCTTTGCATTCTTCCGGGGGGATTGTGGGTTGTTAATGTGATATTTTTGACTGCATTGGTGTGTATGTTGTAATATGCGAGGGTGGGGGTAGGGGTGTTTGGTGGGTGTCCCCCTAACTTTTGCCTCCCCCCTCCCCCGTGTCGTAGATGCAGTACTCACCGGTATGTTCTGCGCCTACGTCGATGTTGTTCGTACAGGAGCAGAAAGACGAGGGCAGGTAGTATTTGGAGTTCCGGCTCCATGGATTCGTCGTTCCTCATGGATTGTGTTGAGGTGAGCGTTTTCCCATTGCAAAGGCTGTTTCCGCCGTGTTTTTATCCACGGTGAATCCGCCCCGGAAAATGTGGCGGATTGGTGCGTTGTAATAGTGTGGGCGGTACTTTGTCTCCCGCCTGTCTGTTGGCGGTGACCGCCACGCTGTTTGTCTGTACCGCCGTGGCGGGCGAAGTGTTAAAGTGCCTGTCTTTGTTGGCGGTTACCGCCAGGGTCGTAATTCCCTTTTTTTTTTCGCCGGCCTGTTTGCGGTATTACCCCACCTTTTACACCGTCCGCAGGGTCGTAATGACCCCCATAATGTTGAAACAAACAACGGGTTGCTCCTAATATATATTAACTGTAAATAAATAATATCAGTGTTCATGGCCAGTGGCCATTCCGATATATTTATGTGCAACATGCACACAAAGAACATGTGTGCCCCCAACTTCACTTCTGATTGCTATGTAACCTCCATGGATTGGGGCATCAAATAGGCAGGCAGGCACCTCAGGGATTGGGGGTGAGGGGGTTTCAGCTTTGGATTGGGAGGGGGACCTTTGGGTTTTGGTTTGGAAGAAGGGCTTAGGTCAAGGCTTTTGGGAGGGTTGGTCACTTACAGTTGTCCTGAAATGTGATTCCCACTCGCTAAGTCCTGACAAAACACTTGCCCCACTGAAAACCAATGTACACATGATTTACACATGCACCTACACGTCTGCTATTTTACTGACAACATTTCCTACAACAACAATAGTTGTATGTGAAATGGAAGTACAGCTAAACCATGAAATCTGGCTAATATGAGGTAAGCCAAGACCAAATCCTGTCTAAACAGCACACATCAGCTAAGGTAAGTGTAGCAAAGAAAAGCCTACTATACATGATCAGCCACCAAGTATCCATTGAGACATGATGTAGGCATGTAATACCATTTGTAGCACCCTTATAGGTATGGCATTGACATATCTAGCATGAACAAAGCTAATTGTCTAAGGGTAAAACAGCCTAGCCATTTACCTCCTCTACAACAAAGGCATTGGGATACAAGTTATTTGTCCACATGTCAATGTAATGCCAAGAAATGTTAAGGGCTAATATACAACATGAGTCCCCCATTGTTGGATGTCCATCCTTTAATCCATTACAAACTTCACATACCCCATTGTAGGATTATGAGTTGGCAATGGGGACACCTCCTCAAACCTCCTTTGGACAGTACTATATTGGCCATACCTATTGCCCGAATGGGATGCCAGCCTCACATTAAGTCTACAACTGTTTTCGGACACAGGATAACTAGGCCCTGTAACTAATTTGTCAGGCCCAATGCTACACATAGAGCAGATCAATTTAAATGGGAGTAGTCTGACACCTTAGAGCTACATTAAACACTAAATGGATGATTGGACCTGGGAACACTAGATGGTAAGGATGTTACAGCAGCTTACAGACATATATGTGGCTGGGTAGAGTAACACATGTGGTTCTTTCACATGTGTATCTCCACATGCAGTCATGCATATTGCAGGACACAGGTGATCAACATGTTTCCATGCACAACCCAAAGGCCAGATTTCTATTTTTATATTTGCATATGGAGTACTGTGTATTCCCAGTAGTCAACATACCTGTAGCACCTACTAGATTGTCACAGCTGCTATACTGAGACAGCATACACCAAACTATAAGAGGAAAGTACCTGGTTTCAGTCAGTACTCACCCCCTTGTGGCTGCTGTGCTGCCCTCAAATGCCCATCTACGTCAGGGTAGGACACTGCCAAAATGGGGGCCATTGGGGGGGTCAGGGTCTGATGGGCACCCCTCTCTCTTTGGGAGGAGATCCCCAGCTGGGCCTCAGTGGTCTGCTGGGCACAGCATCTCAGGTCCTCCCACCACTTTGTAAAGTGGGCGCTCTGCCAGATGTGGACTCCCAGGGTCCGCACTTGTTTGGCGATGGCTCCTAAATCCCCTTCTTCTGATGGACGTTGACCTGCATGGATGACACAGACAAAAGGAGAAATATCCACATGCACCATACCATTTGGAGTGGACGATAGTACACATCAGTCCCAGCAAGTTGGCACACATACCCATCCTCTCTTCTCACATGCCTTCACAATATACCATCTGCATGCATGAACACCTTCACAAGTTTACATCAATGGTACACAATCAAACACAACACCTATCACACATTGCTATGACACTGGACTCACCTGCTCCTCTGGTGTACATTATAGCTGTTCATACAGGGGCAGGACCTCCTCCACTAGCTTTTCCATCTCTTCAGGGGTGAAGGCAGGGGCCCTATCACCTGCAAGATGTTTCATGATAACTCCCAGAGGTGGTACACAACAGCTCAAGTTGTGGAGGTCTAGCTGGCAGCAGTGTCTGGAGTCAAGTGAGCAATACTGCAGAAGATGGCGGTCACTGCTGCCATGTACATGACCCTCACCACTGGCGGACATTGCCATTGTCCTAATTCCGCCAAAGGCAGCAATCTCTTCCAATGACAAGTTGCACCATGGTTGTGACAGTTTGCCGCCATGAAGACTTCCGCTGGAGGACTTAGGCCATTTCCACCTGTCCAGTACAGTAGATCAGGTACCTGCCATTTTGAGCACATTTCATGAATGGAAGTGTTCCTTATCTGCATCACATACATAACCCCCCATTGTGCTGTACATCTGTACATACTGCCCTCATGCTTGGGTGACATATTGTGCATATGTGGTGTGAAAGCTGTGTTGTGTGAGGACATGTGGTGATAGCTATGTGCAGCTAATCAGACATTCCGATTTGTCAGAAAAATTCAATTAAGTCCAGCAATATGTGAGAATTATGTATAACTAATAAGTCTTACACACATTGACAGTTACAGTAGTTACATAGGTTCTATCCCATTGTTATAGTTGGCAATGTGCACCAAGGAGGGTGTTATCCGATACAGGTTGTTTGTCAGTGTCCAGACATCCAAAGATATTGTCCTCACTGGGGCCTTCAACCTGAGGGGGACTGACAGTCTCAGGTATCCTCTGAAATATGTCAGATGTTGTAGCTGTCCTCCACAGCTATAAGATGTGAGGAATGTAATTAGCTGTACATGATGTATGCATTCTGAATTTCTCATTCTATGTTTACTTTTTTACATAGCTAGCCTGCCATGAGGAGAGTAAGACAACTACCAGTGTGCCGTCCACTGGTAGACCTGCACACCATGGAGGAAAGGCATGTCATTCAGACATATCGTCTGAATCATCACACCATCATGGATCTTTGTTATCAGTTAGAGCCAGAACTGATGCCTGCCATTAACAATCCCTATACCATACCTCCCTCCATTCTAATCTTATCAGTGCTGCACTTCCTGGTCACAGGGTCTTTTCAGAATACAGAGGCTCTACAGCAGGGATGTCTCACTCCATGTTCAGTCTAGTTTTGAAGGATGTACTGTATAGGAAAAGGAAAACTACAACTCAATCAACGTTCAGGTGGTGTGTGTAGCAGACAGATTGTTCTGCATTCTCATGTATTGTTACAGCAGATGCTAACTTACACTTCTGGTAATGACTTCCCAGATGTGAGGTATGTTTTGTGCAATCTCCTATCCTCTTTCTCTTTTACACACAGATTTGCCTAGATCCTGTTTGGATCAGGTACCCTGGAGGAATACTGTGTCAGAAGCAGATGGGAATAGCTGACAAACATGAGAGGTGTACATGACAGATACCTGGTAATATCAGTTTAGTTTAAGTGTGGTGTAACGTTAATAGTATAACCGTACTTTTCTTTTACCTGTGGGGTAGAGGAGGATGTCAAATGGTGGATTATGTGTCTGGAGTAGTGTCTGCACATGTATAAAGGTTGATTCATAGCTTCTCGCTTCACAATGGGTGAAGTACTCTGTCATCGTCATTGGACCTAGCTGTCATTTTCTTCTTACTTTGCAGTCCAAGGTGCATGTCACTGTAGACTGACATAGGTTAGTGACCATCCTACAAGTATGGGACCAATGTTAGTGTGTGGTTTCAGTACTGGGTACCTCTGTTATAATCTTTGTATGTTCCATGGGATTTGTGATTTAGAAGGTATGGTATGGGTAAGTGAAGCGCCTATACCAGGTGATAAAGAAGACCTATCAGTGTCCCCCTGCTTTGTAGGTAGATTACCATGAGCCTGCCTTCTGTATCCTGTATATTTGCATTGCATACATCCTGATGGTACTCTCAGTCATACTCTATGTGCTGATTGGAATACTGACTATAAATTTGTGTTGACCTCGACTTCAACCTCTTTGACATCTGTCTTTTAACATTTCTGTTGTAATGAGTATACTGCTGATGGAGTCTCTGTTTGATGTCCATTACAAAGGCTGTTTGATACAGAGGGGCATGACCACACTACAGTTGGCATGCATAACTATTGCACAGGGATTATAGAGGACAAATACACAGTACTTGTGCTTAAGTGAGATTTATTGTGCATATCAAAAGGAAAACTGTAACCATTATACTATTCTAAATGAAAATAACAGTGATGGGTGAAGTCATGGTGGATGATTTCATCAGGGTAGCTGCTACACCAGTTGGTAACACAAGTCCAGTGTCCTTGTACTATGGGGCAATGGAGTTAGGTTTCAGAACAGTCAACAGGGTGTATGTGTGCCACACAAGGGGGACTAAACAGGAGAGGTTCCCTTCCTGGCAGTGGTTTTGGTCTTGGCATCTGCTCCTGTTGCATGTCTTGGTGAACGTCCGAGTTTGTGGGGGGTTCTTCAGCTACAGAGGGAGAGGTGTCTGAGGCATGACCTTCCCCTGGCAGGGCCTCCTTTCCACTAGCAGCCAGAGTTGTTGAAGGGGCAGATGTAACATTGCTAGTGGAAGGAGCCACATGTTGTGTAGAGAAAGTACTCAGGGTGATATTGATGTCCCTCAACACCCCTGCAATGGTAGCCGTGTGGTCATTTTGTGCTTGCCACAGCTGCATGACTTCCTGGTGGTGGTGGTCCCCCTGCAGCCTTTGATTTTCCCCAGCATAGTGATGACTTGGCCCATCTTGTCTTGGGAACTTGGTATGCTTCCACAACTTGGGATATGTTGTCCTGGTCAGTTATGGCCCTTTGAGGGCCCAATCCTCTGGCCCACAGCATCCCTTCCATGCACTCTACCCCCACATGCCTGTGTCCCTGGCACAGTGTGCCCACTCCCAGTGGTTGCAGGTCCATCATTGTCAGGGGTGGCAAGGTTAGGCTCAGGTACCTGTACTCCGGGCACACTATAAAAGATACAGTCCTTGGGACACAGGTTTGCAGGCAAATGGTTGCCTGTGATGGTGATGCAACAGGGTTGGTAGGAGTTGGTGTGAGGGTCAGAGTCGTTGACTGACCAGGTGTCCCAGATGGGCCAGGTTGTTCACCATTGTCCAGACATCCAAAGATATTGTCTTCACTGGGGCCTTCATCCTGAGGGGGACAGGCAGTCTCAGGTCTCCTCTCCATGGTGACAATGCAAGGTCACCTTTGGAAGGATTGAGACACAGAATTCAGGTTAAAATGTGTGTTTAGTTGCATATGTGTGATATGCAGAAAGTGGTTTAACATGGTTTCCTTCAATCACATTGACAGGTGCTGCACACCATACCTTGATTGTACATACAACTCTGTGACTTGATTTCCATACTCCATGTTGAGAGATGTTATACTAGGTTGGTATAAATTGCACTGCAGATGGGATCTGATAATGTCTGATTGTTGACATGACTGTTCACCTCTGCTACCAAGGGAATAGTCAGGCTTGCTAGATGTCACACATTAAAGCTGCACAATGCACAATGGTGTCCTAGTGGGAACACAATATGTGAGTATGCAAGGGAAATTGTCCTGTGTCTAGATGTTGTGCATGTGCATCTTACTTTCCAACCCAGGTCAGTCTATTTCTGGCTTGGGATGTTTGATATGTGGCCATTAGGAATGGTCACTCAGCTATAAGTGTGTTTTGCTTTGTTTGCTATTGTGAGTTTGCCATTGCATTGCTGTCATTGCCATGTACTGGTCCTCACTAGAACAATTGAGATGTATAGGAACAGTTGTACATGCATTAAGTGTGATGGGTTGTGCATATTCCAGGTTTTCACAATGATGGGTTAGTGAATTCTGGGAGCTGTAGTGATGTGATTAGCCTGTAGTTAACGTGCCATTTCCAAGGGTTGTGAGGGCAGTTGGGCTCAGTGGAGAGCTGTTGGGCTCAGTGGAGAGGTGGCGCGCCAGAGAGGGCCATTAGGTGATTTGATGGGAGGTGGCTAAGATAGTTTATTAGGGTGGGTTTGGGTGGTGAGGAAGCATGCAGGACAACACAATTGTACAGCATTTACATTTGTGGGTGCATACCAGATTCCCATCCTCCAGATATGCCTGTGAGGCCCTCAGGATGTGGTATGTCCAAGACCTTCTCCTCCCATGATATAAAGGTAAGGGGAGGAGGTGGGGGCTCACCGCCAGTCTTCTCTATGGCTAGCTTGTGCCTGGATGCTATGGGACGCACCTTCCCCGTCATTCCACCTCTTCCTGATGTTCTCCCTTGTGTGTAGATGACTGCCTACAGAACTGACCCTGTCAATTATCCTTTGCCAAAACTCCATTTTCCTGGCAGTAGATGTTTGCTGGACCTGTGCTCCGAACAGATGTGTCTCTACCCTTATAATTTCATCTACCATGACCCTCAACTCGTCATCATTGAAAAGTGGGTGTTTTTTTGGAGACATGGTTGTGGGTGTGTTAACGGTGTATGGGAGTGTTGTGAGTGTAAGGGTGCAGTGTTAGGTAATTGATGAGGAGTGGGTGCTGCAATGTGAGATGGAGATGGTTATAGCTGATCGTGTGTGCTAGTGATGTGTGTATTGTGATAGTTGTGCTGATGTGGGGTGTGTGCTGAGTCAAATGTGTATCTGTACCTATTGTGTACAAGTACAAATGTGTATGTGTACCTATTGTGTACAAGTACAAATTCTGTTCTTCTCGGTGTTTGTTTGGCGTTCTGGACGTAAAGTGCTGTGAGTAGGTGTGTCTGGTATGTGAATGTGTGGGGTATTTAAACTTTCCAATGTGGTGTTGTGTTCTGACAGAAGTGAATTGTGACCGCCGTGTTTTGGACCGCCACTGGCTTTTCACAGTGGAAGAACCGTTGTAGTGATTTGTAGTTCATAGTTTGGTGGGTGGAATTTTGTAAGGGTGGTGATCTGGTGGTTAAAGGACTACGTAGAATGCAGCACTCTTAGGGCCAGATGTAGCAAGGCATTAGTGCCTCGCAAACGGCAAAAAACGCCGTTTGCGAGGCGCTAATGCCCGCCCGCGATGCAGAAACGCATTTTGCGAGTCGGAACCGACTCGCAAAATGCGTTTCCGACTCGCAAATAGGAAGGGGTGTTCCCTTCCTATTTGCGACTCGCACCGCGATGTAAGTTGATTCCGGTCGCAAATCAACTCGCAGTTACCATCCACTTGAAGTGGAAGGTAACTCATTCGCAAACGCAAAATACTTGCTAAGGGGGGGACCCCTTCCCCTTTGTGAATGATCACAAAAGTATTTTTTCAGAGCAGGCAGTGGTCCAATGGAGCACTGCCTACTCTGAAAAAAAAACTGAACAAAAGGTTTCGGGAATTTTTCTATGTGCAGCTCGTTTTCCTTTAAGGAAAACGGGCTGCAGATAGAAAAAAAAAACTGCTTTATTTAAAAGCAGTCACGGACATGGGGGTCTGCTGTCTCCAGCAGGCCAACATCCCCGTGAGTGCCCATACTCGCTATGGGGTCGCAAACTGCGACCCACCTCATTAATATTAATGAGGTGGGTCTTTGCGACCCCATAGCGAGTCGCAGAAGGTGTCTGAGACACCTTTCCGCATAGCAAATTGCGAGTTGCAATTTGCGAGTCGCTCTGACTCACAAATTGCAAGTCGCAATTTGCTGTCTACCTACATCTGGCCCTTAGTCTGAGTAATGAATACATAAATGCACTTCCCAGGTTTCATATGCACGCAGAGAATAACGTGAGCACTTAATGTGAATGCAGCAACACACGTGCAGCTCTTCAAATAATCACAGCAGTGGAATAATGATAATCAAAGAAAACGCAATACATCAACAATTAATATATATATATTAATATATATATTTATTTAGTGAATATGTACATTTATGCATGCACACAATAAAGCTAGATATTAAGAATTGAAAATGCATCACCATGGGGCTTGATTTCAACATCATCCTTTGTCTGCCAATGTCAAGCTGTGGAACCTGTGACAGCTGAGACAAGAGAGACCACCCCAATAGGATTACTCTGAGCAATGCGTCCATTCTCAGACATGAGTTCCTTCTCTCTCAGTGTCACTGGTCAGGAGACCACCGCCAGAGTCAGTGCCCAGGAGGGCCCGAGTATCGTTACTGGTCAGGAGACCACCTCCAGAGTCAGTGCCCAGGAGGGCCCGAGTATCGTTACTGGTCAGGAGACCACCGCCAGAGTCAGTGCCCAGGAGGGCCCGATTATCGTCACTGGTCAGGAGACCACTGCCGGAGTCAGTGCCCAGGAGGGACCAGGATCCCACAGCCCCGCTGGGTGATGATGGAACGTCATGCCACACCCCAATGTCCAGTGTGGAGTTCGTCATGCCACACCCCAATGTCCAGTGTGGAGTTTGTCATGCCACACCCCAATGTACAGTGTGGAGTTTGTCATGCCACACCCCAATGTCCAGTGTGGAGTTCATCATGCCACACCCCAATGTCCAGTGTGGAGTTCGTCATGCCACACACCAATGTCAGTATCTGAACCACCATCTCAGGCTACCGCTGAACAGTCCATAGCCAGCCATGGCAAAGCACCGCTGAACAAGGCCAAGACTGCCATGGCAAAGCACCGCTGAACAGTCCATAGCCAGCCATGGCAAAGCACCGCTGAACAAGGGCAAGACCGCCATGGTGAAGACCGCTGAACAGTCCATAGCCAGCCATGGCAAAGCACCGCTGAACAAGGCCAAGACCGCCATGGTGAAGACCGCTGAACAGTCCATAGCCAGCCATGGCAAAGCACCACTGAACAAGGCCAAGACCGCCATGGTGAAGACCGCTGATCAGGGCAAACACCATGTGGGTATGAATAGGCCGCCACATCAGGCATCCTTCTCCCATGTGCAGCTGGGACAGTGACAGGACAGGAACTTTCACAGGGAGACTCATCCAGTCTGGCCACCAGTCCCACCCAGTACCAGTTGAGAACTGCATCTACTTGCGTCTATGTGGCTTTGCACTCCCCAGGATGGTCCAGTGGGCAACCCACCCACTGTAAATACTTGAGAGACTGTGGCTTTGCACTCCCCAGGATGGCACAGTGGGCAGGCCACCCACTGTAGAGACTTGAGAGACTGTGGCTTTGCACTCCCCAGGATGGTCCAGTGGGCAACCCACCCACTGTAAATACTTGAGAGACTGTGGCTTTGCACTCCCCAGGATGGCACAGTGGGCAAGCCACCCACTGTAGAGACTTGAGAGACTGTGGCTTTGCACTCCCCAGAATGGTCCAGTGGGCAACCCACCCACTTGGGAGACTTGAGAGACTGTGGCTTTGCACTCCCCAGGATGGCACAGTGGGCAAGCCACCCACTGTAGAGACTTGAGAGACTGTGGCTTTGCACTCCCCAGGATGGTCCAGTGGGCAACCCACCCACTGTAAAGACTTGAGAGACTTTGGCTTTGCACTCCCCAGGATACATCAATGGGCATGGAGCCCCGTCGTGGATCTGGCTTTGCAGTCATGTGGCTGAGGTGCCCCCCCTTCCCTTCCCCCTGAGGTGCCTGTAGTGTTTCAATCTGATGACCCGGCAGTGTTCTCTCGGATTTTGGTCAGGTATCTATTGTGGGCCTCGCCCATGCATTTTTGGACTGTTGGTGCACGGACATTGTTGTGTACATATCTGCACTACTTCTTGTATTGTATATATAAATATGACAGATTTAGAGATATGATTCAGTATATTTTTATATGACATGTATATTGGCACATTACAATATTTGAACGGATCTCGCTTTGTCTTTGCATTCTTCCGGGGGGATTGTGGGTTGTTAATGTGATATTTTTGACTGCATTGGTGTGTATGTTGTAATATGCGAGGGTGGGGGTAGGGGTGTTTGGTGGGTGTCCCCCTAACTTTTGCCTCCCCCCTCCCCGTGTCGTAGATGCAGTACTCACCGGTATGTTCTGCGCCTACGTCGCTGTTGTTCGTACAGGAGCAGAAAGACAAGGGCAGGTAGTATTTGGAGTTCCGGCTCCATGGAGTCGTCGTTCCTCATGGATTGTGTTGAGGTGAGCGTTTTCCCATTGCAAAGGCTGTTTCCGCCGTGTTTTTATCCACGGTGAATCCGCCCCGGAAAATGTGGCGGATTGGTGCGTTGTAATAGTGTGGGCGGTACTTTGTATCCCGCCTGTCTGTTGGCGGTGACCGCCACGCTGTTTGTCTGTACCGCCGTGGCGGGCGAAGTGTTAAAGTGCCTGTCTTTGTTGGCGGTTACCGCCAGGTCGTAATTCCCTTTTTTTTTTCGCCGGCCTGTTTGCGGTATTACCCCACCTTTTACACCGTCCGCCAGGGTCGTAATGACCTCCATAATGTTAAAACAAACAACGGGTTGCTCCTAATATATATTAACTGTAAATAAATAATATCAGTGTTCATGGCAAATGGCCATTCCGATATATTTATGTGCAACATGCACACAAAGAACATGTGTGCCCCCAACTTCACTTCTGATTGCTATGTAACCTCCATGGATTGGGGCATCAAATAGGCAGGCAGGCACCTCATGGATTGGGGGTGAGGGGGTTTCAGCTTTGGATTGGGAGGGGGACCTTTGGGTTTTGGTTTGGAAGAGGGGCTTAGGTCAAGGCTTTTGGGAGGGTTGGTCACTTACAGCTGTCCTGAAATGTGATTCCCACTCGCTAAGTCCTGACAAAACACTTGCCCCACTGAAAACCAATGTACACATGATTTACACATGCACCTACACGTCTGCTATTTTACTGACAACATTTCCTACAACAACAATAGTTGTATGTGAAATGGAAGTACAGCTAAACCATGAAATCTGGCTAATATGAGGTAAGCCAAGACCAAATCCTGTCTAAACAGCACACATCAGCTAAGGTAAGTGTAGCAAAGAAAAGCCTACTATACATGATCAGCCACCAAGTATCCATTGAGACATGATGTAGGCATGTAATACCATTTGTAGCACCCTTATAGGTATGGCATTGACATATCTAGCATGAACAAAGCTAATTGTCTAAGGGTAAAACAGCCTAGCCATTTACCTCCTCTACAACAAAGGCATTGGGATACAAGTTATTTGTCCACATGTCAATGTAATGCCAAGAAATGTTAAGGGCTAATATACAACATGAGTCCCCCATTGTTGGATGTCCATCCTTTAATCCATTACAAACTTCACATACCCCATTGTAGGATTATGAGTTGGCAATGGGGACACCTCCTCAAACCTCCTTTGGACAGTACTATATTGGCCATACCTATTGCCCGAATGGGATGCCAGCCTCACATTAAGTCTACAACTGTTTTCGGACACAGGATAACTAGGCCCTGTAACTAATTTGTCAGGCCCAATGCTACACATAGAGCAGATCAATTTAAATGGGAGTAGTCTGACACCTTAGAGCTACATTAAACACTAAATGGATGATTGGACCTGGGAACACTAGATGGTAAGGATGTTACAGCAGCTTACAGACATATATGTGGCTGGGTAGAGTAACACATGTGGTTCTTTCACATGTGTATCTCCACATGCAGTCATGCATATTGCAGGACACAGGTGATCAACATGTTTCCATGCACAACCCAAAGGCCAGATTTCTATTTTTATATTTGCATATGGAGTACTGTGTATTCCCAGTAGTCAACATACCTGTAGCACCTACTAGATTGTCACAGCTGCTATACTGAGACAGCATACACCAAACTATAAGAGGAAAGTACCTGGTTTCAGTCAGTACTCACCCCCTTGTGGCTGCTGTGCTGCCCTCAAATGCCCATCTACGTCAGGGTAGGACACTGCCAAAATGGGGGCCATTGGGGGGGTCAGGGTCTGATGGGCACCCCTCTCTCTTTGGGAGGAGATCCCCAGCTGGGCCTCAGTGGTCTGCTGGGCACAGCATCTCAGGTCCTCCCACTACTTTGTAAAGTGGGCGCTCTGCCAGATGTGGACTCCCAGGGTCCGCACTTGTTTGGCGATGGCTCCTAAATCCCCTTCTTCTGATGGACGTTGACCTGCATGGATGACACAGACAAAAGGAGAAATATCCACATGCACCATACCATTTGGAGTGGACGATAGTACACATCAGTCCCAGCAAGTTGGCACACATACCCATCCTCTCTTCTCACATGCCTTCACAATATACCATCTGCATGCATGAACACCTTCACAAGTTTACATCAATGGTACACAATCAAACACAACACCTATCACACATTGCTATGACACTGGACTCACCTGCTCCTCTGGTGTACATTATAGCTGTTCATACAGGGGCAGGACCTCCTCCACTAGCTTTTCCATCTCTTCAGGGGTGAAGGCAGGGGCCCTATCACCTGCAAGATGTTTCATGATAACTCCCAGAGGTGGTACACAACAGCTCAAGTTGTGGAGGTCTAGCTGGCAGCAGTGTCTGGAGTCAAGTGAGCAATACTGCAGAAGATGGCGGTCACTGCTGCCATGTACATGACCCTCACCACTGGCGGACATTGCCATTGTCCTAATTCCGCCAAAGGCAGCAATCTCTTCCAATGACAAGTTGCACCATGGTTGTGACAGTTTGCCGCCATGAAGACTTCCGCTGGAGGACTTAGGCCATTTCCACCTGTCCAGTACAGTAGATCAGGTACCTGCCATTTTGAGCACATTTCATGAATGGAAGTGTTCCTTATCTGCATCACATACATAACCCCCCATTGTGCTGTACATCTGTACATACTGCCCTCATGCTTGGGTGACATATTGTGCATATGTGGTGTGAAAGCTGTGTTGTGTGAGGACATGTGGTGATAGCTATGTGCAGCTAATCAGACATTCCGATTTGTCAGAAAAATTCAATTAAGTCCAGCAATATGTGAGAATTATGTATAACTAATAAGTCTTACACACATTGACAGTTACAGTAGTTACATAGGTTCTATCCCATTGTTATAGTTGGCAATGTGCACCAAGGAGGGTGTTATCCGATACAGGTTGTTTGTCAGTGTCCAGACATCCAAAGATATTGTCCTCACTGGGGCCTTCAACCTGAGGGGGACTGACAGTCTCAGGTATCCTCTGAAATATGTCAGATGTTGTAGCTGTCCTCCACAGCTATAAGATGTGAGGAATGTAATTAGCTGTACATGATGTATGCATTCTGAATTTCTCATTCTATGTTTACTTTTTTACATAGCTAGCCTGCCATGAGGAGAGTAAGACAACTACCAGTGTGCCGTCCACTGGTAGACCTGCACACCATGGAGGAAAGGCATGTCATTCAGACATATCGTCTGAATCATCACACCATCATGGATCTTTGTTATCAGTTAGAGCCAGAACTGATGCCTGCCATTAACAATCCCTATACCATACCTCCCTCCATTCTAATCTTATCAGTGCTGCACTTCCTGGTCACAGGGTCTTTTCAGAATACAGAGGCTCTACAGCAGGGATGTCTCACTCCATGTTCAGTCTAGTTTTGAAGGATGTACTGTATAGGAAAAGGAAAACTACAACTCAATCAACGTTCAGGTGGTGTGTGTAGCAGACAGATTGTTCTGCATTCTCATGTATTGTTACAGCAGATGCTAACTTACACTTCTGGTAATGACTTCCCAGATGTGAGGTATGTTTTGTGCAATCTCCTATCCTCTTTCTCTTTTACACACAGATTTGCCTAGATCCTGTTTGGATCAGGTACCCTGGAGGAATACTGTGTCAGAAGCAGATGGGAATAGCTGACAAACATGAGAGGTGTACATGACAGATACCTGGTAATATCAGTTTAGTTTAAGTGTGGTGTAACGTTAATAGTATAACCGTACTTTTCTTTTACCTGTGGGGTAGAGGAGGATGTCAAATGGTGGATTATGTGTCTGGAGTAGTGTCTGCACATGTATAAAGGTTGATTCATAGCTTCTCGCTTCACAATGGGTGAAGTACTCTGTCATCGTCATTGGACCTAGCTGTCATTTTCTTCTTACTTTGCAGTCCAAGGTGCATGTCACTGTAGACTGACATAGGTTAGTGACCATCCTACAAGTATGGGACCAATGTTAGTGTGTGGTTTCAGTACTGGGTACCTCTGTTATAATCTTTGTATGTTCCATGGGATTTGTGATTTAGAAGGTATGGTATGGGTAAGTGAAGCGCCTATACCAGGTGATAAAGAAGACCTATCAGTGTCCCCCTGCTTTGTAGGTAGATTACCATGAGCCTGCCTTCTGTATCCTGTATATTTGCATTGCATACATCCTGATGGTACTCTCAGTCATACTCTATGTGCTGATTGGAATACTGACTATAAATTTGTGTTGACCTCGACTTCAACCTCTTTGACATCTGTCTTTTAACATTTCTGTTGTAATGAGTATACTGCTGATGGAGTCTCTGTTTGATGTCCATTACAAAGGCTGTTTGATACAGAGGGGCATGACCACACTACAGTTGGCATGCATAACTATTGCACAGGGATTATAGAGGACAAATACACAGTACTTGTGCTTAAGTGAGATTTATTGTGCATATCAAAAGGAAAACTGTAACCATTATACTATTCTAAATGAAAATAACAGTGATGGGTGAAGTCATGGTGGATGATTTCATCAGGGTAGCTGCTACACCAGTTGGTAACACAAGTCCAGTGTCCTTGTACTATGGGGCAATGGAGTTAGGTTTCAGAACAGTCAACAGGGTGTATGTGTGCCACACAAGGGGGACTAAACAGGAGAGGTTCCCTTCCTGGCAGTGGTTTTGGTCTTGGCATCTGCTCCTGTTGCATGTCTTGGTGAACGTCCGAGTTTGTGGGGGGTTCTTCAGCTACAGAGGGAGAGGTGTCTGAGGCATGACCTTCCCCTGGCAGGGCCTCCTTTCCACTAGCAGCCAGAGTTGTTGAAGGGGCAGATGTAACATTGCTAGTGGAAGGAGCCACATGTTGTGTAGAGAAAGTACTCAGGGTGATATTGATGTCCCTCAACACCCCTGCAATGGTAGCCGTGTGGTCATTTTGTGCTTGCCACAGCTGCATGACTTCCTGGTGGTGGTGGTCCCCCTGCAGCCTTTGATTTTCCCCAGCATAGTGATGACTTGGCCCATCTTGTCTTGGGAACTTGGTATGCTTCCACAACTTGGGATATGTTGTCCTGGTCAGTTATGGCCCTTTGAGGGCCCAATCCTCTGGCCCACAGCATCCCTTCCATGCACTCTACCCCCACATGCCTGTGTCCCTGGCACAGTGTGCCCACTCCCAGTGGTTGCAGGTCCATCATTGTCAGGGGTGGCAAGGTTAGGCTCAGGTACCTGTACTCCGGGCACACTATAAAAGATACAGTCCTTGGGACACAGGTTTGCAGGCAAATGGTTGCCTGTGATGGTGATGCAACAGGGTTGGTAGGAGTTGGTGTGAGGGTCAGAGTCGTTGACTGACCAGGTGTCCCAGATGGGCCAGGTTGTTCACCATTGTCCAGACATCCAAAGATATTGTCTTCACTGGGGCCTTCATCCTGAGGGGGACAGGCAGTCTCAGGTCTCCTCTCCATGGTGACAATGCAAGGTCACCTTTGGAAGGATTGAGACACAGAATTCAGGTTAAAATGTGTGTTTAGTTGCATATGTGTGATATGCAGAAAGTGGTTTAACATGGTTTCCTTCAATCACATTGACAGGTGCTGCACACCATACCTTGATTGTACATACAACTCTGTGACTTGATTTCCATACTCCATGTTGAGAGATGTTATACTAGGTTGGTATAAATTGCACTGCAGATGGGATCTGATAATGTCTGATTGTTGACATGACTGTTCACCTCTGCTACCAAGGGAATAGTCAGGCTTGCTAGATGTCACACATTAAAGCTGCACAATGCACAATGGTGTCCTAGTGGGAACACAATATGTGAGTATGCAAGGGAAATTGTCCTGTGTCTAGATGTTGTGCATGTGCATCTTACTTTCCAACCCAGGTCAGTCTATTTCTGGCTTGGGATGTTTGATATGTGGCCATTAGGAATGGTCACTCAGCTATAAGTGTGTTTTGCTTTGTTTGCTATTGTGAGTTTGCCATTGCATTGCTGTCATTGCCATGTACTGGTCCTCACTAGAACAATTGAGATGTATAGGAACAGTTGTACATGCATTAAGTGTGATGGGTTGTGCATATTCCAGGTTTTCACAATGATGGGTTAGTGAATTCTGGGAGCTGTAGTGATGTGATTAGCCTGTAGTTAACGTGCCATTTCCAAGGGTTGTGAGGGCAGTTGGGCTCAGTGGAGAGCTGTTGGGCTCAGTGGAGAGGTGGCGCGCCAGAGAGGGCCATTAGGTGATTTGATGGGAGGTGGCTAAGATAGTTTATTAGGGTGGGTTTGGGTGGTGAGGAAGCATGCAGGACAACACAATTGTACAGCATTTACATTTGTGGGTGCATACCAGATTCCCATCCTCCAGATATGCCTGTGAGGCCCTCAGGATGTGGTATGTCCAAGACCTTCTCCTCCCATGATATAAAGGTAAGGGGAGGAGGTGGGGGCTCACCGCCAGTCTTCTCTATGGCTAGCTTGTGCCTGGATGCTATGGGACGCACCTTCCCCGTCATTCCACCTCTTCCTGATGTTCTCCCTTGTGTGTAGATGACTGCCTACAGAACTGACCCTGTCAATTATCCTTTACCAAAACTCCATTTTCCTGGCAGTAGATGTTTGCTGGACCTGTGCTCCGAACAGATGTGTCTCTACCCTTATAATTTCATCTACCATGACCCTCAACTCGTCATCATTGAAAAGTGGGTGTTTTTTTGGAGACATGGTTGTGGGTGTGTTAACGGTGTATGGGAGTGTTGTGAGTGTAAGGGTGCAGTGTTAGGTAATTGATGAGGAGTGGGTGCTGCAATGTGAGATGGAGATGGTTATAGCTGATCGTGTGTGCTAGTGATGTGTGTATTGTGATAGTTGTGCTGATGTGGGGTGTGTGCTGAGTCAAATGTGTATCTGTACCTATTGTGTACAAGTACAAATGTGTATGTGTACCTATTGTGTACAAGTACAAATTCTGTTCTTCTCGGTGTTTGTTTGGCGTTCTGGACGTAAAGTGCTGTGAGTAGGTGTGTCTGGTATGTGAATGTGTGGGGTATTTAAACTTTCCAATGTGGTGTTGTGTTCTGACAGAAGTGAATTGTGACCGCCGTGTTTTGGACCGCCACTGGCTTTTCACAGTGGAAGAACCGTTGTAGTGATTTGTAGTTCATAGTTTGGTGGGTGGAATTTTGTAAGGGTGGTGATCTGGTGGTTAAAGGACTACGTAGAATGCAGCACTCTTAGGGCCAGATGTAGCAAGGCATTAGTGCCTCGCAAACGGCAAAAAACGCCGTTTGCGAGGCGCTAATGCCCGCCCGCGATGCAGAAACGCATTTTGCGAGTCGGAACCGACTCGCAAAATGCGTTTCCGACTCGCAAATAGGAAGGGGTGTTCCCTTCCTATTTGCGACTCGCACCGCGATGTAAGTTGATTCCGGTCGCAAATCAACTCGCAGTTACCATCCACTTGAAGTGGAAGGTAACTCATTCGCAAACGCAAAATACTTGCTAAGGGGGGGACCCCTTCCCCTTTGTGAATGATCACAAAAGTATTTTTTCAGAGCAGGCAGTGGTCCAATGGAGCACTGCCTACTCTGAAAAAAAAACTGAACAAAAGGTTTCGGGAATTTTTCTATGTGCAGCTCGTTTTCCTTTAAGGAAAACGGGCTGCAGATAGAAAAAAAAAACTGCTTTATTTAAAAGCAGTCACGGACATGGGGGTCTGCTGTCTCCAGCAGGCCAACATCCCCGTGAGTGCCCATACTCGCTATGGGGTCGCAAACTGCGACCCACCTCATTAATATTAATGAGGTGGGTCTTTGCGACCCCATAGCGAGTCGCAGAAGGTGTCTGAGACACCTTTCCGCATAGCAAATTGCGAGTTGCAATTTGCGAGTCGCTCTGACTCACAAATTGCAAGTCGCAATTTGCTGTCTACCTACATCTGGCCCTTAGTCTGAGTAATGAATACATAAATGCACTTCCCAGGTTTCATATGCACGCAGAGAATAACGTGAGCACTTAATGTGAATGCAGCAACACACGTGCAGCTCTTCAAATAATCACAGCAGTGGAATAATGATAATCAAAGAAAACGCAATACATCAACAATTAATATATATATATTAATATATATATTTATTTAGTGAATATGTACATTTATGCATGCACACAATAAAGCTAGATATTAAGAATTGAAAATGCATCACCATGGGGCTTGATTTCAACATCATCCTTTGTCTGCCAATGTCAAGCTGTGGAACCTGTGACAGCTGAGACAAGAGAGACCACCCCAATAGGATTACTCTGAGCAATGCGTCCATTCTCAGACATGAGTTCCTTCTCTCTCAGTGTCACTGGTCAGGAGACCACCGCCAGAGTCAGTGCCCAGGAGGGCCCGAGTATCGTTACTGGTCAGGAGACCACCTCCAGAGTCAGTGCCCAGGAGGGCCCGAGTATCGTTACTGGTCAGGAGACCACCGCCAGAGTCAGTGCCCAGGAGGGCCCGATTATCGTCACTGGTCAGGAGACCACTGCCGGAGTCAGTGCCCAGGAGGGACCAGGATCCCACAGCCCCGCTGGGTGATGATGGAACGTCATGCCACACCCCAATGTCCAGTGTGGAGTTCGTCATGCCACACCCCAATGTCCAGTGTGGAGTTTGTCATGCCACACCCCAATGTACAGTGTGGAGTTTGTCATGCCACACCCCAATGTCCAGTGTGGAGTTCATCATGCCACACCCCAATGTCCAGTGTGGAGTTCGTCATGCCACACACCAATGTCAGTATCTGAACCACCATCTCAGGCTACCGCTGAACAGTCCATAGCCAGCCATGGCAAAGCACCGCTGAACAAGGCCAAGACTGCCATGGCAAAGCACCGCTGAACAGTCCATAGCCAGCCATGGCAAAGCACCGCTGAACAAGGGCAAGACCGCCATGGTGAAGACCGCTGAACAGTCCATAGCCAGCCATGGCAAAGCACCGCTGAACAAGGCCAAGACCGCCATGGTGAAGACCGCTGAACAGTCCATAGCCAGCCATGGCAAAGCACCACTGAACAAGGCCAAGACCGCCATGGTGAAGACCGCTGATCAGGGCAAACACCATGTGGGTATGAATAGGCCGCCACATCAGGCATCCTTCTCCCATGTGCAGCTGGGACAGTGACAGGACAGGAACTTTCACAGGGAGACTCATCCAGTCTGGCCACCAGTCCCACCCAGTACCAGTTGAGAACTGCATCTACTTGCGTCTATGTGGCTTTGCACTCCCCAGGATGGTCCAGTGGGCAACCCACCCACTGTAAATACTTGAGAGACTGTGGCTTTGCACTCCCCAGGATGGCACAGTGGGCAGGCCACCCACTGTAGAGACTTGAGAGACTGTGGCTTTGCACTCCCCAGGATGGTCCAGTGGGCAACCCACCCACTGTAAATACTTGAGAGACTGTGGCTTTGCACTCCCCAGGATGGCACAGTGGGCAAGCCACCCACTGTAGAGACTTGAGAGACTGTGGCTTTGCACTCCCCAGAATGGTCCAGTGGGCAACCCACCCACTTGGGAGACTTGAGAGACTGTGGCTTTGCACTCCCCAGGATGGCACAGTGGGCAAGCCACCCACTGTAGAGACTTGAGAGACTGTGGCTTTGCACTCCCCAGGATGGTCCAGTGGGCAACCCACCCACTGTAAAGACTTGAGAGACTTTGGCTTTGCACTCCCCAGGATACATCAATGGGCATGGAGCCCCGTCGTGGATCTGGCTTTGCAGTCATGTGGCTGAGGTGCCCCCCCTTCCCTTCCCCCTGAGGTGCCTGTAGTGTTTCAATCTGATGACCCGGCAGTGTTCTCTCGGATTTTGGTCAGGTATCTATTGTGGGCCTCGCCCATGCATTTTTGGACTGTTGGTGCACGGACATTGTTGTGTACATATCTGCACTACTTCTTGTATTGTATATATAAATATGACAGATTTAGAGATATGATTCAGTATATTTTTATATGACATGTATATTGGCACATTACAATATTTGAACGGATCTCGCTTTGTCTTTGCATTCTTCCGGGGGGATTGTGGGTTGTTAATGTGATATTTTTGACTGCATTGGTGTGTATGTTGTAATATGCGAGGGTGGGGGTAGGGGTGTTTGGTGGGTGTCCCCCTAACTTTTGCCTCCCCCCTCCCCGTGTCGTAGATGCAGTACTCACCGGTATGTTCTGCGCCTACGTCGCTGTTGTTCGTACAGGAGCAGAAAGACAAGGGCAGGTAGTATTTGGAGTTCCGGCTCCATGGAGTCGTCGTTCCTCATGGATTGTGTTGAGGTGAGCGTTTTCCCATTGCAAAGGCTGTTTCCGCCGTGTTTTTATCCACGGTGAATCCGCCCCGGAAAATGTGGCGGATTGGTGCGTTGTAATAGTGTGGGCGGTACTTTGTATCCCGCCTGTCTGTTGGCGGTGACCGCCACGCTGTTTGTCTGTACCGCCGTGGCGGGCGAAGTGTTAAAGTGCCTGTCTTTGTTGGCGGTTACCGCCAGGTCGTAATTCCCTTTTTTTTTTCGCCGGCCTGTTTGCGGTATTACCCCACCTTTTACACCGTCCGCCAGGGTCGTAATGACCTCCATAATGTTAAAACAAACAACGGGTTGCTCCTAATATATATTAACTGTAAATAAATAATATCAGTGTTCATGGCAAATGGCCATTCCGATATATTTATGTGCAACATGCACACAAAGAACATGTGTGCCCCCAACTTCACTTCTGATTGCTATGTAACCTCCATGGATTGGGGCATCAAATAGGCAGGCAGGCACCTCATGGATTGGGGGTGAGGGGGTTTCAGCTTTGGATTGGGAGGGGGACCTTTGGGTTTTGGTTTGGAAGAGGGGCTTAGGTCAAGGCTTTTGGGAGGGTTGGTCACTTACAGCTGTCCTGAAATGTGATTCCCACTCGCTAAGTCCTGACAAAACACTTGCCCCACTGAAAACCAATGTACACATGATTTACACATGCACCTACACGTCTGCTATTTTACTGACAACATTTCCTACAACAACAACAGTTGTATGTGAAATGGAAGTACAGCTAAACCATGAAATCTGGCTAATATGAGGTAAGCCAAGACCAAATCCTGTCTAAACAGCACACATCAGCTAAGGTAAGTGTAGCAAAGAAAAGCCTACTATACATGATCAGCCACCAAGTATCCATTGAGACATGATGTAGGCATGTAATACCATTTGTAGCACCCTTATAGGTATGGCATTGACATATCTAGCATGAACAAAGCTAATTGTCTAAGGGTAAAACAGCCTAGCCATTTACTTCCTCTACAACAAAGGCATTGGGATACAAGTTATTTGTCCACATGTCAATGTAATGCCAAGAAATGTTAAGGGCTAATATACAACATGAGTCCCCCATTGTTGGATGTCCATCCTTTAATCCATTACAAACTTCACATACCCCATTGTAGGATTATGAGTTGGCAATGGGGACACCTCCTCAAACCTCCTTTGGACAGTACTATATTGGCCATACCTATTGCCCGAATGGGATGCCAGCCTCACATTAAGTCTACAACTGTTTTCGGACACAGGATAACTAGGCCCTGTAACTAATTTGTCAGGCCCAATGCTACACATAGAGCAGATCAATTTAAATGGGAGTAGTCTGACACCTTAGAGCTACATTAAACACTAAATGGATGATTGGACCTGGGAACACTAGATGGGAAGGATGTTACAGCAGCTTACGGACATATATGTGGCTGGGTAGAGTAACACATGTGGTTCTTTCACATGTGTATCTCCACATGCAGTCATGCATATTGCAGGACACAGGTGATCAACATGTTTCCATGCACAACCCAAAGGCCAGATTTCTATTTTTATATTTGCACATGGAGTACTGTGTATTCCCAGTAGTCAACATACCTGTAGCACCTACTAGATTGTCACAGCTGCTATACTGAAACAGCATACACCAAACTATAAGAGGAAAGTACCTGGTTTCAGTCAGTACTTACCCCTTGTGGCTGCTGTGCTGCCCTCAAATGCCCATCTACGTCAGGGTAGGACACTGCCAAAATGGGGGCCATTGGGGGGGTCAGGGTCTGATGGGCACCCCTCTCTCTTTGGGAGGAGATCCCCAGCTGGGCCTCAGTGGTCTGCTGGGCACAGCATCTCAGGTCCTCCCACCACTTTGTAAAGTGGGCGCTCTGCCAGATGTGGACTCCCAGGGTCCGCACTTGTTTGGCGATGGCTCCTAAATCCCCTTCTTCTGATGGACGTTGACCTGCATGGATGACACAGACAAAAGGAGAAATATCCACATGCACCATACCATTTGGAGTGGACGATAGTACACATCAGTCCCAGCAAGTTGGCACACATACCCATCCTCTCTTCTCACATGCCTTCACAATATACCATCTGCATGCATGAACACCTTCACAAGTTTACATCAATGGTACACAATCAAACACAACACCTATCACACATTGCTATGACACTGGACTCACCTGCTCCTCTGGTGTACCATATAGCTGTTCATACAGGGGCAGGACCTCCTCCACTAGCTTTTCCATCTCTTCAGGGGTGAAGGCAGGGGCCCTATCACCTGCAAGATGTTTCATGATAACTCCCAGAGGTGGTACACAACAGCTCAAGTTGTGGAGGTCTAGCTGGCAGCAGTGTCTGGAGTCAAGTGAGCAATACTGCAGAAGATGGCGGTCACTGCTGCCATGTACATGACCCTCACCACTGGCGGACATTGCCATTGTCCTAATTCCGCCAAAGGCAGCAATCTCTTCCAATGACAAGTTGCACCATGGTTGTGACAGTTTGCCGCCATGAAGACTTCCGCTGGAGGACTTAGGCCATTTCCACCTGTCCAGTACAGTAGATCAGGTACCTGCCATTTGAGCACATTTCATGAATGGAAGTGTTCCTTATCTGCATCACATACATAACCCCCCATTGTGCTGTACATCTGTACATACTGCCCTCATGCTTGGGTGACATATTGTGCATATGTGGTGTGAAAGCTGTGTTGTGTGAGGACATGTGGTGATAGCTATGTGCAGCTAATCAGACATTCCGATTTGTCAGAAAAATTCAATTAAGTCCAGCAATATGTGAGAATTATGTATAACTAATAAGTCTTACACACATTGACAGTTACAGTAGTTACATAGGTTCTATTCCATTGTTATAGTTGGCAATGTGCACCAAGGAGGGTGTTATCCGATACAGGTTGTTTGTCAGTGTCCAGACATCCAAAGATATTGTCCTCACTGGGGCCTTCACCCTGAGGGGGACTGACAGTCTCAGGTATCCTCTAAAATATGTCAGATGTTGTAGCTGTCCTCCACAGCTATAAGATGTGAGGAATGTAATTAGCTGTACATGATGTATGCATTCTGAATTTCTCATTCTATGTTTACTTTTTTACATAGCTAGCCTGCCATGAGGAGAGTAAGACAACTACCAGTGTGCCGTCCACTGGTAGACCTGCACACCATGGAGGAAAGGCATGTCATTCAGACATATCGTCTGAATCATCACACCATCATGGATCTTTGTTATCAGTTAGAGCCAGAACTGATGCCTGCCATTAACAATCCCTATACCATACCTCCCTCCATTCTAATCTTATCAGTGCTGCACTTCCTGGTCACAGGGTCTTTTCAGAATACAGAGGCTCTACAGCAGGGATGTCTCACTCCATGTTCAGTCTAGTTTTGAAGGATGTACTGTATAGGAAAAGGAAAACTACAACTCAATCAACGTTCAGGTGGTGTGTGTAGCAGACAGATTGTTCTGCATTCTCATGTATTGTTACAGCAGATGCTAACTTACACTTCTGGTAATGACTTCCCAGATGTGAGGTATGTTTTGTGCAATCTCCTATCCTCTTTCTCTTTTACACACAGATTTGCCTAGATCCTGTTTGGATCAGGTACCCCTGGAGGAATACTGTGTCAGAAGCAGATGGGAATAGCTGACAAACATGAGAGGTGTACATGACAGATACCTGGTAATATCAGTTTAGTTTAAGTGTGGTGTAACGTTAATAGTATAACCGTACTTTTCTTTTACCTGTGGGGTAGACGAGGATGTCAAATGGTGGATTATGTGTCTGGAGTAGTGTCTGGCACATGTGTAAAGGTTGATTCATAGCTTCTCGCTTCACAATGGGTGGAGTACTCTGTCATCGTCATTGGACCTAGCTGTCATTTTCTTCTTACTTTGCAGTCCAAGGTGCATGTCACTGTAGACTGACATAGGTTAGTGACCATCATACTAGTATGGGACCAATGTTAGTGTGTGGTTTCAGTACTGGGTACCTCTGTTATAATCTTTGTATGTTCCATGGGATTTGTGATTTAGAAGGTATGGTATGGGTAAGTGAAGCGCCTATACCAGGTGATAAAGAAGACCTATCAGTGTCCCCCTGCTTTGTAGGTAGATTACCATGAGCCTGCCTTCTGTATCCTGTATATTTGCATTGCATACATCCTGATGGTACTCTCAGTCATACTCTATGTGCTGATTGGAATACTGACTATAAATTTGTGTTGACCTCGACTTCAACCTCTTTGACATCTGTCTTTTAACATTTCTGTTGTAATGAGTATACTGCTGATGGAGTCTCTGTTTGATGTCCATTACAAAGGCTGTTTGATACAGAGGGGCATGACCACACTACAGTTGGCATGCATAACTATTGCACAGGGATTATAGAGGACAAATACACAGTACTTGTGCTTAAGTGAGATTTATTGTGCATATCAAAAGGAAAACTGTAACCATTATACTATTCTAAATGAAAATAACAGTGATGGGTGAAGTCATGGTGGATGATTTCATCAGGGTAGCTGCTACACCAGTTGGTAACACAAGTCCAGTGTCCTTGTACTATGGGGCAATGGAGTTAGGTTTCAGAACAGTCAACAGGGTGTATGTGTGCCACACAAGGGGGACTAAACAGGAGAGGTTCCCTTCCTGGCAGTGGTTTTGGCCTTGGCATCTGCTCCTGTTGCATGTCTTGGTGAACGTCCGAGTTTGTGGGGGGTTCTTCAGCTACAGAGGGAGAGGTGTCTGAGGCATGACCTTCCCCTGGCAGGGCCTCCTTTCCACTAGCAGCCAGAGTTGTTGAAGGGGCAGATGTAACATTGCTAGTGGAAGGAGCCACATGTTGTGTAGAGAAAGTACTCAGGGTGATATTGATGTCCCTCAACACCCCTGCAATGGTAGCCGTGTGGTCATTTTGTGCTTGCCACTGCTGCATGACTTCCTGGTGGTGGTGGTCCCCCTGCAGCCTTTGATTTTCCCCAGCATAGTGATGACTTGGCCCATCTTGTCTTGGGAACTTGGTATGCTTCCACAACTTGGGATATGTTGTCCTGGTCAGTTATGACCCTTTGAGGGCCCAATCCTCTGGCCCACAGCATCCCTTCCATGAACTCTACCCCCACATGCCTGTGTCCTGGCACAGTGTGCCCACTCCCAGTGGTTGCAGGTCCATCATTGTCAGGGGTGGCAAGGTTAGGCTCAGGTACCTGTACTCTGGGCACACTATAAAAGATACAGTCCTTGGGACACAGGTTTGCAGGCAAATGGTTGCCTGTGATGGTGATGCAACAGGGTTGGTAGGAGTTGGTGTGAGGGTCAGAGTCGTTGACTGACCAGGTGTCCCAGATGGGCCAGGTTGTTCACCATTGTCCAGACATCCAAAGATATTGTCTTCACTAGGGCCTTCATCCTGAGGGGGACTGACAGTCTCAGGTCTCCTCTCCATGGTGACAATGCAAGGTCACCTTTGGAAGGAGTGAGACACAGAATTCAGGTTAAAATGTGTGTTTAGTTGCATATGTGTGATATGCAGAAAGTGGCTTAACATGGTTTCCTGCAATCACATTGACAGGTGCTGCACACCATACCTTGATTGTACATACAACTCTGTGACTTGATTTCCATACTCCATGTTGAGAGATGTTATACTAGGTTGGTATAAATTGCACTGCAGATGGGATCTGATAATGTCTGATTGTTGACATGACTGTTCACCTCTGCTACCAAGGGAATAGTCAGGCTTGCTAGATGTCACACATTAAAGCTGCACAATGCACAATGGTGTCCTAGTGGGAACACAATATGTGAGTATGCAAGGGAAATTGTCCTGTGTCTAGATGTTGTGCATGTGCATCTTACTTTCCAACCCAGGTCAGTCTATTTCTGGCTTGGGATGTTTGATATGTGGCCATTAGGAATGGTCACTCAGCTATAAGTGTGTTTTGCTTTGTTTGCTATTGTGAGTTTGCCATTGCATTGCTGTCATTGCCATGTACTGGTCCTCACTAGAACAATTGAGATGTATAGGAACAGTTGTACATGCATTAAGTGTGATGGGTTGTGCATATTCCAGGTTTTCACAATGATGGGTTAGTGAATTCTGGGAGCTGTAGTGATGTGATTAGCCTGTAGTTAACGTGCCATTTCAAAGGGTTGTGAGGGCAGTTGGGCTCAGTGGAGAGCTGTTGGGCTCAGTGGAGAGGTGGCGCGCCAGAGAGGGCCATTAGGTGATTTGATGGGAGGTGGCTAGATAGTTTATTAGGGTGGGTTTGGGTGGTGAGGAAGCATGCAGGACAACACAATTGTACAGCATTTACATTTGTGGGTGCATACCAGATTCCCATCCTCCAGATATGCCTGTGAGGCCCTCAGGATGTGGTATGTCCAAGACCTTCTCCTCCCATGATATAAAGGTAAGGGGAGGAGGTGGGGGCTCACCGCCAGTCTTCTCTATGGCTAGCTTGTGCCTGGATGCTATGGGACGCACCTTCCCCGTCATTCCACCTCTTCCTGATGTTCTCCCTTGTGTGTAGATGACTGCCTACAGAACTGACCCTGTCAATTATCCTTTGCCAAAACTCCATTTTCCTGGCAGTAGATGTTTGCTGGACCTGTGCTCCGAACAAATGTGGCTCTACCCTTATAATTTCATCTACCATGACCCTCAACTCGTCATCATTGAAAAGTGGGTGATTTTTTTGGAGACATGGTTGTGGGTGTGTTAACGGTGTATGGGGGTGTTGTGAGTGTAAGGGTGCAGTGTTAGGTAATTGATGAGGAGTGGGTGCTGCAATGTGAGATGGAGATGGTTATAGCTGATCGTGTGTGCTAGTGATGTGTGTATTGTGATAGTTGTGCTGATGTGGGGTGTGTGCTGAGTCAAATGTGTATGTGTACCTATTGTGTACAAGTACAAATGTGTATGTGTACCTATTGTGTACAAGTACAAATTCTGTTCTTCTCGGTGTTTGTTTGGCGTTCTGGACGTAAAGTGCTGTGAGTAGGTGTGTCTGGTATGTGAATGTGTGGGGTATTTAAACTTTCCAATGTGGTGTTGTGTTCTGACAGAAGTGAATTGTGACCGCCGTGTTTTGGACCGCCACTGGCTTTTCACAGTGGAAGAACCGCTGTAGTGATATGTAGTTCATAGTTTGGTGGGTGGAATTTTGTAAGGGTGGTGATCTGGTGGTTAAAGGACTACGTAGAATGCAGCACTCTTAGGGCCAGATGTAGCAAGGTATTAGTGCCTCGCAAACGGCAAAAAACGCCGTTTGCGAGGCGCTAATGCCCGCCCGCGATGCAGAAACGCATTTTGCGAGTCGGAACCGACTCGCAAAATGCGTTTCCGACTCGCAAATAGGAAGGGGTGTTCCCTTCCTATTTGCGACTCGCACCGCGATGTAAGTTGATTCCGGTCGCAAATCAACTCGCAGTTACCATCCACTTGAAGTGGATGGTAACTCATTCGCAAACGCAAAATACTTGCTAAGGGGGGGACCCCTTCCCCTTTGTGAATGATCACAAAAGTATTTTTTCAGAGCAGGCAGTGGTCCAATGGACCACTGCCTACTCTGAAAAAGAAACGAAACAAAAGGTTTCGGGAATTTTTCTATGTGCAGCTCGTTTTCCTTTAAGGAAAACGGGCTGCAGATAGAAAAAAAAAAACTGCTTTATTTAAAAGCAGTCACGGACATGGGGGTCTGCTGTCTCCAGCAGGCCAACATCCCCGTGAGTGCCCAGACTCGCTATGGGGTCGCAAACTGCGACCCACCTCATTAATATTAATGAGGTGGGTCTTTGCGACCCCATTGCATCTGAGACACCTTTCTGCATAGCAAATTGCGAGTTGCAATTTGCGAGTCGCTCTGACTCACAAATTGCAAGTCACAATTTGCTGTCTACCTACATCTGGCCCTTAGTCTGAGTAATGAATACATAAAGGCACTTCCCAGGTTTCATATGCACGCAGAGAATAACGTGAGCACTTAATGTGAATGCAGCAACACACGTGCAGCTCTTCAAATAATCACAGCAGTGGAATAATGATAATCAAAGAAAACGCAATACATCAACAATTAATATACAGTATATATATATAAATATATATATTTATTTAGTGAATATGTACATTTATGCATGCACACAATAAAGCTAGATATTAAGAATTGAAAATGCATCACCATGGGGCTTGAATTCAACATCATCCTTTGTCTGCCAATGTCAAGCTGTGGAACCTGTGACAGCTGAGACAAGAGAGACCACCCCAATAGGATTACTCTGAGCAATGCGTCCATTCTCAGACATGAGTTCCTTCTCTCTCAGTGTCAAGCTTCCCCACCTTATATACCTTAACTTAAGAGGAAGGTTCTAGAACCCCCCCCCCCCCCCATTGAAAATTGTAAAATTCAAGCACTGGCTGTACTAGGTCAGTGTTGAAAAAACACGCCAGAGACTGGCCAGATCCCAAGTGTATTTTGAAGACTGAGCTGTACTCTCCTCTCCAATAAACATTTTTAGACTGGTGCAGTCATATCAATGTTTTGTCCCCCACATTATGTTCCCTTCCCTGGTGACAAAAGCGAAAACACTTTAACAAGCGGTGCGCTGAAAAATACCTGAGCCACTAATGTGCAGGCATTTGAAGCTAAGCGAAGCACAAAATGGAGTCAGTGGCCAAGATGAAGGCGGTGATTAAATACAGATAGCATTACAGGGAATGAGCCAATATCACACAGTGGCAGGTAAAACCGGCTTAAAACCACTGTAAATAGTGATTTTCAGCTCGTTTTTGGAGGCTTTTAACTGCAGATCTCAATTTATGGGTGTGAAAACACCCCAAGACAACAGAAGAAGCCCCAGCAAGCTTGTTTTTTGAGGAGGGGGTTTGGGGCCAGGGTGGGGGCAAAAGTGCCTCCTGGGTGATTCTTGGCATGAGGCCATGCCTCCTCCAAAGCCCCACCCCCTCTTCACACTGTGAGGTTTTTGGTGAAGTTGGCAGGTCTGTTATGAAGTGGGAGGAGGCACACAGCTCCCCTGACTGGGAAAAATTGGCCCTTGGGCCCAGCCATTAAAGGGTTGTTGCCCTAGAACCCAACTAGGGCACCCACTACATCATTGTTGGGGGCTGCAGGGGGAGCTCCTATGCCCCCATAGCTGTATCTAGCTTACTCCCACCCCACAGGGAGCAGCTATAAATGCTGCTCCCTGTGGGCATGAGCATTTTTTTCATGCTTCATGCTGCCTTCTTCAGTGTGAGAAGGAAAACAGATGAAAAGTCCACTCCAAGCAGGTGGGAGAATTTTTGATGCTCCTGCCCTCTGGGAGTGGACCTACAGTTTGCTATCACATGGCTGGAGCTTTAAGTTTGCCCCTGCAAGCAAGAGCAAGCACACGTTTCCCTGCTTGCACCAGTACAAGCAGGGAAACCACTATGACCTGGGGGTGGGCACCCTGGGTCATAGCTGCAGCAATCCTTGGGTAATGGGGTCCGCAGAACCATTAATTGCTCTGGGAAGGAGACTGCGCGGCACCCGTCCTATTTGTGTGCATGGCTGAGCCCTGGGGTGGGGTCCCCAGGGCCAAAAACAACTCAAGGAGGGGGGCCATGTGTCTCCCTCCCCTTCATTGTTTTAGCTGGGCCCCAGGTGGTCCTTGGGGACCAAATCAGCACTGAAGGGAGGTCATGTGCTACTCTCCCAATATTAACAAAGACTGAGCCCTGGGGAATTGGACCCTCTGGGCCATATCAGCACAGGGATGGGGTATTGCGGCCCCCCTTCCCTTAGTAAATCTCAGTTGTGCACAGAACTATAAGCAGGGCCACTGGAAATATGCAACTGTGTGTTTGCGGTGATTTTCACACAAACTTTTGCTGCATTTGCCACATACTCCACCATCTGCTGCACAATCTGCAGATTTTAACAAAAAAGGGACTGAACTGAGCTTGCCTCCTGTTAAGAAGTCTCAGGGACATCAAAAACTTCATCTGCCAGTGCCTAGGCTCTTCTGCTGAAAGTCCTGACTATCAAAGTGGTGCCAACTCCAGTCCCTTGGCACTTGGAAGTGTTAGCTGGTGACCTGAAGAAGAAAATCCATGAACCGAGGTGCTGCAGCAGAAAAATTGATGCAGCGCCTGTCCCACAGCCGGAGAATCGATGCATCGCCAGTCTTACGGCTGCAGAATCGACTCAGTGCCTGTTCCCCACAGCTCCGTCAACACAGCGCATCTGGATTTTCCATGCATCATCCTCGGGTGTCAATTTCTCATCAACCCCATGCCACAGTAAGGAACCGAAGCTGTGTGTCTGGAATTCAACGCATCGCCTTTCCTGTGAGGAAAGAAATTATGCATCACCTCCCTGCGTAGTAAGGAACCCCCCCTTGCATTGTCTTTGTTTTTGACGCAACACAGGTACCTTGTGCTAAGAAGATACAATCATTGATTCCTATGGATTAAGACTCATAGAGACATTTAAAAAGTTACATCTTTACTTCTCTATGTTGGATTTTTGTCATTTGGCCTTGTTTTAGTGAGATAAGTATTGGCTACTTTTCTAAACTGGTATGGAGTACGTTTGTGGTGTTTTCACTGTGTTACTGTGTGTGTGTACAAATACTTCACACATTGCCTCTGAGATAAGCCTGACTGCTCGTGCCAAGCTACCAAGGGGGTCAGCAGGGTTTATTTTAGCTGTGTGACTCCCTTATTCTGACTAGAATGAGAGGGTCCCTACTTGGACAAGGTACAAACTACTGCCAACTAGAGACCCCATTTCTAACATATATATATATATATATATATATATATATATATGTATATATACATATATATATATATATATATCCACAAACACACACAGTCAGAGAGATTGAAATTCCCACATCTTTGATTGATGATATTTCTGTCACCATTTGATGAACCCCAACAAAACTTTGAAGAGCTATTCCTTTTTATACATTGACTGATGGTGCAATGTTTTGTGGTGATAAGTTAAGGAGGTGCAAAGAAAAAATAGACATCATAGGGGTAAAATTTATTCTTCCCGTTACAGTCTGTGCAGCAGCAGGTAAAGCGTTGGACCTTGGAAGGGAAATATTTACTATTCCCACTCCAGCCTGTGCAACAGTAGGGAAAGCATTGTACTTCAGAGTAGTAAGAGTTACTATTTCCACTCCAGTCTGTACCAACAGAAGGGAAAGTGTTAAACCTCAAGTGAGGCACAATATCCTTTGTTCCCAATTGGCAATAAACAGTTTATTGCACTATGCACATCTGCATGTATGACTTACGCCTGGCATTTTGTGCCAGGCATACAATTTATGTTTTGAGTTTTTAGTTTTCTTGAGAATTTGTTTTATAAAATCTATTTACCCAAAACCTGGATGGAAAGACATCTGTGCAGTAAGGTAAAATCATATTGAAGAGGCCTCATTACTTTTAGGAATGTTGCACTGTGTGTAACTAACATTCAATATGTAAGGCAGTAAACAGTGTCTTTATCATTTTATGATTCAGATGATATTGTGTGCTTGATAATCACAATGTGTTACATCTCTCTAGGACAGGTACTGCTCCTGGTCTGAAGATAAACACATCTACTGCTGAAATAGTACATTAATCAGACTATAGATGTGTGTCATGAGTAAAATAATAATGGGGGTCATTTCAACCTCGGCGGTCTTTTCACAAGACCGCCGAAGGACCGCTGTGCTGAAGACCGGCAGTGCTGGCGGTTTTGCGCTCGGCGAATTATGACTGCTGGCAGCCCTCTGTCCTTTTGTGGACGGAGAGCCGCCAGCAGCCATACTGGCGGTCAGCGGGGAAGTGGAGGTTGCTCCACCTCCACCACCCTGTCAACAGAACACCGCTAACAGAATCACGTTACGTGATTCGGCGTGGTGGTGTTCTGTTGATGGGGTGCTGGCGGCAGAGCAGCCCCCATGGATCCCGTCCCCTCCCGGAAGATCAACGGACAAGGTAGGGGGGTGGTGGGGGTGTTGTGTGTTGTGTTGTGTGCGTGCATGGGGGTGTGCGTGCAAGTATGTAGAGGGGTTGTGTGAGTGCGTGCACGCATGCAGGCGGTGTAGTGTGATCGGAAATGTGTGCATGTCTGTATGTATGTCTGTATGGGTGTGTGCGTGTATGTCTGAATGTGGGTGTGCGTGTATGACTGTGTGTGTGTCTGTTGGCATGTTTGTTCGTGTGTGTGCACGAATGTGTGTTGGTGGTGTCTGCATGCGTGTCGGGTGTGTGTCTGTGTTGCGATGTCGGGGTAGGGGTGGGGAGGGGGGTCCTGCCACCTTTGGGGGGTGGCAGGGGATGGGGGGTGTCGGGGACGGACTTGGGGTGGGGGGTTACGGAAACCCCTGTCAGTGCCAGAGAAGGAATTCCCTGGCACTGATAGTGCTTACCGCCATGGATTTCATGGCGGTTCCAAACCCCATGAAATCCATGGCGGTGAGCCGGGTCATGATCCCGCCGGCAGTAGTGTGACAGCCCCCAGGCTTGAGACCCAAGTCTCCAACCCAGCGGTCGTCTCCGCCATGGCGGTCTGATCGGAGAAGTGGCGGATGACCAGGGCGGTAACCGCCATGGTCATAATTCCACATTTTTTACCGGCAGCCTGTTGGCGTTAAAACCGCCACTTCTCCATCAACCGCCAGGGTCGTAATGAGGGCCAATGTACTTATCCATAACTGTCAAGTATTTTCATGTAATGTAAGATACCTTCAGCCATAGTGTGCTTTGTATTCCACAGAAGTCTCTATCCTAGGACCTACATTTATGTTTATGTCTTTAAAATACAGTCCTGCAAAGTGTTGCTGTCCAAAAAAAAACTGAGCACTGGATTAGGGTGTTGACCATAGCACTGCACACTTGCTTGCAAGGATTCTCAGACTCATCATGACCATAAAGGAACTGAAAAGAGAAGAAACAAACTAATTGTGACACATCAATATCTGCTATAGAATGAAATGGATTAACAAAAAACTGCCCATGATCAAAAGAGTGTAAAAATTAGTATCTACTTTATATATTGTAGTGTAAGACTAAGACAAATTCTAAGTCATGAACAGAAAATGTGACAGATATACAAATAATAATAATAATCATATTAATAATAATAATAATTCCCCTAATTCCAGCAGCAAAGGGCTCAAGGAGACTTCGTTGCTGTTGGGGCCAGAGGACTAAAGGGCCCACATTCATCAGTGTGTGCAGGGGAAGGAGGGAGAAATGCTAGCTGGGGCACTTCCTGTTCCTGCAGCCTTTGATGCAAAGGTGACTTTCTTGTTGTGGGCCAGAGGGCTCATTCTAGTTGGTCAACAGGTTGACTGGGTAACTACTCATGGTTCAACATGGTGACTAGATGAGACATCAAGTAAGCTGTGGGGGCTACTTACTCAATTCTTTGGACCTGAAGAAATACTCAATTGCCCTTTGCCACCTTGCCACCTTAGTTCTTTAGATAGTTGCTATCAATTATAGCTACCACCACAAGCACCATGATATGCGGTTGTCCTTGCCTAATGTGTCCTACAGGGAAGATTGATCAGCCTTCAAACATAAGGCCTTCCACATTTGATTCTGAAAAATTCTGGCCCAGGAATATGTAGCTATGATGACACAATTTTTATATATGTATATCTGCTAACTTTAGGGTCATGAGAGTGGTAACAGCCCTCTTGTGTAGATTATCTGCTACAAAAAGTAATTCCAGAGAAGTTGGTCCCCTTCCTTTGGTGTATTTTTATAAGATATTGAATAGGGTTGGCTCTTATAATGGTTGTAATTGTCATCCCACACAATTTAACATACAGACTGGTCAATCATGTTTTAACATTCCAGTCAGTAATGGCATTGCTGTAAAAGAGTCTTTGGAGGATAATGATTAACACTTGGACAAGGAGTGTATGTAAGTTAATATAGAATTGGATTCCAGTTCTATTGAAGGGCTTGTGGAACACTCGTACCATAAATAACTCCTTGCATGCGGTACATGTCAGGCTACAAAAATAGGTATTTAAGTTATATTCCTGAAATATGGTGGGTGTTAGCTCCAATTTGAAACCCAACTTGGCTCATGTATATCAAGCACATCAAGTGTATCTGTGTTACAGGATACATGGGTGACTGAGATTTTTTTCGTATTAATGACTATTACATGTTTAGCACTTCAGGCATTCCTTCAAGGTGTGGGAGAGCTGGAGATAGCCTAGCTGTCTTAATCCCACATAAGTGCTATGGGCATGTAATTTGACAGGACAATGTCTTTGCATATAAAGAAGGTAAAATTGAAAAGGCTCTTGATAATGACTTATTTAGTACTGGTTGTTGGTTTAGGCATGATTGGGCACTCTTGTGGATAGCTGACTTCAGAAGGCATCTTTGTTATCAACCAGAAGATAAGGTCTTCTGAATCGTAATAATTGTAGAAATGTATTCGCATTCCAAGCATGATCATGTGAGGCATGATCTGAGCGAAAAAATTTCAACTGAGTACCTTTTATCCTTTGCCAAGCAGTCATCATAATTTTCAGTGTCCAACTCTTACAGGTAAAGGGACTCCTACTAGCCTTGATTTCATACTTTTAACACAGGATCTTTGCTGCCTTCATGTGAATTTTACAGTAATGCTAAAGTGTACCAGTGACCAAAATCTCCTAACTTTGGTTTTATGATTTAACTTATGCCATATCCCCCACAGGTTCATTTAATAGATGCGAGCTGGAAAACAAATAGGAAATTACTTTGGAAATGGTTCAATGTAAGCCTTCTTACAGCTATTACTAAACCGGTCCAGGTGGCTAATTAGGAAGTGGGACGTTGGTTTCATGACCAATGTGTACCTTGATGTTGATGCTTTTAACAGCATTTGAAGGAATTTGTGCTACAGCTGACAAGATAATGACTTCTGGAGTAGGCGGTCAAATGAGAGATCAATCAATCAATCAATCAAGGAGTTATAGAGCGCACTAATCACCCGTTAGGGTCTCAAGGCGCTGGGGGAGAGCTACTGGTTGTAAGAGATTACACAGATGGAGACAGCTTAAGTCTGCATTGATAAATGATACAACAAATCCTGGAACAAGTTCAAAGGTGAAGATAACTTTATAAAAGAACCTTGGAAGAAAGGAAAGTTATAATATGGGATGGGGTGTGGTCATCATTGTTGCTTGCTAGTCAGTTTAGAGATAGTCCAGCAATTTGGTGGTTGTAAATTCCCCTTTATTTAAGGAAACATCTGCCCCTAGCTTGGAAATGGTTATGCAGCCAACCAAGTGGATGGATCATTTTAAGGAAATGTACGTATCAATTTCACCAGCCCCGTCTGTTAACAATAGACAGGTTGAGGTTTATGTAAAACTACAGGGTGAGGTGAAGTTGGTATGGGAGGAGATTAAGCTGGCTACGAAAAACAGACTATCAGGGAAAGCTGTGGACTCATTGGCTCTCAGCCTGGAACAAACAAGAAACTTAACTTAATTGCTTTCTAATAGTAGATTGTTTGGCCCTGGAGAAAGTATTACAAATACCTTGGATCACATATCTAAAGGAAGACTTTGAGTCCGTAAGGAAAATTGAGATTTTTTTTAGGCATGGGTGGAATTCTCAGAGTTCTGCTAGACGGAACTCCACGAAGTGCTGAAAAAATTCTGCCATGCTCCACGGATTTCCGCAAGTGGCAGAGTGCAGTAAGTCTTGCTGCTCATGCTGATTTTGTAGCGGCAGGAGTTTGTACCGCATTGTGAAATCAGTGCGCATGGCACAACTGGCAGTGCAAGAGGGCACTACTTGTTTTTGCCACTCAAGTAGATTTCTTCCCGAGCAGCAGCTTCCTCAACAAGAGTGGCATGTTTCTCAACATGAGTGGTAGCAACCTGGTGCAACCACCTGTGTTGAAAAATCTTGCAAGGAGGTGGTCTACTGTGTTACTTTTTCTTGCTCGTGCTTGCCATCTAATATAATCCCTGTCCCCTGATATACAGTCATAAAAAAATGTGTTGTCCAGAGATTTTCATTTTTGAATTGTGCTTTGGGATCATAAGAGAAGTAACTTAGCTTGGATAGACATTGCCGATCCGAGCCAAATTTGTCTGAACAACATTTTTTAAAATGACAGATGTGTTGCAGTGATGATGTTATATTTCAGGAACCATGAGACCTATATACTTCATTTTGTAGTTGAAACATAGGTTTTGGGGGGCAAGTTGTCTTTCCAGAGACAGAAAATAACCCCTCAGAACAACCCTTCTGCCATTTTTAAAAATGGCGGCTACAACAGAGGAAGAAGAGACATAGAGAAATAAAACAAATAATCCTTTTTATGTATACAACAATGTTTATGATCTGAATATGAAAAAAAAATGTTTATCACTTCTGTTTTAGACACATTTTCACAGTTCACTTTATTTATTTGTTTCAGCAATCATGCATGGTACGTTTGCAGAATGTTGAACATTTGAGAAGAGTATTTGGACAGGGACATCTTTTTGTGGCACAGGTTTTGCAAGTACATGCATTTGTAAGTTCGGTGGTTAGAGACTTTAGAAATTTTGAAGGTTTTAGCACCCCATCAATATCTTCCCAATCCAATTCGCACAGATTTTTCTCTACATATGAATGATCCAAAACACTTACACATCTTCTGATCAAGTACAAGGCTCTTAACGTGTCCACGCACAGAATATGATGTCAGTGGAAGGTCACTTAGCGGGACTGATCTCTTTAACTCACTGTACCAAAGATTGTCAAGTATGTGGCAGTCAGAACTTGTCTTCCACACAAGCACAAGATCTTTTCCTACATCTTTAAATCCACATTCTTCTTCTGTCTAAGCAAATCCATTTAGAAACTTTACAGGTTTAGCAGTTAAATCTCCAAGCTTTGTTCCAATTTTGATCATAGTGTGCTCACCCTGAAAAAATGTGTGCTTTGATAGGAACACTGGGTTTCTCTGGGTCAGGTTTCTTGTACAGGAGCAGGATTAAGGCCCTCATTATGAGTTTGGTGGGCGTCTAAACATCGCCGGCCTTATGTGGAGTTCACTGCATGGCCGGCGGGTGGAAACAGCATTAGCATTGCAGCCAGCTCGTAATCGACCTGGCGGGAATGTGGCGGTGCGGCGGGTGCAGCACTACCCATCATGCATCCCACTGCCTGTAATTCAGCCAGTGGAATCACAATGAGGCTGTGCAGGGAAACCCCCGCACTGCCCATGCCAAGTGCATGGGCAGTGCAGGGGCCCCAAGGGGCCCCGACAACCCCATTCTGCCAGCCTTTCCATGGCGGTGGAACAGTCATGACAAGGCTGGTAGTATGGGGACTTGTAATCCAGAGAGCAGCTGTGTTTACAGCGCTGCCCTGGAGGACTACTACCGCGGGGACTGCCAGGTTGCCAGCAACCCGGCAGTGTTGGTGGTCCATCCGTGGCAGCTCTGTCACGGTCGTAATGTGGTGGTCAGACTGCCATAACTCCAGCGGTCCGATCACCCCCATTAGTATGGTGGTCTCAAGACTGCCAGACTCTTTATGAGGGCCTAAGTGTTTTTTCTTGCCTGTTCCATAATGTATCCACAATTCTGACAATCCTTGACTTGTGAACATTACAACAAATCTAAATAGCACAATATTAACATCTGTGTCATTTGAAAGTACAATGACTTGATGGGAATAATTTTGAACAGCCCACTCAACTTGTGGCATAACACGAAGGTCAGCTTCTTCAAATTTGCTGACACATTTTTGAACAATATGGCTCATACCTTTTGAAGATATCCTTGCAGGCACCAACTCCTCATTGGCAATCATTACACTTGCAATCATTTGAAATTCAGTGTTCACTGAAGCATCAGCAATGTTTTGGCGAGTTGAAATCTCCAAGTTCATCTTGTTCAATGACCAGAATTTATCAAGTTGCACAGGTATCGGTGTAAAATTTTTGATCCAGGCAAGATAAATTGTTCCACTTGTAGACATTTGTCTGATTCGCTCACATTCTTTGAATGATAGTTCAAGATAACTGGCAAAGACAATATGCCGTTCTTGCAAAGTTCACACTGACTTTGATATCTGTAGAATAGTCTGAACAACATCTCAGAAGTTTTGCATGGATTAAATCTTGCCATTAGCAATTGTGACATATAATCCACAACAACAGCAGTTTTCAATGAGGATACCCTTTCGTAACTGAAATTCTTCAAGTGAAAGCTTTTTTTTCGAGCTCTTGTATCAGTTTGTGCTTCACTGTTTTTGTTGCAACATCTCCATCAAATAATGCTGTTGTTGATAGAACTTCATGCAACGGAATGTCTTTGATAAATTCACCCCTTTTTTGCTATATCCATCTCTCTATGTGGTTGTGAAAGTTGTTTTTTTGCAACCTGTTCTGTAGTGATTCGATGGGCAAAACTCTTATTATAGCAATTAAAGCATGGAAGTTTAGTCTTAGTGATTATGTCAAACAGCTTTTTTTCTTTCAATACAAATCCCTCCTGCTTCAGTTCTGCACATAATTTGATCCATGTTCCATGACATCTAGTAGACATGTCTTTATATCGTTATCAACATATTGTTTGGTCACGAAGTTGTGTTATTACACAGGCTCAGTCATTTCAAAGGGGTTTCCTTGCTGCTGCATGAAATGAAGAAAGCTTTCAACATGTTTATTAAAACCTTCCCCACTCTTTCCCACATGTTGGTAGTGAGGAATGGTTTCATTATTTTTGAATTTGTCATCTCTCTAAAAACATTGCAAATAGAAAGGGCTTTATGGCAAACTAGCTGCCATTGAGCAGCATATTCACTTTTACATGTCTGACCAACAATTCCCTTGGTGCTTTTCTTCGATCACTGTATCATCTGTTCCAGTGTCATATCTGGAGCTACAGCATTGAACCTTCCCTCTCTGTCTTTCACCACAAAATGTTTTTGGATGGATTTTCTGAAGGTATGGATTTTCCACCACTAGCGTCTTCACTTTTTCCAAATACCAGGACCCATATCCCAGGTCGTTTATGCAACTGAATTCTTGAAACACAGTAATCAGTGATTCCACAGTCTTCATGTGCAACTTCCAATCATGCCAGGTATTGGTAATTGTTAGAACGGGGGTCTTTGGTAGCAGGCAGGTTAGCCCCTGTCCAAGCAAGGACCCTCACTCTAGTCAGGATAAGTCACACACAATCCAAAGTATCCTGTGCCCACCCTCTAGTAGCTTGGCACTGAGCAGTCAGGCTTAACTTAGAAGGCAATGTGTAAAGCATCTGTGCAATAAATCATACAATATCACAGTATAGCACCCCAAAAATACACCACACCGTGTTTAGAAAAATATATAATAATTATCTGATAAGATGCAGGTCAGAATGATTAAAATGCAATAAGTAAATGTTGAGATATCACTGTAAAAGTGATGTAAAGTGTCTTTAGTCTTTTCAAAGCAATAAATGTCTCTTTCAAGCACAAAGTACCTGATTTGCGTTCAAAATCTCCACAAAGAACCACAGAAGAGGAGATGAGTGGAAAACAGGGAGGTGTGTGTCGATTTCTTGGGCCGCAGACGGCGATGCGTCGTTTAGTTTTCACGCAGGGACGGCTGTACGTTGATTTCCGGCGCTCGGTTGTGGATCCTCTTCGGGTTACGGGGTTTTCAGACACCCAGGGGACGATGCATGGATTTCCAGTGCTGACAGGAGGAAGTCATAGGGGCTGCATCGATCCGGTGGGTGTTGCGTGGAAATTTCTACTGCACAGCAGGCGCTGCATCTATTCTTCTCTGGAAGTCAGGCTCTGTTGTTCCGGCTCGGCTGTGTGTCGATCCAGTGGGTCATGCATCGAATTTCCAGTCGCTACTCTGGCACTGTGTTGATCTTCTCGTTGCAAAGTCCGGCTGTGTTGTTCCGAATTTTTCACCACGTTGTAGGCTGTGCATCGTTTCTGGCAGGCTGTGTGTCGATTTTCACCGCACAAGAGGTGCTTCTTGTAGAGATGAAGTCTTTTTGGTCCTGAGACTTCAGGGAACAGGAGGTAAGCTCTATACAAGCCCTTGGAGAGCACTGCTGACCACAGCAAGAGAGCAGCAAGGCAGCAGGGCAACAGCAAGGCAGCAGTCTTTCACAGAAAGCAGTCAGGTGAGTCTTTTGGGCAGCCAGGCCGGTCTTCTTGGCAAGATGCAGGTTCGGGTTCAGGTTCTCTTCTTCAGGAAGTGTCTGAATTGGTATGGGCAGAGGCCCTGTTTAAATACCCAAGTGTGCCTTTGAAGTGGGGGAGACTTCAAAGAGTGGCTTACAAGTGCACAAGGTCCCTTTTCAGTTCAATCCTGTCTGTTGAGGTCCCAGTAGGGGGTGTGGCAGTCCTTTGTGTGAGGGCAGGCTACAGTCCTTTGACATGTAAGTGTTAGGCCCTCCCAGCCCAGGAAGAACCATTCAAAATGCAGATGTATGCAAGTGAGGCTGAGTATCCTGTGTTTGGGGTGTGTCTGAGTAAATGCACAAGGGAGCTGTCAACTGAACCCAGCCAGACATGGATTGTAAGGCACAGAAGGATTCAAGTGCAGAGAAATGCTCACTTTCTAAAAGTGGCATTACTAAAATAGTAATATTAAATCCAACATCACCAGTCAGCAGGATTTTGTATCACCATTCTGGCCATACTACATATGACCTTCCTACTCCTTTCAGATCAGCAGCTACCACTCAAACAGTATATGAGGGTAGCCACAATGTTAGCCTATGAAGGGAGCAGGCCTCACAGCAGTGTAAAAATGAATTTAGGAGTTTTACACTACCAGGACATGTAAACTAAACAAGTACATGTCCTGCCTTTTGCCTACACAGCACCCTGCCCATAGGTTACCTAGGGCATACCTTAGGGGTGACTTATATGTAGACAAGGGGAGTTTTAGGCTTGGCAAGTACTTTGAAATTCCAAGTCGAATTGGCAGTGAAACTGCACACACAGGCCTTGCAATGGCAGGCCTGAGACACGGTTAATGAGCTACTTAAGCGGGTTGCACAATCAGTGCTGCAGGCCCACTAGTGGCATTTAATCTACAGGCCCTGGGCACATATAGTGCAGTTTACTAGGGACTTATAAGTAAATTGAATAATCCAATTGAGTATGATCCAATGTTATAATGTTTAAAGGGAGTGAGCATATGCATTTTATCACTGGTTAGCAGTAGTAAAGTGCGCAGAGTCTTAAATCCAGCAAACACAGGCGGTTCCCGCCGAAAGACCGCTCCGCGGTCAAAAGACCGCAGCGGCCATTCCGGCTTTCCCGCTGGGCCGGCGGGCGACCGCCAGAAGACCGCCGGCCGGCCCAGCGGGACAGCCCCTTCAACAATGAAGCCTGCTCGGAATGGAGCCGGCGGAGTTGAAGGGGTGCGACGGGTGCAGTGGCACCCGTCGCGATTTTCACTGTCTGCTAAGCAGACAGTGAAAATCTTTGTGGGGCCCTGTTAGGGGGCCCCTGCACTGCATGGGCAGTGCAGGGGCCCCCAGGGGCCCCACGGCACCCGTTCCCGCCATCCTGGTTCTGGCAGTGGACACCGCCAGAAACAGGCTGGCGGGAAGGCGGTCGGAATCCCCATGGCGGTGCTGCAAGTAGCGCTGCCATGGCGGATTCCCTGGGCCAGCGGGAAACCGGCGGGAAACCGGCGGCTCCCCTTTTCTGACCGCGGCTTTACCGCCACAGTCACAATCGCCCAGGAAGCACCGCCAGCCTGTTGGCGGTGCTTCCGCCGCCCTCCGCCATGGCGGTCATGGACTGCCAAGGTCAGAATGACCCCCACAGTATCTAAAAAGTGGAGGGAGGTAGGCAGAAAGTAAGGGGTGACCACCCTAAGGCTTTCAGGTCTAACAGTAATCTGTGTACAAACATTATGCTAAAAAAAAGTCTTTCTTGGAAAACTGAGGTTGGATGTGAAGGCGCTTAAGCCCTATGAGTGCTCCTAAGTGTTGATTGAACCATATTTATTTTTGTAACAAATTTGCATCATAGATTTCTATTCACACATCCAAGAAGCATATTTACAAGCCTCGTGTGCTGCTAGATCGTGACTTTTTTTTACAGTCTGGCAGCGCAGACTGCAGGACCATATCTATGAGGCCACACAAAGCCACTTTGCATGGCTCTTCATGGCCTCATAGATATGGAGTAAGGCAAGACAGTGCAAGCTGCTGATTTGCCTTTCTCATGGACACCGCCACAACGACTCCTGGGTTGGGATTCGGTGGGCAGTGTTCTGATGACGGGGCGGTGGAGGTGGAGGAGCCTCCACTTCCCCGCCGACCGCCAGTATGGCTGCTGGCGGCTCTCTGTCCGAAAAAGGACGGAGGGCTGACAGCAGTCATGATTCGCTGAGCGGAAAACCGCCTGCACTGGGGGTCTTCAGCACAGCGGTACCTCGGCGGTCTTGGAAAAAGACCACCAAGGTTGAAATGAGGCCCATTGTCTTTTCGCTTATCTATTACTGTTTCTTGAAATTTATTTCCCAAAATGGTCCTATAAGGTACTATATTTCAGCTTTGTAAATTTAATTTCTGAGTGCTCCACTATTATTCAATGTCTATATTTACTGGAATTTCCAGCTCACACATGGTGGCAACGGATGTGTTATAGTGTTATTGAGCACCTCTGAGTTGATTTCTGGTTGTTTGGATGTGCGGCCAGCTTACAGTCACTGTCGCCAGGTTCTTTTTCTTTGTTCTAAGTGACGAGTCTGCACTCCCCGCATGAAATAATATATCTGTTTGTTTGATTACATTTAGATATTACGTTATATATGAACAAAATGGACATATTTGGGGATGATAGAGACAAGATATTTTTAGAAATGTTTTGTCAAAAATCAGGAGGCAGCAAAACAATACAGTCAGAAGTAAAGCAATTTGAAGGTATGAAGAAAAAGTATATTCGCTTGGAAAAACTACGCAAACACGAACTGTCCCGCTGGTGGGATTCAACAGTTCTCAGGAAGTACATACAAGACAAAAAAGTCCCACGGGGCCTTAGAGAAGTGATATTTCCTTCTTTTGACGATTTATCACCGAAACATATGTTAGAGTGGGAACAGTTACTTTTTTAAACCCCTTAAGGTATGATGTTAATCCTAATATAAATATATTTACTGGAATTACCAGCTCACACATGGTGGCAACGGATGTGTTATAGTGTTATTGAGCACCTCTAAGTTGAATTCTGGTTGTTTGGATGTGCGGCCAGCTTACAGTCACTGTTGCCAGGTTCTTTTTCTTTCTTCTTTCTTCTTTTTTTCTTTAAAAAAATGTTCTAGCCGGGTTGGGGTGGTGGTAGGTAAGGAGGGGGTTGTGCGTCAGAAAATGACACTAGCCTGGTTAGAGGCAAAAATATGCCTCTAACCAGACTAGCACCATTTCCTGGCTTACAACCACCAAAAACAGGACTCCTGTCAACGGGAAACACAAGAATAATGCCCACCACCCCATTGGCCAGCACAGGGGACAAGTGTCCCCTGGGTATGGCCATTGCACACTGTGCCATGCAGGGGACCTCAATGGCAAAACAATTAGAAATAAAAACCTTACCTGGACTTACCTGGGATGGGGTCCCCTATCCTCCAGTGTTCCTCTGGTGTGGGCATTCCTGGGACTTAGGGTGGGTGCCTGTAGACCCATTCCATGGTGTCTGACCATGGAAATAGCTCCACAGGTCCCCTAACGTCTGGTGTGATCCAGGCAAGCAAGCTTAGCACCATTATTTAGCCCCTTCTCCCTCCGTACATCATTTTAGCACAGGGGGATAAATATTGGCTATGTGGATAGCACCATTTTTTGGATGGGAATGCCTACCTTGCATCTCATTGATGCAAGGTAGGTTCACTCATGCAAAAAATTTTACAAACTTCTATATTTTGACATTAGACGTTTCAAATACGGTGCATTATTGCCCTGTCACTTTAGCATAGGACAGCACAGCAAAAAGATTTGCACGCTTCCTTACGCCAATCTGTTGTAAATATGCCCCCAAGTGTCTTTCCTGCTGATCGGTGTATGGGAAAGATTTTACCTCCCCTTGTCCTTGTGATAACCGCCCTACTCAATGTATCTTGTATTTACTTTTATTCTGTCTTTTTAGCAAAGAGACAAAAAAGCGTTTGTTATTACCATTATTGCACCTACACAATTTTAGATTGCACAAACTCACTTTTTTATATTTACAGGAATTGTCTAAATCTCTTATCTGTATTTCTGTGGTGAGATTTCTTAAACAACATAGTGCAATAAGACATTGTGTGTAAAGATCATTAAGTGAATAAGTTCTGCATTGGTATGATGACTTGATGATGTGCACTAGTAAATTGAGTCTTTTTAGCTAGCTTCTCATAGTGTTGGAATTTGTATTTGATAAGAATATGTTTTTAATGTATTGTTGAACCTTTTTTGGCACAGTATGCCATATAAATATGTTTTGAGCCTTAGAAATAATAATAATAATAATAATAATACCACTACTACTACTAATAATGATAATAATGATAGTAAGTGGGCAACATTTTACTTTGAAGTCCACCAACATTTTTTCATTGAATCCAACAACCAGCAGATGATAATCCTGCTGTTGCCAACTACAAATGCTTGAGTCCTCATTAAACATCTTTCCTCTACCAATGAACAATTCTCATGCCAGGTCATAAGACATATTTCATCAGCTCTATTGCATGACAGAAAATGATGATCCTCAATTAGTTTGTTTTGTTTATTTTCAATTACTTTAATGAACATGAAGTGTCTGAAAATCCTTCAAAGAAAGTGTGTACAGTTTTATTTTCTCGTGACCATTTCTAGATTGCAATACGTCAAAAATCAGTGCTATTGACGAGATCTCTTAGAATGTACATCCCACTAATTAATACAAATATTGAACAAGAAACATTATTTCACTAAGTATGCTGTATAAAATCTCCTCTATCTATCTATCTATCTATCTATCTATCTATCTATCTATCTATCTATCTATCTATCTATCTATCTATCTATCTATCTATCTATCTATCTATCTCTCTATACCATAACTGTAGAAATTCAGCAGTTATAGTTAGAGTTATTTCAAGTAACTATAACTTGCACCCTACGGTATCTATAACTTGTGGCACTGCCATGCACATTTGTTGTTCAATAATTTGACTGCTAATGTTTGATTTATATTTAATAATGTTACTGAAGTTATCATGAGTGCTCTAATATCGGGGGTAATTAGCAGTACATGGCGAAGGCGCAAGCTATAGTTACATAAGGGCACTATTTACTCGTGAATAAGACATGTGTAGTGTCGAAACATTTTGGGTGCGTTACCTGCAATAAATGTAATTCAATATATTCTTCACCAGGAGTGTGGGTGATTCTCTTCTGCATTGGAAGACTTTTTGTTTGGATATATTGGGTACCCACATCTGATCACACATCTCATTCAAGGACGCCAATGGGTAGTTATAACTAGGGCCATAGTTCCATAGAAAAAAATAGTTTTTTTGATTTGCCTATATCTTTGCCACCGCTTGAAAAATCTTCATGAAATTTTCCCCCAAAAGTGCCCAGCTGATTCTTGCTGTGCACGGAACGTTTCGGGGTGATCAGTCCTGCGGGGGCAGACAAAAGAGGGGGGTAAAAAAACATGCATTTCGCTTGTTAATTCCATCTGAGTTTTTAACATGACTACAGCCTGAACCATTGGACATAATTACACCAAATTTGGCAGAAAGGTAGGTTTCGGTGTGCAGCCTACGCTTTTGCATATTTGAAGATCCTTCATGATGATTTTGCGATGATCCCAGCATAATTGCAAATGCACATGCCAACAGGAATGCTGTGATTGGCCAGCCACAACCTGACCAAAAAGTTGCGGCTGCCATTTTACGTAATGGGATACGTCCCCACGGGTGAAAAATAACACAAAAAGTGGGATAAGTGGTTAGGGTGAAAGTGTCCTAAAAAATATTTTTTTAACACTGTACAATATTCATGAATGCGTTGGCCCCCCATGTAACTTCACTACAAATTTGTGAATATTGGTGTCAACAAAAAGATTCATACACTAATTCATTCACTCATAGTAGCACTCACAGACCCACTCAGGCACTGACACACCCACTCACAGACCCACTCAGACACTGACACACCCACTCACAGACCCACTCAGAAAGTGACGCACCCACTCACAGACCCACTCAGACCCTCACACACCCACTCTCACATCCAGACAGACAGTTACACACCCAGAGACACTCTTTCACACCTATTCTCAAACCCAGAGAGACAGACCATTTGACTCTGCATGGTGCAGTTTTGGGTGGTCATGGGGGTTGGCTGCAGGGCCTAGACACAGACCAGGCCCTGTGGCCAACCCCGCTGCACACAGCCAAATGCCGTGTGCTGTATGGGGTTGGGTGGTTATCAGGGGCTGGCTGCTGGCCCAGCGGCCAACCCCCACTATGCACAGCTGAAGGTCGTGCGCAGCAGTGGTCAGATTAACTTATAGTAATTAAAATTACTTTACGGTTAAAAAATAATGGAAATTCACTGAAAAATTCAAAGTATACAGGGACATTATAGTTAAGAAATAGATTTGAAAAAATATAGAAATTTCTTTATGTAATTTGTTTTTAAAAAACAAAGGTTACAGGGGCGTTATATTTATGCTCATATTTTATATGTACAAAACCATAGAAATTTAGCCGTTAGATGAGCTAACTATAACTTGCACCCTCATGATGCACTGCTTATGACCTCGCAAATTACATCACTATTGAAGTGGTCAGTAACAACACTGATGACATCACTGACCATCTCTAATTATTTCTACCCAATATGTGTCCACATCTGCTCATCAATATTTAACCTCCCCGTGGGGGTCCTGGTTTGCATCTTAATGATGTACCAGGATTCAAATTGTCTTAATTTGTGTATCCTGTCTTCTCTCCTCTCATCTCTCATGACCTGATCCACACAGACAAAAAATTGACATATTCCTGTTACTCTCTTGCTTCATTTGAAAATGTCGTGCCACCGGATATGTAAGATCTCCCTTTGTTATGGCACACATAAGCTCAAGGATTCTCGTTTTTTCTACATGTGCTGCGCTGCCCACATATTTCATATTATAGGGACATGGACAGTTTAAGCAGTAGCCCACATAATCCAAACTACAACTCAGCAGCTTGGTACTGGGTTTCCTCTCCCTTCTCCCTGGCACTTCATAGTCCCTTACTTTTGTGCTGTATTTATTTACAGCACATTCAAGGATAAAATCCTGTTATCCTATGTTTGTAACATCTCATTTCAACATAATAGCTGTGAACCAACATATCCTTCAGTGAGTGCTAGACCTGACAGCAGTGTTTTGCCTGCCTGACTCCCTCCATTTTACTTGTCTTGGTTGTAGGACTCTGCACATTTTACCACTGGTAACATTGGCTCATACCCAATTGGTATATTTAATTTACCTGTAGGTCCCTAGTAGCATGCTATAGAGGTGCCCAGGGCCTGTAAATTAAATGCTACTAATGGGCCTGCAGCACTGATTGTGCCACCCACATAAGTAGCCCCTTAACCATGTCTCAGGCCTGCCAGAGCAAGGCCTGTGTGTGCAGTTGGACTGCCACTTCGGTGTTGACATTTAACTACATGCTAAGCCTTAAACTGTGTTTTACATGTCCTAGTAGTGAAAAACTCACAAATATATTTCTCGCTAAGGTGAGGCTAGCTCCTCTCCTAGGCCAACATTAGAACTGCCCTTGTATCCTTTTAAGTGTAGATTCTGAACTGAAAGGAGTAGCCCAGTCATGTTGAGTTTGGCCAGAATGTTATTAAAAAATCCTGCTCACTGATGAAGATAGATTTAATATTTATTTTACAAAGTGGGCATTTCTCTGCACTTACTGCCATCTGTGCCTAACAGCCTGTCTCGATTCCATCTCTAGTCTGTGCTGGTTGACATCTTCCCTTGTGCATTCCACCAAAACAGCCATAAACACAGGACACCTAGTCACATCTGCATACTGAATGGGTCTCCTTGGGCAGGAAGGAAGGAGGAGCTCACACTTACACTTCAAAGGCCAGTGGCCTGCCCTCACACAAAGGACTGATAACACCCCACAGTGATCCTGGCAGACAGGGTTGGGTTGAAAGGGGAACTTGTGCACTTCAAGACCACTCTTTAAAATTTCCCCCACTTCAAAGGTTTTTGTGGGTATATATACTGAGTCTCTGACCCTACCAAATCAGACACTTGCGGATCTACACCGGAACACTGTCAGAAAGACTGCCTGACTGCCAAAAATACTCATCTGGACTGCTTTGCTGAGAACTGCTGCCCTACTGGTTGCCCTGCTGCCAGCTGGCACAAGACTCTCACGGAGGACTCTGCCTTCCCCACAAGCGCTCACCAAGGGCTTGGATTGAACTTTCCTCCTGTTCTGCAGTATCAGATCCACAAAGCCTTCACCAAAGAGAAGTAAATCCCTGTGTGTTGGAAAATTGACGTAACACCCTCAGAAATTGGTGCAGCACCTGCTTCACAGCTGAAAACTCACCACATTGACTACCGGATTGACACTGTGTCTGCTCCTTCTTACCAGGATGTCAAGGGTTTTCAACACACCATCCCTGGGCATCACAATATCCCGGCATCGCAGTGAGGAACTAAGTCTGGGCTCCTGAAAAATGACACATCCCCTTGCAACATGGAAAGAAACAACCCATCATCTGTGCTGTGCAGCAAAATCTAATGCAGCACCTTATTTTCTGGGCATCTCCTCAGAACCAAGGCTGCACTCCTGGAAATCAACGCATCACTTTGAAGCGTAGAAAGAAACAATGCATCGTCTGTGCCATGCTGGAAAATCCAAGGCAACACCTTATTTTTCGACACATCTCTTCTGAGACCCCGTGCGTCGTTAATTTTGATGCATCCCAGGTAGTGTGTGTTACAAGGATATAACCAATCATTTTTAAGGATTGAGACTCACTTAAACCTTTAAATAGTGATATATTGACTTGTGCATTATGGCTTTTTGTTGTTTTGATCTAATTTTATTCATATAGATATTATCTATTTTCCTAAACTGGTGTGGAATATTTTTGTGGTGTTTTCACTGTGTTACTGTATGAGTTATTGCACATTTACTTTACACATTGTCTTATAAATTACCAGAGGGTGAGCATAGAATAACTTGGATTGTGTTGCGACTTACCCTGGCTAGGATTGTGGTCCCTACTTGGACAGGTTGTATACCTCTGCCAACTAGATACCCAACTTCTAACAGTGAGGTACTCCCGCTATAGGTCACCTTTGGAGCAGATGGTAAGATGGTACGATTGACATGATCGGTCTGTAGAATTCTCCAATTGTTTTGTTAACATTGTATTTGGGTATGTAGCCTCAGATGAGAAGGTTGTAATTAACCTCACTGCTTCACCGTTTTTCTGTGTACAAATGGTATCAATAACTGATGCCTATTGAGAGTTTGTACTGTCCTCGCTGATTCATGCAATATTGGTGCTGTAGAACCTTGTGCTTGGAATCTAGATCTAGAAGTGAGAACAATTTGCGAATAATCCCGATCTCATGCAGAAATCTGATTAGGTGCCAAAACTTCAACCAGTAAGTGTTGGCAGGCATTTTAGGTCTTGGCTTCAGACAAGTCCCAAAACACCTTTCTGGGGCAATAATGAAGAACTTACATAAGGTGGCCGCGTGGACACTCCTGTGCTCTGGAGACCATCACCTCCTGTGAAAAAAAGAAACATTAAAGGGTGGGTCTTCATGGACCCCTGGCCTTGGGGACCACCAGCTCCCTGTGGCCAATTGCTTTTTTAAATCGAAGGATGTTGGTAATGTGGACCTCCTCCTGGGCCATATACAGCCCCCCCGGGGCCACTAGCTCCCTGGGGCTGGCCTGTGAAGAACAAAGGAGAGCAATACATGCCCCTGGGCACCACCACCCCCCAGGGCCATCCCTTGCTATCTCACAGGGTGCCCACACTCAGCAGATAGCTGTTTGCTTTTGCTTGGTGGGAGCTGGGACAACGAGGTAGCATTTACTAATTAGCCAATAGAAAATACTCCAGTTGGGTAGACATTCTGCATAAAATGATGCCTTCTTCTAGGATAAATATGCAGGGCAGGATTCATTCTGGCATGATGCCCATTTCACAGAAATTAAACCTCAATGATAAGCATTTACATACATAAACAAAGCAGGTGCCCAAGTTGATGATCCACTTGTGTAAAGTACCAATCATCCTAGTTTCTTGCCCATGGTGAAGGCAAAGCAAGAGTTTTCTTCTCTGAATTTCCACCATGTAAATATACCTGTAAACCCTGACGGAAGTGTATGCACCCTTGCTTTTTTCTAGCGCGATATCGCATGTAGTGACAATGATGATTCGTTTTTTTCTTGTCATCTGCTACTGAGACCAGATATCATGTTCTCCCTTTTAAATACAAGTATGTAAAATGGGCTAGAAGCCACACCCTTTTGGCCCCACCCCATTTACATTAGTGGTATGCAATGTCTTCCCGCCATTTTCCAGGATGATGGAGAGCGTAGTTAAAGGACCTCCCGAATCACGTTTCCTGCCGTTTTGAAGACACGTTCTTGATTCACCAGGAATATGATCACCTCTCCACCAACCAAAGAAGCACTTAATGAGTGGTGTGAGATTGGGGGGTTGGCCAGGCCCTATGGTCAATCCCCACCGCGCATGCAGCCACTAAGCAAAACATCTTGTACTACCTGAGGAAGGTGGAAGCTGAAACATTGTAGTAGAAATATAGTTTTATTCTTTGGTGAGCTCATCTGTTTGAGTCACTTTGTTCTTGGATATTGCATTTTCTTGTGACTCATTATTGCATCCTTTAGGATCCTGATTTGTGACCTGGCTAGCTGTTGTTTTCTTGTGATCCTTCATCTTCCAGTATATATATATATATATATAAATATATATATATATATATATATATATAGAGAGAGAGAGAGAGGTCTGACAGGAAAGGGCAGTCTCTCTCTACTATTCACACCCATCATCTGGGAGAGATAGCTCAGCAGAGAGGCCAGTATTCCCATACCCTGCTATGCACACCCGTCATCTGAAACGGGGGTCTTAGTGTAGAGGCCATTGTCTCTCCACACATCCTACTATCCACACCCATCATCATCTCAGAGAGAGGTCTGACAGGAGAGGCCAGTCTGTGCACACAGTGTATTATACACACTTGACATCCGAGAGAGAGGTTTGAGAGGAAAGGGCAGTCTCTCTCGACTCACTACTATGCACACCTATCATCTGAGAGACTGGTCTTAGTGGAGAGGGCAGTCTCTCTCTACACACCTTACAACACACTCCCATCATCTGAGAGAGGTTTGACAGGAAAGGTCAGTCTATGCATATACCCTAATATGCACATCCGTCAGCTCAGAAAGAGGTCTGAGAGGAAAGGGCAGTCCCTCTCCACTCAGTACTATGCACAGCCATCACCTCAAAGAGACGTCTTAGAGAAGGTCATAAACAATGTCCTTTATATCTTCTATAGAACAGTACAATATTCATTATTCTACCTTAAACAACACGTCTAATGTTTTATGTTGTTCAAAATGAAAGTAAAATACTGTAATTAACTTAATTAAAAATGTATGATCTCATGAGTGGCTCACAAGAGCCATACAGGAAGTACACCCCAACGCATGGGACTGTGCATCCGGGTCATGCAAACGTTTAGCAAGAGCCATCACCTTTAAAAAAACAAATAAATACCCAATCATCTTTTAGTCACTGCTCTATAATAGATTAGCATTAAATAATAAATTAATTTATGACATCACATACATCACTGATGACATCTTACATGGCATCATTGATGACATCACTGACGGCATCACTGATGACATCATCCAAGCTTCTTTTGTACTCATTGCTCTTCAAATGTGTATACCATTAGAGCTATGAAAGTAAGTTCAAAATAGCTCAGAATAATATGAAGCATCTTTACTGCTGTCATATATACAACCCCCATAGATAAGACAAGCTTGTGTTGCAACATTGCCCCCTTACCATGCACTTCATGGGTAGCCGAGTTCATGTTGACTATGAACCACAAATGAAATGGTAACATCCTACACACTGTATCCAATCCAATCTGTGTATAACTGTTCAGGGAAAGGTATGATTCGCCAGATACTCAAGCCCTGTAACACAACTAATGCCCTAACACAGACACGTTTTACCTGCATCAAACCCCTGATAGTCATTGAGCCTACATTGAAAAATTAAATGGATATACGTAGAAAAGTAGGTACTGTTACCAGTGTTTACTCTTTGGAGAAAGTTCACTCTGTACTACACTGTTTGCAGACAGTAAAACTCTTTGAGAAATACACCACAGAGTATTCAAAAGTATCTACTAAGGACAGTGTACACTCTATGCAAAACTTGCCCAAAGAGCAACTATTCACTTTAAATTCTCAGGTTCTGAAAGTGCTAAGGATCATACTACCTGCAGTATTTATACAGAAAACCCATCTTCTGAAGCAAAACAAGCAGATGTACATGGGTTAGTATGTGGTGCACACAGTCCTCTATGTTGAGCAGAAATCGTCATTCTGAGACAATTCTGTCTAATAACTCAAGCTGCTCACAATACTTCGTATGTAGTACATGGAATGTATACCCTGCTGGAAACTTTTTCTGCAGTGCCACAAAACTTGTGTGGAACATAATAAACACAAGTCACCAGTAACCTGCACACAGAGTTACTTTTTATTACAAAGATTTATAACATGCTCAGTACCTCTACAAACGTATGTTGTATTAGTAGGACATGCCATTTGTAAACACTTATACTGATTAGTAGGACACAGGCTCTAAAACATTAGGTAGAAAAGTAATATGGTAGTTACCTGTCCCCATGTAAACTATAAACCGTAAACTGTAAAACAAACTAACACACTCGGATGATGTCATCAGTGATGTCATAAGTCATGCCATAGAGCATGTCATGAGTGATGTCATATGGAGGTCATAACCAGTGCATGGTGGAGGAGCAAGTTATAGTTATTGCTGCAAACTATAACTGCTCAATTTCTGTGTTTTAGTTCAAAACATTAACTTTGTCAGTGAGAAATTCACCTAACACATTATAAACCTTTGTTTTATTTTAACCTTACTTAGGGCCTCATTACAAATGTGGTTGTCGTGAGAAGGCAGGGCAGTCTGTGTAGTGGTCAGCCATGGTTCGGCACAGTCATGGTGATCATGAATACACTTTCTGCCAGCCTTTCCATGATTTCACCACCATAGAAAAGCTGGTGGAAAGCCAGTGGTAGGGGCAAAAGGAGGGCTCCTGCACTGGCCACGACCATGTCCTGGGCAGTGAAGGGGCCTCAATGCAGGCTCCCTCAGAATGCGCATTGTCTTCTATGCGGACCGTGCTCACTCCGAGGATGCTGGTGTGAAATGGCATTGGCCTCTGCTCCCTGAAGGAGCCAAGGCCAATGCCGCTGCACTGTTTCTGCCTGGTGGGAATGTCATAATAGGAAGTTTTCACTGGTCAGCCCAGTGTTAACATCATAATACAATGGGGTGTGGGGCTGCCGGCTTGACACAGCCTCATCCCTGCAGCTTCAGAGTCAGACTTTCCAAACTGCCAAAGTCATAATCAGGCTCTTTGTTTTTGATTCAGGGACTGTGTATGTGTGTGTATATATATATATATATATATATATATATATATATATATATATATATATGATCCTCTTTCCTGAGAGTGCCTGTCCTAGTCCACAATCCATTCACGCAGGCAGATGCAGGAGACAGCACAAGCCCGTACAAGTTGTTTGTTTTTTTCAAAATAAATTTATTTTCATATATTCTTATTACCAATATGTAAAGTGCGAGGTGCTACAAACAAACTAGCCTACATGTTTCGGAGAAAAGCCTTCGACTGTGCCTCCATGTGATACAGTGCAAAACACCTATTTTAAGGAACATCCTCCTTATACCCACATCTAATCTTTAAAAGGATCTACACACAGACTTCAAGAAATATATATGTACCATTCACTATTATAGATACAATCTTTGGAATCAAATTATGTTTCTAACATCAGAAATAAAAATACTATATTGATAGGTTATTTCATCAAATATTTATCCCATCATCAGAATTATTTTTTCCAACTTATAGTAAAGTATTTTGTGATGTGTATTTAAAAATTCAACTCAGTAATGTACTGGAGACTAATGTTATGAATTACCAAAGAGTTGAGCAGCAATCACAGTAAAGTGCTTGTACCAACTAAAGTCCAATATCAGATATACGCAAAAGTTTAAGTGCTTCATGTGCAATAATTTAAAAAGTGCTAAATACGTTAAGCACAATGCTGAATGACATTATGTAACAATAAATAACTATAAATTAAATTAACCTACCCTCTAAAGCAAAAACAATTGAAAACGTCCCCCAATCCCCATCCTTTTCCAAGGACCTCTAATGATCTCACCAGGATATCAGTACACATTCACCAAATCCCATGTAATGTATTATAATGATCCCCCTAAATGATACCAGATTACCACTATATACTTTTTGGTCTAGAAGAACCACTAACCCACAGGGTCCTAATGCAAACATTTAGCCTCACCCTATTAATTCAGTACTCATTTCATTATCCACACTGGAAACCACAAGGTCCCATATATCCCTCCACATACCTCCGATCTTGTTCTAATGTCAGTATTGCAGTTTGCAATCCCTCCAAAGAGAGAGGGGGAGAAGAGGGAAATTGGTGGGCAGTGGAAAAAGTAGAGGGAGATGGTAAAAAGAGGAGAGAAGGGGATAAAAAAGGGGGAGCAGAAGTAGAGAAGGAGAACAAAATATAAATTCAACTTCTAGCATTCTATACTCCAAATCCCAAGATATCCAGTCCAAAAATATTAAGTAAAAAAATATCAATATATGACATATCAACATATCAACCTATCCGCCTCCCTGCATTCACAGATGAACATGAAGTTCAGCGTCCGTATTCGAACCCCAGGGTATTTTGACTCTGATCTTCTGAGGGCCAATTCACAATCGACTCCTATTACATTATCCCTAACATGATGGATCCTATAATAACATAAATTGTTATATTCCCCAGCGTGTTGTTCCCAAATATGTTTTGCAATCACATCGGAGTAATCTTTATTCGTTATTGCTCTTAAATGTTGCAATATACGTAGTTTCAATGTATTTACAGTACTTCCTATGTACTTTTTGCCACAGCCACAATCCAGAAAATATTCTACAAATGAGGTTTCACATGTTATTCTTTCGCCGATTTTCCTTATGGATCAATCAAGACATTTAAACTCGGACATATTCTTAACACACCAACAGGTCTTGCAAGCCCTTACTTAGGAATCAGTTCTTTGCTCCACTTTTTTGTTTTATTCATGGCATTCTCTGATACTGATACAGGTATCCTCGTCTTACAAATCTTGAGAATATCTCATCACCCCATATCTTGAAGTCATTCAGCTCCAAACAATTCCTCCTGGCTAAATCTAAATCTAAATATATATATATATATATATATATATATATATATATATATATATATATATATAAATTTTGCAGAGTGTCAGTTGCCACTAGATAGTCATACTTAGGACCGAGTTTCTATAGAACAATTGTTTTTGGACTTGCTTCTATCTTTGGTGCTGGTTAATGAATCTTCACAAAGTGTTTTAAAAAAATTCTATGCTCACTTCAGCTGCAGTCAAGAAAGTTTTGGGGTGATCCGTCAAGCGGAGGCAGAGAAAAAAAGGTGGTCCCAAAATATGTTTCCCCATGTAAATTCCAAATAGGGATTTTTAACATGACTACAGCCAGAACCGCAGGATGGATTTACACCAAATTTGGCTGAAAGGTATCCCTTGGTCCAGAAAGAACCCTTTTTTGTTATTTGGTGTAATTTTGTTAAGTAGTTTGGGAGATATTGAAGAAAAAACAAATTTGCATAGATAGATTTAAAGGCTCTGCAAACCCTCCTGATCTTGTGCTGAGGTATGATTGGCTGTCAACACTTTAACAAGGAAGAGTTGGCAGCCATCTTAGGACTTTGGAAAAACAGATAAAAAATAAAAAAGGGGCCAGGGTAGGGACACCCTTACCCCTTAGCTCTGGTGCTCCCCCAGCAAAAAATATATTTTTTTTAAAAAGGTTTGCAAACAGCTGTGACAGATCTCTGAATCCAGCATTTTTTTACAAAAAACAGGTGTGGGCTCCTGCACATGTTTTGGAAAAAGGCTACAGATGGTCCCGGGCCATTAAAATTTTTTAAAAAAAGCAAGCGTGGGCTCTTGCACTTGTTTTGGAAAAAACCTACGGATGTTCCCGGGGACATTACTTAAAAGAAAGTAGGGGGGTGCACAGTGACCCCCTCCTGAGGCTCTTTGAGCCTCTGGGAACACCACCTTCCCTGGGTTTTAGTAAATCTGAATGCAGGGGGGGCCGGGCACCACCCTGGACCATGAGGTCCAACTCCTCCCCAGGGCAAAACAGTTCCTTTCAAGGAAGAGGCCTGTAAGGCCTCCCCTAAAGCCACTTGGAACATCATATCCTCAGGGATGAACATGTCATTTATGCATGGGGGCCGGCACAGTCCCGGGGACCACTACCTCCCTGGTGTTGAAATAATATGATGAAGGGGGTCCGTCACGGACCCCCGGGGATCACCACCTCCCTGGTGACCTTCCCCCCAACAGCCTCAGGGATTGCCACCTCCCCAGGTCTGAAATAAAATGATGAATGAGGTCCGTGGCAGACCCTGGGCCCAGGGGATCACCACCTGCCCAGGGCAATTGATTGCAAATAAGGGGTGGGCTGCATGGCTCCTCGGGATCCCCAGGGACCACTGTCTCCCTGCTGCTAAATTAAAGGTTGGAGGGGAGACACATAGCCCCGTTCATGAAGCCAATAATGGCCCTGGGGACCGCCACCCCTAGGGCCAGCTCCTGCAGTGTCCCAGGGTGCCCACCACTGGGACATAGCTGTTTGCTCTGACTTGGTGAGAACCTTGACAGCTCCAGCCAAGTCAGAGCAAACACTCCAGTTTCCAGTAGGTGAGAGCTGTCAAAGTGATCTCACCTGCTGGAAGATGGTTTCATCTCTTTCCCTGCCCACAGAGATGTAGGCAATGAAAGTGATGAAACAATTGCTCTTGTGCACAGGGAGCTGCATGTTTAGCAGCTCCCTGTGTGCAAGAGCAGTGCCAGCTCCCGCAGGAAGTGGGGAGCAAGCTGGGACTGTGAGGACATTCAGGCTTCCCCCGTGGTCCCCAACGGTGGTGACTGGGTGCCCTGGGAGGCACCCAGGTGACATGGCCAGTTCTCTTGGGATGGGGTCCCTGGGGCTGAGATCGACCCAGGGAGGGAAGCCACTTGGCCCCCCTCCCCAAAACAAAAATATATTTTAAGGCCCCCTCCTATAAAAAACTGAAATCCTATGTGGAGGTGAAAGCATCACAGATCAATTGGAGCACAATCTGTCTGTGACTGTGATGAGTGGGTTCTTTCTTGTCCTCTCCCAGTGATAGCAGAGTCCATAGTTCTCCGTTTAAATTGCTATGAGTATACAAGTGTACAAATCTCCTGAAAGCTCCACCCACTTGGCCCCACACTGCCCACCTTAGTAGTATGCAAAGGTCTTCCTGCATTGTGCCTCAATGATGGACAGCTTACCAAAGGGCCCCCCGGGCCGTTTGCTGCCAATTTTGATGGCACATTCTTGATGCTGAAGAATATGAGGACATCTCCACAAAACAAAGAAGCACTTACTTCATATAACTAGGAGGTAGGACCCTGGTTTGGTGGAGATGTATGTCTTTTTAGTCTCTTTGGGCTCTAGGATGATTCGTGTTATCACAAAATGTTGGAGAAAGACCGACAAGGAACAATCACATTGTCAAACACACACAAGGTCACTGATTACATTTCCTTTTGCTCTATTACACAGCTGAAATGTGGCACATGTACTGGACATTTACCCCAGGAGGAAGAAAGAACTCCACTTAGGTAGATATTTTGTGTAAAGTTGTGGACCCTTGTTGGATAAAGGGGTAGGCAAGGTTCCTTTGTGGTTGAGTCTCTCACACAGCTACTGACACACCTACACAGACACTGACAAACCCACTCATGAACACACTACACTACAGTTCAAGAATTCAGTGATAACATGAATCCTCCTGTGGCAACTGACATTGGTCTTGCACACAGGGAGCTGCTAAACATGCAGTTCCCTGTGTGCAAGAGCCATTGTTTTATCTCTTTCCCAGCCTGCATCTCTTGAGGCAGGGAAAGAGATGAAACCTCTGCTTCCAGCCGGCATGAGCACTTTGACAGCTCTCGCCCGCTGGTTGCAAAGTGTTTGCTCTGACATGGCGAGCTGTCAAAGTTCTTGCCAAGTCTGAGCAAACAGCTATGTTCTGGAGGTGGAAACCCCGGGACATGGCAGGAGAAAGCCCTTTGGAGTGGCTGTTCCCTGGGCTATTATTGGCTCCATGAGGAGGGCTCTGTGGCCCCCTCCAACCTTTAATTTTGTCCCGGTGAGGTGGAAGTCCCCGGAGCTGTGGGCGGGCTGCACAGTCCCCCCTTTGTGACTTGGGTCGAACTGCTCCTTGCGGGGAGCCATGCAGCCCTCCTCAAATGTTCTTTTTCCCCATGGGGACGTGGTGGTCCCAGGGGCTCAGAGGTCCGCAATGGATCCCTTTATGCTTTTATTGTAGCTCCAGGGAGGTGGCGGTTCCCTGGGGCTGTGGGGGGACCAAGTGGCCCCTTACCTTCATTTTGATTTGAGGCCCGGGGAGGGGTCAGTCCCTGGGGCTGCAGCGGGCCACGTGGCCCACTCACATTTATCATTTATGGCTCCAGAAGGTGGCAATCCCAGGGGCATAACAATGCCTTAGAAGAGGGGCCCTGTGTGTCCCCATCCTTTATTCCAACATGCCCTCGGGACCAGGCCCACCCAAGGGCTTTTTCAAAACAAGCGTGGGAGCAATTTTTTTTAAATGTTTTTTTTTTCGCCAAATTTTGTGTAACAAAGGTTAGAGTAATGTCATTATTAGGTTGATGTTTTACCCTTACAAAACCATAGAAGTTCAGCAGTTGTAGTTATACTAATACTTATGTTAAGAAACTATGGGGGTCATTCTGACCCCGGCCGGCGGCGGAAGCCGCCGGCCTGGCTGGGACCGCCAGAATACCGCTGCGCGGTCAAAAGACTGCCGCAGGTATTCTGGGTTTCCCGCTGGGCTGGCAGGCGACCGCCAGAAGGCCGCCCACCAGCCCAGCGGGAAACACCCTTCCATGAGGATGCCGGCTCCGAATGGAGCCGGCGGAGTGGAAGGGGTGCGACGGGTGCAGTTGCACCCGTCGCGATTTTCAGTGTCTGCATGGCAGACACTTAAAATCTTTGTGGGACCCTGTTACGGGGGCCCCTGCAGTGCCCATTCCATTGGCATGGGCACTGCAGGGGCCCCCAGGGGCCCCTCGACACCCCATACCGCCATTCTGTTCCTGGCGGCCAAAACCGCCAGGAACAGGATGGCGGTATGGGTGTCGAAATCCCCATGGCGGCGCAGCAAGCTGCGCCGCCATGGAGGATTCCCCAGGGCAGCGGGAAACCGGCGGTACACCGCCGGTTACATGCCCATGGGAGCACCGCCAGCCTGTTGGCGGTGCTCCCGCGGTCGTTGGCCCTGGCGGATTTTACCGCCAGGGTCAGAATGACCCCCTATAACTTGTTTCTGAAAGTTAGTTTTTGGCATTAGTTATACTTTCTTCAGACAAGTATAACTATATGTATAACTATAGCTGCTGAATTTCTATGGTTTTGTATCAGTAAAACACCAACCTAACTATATCGTCCCTATAACCTTTGTTTTTTTCAGTGAATTGCTATGAGTTTTTTAATGCACACATTAATATTTCTGTCAGGTTGCGGCCAGTCAATTAGGACCTTGCTTTTCCCCAGGATCCAAGGAGGATCAGAGGAGGCTCAGAGGAGGATCAGAGGAGGATCCTCAATTTCGCAGATCAGATGAGAAAATGGCCATATTTGGCCCAAGAGTGGACTCTAATGGACCACTCCATGTGTTCTATGGGGTCAGGATACCTATATTCTGACCCCTTATATGTTTTTACACATTTGTTTTTCCACCCACCAGTCAATGCGAGAAACAAAATGGTGGTCGCAACTTTTCTGTCAGGTTGCGGCCAGCCAATCAGTGCCTTGCTTTTCCTCTGAATCTATGAAGGATCTGAGGAGGAATCACGTCCCTATATATACAATTTTAGTTTTAACTAGAAAACTACCAAACAGATTTACAGCAAATCACAAAAGGGTGCTTTCTGGACTAAGAGCTAGCTTTCTGCCAAATTTGGTGTGAATCTGTCCAGTGGTTTCGGCTACATTCGTGCTCAAAATCCCTATGGAAATTAACATGGGCAAAATGTGTTTTAGAATCCCCCTCTTTCTCAGCCCCCGTTTGATGCCTATAAACATTCCAGACAGCAGCTGAAGTGAACATCACATTTCTTTTGGAAACTTTTGTGAAGATTCATCAACCGCCACCAAAGGTATAGGCTTTTTCAATGGAAAATAAGTCCTAACTATCTACTGGGGACCACCAGTATGTTTATATATTTATATTTATATATATATATATATATATATATTTCAGCATCAAAATAATTTTATAATAGCCGCACACTCAGGAAGTCAAAATAGAGTTAGTTTATTTAACACAACGCGTTTCGGCTGACTAGCAGCCTTGGTCAAGCGGCTATTATAAAATAATTTTTATGCTGAAATAAGATTAACCGGAGTGCTCTGCCGGTTTTTGCCGCACCACCCCTCTGGGGCCGCTTGGAGCTCGATTGTGAGCATGTTTAGCGAAGATATATATATATATATATATATATATATATATATATATATATATATATATATATATTCACTGAAAAAAACAAAGATTAACCGCTTCTGTGCCTTGGAGGAGGTCACCTCATCCAAGGCTAAAGTTCCCCTGTGCCTTGGACGAGGTCACCTCGTCCAAGGCACAGGGGAACTTGGGGGAGCGCTAGACCGCCCCCCCTCGTGCATCCCCCTCCCCCCCAAGGCGGGGATGGAAGGGGAAGACCTTCCCCTTCCACCCCCGACCCGCCCCACCCCCCCGTGACGTCAGCGCGCGAGCGCGCGCTGATTTGTCACAGGGGCCTCCCCCATCGAGCGGGAAGCTCAGCTTCCAGTGCGATTGAAAGAGAAATGCAATGCAAACGGCTGAGCTAGAGGCCAAACTCCACAGGTAGGCACTTTGCAAAAAACACCTCTGTTTTCTGTGAAAAAATATGTTGTGTCCACGTTGTGTTTTGGGCCATTTCCTTTCGTGGGCGCTAGGCCTACCCACAGAAGTGAGGTACCATTTTTATCGAGAGACTTAGGGGAACGCTGGGTGGAAGGAAATTTGTGGCTCCTCTCAGATTCCAGAACTTTCTGTCACCGAAATGAGAGGAAAAAGTGTTGTTTTAGCCAAATTTTGATGTTTGCAAAGGATTCTGGGTAACATAACCTGGTCAGAGCCCCGCAAGTCACCCCATCTTGGATTCCCCTGGGTTTCTAGTTTTCAAAAATGCGCTGGTTTGCTAGGTTTCCACAGGTGCCGGCTGAGCTAAAGGCCAAAATCCACAGGTAGGCACAGTTTTCTATGAAAAAATGTGATGTCTTGGTCACGCGGCTATTATAAAATAATTTTGATGCTGAAATAAGATTAACCGGAGTGCTCTGCCGGTTTTTGCCGCACCACCCCTCTGGGGCCGCTTGGAGCTCGTTTGTGAGCATGTTTAGCGAAGATATATATATATATATATATATATATTCACTGAAAAAAACAAAGATTAACCGCTTCTGTGCCTTGGACGAGGTCACCTCGTCCAAGGCTACAGTTCCCCTGTGCCTTGGACGAGGTCACCTCGTCCAAGGCACAGGGGAACTTGGGGGAGCGCTAGACCGCCCCCCCTCGTGCACCCCCCTCCCCCCCAAGGCGGGGATGGAAGGGGAAGACCTTCCCCTTTCACCCCCGACCCGCCCCACCCCCCCTGTGACGTCAGCGCGCAAGCGCGCGCTGATTTGTCACAGGGGCCTCCCCCATCGCGCTGGAAGCTCAGCTTCCAGTGCGATTGAAAGAGAAATGCAAAGCATTTCTCTTTCAATCACTGGGGAGGCCCGGAGGGGCTTCAAAGGGAAGGAAATGTATTTCCTTCCCTTTGAAGTCTCTCCCAGGGTTTCAAAAGCTGATGAGGCCAATCTGTACCCAAGGGGGGCAGAAACAACTAGACACCAGGGAGTTTTTTCTTTGCGTGAATTTCACGCAAGGGGAGCGACCCCTTAGGCAAGGGTCGCTCCCTGGGGGGGCAAATTTATTTTAGGCCATTTCCCCCAGGGGCAGAAACCTCTAGGCGCCAGGGCAATTTTTTTTTTGTTTGTTTGTTTTTTTAGAGATGGGGAGCGACCCATCAGGCAAGGGTTGCTCCCCTGGGGGGCAAATTGTATTTAGACCATTTCGGCCCCCCTGGGGGCAGATTGGTCGATTTTCGGTCAATCTGCCCCCAAGGGGGCAAGAACCACTAGGCACCGGGGATTTGTTTTTTGGCGCCAATGTCACGCAGGGGGAGCGACCCCGTAGGCAAGGGTCGCTCCTGGGCAGGGGGAGTTTGGGGGGGGTGGGGGGGGGGTCAAATTTATTTTAGGGCATTTCTGCCCCCCCCCTGGGGCCGGCTGAGCTAGAGGCCAAACTCCACAGGTAGGCACTTTGCAAAAAACACCTCTGTTGTCTGTGAAAAAATATGTTGTGTCCACGTGTTTTGGGCCATTTCCTTTCGTGGGCGCTAGGCCTACCCACAGAAGTGACGTACCATTTTTATCGAGAGACTTAGGGGAACGCTGGGTGGAAGGAAATATGTGGCTCCTCTCAGATTCCAGAACTTTCTGTCACCGAAATGAGAGGAAAAAGTGTTGTTTTAGCCAAATTTTGATGTTTGCAAAGGATTCTGGGTAACATAACCTGGTCAGAGCCCCGCAAGTCACCCCATCCTGGATTCCCCTGGGTTTCTAGTTTTCAAAAATGCGCTAGTTTGCTAGGTTTCCACAGGTGCCGGCTGAGCTAAAGGCCAAAATCCACAGGTAGGCACTGTTTTCTATGAAAAAATGTGATGTGTCCACGTTGTGTTTTGGGCCATTTCCTTTCGTGGGCGCTAGTCCTACCCACACAAGTGAGGTATCATTTTTATCGGGAGACTTGGGGGAACGCTGGGTGGAAGGAAATTTGTGGCTTCTCTCAGATTCCAGAACTTTCTGCCACAGAAATGTGAGGAACATGTGTTGTTTTAGCCAAATTTTGAGGTTTGCAAAGGATTCTGGGTAACAGAACCTGGCCCGAGCCCCACAAGTCACCCCATCTTGGATTCCCCTAGGTCTTTTTTTTCAGAAATGCACAGGTTTGGTAGGTTTCCCTAGGTGCCGGCTGAGCTAGAGGCCAAAATCTACAGGTAGGCACTTCGCAAAAATCACCTCTAGTTTCTTTAAAAAAATTGGATGTGTCCACGTTGCGCTTTGGGGCGTTTCCTGTCGCGGTCGCTAGGCCTACCCACACAAGTGAGGTATCATTTTTATCGGGCGACTTGGAGGAACGCTGGGTGGAAGGATATTTGTGGCTCCTCTCAGATTCCAGAACTTTCTGCCACAGAAATGTGAGAAACATGTGTTTTTTTAGCCAAATTTTGAGGTTTGCAAAGGATTCTGGGTAACAGAACCTGGTCCGAGCCCCACATGTCACCCCATCTTGGATTCCCCTAGGTCTCCAGTTTTAGGAAATGCACAGGTTTGGTAGGTTTGCCTAGGTGCCGACTGAGCTAGAGGCCAAAATCTACAGGTAGGCACTTCGCAAAAATCACCTCTGTTTTTTTTCAAAAAATTGGATGTGTCCACGTTGCGCTTTGGGGCGTTACCTGTCACGGGCACTAGGCCTACCCACACAAGTGAGGTATCATTTTTATCGGGAGACTTGGGGGAACGCTGGGTGGAAGGACATTTGTGGCTCCTCTCAGATTCCAGAACTTTCTGCCACAGAAATGTGAGGAACATGTGTTTTTTTAGCCAAATTTTGAGGTTTGCAAAGGATTCTGGGTAACAAAACCTGGTCCGAGCCCCAAAAGTCACCCCATCGTGGATTCCCCTAGGTCTCTAGTTTTCAGAAATGCACAGGTTTAGTAGGTTTCCCTAGGTGCCGGCTGAGCTAGAGGACAAAATCTACAGGTAGGCACTTTGCAAAAAACACCCCTGTTTTCTTTCAAAAAATTGGATGTGTCCACTTTGCGCTTTGGGGCGTTTCCTGTCGCGGGCGCTAGGCCTACCCACACAAGTGAGGTATCATTTTTATCGGGAGACTTGGGGGAACATAGATTAGCGAAACAAGTGTTATTGCCCCTTGTCTTTCTCTACATTTTTTCCTTCCAAATATAGGAGAGTGTGTGAAAAAGACATCTATTTGAGAAATGCCCTGTAATTCACATGCTAGTATGGTCACCGCGGAATTCAGAGATGTGCAAATAACCACTGCTCCTCAACACCTTATCTTGTGCCCTTTTTGGAAAAACAAAGGTTTTCTTGATAGCTATGTTTTACTCTTTATATTTCAGCAAATGAATTGCTGTATACCCGGTATAGAATGAAAACGCACTGCAGGGTGCAGCTCATTTATTGGCTCTGGGTTCCTCTGGTTCTTGATGAACCTACAAGCCCTATATATCCCCGCAACCAGAGGAGCCCAGCAGACGTAACGGTATATTGCTTTCGATAATCTGACATTGCAGGGAAAAGTTACAGAGTAAAACGTAGAGAAAAAGTGATGTTTTTTTCACCTCAATTTCAATATTTTTCTTTTTCAGTTGTTATTTTCTGTAGGAAACCCTTTTAGGATCTACACAAATGACCCCTTGCTGAATTCAGAATTTTGTCTACTTTTCAAAATTGTTTAGGTTTCTGGGATCCAGCATTGGTTTCATGACCATTTCTGTCACTGACTGGAAGGAGGCTGAAAGCACAACATTTTTTAAAAATGGGGTATGTCCCAGTAAAATGCCAAAATTGTGTTGAAAAATTGGGTTTTCTGATATTCAAGTCTGCCTGTTCCTGAAAGCTGGGAAGCTGCTGAGTTTAGCACCGCAAACGCTTTGTTGATGCCATTTTCAGGGGAAAAACCACAAGCCTTCTTCTGCAGCCACTTTTTCCAATTTATTTGAAAAAAACGAAATTTTCACTGTATTTTGGCTAATTTCTTGGCCTCCTTCAGGGGAACTCACAAAGTCTGGGTACCTCTAGAATCCCTAGGATGTTGGAAAAAAAGGACGTAAATTTGGCTTGGTTAGCTTATGTGGACAAAAAGTTATGAGGGCCTAAGCGCGAACTGCCCCAAATAGGCAAAAAAAGGCTTGGCACAGGAGGGGGAAAAGGCATGGCAGCGAAGGGGTTAATATAGAATAAGGAAATCAAAGAAATACACTTAAAAAAAATCAAAGGTTGCAGGGATATTATAGTTATGTTCTGAATTTACCTGTACAAAACCTTAGAAATTCACCAGTTATAGTTTTAGTTATTTCAAGTAACTATAACTCATGTCCTCCGGTAACTATGACTCTATCCCCAGCCGTGTACAGTTTTGTTATGAATAATTTTACAACAAATGTTACAGTGATATTATGAATGATGTTATAAAAGATGTCATGAGTGCTGTAATATCTGGGGTAATTAGCATTGCATGGCGAGGGTGGCAGTTATAGTTACCTTAGGGCTGAAGCCAAGTTCCAAGATAACTACCAACACTTCTTTGTTGAAGTATTGGCAGCCAATCAGAGCGCTGCATTTCCCTGCATGCGTGGCCCCTGCATTTAGTTTCTTTAAAGCCCCAGGGAGGTGGTGTCCTTGGAGCTGCAGGGGGTTGGGCCACCCCCCAAGCATTGCATTTGTTATTACCCCTTGGGAGGCGGCAGTCCCAAGGTCTGGGTGAGGCAATGTAGTTGCTATTAGCCCTGCAGAGGTGGTGGTCACCTGGCCTGTGGGGTGCTAGGTGGCCCCCTGCATTGTATTTGATTTTAGCCCCGGGGAGGTGGCTGCAGGGGAGCCCTCCAGCACTATATTTTTTTGTTATTAACTTCGGGGCCCTGGGGCTGTAGGGGATCACATACCCTCTACACATTATATTTCATCAACGCCCTGGGGTGAAGGCAGTCCCCAGGGCTGTGGGGGGGGGCTGCAAGCTTCCCTCGCATTTATTGTAAATAAGCCCTGGGGATTGGTGGCTCCCAGGGCATCAGTCTGCTGTAGGAGAGGGGCTCTGTGTGCCCCCCTCCTTTATTTCAAAGTTCCCCCTGAACCTGGCCCACCTGGGGGCTTCTTAAAAACAAGCGTGGGAGCCTGCGCTTGTTTTTTTTATTTTTTATGTTGCTGTGAATGCACAGATCCACTGCGAATTTGCAGCAAAAAAAAAAATTAAATGCTCTTTTGCCCTGGGTGGTACCTCTGGGACCCCAGCACAAGAGCTGAACGATTAAGGTGACCCTATCCGTCCCTTTTCTTTTTTAACTTTTTTTGTGGGACTCGGCTGAAGCCGAGTCCCAAGATGGCTGCCAACAATTCCTTGTTGAAGTGTTAGAAGCCAATCAGAGCTGTGCATTTCACTGTGCGAGCTTCTTATTAGTCACAAACACTTCGTGCCTCTAGATATCTCTATATAGTTTTATTTCAAAAACTACCAAATGGATTCACACCAAATAACAGAAAAGCACACTTTCTGGACCAAGAGTTACCTTTCTGCCAAATTTGGTGTAATTCCATCCAGCTCAGGCTGTAGTTATGATTAAAATCCATATGGGAATTTTATGGGGAAATTATCATTTTTCCACCCCCATTTTCTCTGCTTCACAGATCACCCCGAAATGTCCCATGTACAACAAAATTTACTGGAACACTTTTTTGGAACATTTCATGAAGATTCGTCAAATAGCGCCAAAGATATAGGCAAGTCAAAAATCGCTTTTTCTATGGAAACATGAACCTAAATATAACTACATACTGGCAATCAACAGTAGATATACACTTTGGTACTTTTGCACATACCTTGGTATGTATATGTGTATATATATATATATATATATATATATATATATATATATATATATATATATATACATATGTATATATATATATGTATATGTATATATGTATATATATATATATATATATATGTATATATATATATATATATATATATATATATATATATATATATATATATATATATATATATATATATATATATATATAAAACAAAGCAAAAATGAAGCCCAGTTGGAATAAAATGATCACGTGCCAAAATTAAAAGTAATTTCAAAGTCTAGCAACCCTCACTTCATCACAGCTGCTGCCATCAGAGTATATCAAATGTCTTTTATGGGAACTGAAGTATAGAGACACTAAGTCACGTGACATATATAGATTATAAGCACCTGTGACTGCAACTGCTCTCCTGTGAACAAGGCATTTTTGCCGAAACGCGTCAGGAAGGACTACTGCATTTTGTTGCCATCTTATTATGAAAGAAATAAACACAAAGTTATTTGGAACTGGGCTTCATTTTTGCTTTGTTTTGGATTTATTACCGGGATTCTCCGTCCCCGTCATGAAGCCGCCCTGCAGGGTTGGGGGCCCCCGTCGATGGAGGTTGTTGCAGATGGATATTTATGGGGGGCATGACCCGCTTGCCTCCGTACCAGATAAAGGATTTAACCTATTACTTATGGACACGAAGGTGAGAATGGGAGAGAGGGATTTTCTCCTTCACTTTTCCGGATTTCCAAGTGCTAAAGACATTTGATATACTCTGATGGCAGCAGCTGTGATGAAGTGAGGGTTGCTGGACTTTGAAATTACTTTTAATTTTGGCACGTGATCATTTTATTCCAGATTCTATGCACCTTAATACTATATGGACAGTGAATTCTAATGTGGTGAATTGAAGCCATTTATGCAGTATTTGAAATTAAACCACAGAACGAAAAAAATTATAATATTGGTGCATTATGGGAACTGAAGTATAGAGACACTAAGTCACGTGACATATATAGATTATAAGCACCTGTGACTGCAACTGCTCTCCTGTGAACAAGGCATTTTTGCCGAAACGCGTCAGGAAGGACTACTGCATTTTGTTGCCATCTTATTATGAAAGAAATAAACACAAAGTTATTTGGAACTGGGCTTCATTTTTGCTTTGTTTTGGATTTTTGATTTATTACCGGGATTCTCCGTCCCCGTCATGAAGCCCCCCCGTCGATGGAGGTTGTTGCAGAGATGGATATATATATATATATATATATATATATATATATCCGAAAAAAACAAATGTTACAGGAACATTTTAGTTAGGTTGATATTTTACATGCACAAAACCATAGAAATTCAGCTGTTATAGTCAGAGTTTGGTCCTCCCCACGCATATTTTTCTCATCAATAATTTTACTGCAAATGTTACAACAATATTATCAAGGATGTCATAGAAGACGTCATGAGTGATGTAATATCTGGGGTAATAAGCAGTGCATGACAATGAAGTGAGTGATAGGGTGACAGTGACCACATTCCTCCTGCCCTCCGTTATCCAATATTCCATATTTACCAACATTTTGAACTTGGTGAGAGGGAGATTTTGAAGAAAAAAAATCCTGGGGAATTAATTTCTTCCATGGACTTACATTGAAAAAGAGGAGATTTGTAGGCAAGATCCAGATAAAATAAAGCCCTTTGGGCTTAAAAACATCAAGTGTCTCCTCCCTGAATGAAGTCTGTTGGCATGTATGGTTGTACTGCCACTTCCTCCTCCTTCTGTCCTCAATGGTCTGTTATATTGCCACAGCCTCTCTTGTCTGTCTTGCCTGGTTGGTTTGTTGCTCCTGCTCCCCTTTCCCCTGTCCCCCATGGCCCATTGTGCAGCTCCTCCCACCTGCCCAGCATTATCAACTTGCTGCCTCTGCACCCTCCTTCCTGCCCTTAATTATCCAAGTCTGTGCCCTTTGGTCTCTGCCTCCCCAGAGTGTTCTAATGAACAAATAGATTGTTAACATTCTATGGCCCTCATTCTGACCCTGGCTTTAACACTCCGACTGCCACGGCGGTACAAACAAACAGCGCGGCGGTCACCGCCAACAGGCAGGCGGCAGAGATTGTACCGCCCACCCTATCACGACCCACCAATCTGCCACCTTTTCCGGGGCGGGAGCCCCGCCGATAAAAACACGGCGGAAACAGACATCTCCAATGGAAAACGCTTACCTCGACACACTCCACGCGGAATCGGAACAGCATGGAACCCGAACTCCACATCCTCCCAGCCATTGCCTTCCTGCTGTTCTTCCAGGATCACGAACCACGCCGCAGACGACAACGGTGAGTACTGCACCTACGACACAGGGGAGGGGGGAGGAGGAAAGGTTACGGGCACACACATACGCAACACACCCACCCCCACCCTCACCCCCACCGAAATACCTACACACCTATGCAGATAAAAAAGTCAGAGTGACACCCCCAAACCCCCCCAAACAAAGACAAAAGCCAATGCATGTAAAACTAGAACCATATTATTGCAACAATAAAGTATAGCGACCTTAGCAATCTATGAAGAATGAATACACATCTAGAACTCCATCCATACAAGCAGCAAAAGTCCGGCCCAGTCAATCAAAGTCCCAAGGTCCGTGGGCCAATGTGCAGCAACACATGGGCAAAGCCCACACACGAGATCCAGTCCATTGGAGAGAACACTGCTGGGGCATCACTAAAATAAAAAGACAGGCACCTCAGGGGGAAGGGAAGGGGGGGCACCTCAGCCACATGAGTCCACGACGCCAGATCCACGAAGGGCCTCCATGCCCACTGTGCCATCCTGGGGAGTGCAAAGCCACAGTCTCACAAGTCTCTACAGTGGGTGGATTGCCCACTGTGCCATCCTGGGGAGTGCAAAGCCACAGTCTCACAAGTCTCTACAGTGGGTGGATTGCCCACTGTGCCATCCTGGGGAGTGCAAAGCCACAGTATCACAAGTCTCTACAGTGGGTGGCTTGCCCACTGTGCCATCCTGGGGAGTGCAAAGCCACAGTCTCACAAGTCTCTACAGTGGGTGGCTTGCCCACTGTGCCATCCTGGGGAGTGTAAAGCCACAGTCTCACAAGTCTCTACAGTGGGTGGCTTGCCCACTGTGCCATCCTGGTGAGTGCAAAGCCACAGTCCATCAGGTGGATTACAGAGACCACTGGTCATGGAGGAGGCATGGTGGGCAGAGTGCGTCGTGAAGGCCTGCCCGACACAGAACCGGGACTGCCAATGGGCCAGCGGTGCTTGACAGGAAGGGCCCAGCGGAATGGTGCCTGAGATGAAGGGCCCAGCAGAGCGGTGCTTGACAGGAAGGGCCCAGCGGAGCGGTGCTTGAGATGAAGGGCCCAGCGGAGCGGTGCTTGAGATGAAGGGCCCAGCGGAGCGGTGCTTGAGATGAAGGGTCCAGCGGAGCGGTGCTTGACAGGAAGGGCCCAGCGGAACGGTGCTTGACAGGAAGGGCCCAGCGGAGAGGTGCGTGAGATGAAGGGCCCAGCGGAGCGGTGCTTGACAGGAAGGGCCCTGTTCAGCGGTGCTTCTCACGGCGGGGCCCTGTTCAGCGGTTCTGCTCACGGCGGGGCCCTGTTCAGCGGTGCTTCTCATGGCGGGGCCCTGTTCAGCGGTTCTGCTCACGGCGGGGCCCTGTTCAGCGGTGCTCCTCACAGCGGGGCCCTGTTCAGCGGTGCTTCTCACGGCGGGGCCCTGTTCAGCGGTTCTGCTCATGGCGGGGCCCTGTTCAGCGGTGCTTCTCACGGCGGGGCCCTGTTCAGCGGTTCTGCTCACGGCGGGGCCCTGTTCAGCGGTTCTGCTCACAGTGGGGCCCTGTTCAGCGTTGCTTCTCACGGCGGGCCCTGTTCAGCAGTTCTGCTCACGGCGGGGCCCTGTTCAGCGGTTCCGCTCACGGCGGGGCCCTGTTCAGCGGTGCTCCTCACGGCGGGGCCCTGTTCAGCGGTGCTTCTCACGGCGGGGCCCTGTTCAGCGGTTCTTCTCACAGCAGGGCCCTGTTCAGCGGTGCTTCTCACGGCGGGGCCCTGTTCAGCGGTGCCTGTCTTCTGTTTCCAGTCAACCACATCTGGCCAATATTTGCCGCTCACTCTGCATCTGACCTTTCCGTTGCGGGGCCCTCCTGTGATGGAGTCCTGGGGCCCTGGCTCTCCTTCGATACCCCCGGAATGGGGCTGGTGGGGCCCTCATGGCCAGGTCAGCTGCTCCCTGCCCTTTGCTCCTTGCTGCCCTTGCCCTCCTTGGCAGACTATCCATGGCCCTTGGCTCCCTTCCCCGATGTGGCAGGTGACGGTGCAAGGCTACCCTCCTTGGGGGCAGGCGTATCAGGCCTGTCGCGCCTGCCCTTCAGTTTCTTGGTCCTCTTCCCAGGGGGGGGGGCTGGCTGTGCCTTTGCTGCTGGACAATGTCCCAGCCCAAGGAAAGGGCGGACTCCAAAAACCAGGCACGACGTTCTTTGGAGTTGCTGGGCTGGTGGTGGCTGAGGTGTTTGTGGAACTCTTACGGGATGGAGGGGGTGGGTCAGGTGAGAAAAAGAGGTCCACTTTGGAAAGGAAAATTTTCTTGGGAGCCATGGGAAGGGTGGCTGGAGTGGGTATGGGAGTGGAGGAAGAGGATGTGGTTGTAGGAGAGTCAAGTGTGCTGTCTTTGGGTGCAGGTGCTTGGGAAGGAGGCTGACGTGAGGTGGATGGCTGTTGTTTGGGTGCCTGCCTGCGTTTGTGTGGTTGGGAAGCGGGGGTGACAGACACACTGGGAGAGGACACAGGGGACGTGTACATGGCAGTGGGGGTGGTGACTGCACGTGTGCGGACTGGTGTGGAGGGTGTGCTGGTGATGGGTGCAATGGCTGATGGTGGTGTGCTTGCAGGTGTGTGTGGAGACGTCACAGGGAGGGAGGAGGGAGACGAGGAGGTGGGGGACACAGAGGAGGTAGTGGCTGTTGGCATGTCTGCATCTGGATGTTGCTTGGGTGAATGCTTGTGTCTCCTGTGGTGCTTATGTCTGGATGAGCTGCCCTTGGGTGTTGAGGTGTGTGCAGGCTGGTCTGTAGGTGTGGATGGGATAGGCAGAGGAACAGGGGAGTGGGACTGGGTGGAGGGAGTCAGAAGAGGGAGGCTGGAGACAGGGACAATGGCTGCCGTCAGTGCTGAGGCCAGAGCGTTGAACGATCGTTGATGGGCAGCCTGACCCGAATGAAGGCCCTCCAGGTATGCATTGCTTTGATGCACCTCCCTCTCCACACCCTGGATGGCATTCAAAAGGGTAGACTGCCCAACAATGATGGTCCTCAGGAGGTCAATGACCTCCTCACTGAGGGCAGCAGGGGTGACTGGGGCAGGGCCTGAGGTGCCTGGGGCGTAGGAGATGGCCGGCTTCCTGGCCTTGCGGGCACGGGCCGAGGGCCTGCTGGGAGGGCGGAGCTGGTGCGCTGGGTGGCGGCTGTACCTGTTTCTGCGGTGGGCACGGATGTTGCCGCCACCGCAAGGGAGCTCCCTTCCGAGGACGTGTCGGTGTCGCTGCCGTCTCCACGGGTCCCCGTGGTGGAGCCCCCCTCGCCCTCCGTCTCACTGGTCATGTCGGAGTCCGTTGCATGGGCCTCCGGGGCCATGTGAGATGCAGCTCCCTCTTGCGCCGATGCCACTTCTCCTCTGCCTGATGATGATAATGCACACATTCACAGATAAACAAAGAAAATGGGGGGGGGGTGGAAAACATAAAGACAAGTTGAGTGCATGCATTGGGGACACCGTTGGCGGAGAGGACAGACACAGAAGCCCCCTGCACTACGCAGCGCACTTGGGGTACACTACTCATTCACTGGGACATGCCCTACAAGCCTATGGGCGACAACTGCCCACACAGTATACACTGGTCCATGAATCGCGTCACTAGGCACCCTACAGAGGTGGGTGGCGGGGGCACAGGACCATACTTCACGGACGGGCCTATCATACAGAAATCGCCTTGGCCTAGGGATACCCACAGCCCTCCTCCCCCACCCAGGCACCTCCACTGCGCGCCGAAAAGCTGAATGTGCTGGTACTCACCCCCTTGTGTCTGCTGTGATGTCCTCAAGCGCCCATCTAAATCGGGATAGGCCACCGCCAGGATCCGGGACATCAGGGGGGTCAAGGTACGACTGGCACCCCTCCTAGGTTGGGAGGCCATCCCCAGCAGAGCCTCCGCGGTCTTCCTGCTCCCGCGGCGGATGTCCTCCCACCTCTTGCAGCAGTGGGTGCCCCTTCTGGTGTGGACCCTCAGGGCCCGGACGTCCTTGGCGATGGCACGCCAAATGTCAATCTTCTGATGGGCGCTGACCTATGTGACGTGTACAGGGGGGAAGAGAAACATCATCACTTTTCTGCATGCTTGATGTGAGTGGCCCCCTCTCCCCAACCTTGCCATGTGGCACATGCTCTCATCTGTCGTGCCATGCATTTGTCATTCGCTGCCCTCCCCTCCATCGTACATCCTCCCCACTCAGGCCAGGCATTGGGCACTATGCATTGCCCCCCGTGTACTCACCTGTTGGTCTGGAGGCCTGTAGAGTAGCGCATACTGGGGGAGGACCCCGTCCACAAGCTTCTCCAACTCCTCGGAACTGAAGGCGGGGGCCCTTTCCCCAGTCGCAGCAGCCATTGTCACTTGCAGACCGAGGTCACAGCAGCACTTGCAGTATAGGTCCTCTCCTGTGGATGCTCAGGTCTCGTGTGGTCAAGCAGAGAGAAAATGGCGGTTACGGCCGCGGCGGTGCGTGCCGCGGCGGTGCGTGCCGCGGCGGTGCGTACCGCGGCGGCCGGCGCTCACCGCCATTGGCTCCTGAAACCCATAGGGTTCAATGTTGTCCAATGCGGCTTAGCGCCACAGACTGCGACCGCCTACCGCCACTGTGTGCCACACTTGCGCAATTACCTCACTTCACATTGTCACACTTCACAGGTCAGGCAGCCGCCATTTCAAGGGCCCACATGGCTTCATTCCTACTGCGTCACACATGGCTAGGCCTTGCACCGACAATCATACTAGCCATTCAATCCCGAGAGATACGTGTACTGGGCATGCTGTGGGCACTTGCCTGTGGGTTGCTTGACTCTGTGCTCCATGTTGTCCTTCCTAGGCATCGTCCGCTGGGACTTGCGAGGAGACGGAGGAATCTTCCTGTGTACAGACCGCTGGTGAACCTGTCGACAATGGAAGAAAGACACGTCATACTCACCTACAGACTCAACTGTGCCACTATACAGGAACTGTGTGCACAGCTGGAGCCAGACCTAATGTCACCCATCCACCAACCCACAGGGATTCCGCCTCTAGTGCAAGTGCTGTCAGTACTGCATTTTTTGGCAAGTGGATCATTTCAAACTACCGTGGCCATTTCATCTGGGATGTCTCAGCCTATGTTTTTGAAGGTGTTGTCCAGAGTGTTGTCTGCCCTGATGAAATACATGCGGAGCTACATCATTTTTCCTGAGGTGGGTGACTTGCCTACAGTGAAGGGTGATTTCTATGCCCTTGGACACATTCCCAATATCATTGGAGCCATTGATGGTACCCATGTGGCTTTGGTTCCCCCAAAAGACGATGAGCAGGTGTACAGGAACCGTAAAAACTATCATTCGATGAATGTCCAGGTGGTCTGTTTGGCTGACCAGTACATCTCCCATTTAAATGCCAAATTCCCAGGGTCAGTGCATGACGCGTACATCATGCGAAATAGCAGCATCCCTTATGTGATGGAACAGCTACAGAGACACCGTGTGTGGCTAATTGGTGACTTTGGTTACCCAAACCTGCCTTGGCTATTGACCCCAGTGAGGAATCCCAGGACCAGGGCAGAGGAACGGTACAATGAGGCCCATGGGCGGACTAGGAGGCTGATTGAGCGGACCTTCGGCCTCCTGAAGGCCAGGTTTAGGTGCCTGCATATGACTGGTGGATCCCCAATGTACTCACCAAGGAAGGTGTGTCATATCATCGTGGCCTGCTGCATGCTTCACAACCTGGCTTTGCGACGCCAGGTGCCTTTCCTGCAGGAGGATGGTCCAAATGGTGGTGTTGTGGCCGCTGTGGAGCCTGCGGAGAGTGAAGAGGAGGAAGACGAAGAGGACGACACAGACAACAGTGACAGAGTGATACTGCAGTATTTCCAGTGACACACAGGTAATAATCTACTCCAGCATTGTATTATATCTGTAACTGTAGTGGCTCTCTACTGTCTGACCTTTCACCCCAATGTATGGTAACTTAGTTGTGTATATCACTTCCTATTTCAGTGATCTGATCCCCACAGAGTGCCCTCTGGTTTTTTTCCCCATGGACTACCGCTGTGTGAAACTGGTATGTTGTCATCACAATGTAACTAGAACTGTTTTGTTGGTTATATCGAATACATTTGGTTTAAATAAATAGATAGTAGAATCCAGTTGGTTAATGTGCAATAATTGTGTTTATTGAATTTTAAAAATAGGTGTATGGTTCAAACAGGGTGATGGTGGAGGCATGTCCATGGCAGGGTCCAGACTGTCGTTCCTACAGGTCCATTGTCCATATGCCTGTGGAAGGTGGAGCAGGGGCAGTTCAAGGTTGGACAGGGTCAACAAGTGGGACAGTGGGATGACATCCTGGGGTTTCCGTGCATGGCGGGGGTCTTGACATCCTACTCTGTCTTCTTCCTCGCTCTCAGTCCTTTCTTGAGGGGTGGTTCTTGTTCTGCAGGCGGTGGGGTCCGGGAGGGCCGTTGCTGTTGTGTCGGGGCCTCCTGACCACTAGCGCCAGCGGAGGTGGTGGGCTGTTCTTCCTCCATGCTAGTGGCAGGGGCCCTTTGGAGGGCCACATGGTCCCGCAATGTGGTGACAATCTGGTTGAGTGCCACCACGATTGTACCCATTGCGGAACTGATGGTGCGCAGTTCTTCCCGGAACCCCATGTACTGGCCCTCCTGCATGGCCTGGATCTCCTGGAACCTGGCCAGGACCGTCGCCATCGTCTCTTGGGAGTGGTGGTACGCTCCCATGATGGTGGTGAGGGCCTCTTGGACAGTGGGTTCCCTAGGCCTGTCCTCCCTCTGTCGCACAGCAGCCCTCCCAGTTCCTCTTTGTTCCTGGGCCTCTGTCCCCTGGACGGTGTGCCCACTACCAGTGCCCCCAGGTCCCTGTTGTTGTTGGGGTTGTGGGTTACCCTGGGTGCCCTGTACTGGTAGACACACCGCTGCTTGACCTGTCCTGGAGACAGAAGCATGGGCCCGCTGGGTGGGTGCTGTGCTGGTGTTTCCTGAGGGGGGTAGGTCTGCTGTGGCCTGGGGCTGACTGAGGGTAACCGACTGTCCAGAGGTCCCCGATGGTCCGGGCTGGTCATCAGGTTCTAGGTCGACAGAGCTGCTGTCATCACTGGGGGCCTGTTCTGGGGGTGGGATGGACAAATCTGGACCCTCCTGGCCGGTGTGTTGGCGTTCGGGCCCTGCAGGGGTAAAAGAATATGGTTATTGATTTTGTGTGTGCCGTGGCATGCGATTTGTGGGTGCCCTTGTCCCCCAGTGCTGGCAGTCCCATGTGGGAGGAGTTGTGAGGGTGGTTTGTGGGGGGGGATGGGTATGTGCAGTGGTCATGCTTCGGTGATGGGTGTCCATGGTTTGTGTTGGCATTTAGGGGTTTGGGTTGGGTTGGGTGGGTTGTGCTGGTGGGACATTAGCAGGGAGGATATGTGCTGGGGGGTTGGGGGTGAGGGTGGGGGTGTGGGTTGGCATGCTGGTGGTTGGGGGGGTGAAGTAGTTGAGATTCGACTTACCAGAGTCCATTCCTTCGCCTACTCCAGCGAGGCCCTCAGGATGCAGGATGTTCAAGACCTCTTTCTCCCATGCTGTGAATTCGGGTGGGGTGGGTGGGGGTCCGCCGCCAGTCTTCTGAACAGCGATGTTGTATCTTGACACCATCGACCGCACCTTCCCCCGTAGGTCGTTCCAGCACTTTCGGATGTCTTCCCGATTTCTGGGATGCTGTCTCACAGCGTTGACCCTATCGACGATCCTTTGCCATAGATCCGCCTTCCTGGCTATTGTGGTGTGCTGCACCTGTGTGCCGAAGAGCTGGGGCTCTACCCTGATTATTTCCTCCACCATGACCCTGAGTTCTTGGTCCGAGAACCTGGGGTGTCTTTGGGGGGCCATGGGGTGGTGTGGATGAGGTGTGGGGTGGTGTTTGTGGTGATGAGTGTAGTGGTGTGTGGTGTTTTGTGCGTAGATGTGGTGTGGGTGATGATGTTGGGTTCCTGTGTGTGTTGTGGTTTGCGTTCCCTGTGCTCTCTCTCTGTGTATTGCGCTGTGTCTCTGAATTTCGCTTTGTGGGGGTTTGTGGGTGATGTGGGTGTGTGTTTTATATGGTGATGGGTGTGTGGGAGTGGTGTTTGTATGTGTACCAGGTGTGTGTATTTGCAATTGTCCAATGTGGCTGTGTTTTGTAAAGGTGTGGGTATTTTGAGCGCGGCGGTGTGTACCGCCAATGGAATACCGCGGTTGAAAGACCGCCGCGTGGATTCGTGGGTCGTAATTGTATGGCGTGTTTGTGTTGGCTTGACGGTGGAGGTTTGGTCATCTCCAGGTTATCGCTGACCGCTGATGAGGCGGCCTTCAGTGGATGTCGGGTTTTTGGCGGTTTGGCAGTTGTTGGTCAGAATGACCGTGGCGGTTTACCGCGGCTGCGGCGGGATGATGGCGGTCTTCTGACCGGCGGTAAGTGCCTTTTACCGCCAGGGTCAGAATGACCCGCTATATTTGTTACAAAAGTGTGGCAAGTCTGACATCATCTTTAAGTAATCAAAATTGTAATACTTAAAGCATTTCCTTAAGAAAATGTAAAAATGAGAGGGTTTTATCCCCATAGAAATTAAGATTAGTACTCTAAAAAACTAAAATGAGGACATATTTTCTGAGTTCTGAAATATTGACAAAGCAATTTTAAATTATTTGCTGTATTTATGTTTTTTATCCAGTTGATCACTTGATTATATGTTACACATAAGGGTGAGGATGTGGTATTACAGCCAGAGCTACAGACTTTGCAACTGGGGAACTAGGTTTGAGTTTCAGAACAGCTCGACATCCTGTGATTCTGGGCAAATCACTAAATCTCCCAGTGCCTAAAACCAAAATGAATGTGTCCATTTGTAATGTAACTAATGCTCATGTAAAGCATTCCAATACCTTTCGGTCAAGTCTGCACTATTATAAACTGCAACAAAAAAATAAGTGTCAGGGATACAGGAATAGCCATTTTGGGCAGAACATTAAGGAATCTCTCTACCTACATGTATGGTGGATTAATCTTAATTGACCTGTCACAGATTTTGCCTCATGCTTTGGAAAGGGCCCTAAATACCGGTGAGTCATTCACAACAACCTGAGACAGGGGCTGAATACTGGTGAGTCATCCTCACTGCTGAGTCATCCACAACAACAACATGAGGCTAGTCATCCACAACAACAGTGAGTAATCCTCTGCTGCTGAGTCATCCATATACAACATGAGGCAGCTATCTTTAAAGCTCTTTTCTAGAAGTAGCCTGGCACCTGAATATTCAATGTTTTGTGTCAAGGAATACAGATTTGACACATCTCCTGCCCAGTGTGTTGCCCCTACTCCAGTTTGCCTGATTAGCAGGCTCAGTATCTTGTTTCCCCACTTTAGCAAATGCTAAAAGCAAAGAATCTGATCTGTCAGTTTCTATTTTGGGTGATAGAACTGTCCAGCTATCTGTACTATTTTCCTTATGATTACCCATTTTGTAGGACAAAGTAGGACATCTGGAGGATACTGGGTCTTCACGTTTGTTATTTGATCACTTGTATTAGCCTTTTTTTTTTACTTGATATTTTATTTTGTTGTTTGTTCCCAAATCCATTTCCTGTGTGTTCCTCCTGACCCTCAGCATTAGTCTTCTACCAGTGGTGGTGTGGTGGATGCAGTTGGCCTTGGACCTCGTGGATGATGACTTAAAACTGCAACGTGCTCTGACAGAATGCGTAACTGTTAAACACATCCTAGGTTGCCTGGGCAGCATGACTTCAGGAACCTTCTCCAATACCAGTCCAGAGAGGCTACTACAGGGTATTCAAGGATACAGGTAGATATTCTACAGAATCCCTGGGGAACTCCTGGCGCTAGTCCATCAACCTTAGTGACTCCAGTTTCAACCAACTGTTAGCAGTATGGCAGTTAGCCACACCCTTAGCCCCTGAACACTTTTCAGGGGATTCACAGAAACTGAAAATCTTACTTACACAATGCAGTCTCCGGTTCTTGTGTCGTCCAGCTGCTTTTCCTACTACTGAATCTAGAGTAGCCTTTTTATTATCTTATTTGTCAGGAGATGCTGCTTCCTGGTTTGTACCGTTGGTAGCAGAGGACAGCCCCATCTTGCACAGCTATGACATCGTTAAGCTGGAGTTCCGCTGCAACTTTGACCAACGCACTACCAATCTGACCATGGACAATGATCTCCTAAAGTTGCACCAAGGCATCCACAATCTCCTAAGTTATCTCACTCACTTTAATCAGATGGAACTGGAGGCTGACTGGCCTGAGTGGAAGAGAGCCTTATTGTTTTACAGGGGACTGAAAGATGACCTTAAGGACATGTTGGCTCAGGTGGTAGACAGACCAACAAACTGTGATGTTGCAAAGTGTATTATTAGTAAGGGCAGGTAGGTATCTACACTTAGTAAGAGGCCACAATCCCACACTAGGTCCAGTAAAGGTCTCAGTAAATTAATCCTTCCTCAACCTTTGGTAGCTTGGCCAACAAGCAGTTAGGCTTAACTTAGGAGACAGGTGTATAATGCATTTTATATCAACAAAACAATAATTAAGTAAGCCACAACACACAATAAAAAAACAACACCATTATGTAAAAAATAGGAAATATTTTATTTTAAAAAATGACACCAAAAAGTCAAAATTCCAATGTAGGGGAACCAGACATACACATTTTTAAAGATTAAACATAAAAAATGTGCTTTCTAGTGGCTAAAAATAGCAGACGTCAAATGGGCATCTGGTCGCACTTGACCGAGGTAAAGTCATTGAGGCTGACCGCAATGGAGCACAAGTCAGATACACTGAGCGGTAGGCTTCAATAAACATTTTACCTTTGGATTTAGGCCCATATTTATATTTTTTGACCCAAAACTGCATTTGCTCAGTTTTCCGTCAAAAAGTAAAGTCCAGGCTTGCGTCATTCCAAGACGCAAGCCAGGTACCAGATTTATGGAATGGCCCAATCTGGAGCAAAGGGTGGGCTAGCATAAAGAAAAAATGACATTAGCCAGGTGGGGGTGGCAGTATGGGAGAAGAGAGTTTTGCACCAAAAAATGACACTAGGCTGGTTAGAGGCAAAAAAATGCCTCTAACCAGCCTAGCATTATTTTGTGACCCAAAACCATCCATACCACATGACTCCTGTCTCAGAAAAGACAGGAGTCATGCCCAACACCCCAATGGACAGCACAGGGGACAAGGGTCCCCTGGGCATGGCCATTGCACCATGTGCCAGGTAGAGGGTCCCCAAGTTGGGCCCCCGATGGCACTTTAATTAAAAAAAAATACTTACCTATGCTTAACCTACTTAGCTGGGATGGGGTTCCCTATCTTCCGGTGTTCCTCTGGTGTGGTTTGGGGTGTTCCTGGTGCTTAAGCAGGGCACCTGTGGACCCATTCCATGGTGTTTAACCATGGAATTTGGTCCACAGGTCCTCTAACGCCTGGTCTGACCCAGGTGTTAAATAATGGTGCAAAGCAAGCTTTGCACCATTATTTAGCCACTCCTCCCACCCATGCATCGTTTTTGCACGGGGATAAATATGAGGTTAGCACTATTTTTTAGATGTGAACGTCCACCTTGCATCTCATTGATGCAAGATAGGTTCACGCATCTAACAAATCGTGCAAACTCCAATATTTTGACGTTAGACATGTCTAGCATCAAAAGATAAAAATGGAGTTAGTTTTGCACTGAATTTGCATTAAAAATTATGCAAATTTGGCGCAACCGGAGTATAAAAATGCCTCTTAGTCTCTTTTTTGGAGCTTTTTCTCTCATGGTCGATTGAGGCTCCTCCTCAGTCTGGCTTGTGATATGACATCATCAACTTGGCTCAGCGCGAGGTCCCAGTCAACTCCTATAAGTCTCACCAATGGGGAAAAGCTCTGAAGCCTCAGCGGGACGAATCAGAATTTTAGGCCGGGTCGCAGTTCGATGTCGCCAGCTTGAGTCTCGTCGAAGAGTTGTTCACCTTATGGAGCTTTTGCATAAAGTTGCTCCAAACTTCTCCAAACTTCTGTATCTTCTCCCAGAAGTACTTTTTCGGGTCATTGGAGTGGCCAGCAACTTGATGCAAGATTCCAGAAGCTCTGAGTTGCTCTTTGGAAGCTGGGACTATAGTTTGCAGAATGAACCTAGTCAGAATCCTCAAATGGCCACGGAACGCTGGTCAGCTGTGCTCTCCTTTCAGGACTTGATGCAGGGGGCTCTGATTATCTCCTTTGTATCTGTTGCTTACAGGGAGTCCACTCCTGGTGCAGTAGAAGAAAGGCAAAACCTTTTCTTGATGAAGCCTAGATTGTGCAGCTGGTGCAGTCCTTGTGGGTGCAATCCTTCAGGTGCAGTTCAGGGGTTCAGCAGGACAGTCCTTCTTCTCCAGTATTTTCTTCCAGCAGGGAGCTGAATTGCTGGGCAGCTCACCATATTTATCCTTGCTCCTGGTTTGGCAAACAGGGGGGCACCCCTGACCAATGGGGGCAGGGTGCCACCCTCAGGACTGGCCACTTCCTGCAAACTATGGTAAAAACCAATCCCAGAAAGCAACATTCATTAAAAATCCAAGATGGAGAACATTTCTCTTTGGAGGTTACAGCTGACTGATGCCACCCACTGGTGTAGCTTAGTTTCCCCAACACACCCCTTCTAGCCCTCTCCTAATGTAATTACTGGTGCTCCCATGAAGACTGGGGCAACAGGAAATGGGGGAGGTCTCATTTCTGTTGCAGGTGACTTTCCCTGCTTTTAAAACCAGTTTGGCCACTCTATCATCCTTCCTGTTCTGCCATCTGTTGCAGCAGTGCTCCTCCCACCAAATGCTTCCTTTGTTTCAGCATAGGCTACTTCACACCTCATTAAAGCAGCTTGGCTCAGGCTGCCAGAGACTGACCAATCAGAAAAGGGCATTACAGGGCTAATTTTGGTAACTTTCAGATAGAGTTCTAAAACTTTTTCTCTGTACTAGTATAAGAAATCCAACATTGGCAAGTTGTTGGATTTATTCTAACTTTTAATGTAATATCAAACGTGATATATTTAGCTGTTTTCTAGTGGAAATGTGGCTTTATACTTTATTATTTTTAAAGAAAGCCTCCTAGTGTTAGCCTATACAGCTGATCTACTACAATGGGGAAAAACAAATTTGGCTGTTTGTCCCTCACCGTGGCTTAAAAAACGTGCATAAAGTCCTTGCTCATACTTACACTGCACCTAACCTTTGGGGCACCCAGGAAAGACCGTAGGGGTGATATATATGTAAAAATAAAGTCATTTGAGACTTTTGATGTACTTTTAATTCCAAAGTTGAATTTGGGGTTAAGTTTGTTTTAAAAGCAGCCAGCAAGACAGGTCTGCCTTTGAGGTTACACCAGAAACCACAGTTGTACATCAGGTAGGTTGTCAGAGCCAATCATAATTATACCTAATTTGCATATACAATTTTACAAAGAGCACAATCCCTGGGCCTGGTTAGCAGGGCCCAGGGCACAACCAGCGACTGAAAAACACCAGCATTAGTTACAAATGCGGGCAAAATGTGAGGAGGCTTCTACAATCAGCCCAATTTTCTCACATGTGATGATTTGATTAATCTTATTTTACAGTTAGACCATCACCTCATGGAACATCAGAGTGAAAGAAGGAGAACTGAGGTACAACTCTTGCGAAGATTGGACAGCCCTGAACCATCAGGCTCCCAGCTCGAGCCCATGTAGATAGAATCAGTTGAGCCCCTCTGTCCAAACAAGAAAAGGAGCTTCAGCGACAAGGTAATCTCTGTCTGCATTGTAGTGTGGAAGGACACTTTGTGCAAGCCTGTAACAGTTAACCAAAGAGGGCCTGGAAGCCACCCCTCATAATTGGCCCAATCCACAAAGGTAAAATTAGATGTTTGGACCAAACATCTATGTTAATTACTTTGGGAATTCACAAAGGGTATTCATGAGTACCATCTTTAGGTCCGCACTCAAGGCAGACCTCCGCTCCGATTGTGGACCTAAAGGTACTACTTGTAAATGACCTTTATGAATTCCCAAAGTTGTAAACGTAATAGTTTTGTCTAAGTTTAGACCAAACATCTAGGTTTGCCTTTGTGAATCGGGCCCAATGTTGGAAAGACTGCTCAAGCCATCACCACACAACATTGGAAGACTGCTCAAGCCATCACCACATATCATGTGATAATGAATGTATTCTTGTTTTTTTCCTGGAATTCCCTGTCTAACTATGTCTGCCATGATTGATTCCGGTGCTTTTGGGGAATCTCTGAGATTGCCAGTATGTGCGTAGGTATAAAGTCCCAGTGTAGTACAAGTTAACTCCAGGAGAAGTTTGGGCAGTAGATGTGTCCCTGTTACCTTTTGGTCCTATCACACATCAAATACTCATTAGCCAAATATATTGCCCAGGGGTCATGAAGAATAACTAAGTCTTGATGTCATTATTGCTCTCCAGTAGGGAATAATTCTAGGGCTTCCTTGGCTGCGGTTACACCCTTATAGATTGGGTGTTAGGATCCCTTCACTTTACATCAGAACACTGTAAGGAGAAATGCCTATCTAGCTCCTTAGCTGCATGCCACATACAAGTTGAAGGATTATCTAACACATACGTCAAATATAGGGAAGTGTTCAGTGAACAAATAGCCGACATTTTGCCTTCCCATCGTGATTTTGATTGCAAAATAGATCTTGAACCAGGATAACAGCTACCATGCAGCTGTATTGATGCTCTCACTGAATCTGAGACTGGTACATCTGCGCCAATATCTAGATAAATACCTGGCCAACGGTTTCATATGCCATTATAAGTCACCTATCTTATTGCCATTATGCTTCATCTTTAAAAACAACAGATGACCTGTATCGATTATAGGGCCCTGAATAATGTCACACGGAAGAATCATTACCCACTGCCGCAAATTTTTGAACTGCTAGATCAGGTTAAAGGGGCAACCTTCTTCTCCAAATTAGACTTAGGTGGGTCATATAATTGGGACAGTCTCTTGAAGAAGACGAATGGAAGATGGCGTTCTGCACCAAAGTCGTCCTGTTTGAATATCAGATTATGCCTTTCAGCCTGTGAATACCCCAGTGGCCTTTCAGCATCTACTGAACTGTGTATTATGAGAGTATTTAGACATCTTTGCAGTCGTCTATATCGAGGACATTCTCATCTATTCCGCAGCTGAGATGAACACATTATACATATTAAAAAGATGCTCCAGGCCTTACCAGAGAACCATCTGCATGGAAAGACTGAAAAGTGTCAACTAAACGTCCCATCAGTCCAATTTTTCAGATACTTCATCTCCGCCCAGGGACTCACTATGGACGAGTACCAGGTACAGGAGGTGCTACAATGGTAGAAGGCCACCAGCATAAAGCAGGTGCAAAAATATTGGAGCTTTGCACATTTTTATTGTTGGTTCATTATGAACTTCTCTGCACTTGTGACAACCATAACACCACTTCTCCATAAAGTAGCCACCTTTTGATGGTCACCAGAAACTGACAAGGCCTTCAACCGACTCAAGCTAACCTTCACCTCTGCACCCATACGCCTTCATCGTGACATCCCGCTACCATTCTATGTTGAGGCCGATGCTTCCATTGTTGCCACTGGGGTAGTGTTATCCCGAAGGAAACATGGCAGTGGTCAGCTGCACCCAATAGCATTCTTCTCCCACAAATTAATCAATGCGGAAAGGAATTATACAATTTTTGATTGAGATCTGCTACCTTTTAAGGCCCCTTCCAGGAGTGGAAGCATTACCTTATGGGGGAGCAACACCCTATCATGGTCCCATCCGACCATTGCAACCTCCAATTCTTAAAATCATTCAAGGCCTTAACTTCTAGAAAATTGCACTGGTCACTCTTTTTTGCAGACTATAATTTCAGCCTAACTTACCATCCAGGGGCTAACAATTGTAAATCTGAAGTTTTATCCTGGCGTGATGGCTCTGAAGAAACGAACTCAGCAAAACCTGATACGGCCAAAGCTCTTTTACAACTCACTAATTTTGTTACTCATGCCTGTGCTTCCTTAATCACTTAGGAATCCAAGGTTAGACATGGTGCATGTCAGGTTGTGGTTACTACTGGATTGGCTGCGGATTCTAGTCAAATAATTTATTAGGGTCTTTTATTCCATCACCATACTCCATACTTACCGTCCGAGGAGCTATGGGGGTGAGGTTTTAAATTGGACTCATGCGAGTCCATTAGCAAGGCATCGGGGAGCCATAAGATTTACAATCTCTTAAAGTGATCCTTCCGGTGGGCTTCATTGTTGAAAGACTGCAAGCAACTGGTATCTACTTGTGAAGTTTGCCAAAGGGCCAAAGGTTCTTCCCAAAGACCGGCTGGGTTATTGCAACCACTGCCCAACCCTCCACAGCCGTGTCACACACTTTTCATGGATTTCATAAAGGACCACCCAAAGGCTAGGGATGTACCACCATCCCTTGTGAGGGCTACTAACTGCCCCTGAGTAGGTGGAGTTATTTCTGCAGCACATTATACACTCACATGGTTTGCCATGCGAAATCATTTCTGATTGGAGACCCCATTTAAATCTCCCGGTTTTGGAGAGGATTTTGTAACTCCTTGGGGTCACTCTTTGTCTGTCCCTGGCTTACCACCCTGAATCAGATGGCAGACTGAGCGATGTAATTAGGACCTGGAGACGTTCCTATGATGCATTACCAAGAACCAATAATCCTGGGTATCCAACCTCTGGTTGGCTGAATTCTGCCACAGCAAGACCATACACTCTTCCACCTGTTATTCCCCATTTTTTGCTCTTATTGGGTCCTTCCAATTATTGAACCTATTTCTTCTCCTCTTCCCAGTAGAGAGGACAGGCTTCGTACTGTACAAAAAAGTGTGCATCTATTGACCGATAATCTCACTCACGCACAATCAAAATACAAACATTTCATGGATCGCAAATGCTGAAAGGTACCTACTTACCAACCAAGGGATTTAGTTTGGCTTTCCTCCAGACATTTACTCCTTTGGGGACATAAAAAATTGCAGCCCAATTAATTGGCCCGTATCTAGTAGAAAACCTAGTGGGAGTTAACACATTATGACTCACATTCAGGTCCATTCCAACTTTCATGTCTCCTTGCTCAAACCCATCACCCTAGGAACCCAGTTACATTGACATCTTCCACCAGTATCATAGATGGCCTTGAGGAATATAAAGTCTGATTCATTTTGGATTCCAAACATACATGTGAGTTTTTGTTCTATTTCATTGACTGCAAGGAGTAAAGCCGTCAGGAGAGGTCATCGGAAACCGCCTACCAGGTCCACATCTCCCAATTGGTTCAATGCTTTCATGCCCAACATCCCCAGAAATCCCACCCTGAACCTGGGGAGGGCCATGCGGAAGGGAATACTGACAGGGTTTCACGAAATGCCACTATTCATGCCACCAGGGAATCACTATGATGGACTTTGCCTACACACCTGTGGTTCTCTTAACACCTTTTTTGGCATGTCGCGCTCTCATCTACACTTTAAGAGCTTGCACCCACATGGCTTTCTGTGCACACATTCAGTTCATCGTGGTCTAAGGTATGTAGGGTATAGAGATTGACATCCTGGGTCACCTTTTGGGCAGAAGATTAGGGGATCTCTCTACCGACGCGTATGGTAGATTCTGCTTTGATTGACTTATGTCTCAGATTTTGCCCCACATCTTGGAAGGGTGTCTGAATACTGGTGAGTTATCCTCAGTTGGTGAGTCATTCATAACAACATGAGACAGGGGGCTAAATACTGGTGAGTAGTCCTTAGCTGCCGAGTCATCCACCACAAGGGCATAAGGCAAGTCATCCACAACAACAGTGAGTCATCCTCAGCTGCTAGGTCATCCACAACAACAACTTGAGTTGGTCATCTTTAAAGCTCTGAACTATAAATAGCCTGGATCCTGAACATTTGATGCTTCACATCAAGGAATCCAGACTTGACGCATCTCCTGACAAGCTGCTGAATTAAGCTCACATGTCTCCATCTGAATACAATAAGTACTCTATTTAGAGCTCACCACTTTGATATTAGTCCTGTGGCCACCACGCTCATTGGTTGGGACTTTGTTGCCTTTCTTGGGCCTCTGGCCGGGAACCTGCATAGAGGAAAGCTTGGTACTTCTCACCGCTCTTGAAAACTCTGTGCATTCAAGCTGCTGAGCATTCTGAAAACAGCCACACTAGGGTTATTTAGCTGCACAGCTACATTTGTTGTTTATTGTGTTTATTGTGTTCTCTTTCAACCACCCTAGGAACTCTTTATTTTTGTGCAATCCGGTGTGCTATTGTGTGAGGAAAAAAACAATAAACAATGGTGTTCACTTTGTCAGCGTATTAGTGGAGGTCACAGACTTACTAGTTATGAAGGTTGATACTCTACACAAGTTATGTGTAATGATATAAGCCTTCATTATGATGTGGGTGGTCAGTGGACCACCGGGGTGAAGGTGGCGGTCGCAACGCCACGTGTCCGGCAGCGCAGATCGCTATATTACGAGTACTGGCAAGGCACCTACTGAACACAGCCAAGTTTCCTTTTGAACCGCTGCAGCCTGGGCAAGGCATCTCCAGGCCGGCGGCCAAGCTGTATCCTATGACTCCTATTATGAGGTTGCACACCGCCATGATTTCCGGGGCGGTCTCACGCCACGAAAAACTTGGCAGAAATGAACAACCTTCAGGAACACAGGCACGTCTGTAGGTGCCATGGCATCCAGGAAGGCATTTGACTGCTGTATCTGGGATGTCAGTCCCTGGATGGCATTCACGAACGCTGTGTGCCCCACAGAGATGGAACTCAGGAGGTCAATAGCCTCCTTATTGGGGGCAGGGGCAGAGGTGCCTGTGGCAAAGGAGATGCCCACCCTCCTGGATGAGCGGGCACGGGCAACCCAGTGGGGAGCTACAGGGAGGGCGGTGCTGGTAAGGGGGAAGACGGACAAGGACCACCAGGGACCCGCCATTGGAGGAGGAATCTGAAGTAGCTGAGTTTGATCCCATTTCCCCTGTGGCTTTCCCCTCGCCTTCTGTCCACTGGTCCCCTCGGCTCCACTGGATTCAGCCTCTTGGGTCTTGTGGGCTGCAGCTTCCCCACTCACCGGTGCCCTTTCTCCTTCGCCAGATGACGCTGATGCACACAAAGACAGAGGAGGAGAGGGAGGGAGGTTGGGAGACAGAGAGAGACAGGGTGCAATCAGTCAATGCCAGCACAACAGTCACAAACTGTAACTACAACATCCTCTAATGCCATGCCATGTAACGCAATGCCCTCGCTTACACATGCTACAACAATGGAACACCATGGGGCCATCCACAGCAATTGACATGTGTACCGCTGATAGTGACACAGACGCAATCGTGTACATGATGGGAGGGGTTCAAGCCACAGCTGCACATTACCTGGCCTCTTCCCATACCCTTTGAGACACACAGTTCCTGGACTACCGAACCAACTGAATCCTGCATAGGTAGTTGGTGTGCCAACTAGGCCATACACAAATAGCACAGTGACATCTAGGATAACCTTACCTCACTACACAAACACTACCTGCCTGCACATTGAGGACAATGCATTGACTCCTGGCACAGTGGTTGCCAAGAACATATCACAATGGCCTGACATCCCAGATGCAATGACCCTGTTGCCATGACCTGCCAAGCTTATCTTGGTAGTGGGTGACAACACAGATACCACATTGGGGAGAAGAGACCCTCAACTCACTGACTGCATGGCATGGTCACACATCTATGATAAATATAATTCGCAGCTGTCTAATACCCATAGTGGACATGTATCTACCTAGCACCCATGCTACAGCCTTCCAATAGTGCACACCCTGAGCCACTAAGGCAACACATAATGCAAGCAAGAGTGTGTACTCACCCCCATGTGACTGCTGTTTTTCTCAAGCACCCAACCACCTCAGGGTATGCCACATCCAAAATGCAGGACATAAGGGGGGTCAGGGTCCAACGGGCACCCCTCCCTCGTTGGTAGGATGTCCCCAGCTGGGCCTCCACGGTCTTCCAGGCCCAGCGTCTCAGGTACTCCCACTGCTTTCTGGAGTGGGTGCTCCGCTGGGCATGAACCCCCAGGGTCTGCACTTGTTTGGCGATGGCACACCATATCCCCTTCTGATGGGTGCTGACCTACATGGATGAAACAGACAGAAGGACAAAATCATGTAGTGTTGCAACACAGGGACAGCAGTGGACAGCACACATCTCACTTCTTACACGCAAGTTACATCAATCCACCTATCCTCTGACTCCTCACCCATGTCCATGCTTCATTCACATTGCCTCACCCCAAGCCCCTGCCCCCATACTCACCACTCACAGACAGGACAGTGACATTGCACTTACCTGCTGCTCTGGTGCCCCATACAACTGTTCATACAGGAGTAGGACACCGGCCACAAGCTTCTCCAATTCCTCCTAGGTGAAGGTTGGGGCCCTATCTCCTGCAGGACATGGCATCTTGACAACCAGAGTCAGAACACAGCAGCACACGCAGTGGAGGTCTTCTGTGCACAAATGTCAGGAGTCAAGTGAGCCTGAGCACATTACCGTCACCGCTGGCAGTGATCAGCATTGGCTTCTGTCTCCCATAGGCAACACTCTTGACCAATGAGGTTGTGACCACCTACCACCATGACATGTTACACCAGCGGGATGGGCTAACTTCCATTTGTCCTGTGCATGCAGGACAGGCAGCTGCAATTGTACATGTGCAATGTGCATTGAGAGTGCATTCTAGGTGTGCAATTGGTTCAATATTGTGAGCTGTGCACAGCACAGCTACGTCCACACAGTCAATGGTGCACATCATGATTTCTCCTCCCTCCTTTTCACAGGAATGGTGGAAGGGTGAGGATGAGGAATGCTCTGGTGTATAGGCCCCTGGTCGACCTTGCCACCCTGGAGGAGCTGGTGAGCCTGTTGGAGCCGGATCTGTCAGCTGCCAATCGTCATCCCAATGCCATCCCTTCCACAGTACAGGTGTTGTCAGTACCCTACTTCCTTGCCTCAGAGTCATTACAGATTAGAGTGGTCTTGGCAGAAGAAATGTCACAACGCAAGTTCAGCAACATCCTGAGGGACATGTATGTGCCCTGCTAAAACATCTGCCCAGCTACATCAGGTTCCCCCAGTGTGCTGAAATGGCCACCTTCAAAGCTGCATTTTACAAATTAGCACATGTACCTCATGTGATGGGGCCATTGATGGCACACACATTGTACTAGTGCCACCCAGGAGTATTGAACAAGTGTATAGGAACCGTAAAAACTTCCATTCCACCAATGTACAGGTGGTGTGTCTCGCAGACCACTACATCACACAAATGACTGCAAAAGTCCCTGGCTCTGTCCATATCAGAGGGAACGGGTCTTCCTCATTGGTATGTATCCTTTCAAATATGTGACCCTCTGCTCTCAACACCCTTCACGACCTGCCCTATCACACTCCCAAAATTGACATGGCTTATACGTCTTTGCACGCAGGTCACTCTGGTTATCCCAATCTTTGCTGGCTATTGACACCCATGATGTGTCCAACTACAGCTGCTGAAAACAGTTTCAATGAGGCCCACAGTAGGACAAGAGAAATCATTGAGGGGACCTTCGGCCTGATGAAGGCCTGATTTCATTGCCTCAACATCTCCGGAGGTACCCTACTCTACAGGCCGCAGAAGGTGTGCCACATTTTTGTTGCCTGCTGCATGCTACACAATCTGGACCTCAGATGTCACATCCCATTGCTGGATGCAGAGGATGTGGCACCTGTACCAGTGGCTCAAGAAGGGGACATGGCGAGTGATTAGGAGGATGATGATGAGGATGCAGCAGACTCCAGAGCAGAACTGATACGACAATACTTCCACTGAGATACAGGTATGTGTCAATTGTCTTGGATATGACCTGTGCAACTATCTGCCTTGTTTCATTCTGCCAGCTGGTATCTGTAATCACTGTACGGATTGGGTGCAGCTCTGATTCTGGGTGGTTGGGGGTGGGTTACATGTGCCCATGAGTTTGTTCCTTACTGTGCACAGGTCAGTGCCATTCTGTACCTGCTGTTATGTTGCTGCACCAGTGACATCTATGTGCATGACCATTGTTCCCTGGACTTGCAGATCCAGTGCTCCATGTTTGCCGACTAGGTGGATTCCTCTGTATGACATCCTCTCCTTGGGTTCGACATTGGGGGGCTGTGGAACATCACTGTGCATGCCAGTGGGAACTGCCTCACGTCTGGATCTGTTGGTGTGGAGGAGGGACCATTGGGGAGATATGTTTTGGGTATGTGGATTTGTAATCAGCATATGTTTGGGGACTTGTGCTGCCATCTCAGCCTTGGCTTCCTATACCTACAGTGCATGTGTGCTGACTAGGCATATGTGACTCCTTAAGTGATTAGTGTCCCTGTCTTCTTCCACTTACAGAGCATTGTTGTGGTGCACTGTGGTCCCTGCCTCACCTGCTACCTCCCTTGACATATGCCTCCGGCCACTGGCCGCTCCCATGTATTTGTTGCTGCATGTTGTTCCCCCTTCTGGGTTGCCTGCAATGACTGCATATTTCATACTCATGACAAATACAGATGTAGACAGTAAGTGTGATCAATGGTGTTTATTTGGGAGGTACAAGTGCAAGGAGTGAAGAGTGGAGTCATGGTGGGTGGGTTCATCAGAGTATATAGGTCAGCAGTGGGCAGTGGCAGTCCAGTATGGTGACCCTGGGAGAACACAGTTATGACAGTGGAAGTCAACAGGGTGTCTCAGTGTCAAACAGGGGAGAATGTTCAGGAGAGGGTCACTTACTGGTGGTGGTCTTGTTCTTGGCATGAGTTCCGGCTGGATGTCTGGTTGGATGTCCTTACTTGCATGGGGGCCCCTCACCTGCTGGTGGAGGGGTGATGGTGTCCTGCGGGCCCTGGGGCAGGGCCTCCATGCCACTATCTCCCACTGACGTGGAAGGCTCAGATGGGTTGTGGCTATTGGAAGGGGCCTGATGGTGGGAGGTAGACCTACGCTGGATAGTGGTGAGTTTCTTCAGCACCCCTGCTATGGTGGCCATGGTGGCATTGTGGGTCTCCCACTGATGCATGGCCTCCTGATGGAATGCAGTCTGCAGCCTCTGTGTCTCCTGCACGGTGGTGAGGATTGTAGCGATGGTGTCCTGGGTTTGGTGGTATGTACCTAGGACTTGGGTGAGGGCGTCCTGGACAGTCTGGTGTTGTGGCTGGCCTGTCCCTTTGACCACTGTACCGCTCCAACTACTCCAACCCCCTGTGCCCTTGGCAGTGTGCCCACTCCCAGTGGCCCCAGGCCCTTCATTGTCTGGGGTTTGTGCCCTAGACAGTGGCCCCAATACTGTGGTGCACACTTCTGATTGAGAGGTCCCTGTGGCACAGGTTTGTGGAGGAGGAGATGACTGAGGTCTTGTAGGCACATGGGAGGGGCTGTCCGGTATGTCCATGATTGGGCTGCTGGGAGTGGACTGACCAGTCCACCCAGATGGCCCAGGCAAGTCGACCCTTTACAGACATCTGCTTGGGCCTTCATCCTGGTGAGGGCTGTCTGACCCAGGACTCCTCTGCAGGGTGGCAGGGTAATATGTGGATGGAAAGGTAGAGAGTTTGTATGTGGATGTGTAGTAGTCATTTCCATGGTGTGGTGCATGCAGTGGCCCAACTTGCATCCTAGTGATGGCATTGACAGCAGCAGCACTGCAGACATTGATGTGGGAATGGGGATAATGCCATGGTTACCTGTGCCACGGTGCACTCTGTTTGGTGGTTGGCACTGCTGTCATTGCCATATGTTGGGACGCTGTTGTGGCAACCAGTAGGAGTGGGCTGTGGTATGATTGCCCAGGCAGCTATACCACTTTGATATAGGACTGTGATTGTTTTGCTGTGTGAGGATGGATGCATTGTGGGAGTTGTGGTTCTACGCTTTGTTATTGTCATCTGTGCATGGAAGGGTAGTGTGTGGGGATGGTGGGAGAGGGGTGGTTTGACATGCATGTGAGAGGCGTGGGGTGATTGGGAGGGGTGCCGTGGTGTGTGATGGGGTGGATTGGGGAGTGGTGTGGAGGCATGCTGGATAGGATTGTTTGGGGCCTTGGGGGTGAATTGAATGACTTACCAGAGTCAAGACCTCCGATGATACCAGTCAGGCCCTCCAGGTGTATGATGTTCAAGACGTTCATCTCCCAGGATGTCAACTCAAGGGGAGGAGGTGGGGGCCTACTGCCAGTCTTGTTCAGGACGGTCTTGTGCCTTGCCGCCATGCAATGGACCTCCCCCCTGAGGGCCTTCCCCGTCTTCCTGATATCCTTCCTTGTGCGTGCATAGGTGCTGACTGAGTTGACCCTGTCGACGATCCTCTGCCATAACTACATTTTCCTGGCTAAGAATGTTTGCTGGACTTGGGCTCCCATCAGTTATGGCTCTACTCTGACAATCTCGTCCATCATGACCGGCAGCTCGGTGTCTGTAAACCATGGGTGCTTCTGACGTGACATGTTGTTGAAGGGGGGTGCTGTGTGGGTTGGGTGCAGTGTAGGGGGATTGGTGGTATGGGGGTGAGTGTAAGTGGGTGCAGATGGATAGTGATGGTGGTGTGTGCTAAGTGTGCAATGTGAAGGTGCTCGTGGTGTATGGGATATGCTTTGTGGCTTGTGCCTCAGGGGCTGGTCATGGGAGTCGCAAGGGATTGTTGGTGTGGGGGGTATTTTATAATTCCTTGATCGGGTGTGTGCTGTGTGTGTATGTGTTTCAGGTGTGGTGGATTCGAACTGTCCAATGTGGTGTGGGCTGCAGTTGGCGGTGCCTTTTTGTACCGCGGCGGTGCTAACCGCCAATGGTTTACCGCCGTGCAAGTGCAGCTGTGCTTTGAACTGTTTCCTAATGGGGGCAGTTGGAATGTTGTCGACGTGGCAGGACCGGTGGTTGGTCAGTCACTCTTTTGCTGTAGGTAGGCCTGGCGGTGTTGCTTTTGTGGCTGGATTTGGGTGTTTGCTTCTTTGTGGCTCGTAATACGGAGGACGCTGTACCGCCACCACTGGCGGTATGGTGGCCCCATTTTGCATGCCGGTCTTGCCCCTAAACCGCCAAAACCGTAATAAGGCCCATAATGTTGAGCTGTAACAAGTAATATATGCACCCTTGAGATTGTCATGTTAGTGTACATCATTGTGAGGTCATAGTGTGTTGCCTCTCCTCCAGTGTGCCTGATTAGCAGGTGCAGTATCTTGTTCCCCCCTTTAGCAAACGTTAAGTACCTTTTTAGAAAGCATCTGTCACCTAAAACTGCAATGTGCTCTGACATTAAGGCCCATATTTATGGAAGCTTAGCGTAGCCTTAGTGTCATGAATTTTGACGCTAAAGTGGCACTAACATAACTCCATATTTATATTTTGACAATAGACCCGTCTAGCGTCAAAATATTGGAGTTAGCGCCCTTTCTAGGAAGCGCCATCCCACCTTATAGCAATGAGATGCAAGGTAGGCATTCCCTTCCTAAAAATTGAGTTAGCCCCCTATACCTTACTATTTTTTGTGCATTCAGCCTCCTTCCAGTTAGTAACAGAAATGGGTGAGAAAGCAATGCTGGATCCCAGAAAGCTAAACATTTCTGTAAAGTAGTTAAAATTCTGAATTCAGCAAGGGGTCATTTGTGTATATCCTACAAGTGTTTCCTACAGAAAATAACAGCTGAAATAAAAGAATATTCAAATTGAGGTGAAAAAAACAGGCATTTTTCTCCACGTTTTACTCTGTAACTTTTTCCTGAGATGTCAGATTTTTTAAAGCAATATACCGTTACATCAGCTTCACTCTTCTGGTTGTAGGAATATATAGGGCTTGTAGGTTCATCAAGAACCCTAGGTTCCCAGAGCCAATAAATGAGCTGCACCTTGCAATGGGTTTTCATTCTATACCGGGTATACAGCAATTCATTTGCTGAAATATAAAAAGTGAAAAATAGATATCAAGAAAACCTTTGTATTTCCAAAATGGCCACAAGATAAGGTGTTGTGAAGCAGTGGTTATTTGCATATCTCTGAATTCCAGGGAGCCCATACTAACATGTGAATTACAGGGCATTTCTCAAATAGATGTCTTTTTTACACACTGTCTTACATTTGGAAGGAAAAAGTGTAGAGAAAGACAAGGGGCAATAACACTTGTTTTGCTATTCTGTGTTCCCCCAAATCTCCCGATAAAAATTGTATGACTTGTGGGGCTCTTACCAGGTACTGTTACCCAGAATCCTTTAAAAACCTCAAAATTTGGCCCAAAAAACATTTTGTCCTCTCATTTCGGTGACATAAAGTTCTGGAATCAGAGAGGAGCCACAAATTTCCTTCCACACAGCGTTTCCCCAAGTCTCCCGATAAAAATGGTACCTCACTTGCGGGGTAGGCCTAGCGCTCACAACAGGAAATGCCCCAAAACACAATGTGCACACATCACATTTTCACAAAAAAACCAGCTGTTTTTTGCAAAGTGTCTAGCTGTGGATTTTGGCCTCTAGCTCAGCCGGCACCTAGGGAAACCTAGCAAACCTGTGCATTTTTTAAAACTAGACACCTAAGGGAATCCAAATGGGGTGACTTGTGGGGCTCTCACCAGGTTCTGTTACCCAGAATCCTGTGCAAACCTAAAAAATTTACCAAAAAAAACACTTTTTCCTCTCAGTTCTAGAATCCGTAATGTGCCCCCATGGGGAATGACATTTACCCAAGGGGCTGCCCCCCTGAAGAAAACACACACATGCACACACACTAATTCCTGGTGCCTAAGTGGTTTCTACCACCCCTCCCCTCCCCCCGGGAGCAGATCGGCCTAATAGAAATACGCTGATCTGCCCCCAAGGGGAGCAGAAATGGCCCAAAATAAATTTGCCCCCCAGGGGAGCGACCCTTGCCTAAGGGGTCGCTCCCCACCTCTAAAAACAAAGCCAAAAAACCAAAAAACAAAAAATTTATCCCTGGCGCCTAGAGGTTTCTGCCCCACCTGGGGGGCAGATCGGCCTTGCCTAAGGGGTCGCTCCCCTTGCATGAACTTGGAGCACAAAAAAAAATCCCGGTGCCTAGTGGTTTCTGTCCCCCTTAGGGGCAGATTGGCCTAACAAAAATCGGACGATCTGCCCTCAAGGGGGGCAGAAATGTTCTAAATACAATTTGTCCCCCAGGAGAGTGACCCTTGCCTAAAAGGTTGCTCCCTACCTCTAAAAAACAAAAAAAAAGATACCTGGCGCCTAGAGGTTTCTGCCCCCCTGGGGTCAGATCGGCCTAATAACAATAGGCCGATCTGCCCCAAGGGGGGCAGAAATGGCCTAAAATAAATTTGCCCCTCCAGGGAGCGACCCTTGCCTAAGGGGTCGCTCCCCTTGCATTAAATTGGTGCAAAAAAAAAATCCTGTTGCCCTTGCCTAAGGGGGCACTCCCCACCTCTAAAAAACTAAAAAACCAAAAAAAAAGATACCTGGCGCCTAGAGGTTTCTGCCCCCCTGGGGTCAGATCGGCCTAATAACAATAGGCCGATCTGCCCCAAGGGGGGCAGAAATGGCCTAAAATAAATTTGCCCTCCGATGGGGAGCGACCCTTGCCTAAGGGGTTGCTCCGGTTCCGTGAATTAGCCATAAAGAAAACTCCCTGGTGTCTAGTGGTTTCTGCCCCCCTTGGTGGCAGACTGGCCTCATAGAAATAGGCTGATCTGCCCCCAAGGGGGGCAGAAATGACCTAAATATAATTTTCCTCCTGGGGAGCGACCCTTGCCTAATGGGTCGCTCCCCAACTCTAAAAAACAAAAAAACTAAACAAGTGATCCCTGGCGCCTATTGTTTTCTGCCCCCCCAGGGGGCAGATCAGCCTAATAACAATAGGCCGATCTGCCCCAGTGGGGTCAGAAAAGGCCTTGGAAAAAATTGCCCCCTGGGGAGCTACCCTTGCCCAAGGGGTCGCATCCCTTATGCCAATTTCTTTTTGAAAATAAATCCCTGGTGTCTAGTTGGCATTTCAGAAGCTCTGAGAGACTTCAAAGTGAAGGAAATTCCTTTCCTTTCCTTTGAAGCCTCTCAGGCCCCCATCACATGATCGGAAGAAAAATGCTTTGCATTTCTCTTCCGATCGCAGAAGTGGCCTCTGATAAGGTCAGCGCGTGAATGCGCACTGACGTCATCAGACGTCACTGGGGGGGTCGGGGTGGAAGGGGAAGGGCTTCCCCTTCCATCCCTGCCTTGGGGGAGTGGGAGGGAAGCCCAGAGAGGGAGCGCTAGCGCTCCCTCTGAGCTCAGTGCCAAGGACATAATGGTTACGTCCTCGGCACAGGAGCACTGTGCAGCTGGACGTAAGCATTACGTCCCCGGCACAGAAGGGGTTAAATATGGCACACAGATGGCATTAGGGAATGGCGTTAGCTTGCGTTTAAAAAATTATGCACAACTACGCTAGCACAGTTGTGCACCATTTTTAATAAATATTAGCCTAAGTGTTTTGCTCACTTTTGCCATTGGGCTATACATGGGCTACATTTGGGTGATATGTCTACTACATTTGGGCTCTTTTTTCTCTGGTGGCCATCTTGGGAGATTTATTTGGTAAAAAGTTCCATATTTTCCTCATTAGAAAATGCATTCTGTTTTCCACTTCGATTCCATCAAGATGACGTTCAGATGTGCCACACTTTTGACATGCATTTAGAATGTTAGCACTCTAGTGGCTCATCAGAACACTCTAGCAAAGCTGTTGATCACCAGGGAGCTAACTGGTAGTCTGCTGCTGGCGTTGAAAGGCCATGTTTCAGTGTGCATGCAAGAATGTTATAATGGAATAGAAGAAGAAAGATATTTGAGAACTCACTTAAAACTTGTCATAATTTTTCTTTCTGCAGCACTAACCATAATTTCTAAGACAAAATGAACCCCCTCATTTTGTTCCTTTCTAAATTCAATGTTTTAAGTTTTACCAGATTGATTCAATGAAGACGGCTTCAGGTGTGTCACACTTTTGTCATAAGTAAGACTGTTAGCCCTCTAGTTGCTCTTTGGAGCACTCTGAGAGGTCGAACAGAAGGGAATCAACTGACAGTCTGCTCCTGTTTGAAGTACATGTTCTACTGAGAACATCATACTTCATTCTCAAATAGCTGAGAAAGATAGTATGAATTTACAGAAAATAAGCTCTCGTTTTAGCTTCTAGAGCACCTTCCATCACCTCTATGGGAATATCATAACAAAACATGAATCATAAAATCCCAGCAGAAGGCTTTTTCACACGGTAAAATCACTTTAGAACACACTACAATGCCTAAAATGAGTATGGTACCATCAACAAATGATTTATATTGTAATTAAAACCTGTTATCACACTTTATATGTTCTTCTTTTTGTGACCCCCAAAACCTGCCATTCACTACAATGCATTTCAATGGGGTGCTATCATGTATATTGGTCCCTATATGGCTACCAGCACTTTCTCGTTGAAGTGCTGATAGCCAATCCGATCTCACCATGAGATCTGTGCTTTGACTCCTCTAAGATGTCTATATTGCTTCTTCCTTTAATGACTCCAAAACTGCTGATTGGATTTACACCAAATAACAATAAACATGAATTGTGCAACAGGATCTAGTTTCCTGCCAAATGTGGTGTAATTCCGTTCAGTGATTCGGGCTGTAGTCATGTCTGAAAACCACATGGGACAATGCAGGGGGTAAATGTGTTTTGGGACCACTTGTTTTTGGCCTCTGTTAGACAGATCACCCCGAAACTTTCAAGACAGCAGCTCAATAACTTTAATACTGATTTTGAAAATTTTGTGAAGATTTGTCCAACGGTGGCGAACATATTGGCAAAAAAATTATGCTTTTCCTATGGAAACTTGGTCCTAACTATAACACTATAACTACCAACTGGTAACCACCAGTATGTTATATAAATATATATATATATATATATATATATATATATATATATATATATATATATATATATATATATATTTATATATGCAAAACACCTGATTACTTGATTAAATGCTTTGGTGAGTTACATAATGCATCCTCGTAGTGGTAGTGCTGCACATTTATATTACATCTTTAGTAGACAATCATTTCTACCTTAGTAGGTTGCTGCAGTCAAACATACATTAAAGCACATTTAAAAACCTTAGTAAGCAAATTCAAAGCACAGGCACCAAGTTTTGCTGAAATTATTTAATACTGTTGCTCTATATATGACGATGTAGTAAAGTCACACAGACCTGCTTTCTATCTGCAGTGGTGCTGCTTTCACGGCTCACTAACACTAGGTAGATAAAGTTAGGACCCAGTTTCTATAGGAAAAGCAGTTTTTTACATGCCTATGTCTTTGGTGCCACTTTATGAATCTTCACAAAATGTTCCAAAATAATTGAGAGTCATGTCAGCTGCTGTCTGGAAAGATTCTGGGTGATCTATCAAGTGGGGGCCGAGAAAAAGGAGGGGGGTCATAAAAGAAGTGTTGCTTATGTTAATTCCCATAGCTCTTTTGAACAGCGATAGTAGTGCAGAAACCACTGGACAGAATTACACCAAATTTAGCAGAAAGGTAGCTCTTGGTCTAGGAAGAGCCCTTTTTGTTATTTGGTGTAAATCTGTACAGTAGTTTTTGAGATATTAATGAACATCCAAATTTGCATATGTAGGGATGCAAAGGATTCATGACCCCTCCTGATTTTGTGCAGAGATCTGATTGGCTGCCAACACTTCAACAAGAAAGTGTTTGCAGCCATGTTGGGAGTCTGCTTCAGCAAAGTCCCAAAGAAAAATGTAAAAAATAAGAAAAGGGGCCAGGGTACGGACATCCTCACCCCTTAGCTATGGAGGTGGCTTGTTTTTTAATAATCCCCCATGTGGTATTTTATTATGGGGGCCACCTGGCCCCCCCACTGCCCTGGTGACTGCCTTATTCCCGGAGCTTGAAGAAAATATGAAGCAGGAGGCCGCGTGGCCCCCCGCTGCCACGGCGACCACCACCTCCCCAGGGTTTGCATTAAATTTAATGCAGGGGGCAACACAGTCCCCTCAGTTGCCCCGGGGCCCACCACCTCCCCAGGGCTTTAATGTAATTATATGCAGGGGGAGCATGGCCCTCCACAGCCCCAGGGAATACCACCTCCCCGGACATTCCTATAAATATAAGCGGGAGGCTGCGTGCTCCCTCCCAGTTCCAGTGAGAACCACCTCTTCGGGGCAAAGTGTAAAAAATAGAAAGGGGGTCTGAGGCGGGCCCCCGCAGCCCTGGGGACTACCACCTCACCAGGGCTAATCAATGTTGGAGGGGGGAGCGCAGGCCCCCTTCATGGAGCCACTGATGGCCATGGGAACCACCACCCCCCAGGGCCGGCTCTTGCTATGTCCTGGGGTGCCCACCCTAAAGATATAGATGTTTGCTACAACTTTGTGGCAGCGTTGAAGCTGCCACCAAGTCATAGCATACACACTGCACCGATGAAGGGAGAGCTGCCAAACAGCTAGGTGCAGCTCCTACTCTGTGACAAAAAAGCTGGCTCCTACAGGAGGCAGGGAGCCAGCTGGGACTATGAGGGCCTACAGGCTCCCCTCACAGTCCCCATCAGGTCACATTGCCGGGCCCCGGAGCTGAGATTGACCCTAGGGAGGGGTGTCCCGCAGACCCCCCTCTCCAAAAAAAAAAAAAAATGGAGCAGGCCTCGGGAATGGGGTCCCCAAGGCCAAGACGGCCCTCTCCCCCCCAAAAAAATGAAAGTTTAGGCCGGGCTCTGGGGGGAAGGGTCCCTGGAGTGAGATTGGCCTGGGGAGGGGGGACGCACGTCCTCCCTCCCTGAAACAACAATTAAATGTTTAGGCAAGGAACCAGGGGATGGGATCCCCGGGACTGTGATCGGCCTGGGTGGGCACGCAGCTCCCTCTCCCCACCCAAAAAAAAAGATTTACGCTGGACTTTTGGGGATGGGGTCCCCAGGGCCGATTTTGGCCTGTGGAAGGGCATCATGCGGGGTTGGACAACCCCCCGCTGCACACAGCCAAAGATATTGGGTGGTTATAGGGGTTGGCCGTCGGGACTGGCCGAACCAAAAGATACTAAGACGTTATAGTTAGGCTCCCATTTTAAACGTAAAAAAACATCTCTCAAGTCACTATATCTCGTGCCCTAAGGTAACTACAACTCGTGCCCTCACCATGCACTGCTAATTAGCCCACAAATTAAGGCACTCATGGCATCCTAATAACATCATTGATAATATCAGTGTAATATTTGCAGTAAAATTTTTGATGAAAAAACTGTGAATAGTGGGAGCACGAATTATAGTTACCTTAGGGCATGAGTTATAGTTATTTGACCATATAACAGGTGAATTTCTATTATTTTTTATTTTAAAAAATGGGAGCCTAACTGTAACCTCCTTGTAACCTCTTGTTTTTTAAGTAAAAATATATATATATATATGTATTGGCTGTGATTAGTTTTATGTTGTTGTGCCAAAATAAAAATGTTCTTTTCAAAAGCTCAACTAGTCCCGTTCGACAAGTCACTGGTGGTGCCGCTGGTCACAAAGGAAACCGAGTGGTGGATTATATATATATAAGAGACACTCACACAGGGTCATTGATTGCAGTTTTCTTTATTGGCAGAAGCAAAAACGAGATGCATTTCAGCCGTGCAGCAGCTTTGATCACATGACAAGTTGGTGACTACTTCCACTTGCAAAGACAAATTTTCTAATCATAAAAGATGGACCTAGTGTATAGATATTTGCATACACACACACACATATATATATATATATTGCCTACTGGCGGTCGCCAGTAGGTAGTTTTTAGTTAGGACCTAGTTTCCATAGGAAGACTGTTTTTTGTTTTGCCAATAACTTTGCAGCTGCTTGACAAATCTTCAAGAAGTTTTCAAAACTACTTCAGTGCATTCAGTTGCTGTCTTGAAAGTTTCGGTGTGATCCATCACTTTAACGCCTGATCTGACAAGGCATTAACATTTGACGCTAATCTGCACTAGTGTCATTTTTTGGATCAGACTCCTTAGTGTGCTTCGTTCTTGTATTGGGAGGTAAATATGGTATTAGGGGGCTAGCGTCATTTTTTTTAAGAGAACGCCTACCCTGCATATTATTGTCGCAATACGACGCAAGGTGGGATGGTGCCCCCAAAAATGACGCTAATTCAGATATTTTGAGGCTAGACTGGTCTAGCGTCAAAATATAAATATGCAGCCGCTTTCACTAAAAATATTTTTACGCTAAGGCGGCTCAAAATGTTCATAAATATGGGCGCAAATTTGGCAGAAAGCTAACTATTGGTCCAGAGAGTGTGTTTTTTGTGATGTGATGTAAATCCGTTTGGTAGTTTTTAAGGTATTAACATTAAAAAAATATAAACATCTGGGACGCTAATTCTCTGCGAATCCAACTGCCCCCAGGCTGATATCTGATTGCCTGCCAACACTTCAACAAGGAAGTGTTGGCAGGCACTTTGGGAATTGGCCTCAGCTGAGTCCCATAAAAGAAGATTAAAAAAAAGAAAAGGGGCCAGAGGAGGGTCGTCCTGAGCCCCTAGCCTTCGTCTAGAGGTCCCTCATGGACCCCGCAAGGGCTAAAATGCTTTTTTTTTTAAACTCTCAGGAAGTCCATGCGTCCAGATCCACAGATTTTTCCAAGATTCTTTTTTTTTTTTTTTTTAAAGGCGGTATCCCACTCTTATTTTTCCTATGGGTAGGTCAGGTCCTAATGGGATTTGGGGACTTAAAAAGGAGGGGGGTGCATGAGTCTTTCTCCTAGGGCTTATATTAGCCCAAGGGACCACCACCTCCCTGAGGCAATGATGTAAAGATATGTGGGGGCTGTGCAGCCCCCCCACAACCCAGGGACCACCACCTCACTGGGGCAAAATGTTTATTTGGAATGGGGGAGTCCACAGCCCTGGATACCACCATCTCCCTTGGGCAATTTATTACAATTAAGTGGGGCACACAGCCCCCCCCCCACAAATCCCTGGCAACCACCACCTCCCTGAGGCTAAGTTAAATATTGGAGGAGGAGAAGTGCCCAATAATGGTCTTTGGAACTGTCACTACCAATGGCCGGCTCCTACTATATTCAGGGGCGCACACCCCTGGACATAGCTGTTTGCTCTGACTTGGCTGGAGCTTTGACAGCTCCTTTCAAGTCACAGCAAACACTTTGCTTCCAGTGGGCAAAAGCTGTCAAAGTGCTTTCGCCCTCTGGAAGTGGAGATGTCATCTCTTTCCTTGCCCACAGAGATTTGGGCAGGGAAAGAGATGGAACGATTCCTCTTGCGCACAGGGAGCTGCATGTTTAGCAACTCCCTCTGTGTAAAAGCAATGCTGGCTCCTGCAGGCGGCAGGGAGCCATCTGGGCTGCATGGCCCCCCCTCCCCTTGAGTCCATGGTTCTCCCTTTAAATTGTTACAGGTATGCAAAGGTGCAAATCACCTGGAAGCTGCACCCGCTTGTCCCCGCACTGTCCATCTTAGTAGTATGCAAATCTCTTCAAGCCTTTTGCCAGGATGATGTACAGCTTACCAAGATGCCCCCTTTGCATTTCCCACTGATTTTGGTAGCACAGTCTTAATGCCAAGGAATATGAGGACTTCTCCAGAAAACAAAGAAGCCCATATGTCAAATACATAAGAGGAAGGACCCTTGTATGGTGGAGATTTATGTCTTTGTAGTCTTGTTGGCCTCTCTATAGGAGGAGGTCACTGGTGAGATTTCCTTGTGCTCCATTACACAGCCATAGTGTAAATTATGTTCTGGACATTTACCAAAGGAGGCAGAAAGAACTACACTTGGGTAAATATTTTGTGCAAAGCTGTGGACTCTTGTTGGATAAAATGGAAGGTGTGGTTCCTTTGTGGCTGAGTCACTCACACAGCTAATGACACACCCATGCGGACACTCACACACCTACTCACATATGAACCCCGACACTAATGTACCTACTCACAGACCCACTCAGAGATTCTCGCACCCACTCACAGACCAATTCAGACACTCATGCGCCCACTCAAAGACCCGCTCAGTCTCACACACACACACTCACAGTCCCACTCAGAGACCCAAGTGCCCACTCACCGACCTACTCAGACACTTGCGCACCCACTCACAGACCCTCTGAGACACTCACACACTCACTCACAGACTTGTACACCTACTCCTAGACCCACTCCAAGACTTGTGCACCCACTCCCAGACCCACTTAGAGACTCCAGTAGTCACTCCCAGACCCACTCAGAGACTCACACACCTACTCACATATCCACTCAGACACTCATTCACCCAGTTACTCACAGACTCACTCAGAGACTCACGCACTCACTTGCAGACCTACTTTAATACTCATGCACCCACTCACAGACCTAATCATTTATGCACCCACTCACAGACCCACTCAGACTCTCACACACCACTTATAGACCACCACAGACACTCACACACCCACTCACAGAAACACTCTCACACCCACTCTTACATCCAGAGACTCCCTCACACCTATTCTCATACCAAGACACTCTCACACCCACTCTCATATCCACCTAAACCCTCTCGCACCCAGACACTGTCACATTCACTCTCACACCCAGAGACACCATCCCACACCTATTCCCACAACCAGAGAGATGGCCCCTGCGGCCTTTCCCCACAGTGCCTGGCCGAAGGCAATGCGCTGCACAGGTTTGGGTCATTATAGGGGTTGACCCAAGGGCCTGGCTTCAGACCAGGCCCTGACGCCACCCCTGCCACTCACGGCCAAAGGCCATATGTAACCCAATGTTAGGCGGTTATAGGGTGTTGGCCGCAGGGTCTGGCCATAGAACAGGCCCTGGAGCCAACCCCCACCATGCACGCTCAAAGGCCATGTGCAGTGGTGGTTGGAATAATGTATAATAATTACAATGACTTTACGTTAAAAAAAAAACATAGAAATGCATTGAAAAAAAACAAAGGTTTCAAGGACATTATAGTTAGGAAAAATATTTTTTTTAAAACACAGAAATTCACTGAAAAAAAGTAAAGTTACAGGGTTTTATAGTTAGATTCTGAATTTACTCATGCATTTAGCAGTTATAGTTAGAGTGATTTCAAGTATAACTTGTGCCCTGATGTAAATTATAACTTCCACCTGCGCCATGCACTGCTAATTACCACAGATACTACAGCACTCATGACAACTTCTATAACATTATTTAATCTATAAATGAAGCATTAGCAGTCAAATTAATGAAGGAAAAACTGTGCATGCTGGGGGCTCAACTTATAGTTACTTTAGGGCGTGAGTTATAGTTACTTGAAATAACTCTATAACTGCTGAATTTCTAAGGTTTTTGCACAAGTAAATTCAGAACCTAACTATAACGTCTCTGTAACCTTTGTTTTTTTACTGTAAAAACACATATATATATATATATATATATATATATATATATATATATATATATATATATATGCAAAAAAGGTTATTTCCGCCACTGCATTAAGGGGCAAAAAAGAAAAAAAGTTGCACCAAATATGTCCACTCCTCAAGCATAAAGCTTTATTTAAACAATATATTAAATCATTCCACTGTCTTCGAGCCGAGCGGTGCGTGTACAATTGACCCTGGAAATGGATATACGGTTATGACGCCTCGCTGACACATTATTAGATTTTTTTTTTTTAATTTTTAAAGTATTGTGCCATAATCCATTGGCGACGCACTTGTTCATTTTTGTTGCAGCGCGGTAATTTAGTTGGGCATTTGGAGAAGTGAAGGATTTTTGACCAGCAATATGGAATCTATGTGGATTAACAGTGTGGCTAGGTAAACCATATTGTCCTGCTATTCGCACCTAATCTACTTTGCACAAAATGTTTTAGGACTTTACAATTGCCCAGCTATCAATCGCTTCCTGGTAGTAACTTGGTACAGGAACAGAGTGGGGATTGTACCAGATTTAAGGTACTTTTGCCCACATCCAAGACAATATTAGTGACATTGTTACTTGTTTAAGTGGATAATTATTTAAATTATTTCAGCAATCATGGCTTCCGGATGGGAAGCCCGACGAAAAGAGAAATCAAACAAATTATTTTTTGCCCAGATGGATGAGGAGCTTAACATGCAGCCCAGTCGTGGCAATATGAAGGTGGAAGTGAAACTACAAACTTTGTATGAAAAAATGGAAAAATTGCATAGAAAAGAATTGTCTAAATGGTGGGAGGTTGAATCACTACAGAGATATATCGAGGTGGAGCGTGTTCCTAGGGGATTGAGGATCTATACTGTACCCACTTATGAGGATCCTGACCCAGAGATGCTCGAAGAGTGGGCTGAAAATTCGAAACAAAGCTCATTGAACATGATGCGTATACTGACGAAATATGCTATGAAGGACAGGAGTAGAATCTTATAAGAGATGGAGAAAGTAAGATTGGAGATACTGACATTAGTCACGCAGGAAATACTTGATGAACATATGAGAAATTTAGAGAAAAAACTCTGCAAATTTGAGGAAGAGATTACTGCTAAAAAGCAGAGAAAATTCATACGGGACTTTAAGGATTATCAGGCAGGCCGCATTTTAACATTTCAGCGGAAATATGATCATATGTACAACGAGGGAGTTACTGAATTGAATTCAAGGGACTCTGAACGAGTTAGTCAACCAATTGAGGAACAGGAAGAAAGTGACATCTCGGATGGAAACCTTTCAGATGTATCGGATACTGCTTTGACTGCGGCCCCGACATCGGATAAAGAAGTGGATAGATTGAATTTTTTAAAGCAATTCAGACTGTTGAACCAGGGAAGGATGGATCAACACAAAGGAGTTCACCCCCAGAGAGGCAGAGGTCGAGGAGCCAGAGGAAGAGGGAGAGGAACAGACAGGCCAAGAAGAGGGGGCGTAGGAGACGATATAAGACCCCAGGGAGTGGTAACCCGAGCACGCAAGTGAAAACCATGAACATTATTAATCTCTCCAGCAGAGTGTTGTCTGCTGTTGAAGAGGACGTCTTATCTCTGGGCCTATCTTTCTGCCCAACCAGTTGTTTTAATTATACTCAGACTAGGATTGACACCTTTAAGTTCATTAGGAAGTTGAAATTGAAAAAGTGGTACCATACCAAGGTCAAAAAGGGTGAGCAAGTTGGGGTAGAGGCAAATGTGAGCAATCTATGTATCTCTGACATTGATGTATTACATACAGCAATGGATTTATGTGAGGGGGTAACTCCCCATGAAGATCCTATCCTAAATCTGATGGGAACTGGTATTGCTTTAAATAGTAATTGCCCTAGTAATTTTAAACCAAAATCGACCTTTCTACCTGCAATTCACTGTGATGCCCTTGAGGTTTTTGAGCGAGAAATGACGAAACAATTGAAGAAGTTGAGATATAGTGTGATGAATGTGAAAAATAGCAACCTATCAGGTGAACAGTGGCAAGCTCTCCGGAAGTTGAAGGAAGACCATACTATTGTGATTAGACAATCCGACAAGGGGGGTAATGTAGTCATTCAAGATACCATCAAATATGTGTCAGAGGGAATGAAACAGTTAAGCAACACTCTGTGTTATGAAGAAGTGAGTTGGGGAGATGTTAAATCAATGAATGAACAATATATTGATATGCTCATCGATTGGAAAGATCAAGGGATGATAGAATGAGATGAATTCCTGTTTCTTAAGTGTGATCGTCCGAAAATTCCAGTTCTTTATCTTCTCCCCAAAATTCATAAGGATGCAGTTAATCCACCAGGGAGGCCTATAGTTTCGGCTATGGAGTCGCTCCTGGAGAATACATCAAAATATATTGATTTTTTCTTACGTCCTTTTGTTGAGTCAATACCCTCTTATGTTAAAGATACCACTCATTTCTTGAAAATCATTGAGGGTATCGTATGGGAGGAGGACTTCTTACTGTTAACCCTAGATGTGACTAGTCTTTATACGAGCATAGATCATGGCTTGGGGGTGAGAGCTATTAGACATTTTCTTAGAGCAAGGTCACTATCTTTCTTCTTCCATTCGGAAATGTTGTGCAATATGATCGAGTTCTGTCTCAAAAACAATGTGTTCATCTTTGATGGTCATCTATACAAGCAGTTGCAAGGGACAGCTATGGGCACCTGTTTCGCCCCCAGCTATGCAAATTTGTTTATGAGCTGGTGGGAGGAACAGGTGTCAGAGGAGATTACCCAATTCGATACCAATGTGGTCTTGTGGTGTCGCTTTATTGATGATATTTTTATAATATGGAGGGGCAATGTTGAATCAGCTGTGCAATTTGTGAGAGATTTGAACAGTAACGAGTGTAACCTAAGATTTACTGAGCATTTGGATTCGAAGTGTATAGAGTTCCTCGATGTGACAATTTCTGTGAGGGGCAACAAATTAGTGTCCAAATTGTATAGGAAGGCAACGGCCGGTAACAGTTTGTTAAGTGCACACAGTGCACATCCGGGGACTCTAATACGGAGTATCCCATTTGGGGAATTGTTGAGAGCCCGGAGGAATTGCAGTGAGGAAGCTGATTTTCACCAAGAGTGTAAAGTGATGTGTGAGAGATTTTGGAACAGAGGTTATGGGGCTAAAGTGATCGATCAAGCCAAACGAAAAGTGATGGCATTGAATAGAGATGATGTCTTGTATGGAACCAATAAGAGGCAAGAGAAGGAAAGTGAGTCCATCAGATTCATCACAACTTATAGCAATCAGTCGTATAAAATACGTTCATTACTTGGAAAGAGTTGGCATATTTTACAGACTGATCTTGTTTTGGTAAACTGGATCAGTGACAATCCCCAAATAACTTTTAGGAGGAATAGATCTCTCAAAGACAATCTGTGTCGCAATGAGGTAACATCAATAGGACGGATGCAGAATATGAGAATGGAAGGATTCTTCTGTTGTATGAAGTGCAAAGCTTGTAAAACCAGCAATAGCTGCAGAACTTTAAATGTCCCGGGAAGGTTAGACAATTTTGCAATTAGAGGTAACTACAATTGCAATACGTCTTACTGCGTATACTGTCTGATTTGCCCATGTGAAAAATGTTACGTGGGCAGTACAATACACATTGCGAAGAAAAGAATTTTGGAACATAGACGAGCCATTAAAAATCAGGACAAAAATTACCCAGTAGCTAGGCACTTCCTTAGCCATCATTTTGGCAATGAAAATCTGCTGAAGTTTGTAGTTATTGATCAAGTAAGGACGAGTAAGAGGGGAGGTGATAGAGAGAGGTTGTTACGCGTCTTAGAGTCTAAATGTATAATAGACTTTGAAACGTTGGAACCTGTAGGGCTGAACTCGAGTGAGGAGCTGAGTATCCATCTAGGGTAACCGATTTTTTGTCTAATAGGTGTCCGGTTGACAGAACATGTGTAGTAGGGGTGATTTGTTTGATTTATTACATATCTTTATATGATTTAGTATAGTGAAATAGGTGTTGGGATCTATAAGGTTTTTACAGTAGATGAATTTGTACGTGTACCCACTTGGGTTGATAGGTTCCATATAACGTTATGTGATCCTTTAAAAACTTTTGTGTAAGTGTACAGGTCCATTTGGATGGTATAGGATGAAATGTGAGTGTTTTAAGCATAGGTAGTACTATTCAAGATTTATAAGTTATACATTGAATTTTAAACATCTTAAAAAATAAAAGAATATTTAGATTTATATTTTTTATAATGTAATGAATTATTCTATTTACATTATTTGTATTTTGTAAATTGAGTTTTACTCCATGTATTAAATATAATATCACATTAATTTATAGATTTTGATGGATCTGAACAATAATTAGAGCTGCAATTTTGAAAAACTATGGTACAAATTACTGCAAAACTTGCTTATAGATGCACTTTAAGATGGCCGCCACATTATGTGCCTTTTGGTGGGGTTTTGAGGTTCTGTCCGTCTTTTATGTTTAGTACTATATGGTTTTTTAGCTTGGAGCACTGTAATGTTGATGTATCCATGAGTAAGGCTGTTGCCGAAACACGTTGGATTTGTGTGCTGAAACAAATTGATTTGCACCTTGGAGGTGTCCTGGGTCTCCTGTTATTTGAAGGAGTGTTGGAAGATATATATATATATATATGCAAAAAAGGTTATTTCCGCCACTGCATTAAGGGGCAAAAAAGAAAAAAAGTTGCACCAAATATGTCCACTCCTCAAGCATAAAGCTTTATTTAAACAATATATTAAATCATTCCAAAAAACATACTGGTACAAAAAGAGAATTTGTATAAATATACTCTCTTACAATGGCAACGCGTTTCAGCACAAAAGTGTCTTCATCATGGCCAGATTGAAAAAACCTGCACTCTTACCCAGCTGAGCTTAAATACCCCTTGTTGATAAACATAAAAGAAATACTACTCCACATGGGATAATTACAAAGAAATCTCTTCTCCTCAAAGGGAGACCACTCAATAAATACTGAAATACATTTTAAATTTTAAATTGACCATCGGTGAAAATTAATATCAAATCGCCCAATTCTAAACCAAATAATCATAATCTCCCCAAACCATATACAATTATCAAAATCATATACTTTAGAAATCCATAATGTCGGGATAATGCAAACAACATTTAAGAGTAATCCTCATAATACAAATATACAATATCAAAAAGGTAATAATGCACAAGTTTCTCAGAATTGCAGGTTGTAATCAATATGGAAGCGCCTCAAAGGAGACAACAGCGAAATGAAAATTACCACTAATTGGTATTCACATTTGTCCAACATGCACATAAAGCTCCTCATCCTCATTGAGGCCCCCCGGTGTCTTGGACCCAAGAAGAAGAATATATTCCGATTCTCTAATCCTAAGGAGCCTCTCCCTGTCCCCTCCATGTGGGTTCCTCTCAACTCCATCAATCCCAAAATATACCAAACAGTAAGCATCTCTGTTATGTTTACTTGACCAATGTCTCGCCACAGGATATGAAGTGTCATAATTCTTAATGGCCCTGTAATATTCCAAAATCCTCTTTTTAACATGGCCAATAGTGCTGCCAACATACTGCAAGCCACAAGGGCATTGTAATACATAAATACAGTAATCCGAGACACATGAAATAGCCTTGTTAATACTTTTGGTCTCACCAAATACTGTTTTATATATTTTAACATTTTTGCTATTCCTACATGCCTTACATCTACCACACTTATAAAAACCCTTCTGCTGGTTAAACCAACTGATGGTACTGTTCTCTCGTCATCGTGGATAGCTGTGAACCAAAATATCTTGCAAGGATTTTGCCTTGCGATACATAAATTGAGGACAGGGAGATAACGTTTTCCCAATAATGGGATCATTCTTCACCAAATGCCAATGTCTCATCACTATCCTCCTAACCATCGGACTAGCCATGTTATAAGTCGTGATCATCCTCATTTCAGAATTGGAATTGTTTTTCTTTGCAGTCTTAACCAATAAAGCGTCCCTCTTAAGGTTAGTGACTTTCTCACAAGCCGTACGTAATACCTTCTCAGAATAACCCCTGGCTTGTAATCTCTTCACCACCCTACTCTCCTCCTCCTTATATAATTCCAGGGTGCGACAATTTCTTCTAACCCTGAGCAATTCACAATAAGGAATACTATTCTTCAAACTGGTAGGATGATGACTGGCTGCATGCAAAATGCTAATCCCCTCTGTGTCCTTCCGATATACCCTTGTCTGCAATTTATTATCACAAATTTCCACTAAAACATCCCAAAATTCCATTCTTGTTGGATGTATCTTTTGAGTAAATCCTAAATCTAGAGTATTGTGAGAGGTACGATCCAAAAATACCTCCGAAGCCTGACGAGGCCCCTCCCCAGATCAAAAAAAGATCGTCAATGTATCGTGTCCACATAGAAATATGTCTAGTCCACTTTTCATTCTTCTCCACCCAAACTTGTGTGGCCTCCCACCAACCCATAAAGATACCAGCATAGCTAGGGGCAAAGCAACTTCCCATCGCGTTCCCGACCAACTGACGATACCAGGTGTCCTGAAATATGAAAAAATTGTTGTTTAAGCAAAAATCCAACATGTCTAATAACATCACAGAATGATCGTATTTACTAAGCGGTCTGTTGCAAATAAAATATCTAAATGCTTGAATCCCCAAATCATGCTGGATGGAAGTATATAAGGATTCCACATCCAAAGTAACCAACAAAATATGTGGTTCCCAGGGAATGCCCTCAACCTTATAAATAAAGTCCATAGTACCCCTACAATAGGAAGGTAAGGCCAACACATATGGTAAAAGGAAGAAATCTAAAAAAAATAGATGTACGTTCCAACAAACTGCCATTAGGAGAAATTATAGGTCGTCCAGGGGGTTGGTGATAATTTTTATGGACTTTTGGAAACATGTAAAAACATGGTGCAATCGTTTTTTTAACCAAAAGAAACAAATATTCATCTGTATTAAGCAAACCCCTGTCTCTCCAGTCAAATAGTTTAGTATGATACCGGTCAATCGAACAATTATACTTAGTCACAGTAGTTATCTCATAATCCCTTAAATTGTTGAATTGCCTTTCTGCTTCCCTACAATACTGATTCACATCCCAAAGAACAACATTGCCCCCTTTATCCAAGGGTTTTATCACAATGTTATGATCATCAATTAAACTCTTCAAAGCTCTCCTTTGTTCAAACTTAAGATTCGACTCACTGTCCCTCTGTTGAAAAGTGTGCCACATCTGAAACAAATCTCGAATTACAATTTCATGAAAAGTATCAACAGAATCCTGAGTAGTAGATGGATTAAACCTAGATTTTAGCTTAAAATGTGTGAACTCAGGTCTGCCCAATTCTACGTCCATAGACTCAAGAAATTCACGTTCACTCATACCCGAAGTGTCCATCTCAGCCAAACTAGCTAAGGCTAAAAGGCCATCTATATCGCTCAATGTTAATTCAGGAGTTACAGGAGTAGTAGTAAATGAAACCATGCTTGAGTCTATAATGTCTGTCTTATTTACTTGCTGTAAAAACATTTTTTTGAGTTTCAATTTGCGTACAAAGAGAAATAAGTCAATTCTGGTCTGACAGAATTCAAAATCAGCCGTGGGGCAAAAAGATAAACCCAATTCCAAAAGAGAACACTCAGCCGGAGTTAATTGATGTTCAGAGAAATTGATAACTGATGGGGAACCCTTCCCAATCATTTCTTCTTGGTTTGCCTCACAAATCTGCCTCGCGTTGTCATGCCTTTGGCACTTCCAGTTACCCCTGTGTGTCCTTGTTCTTCTGCGCTGTTTTCTTCTCTTCCTTTTGGTGGCCGGCCCGACCTGTTTGATTTCTTTGTAAAAAACTGTATTCTTCCAATGAAGTGAAAGGAACAGAGTCTTTAGCAGATGCTGCCTGAGTATCATCATAATCCGAAGAATAATTGTCAGAGCTAGATTCAGATGTGACCAATTCTTGTTGCCTCAGAGACCCAATCTGTTTATATCGCTTAATCGCTTCATCAAATCTGTGCCCAAAGGTCAGAATTCTCCCTTGGGCATAATCTTGCCTATTCGTAGAAATTTACGTTTCTTCCTCTGTTTAATCTCCTCTTCATATTTTTCCAACCTCTTGTCCATCAAAGACAAGAAGTTCTTTATAAGCTCTTGTTCTGGGTGTTTGTCCAAAATCTCTTTTAATTTAGTTAGTTCTTCAGTCACTTGTTCTAAATCCTGTGAAGCATATTTGACCAACAACTTCAACATCGATTTACAAGTCTCTGCCATTAATTTCGACCAATCCTCTAACAATTTGGGATTAGGGTTTTGATAAGTAGGGGTAATAAGAATCCTCAAACCCCTTGGAACCGTACCCACTTCAAGGTAATTCTCCAAAGAAATTACTTCCCAACTTTTACTAATTTCCTTTTTCATAAGTTTCTCATAGTTTGTCAGTTGTTGTTTAATTGTCCTGACTGTTGGTTCGCCCCCATCAGTTGACATCATCAAGCCACTTGTGGTAATGTTAATACTTTCGTCAAATAAGCCCTTCGCAGCTTCCAAACGCTTCTGGCGAATATTATATATATATGCATGTTTTTACTGTAAAAAACACTAAGGTTAAAGTAGTGACGTTATAGTTAGGTATGATAACAATATCTTATTTTACTTTTAAAAACAGTTTAGAAATTCACTGAAAAAAACAAAAGTTAAAGGGACGTTATAGTTAAATGAAAATTAGCAGTGCATGGTAAAGGGGTCAGTTTGGCCAGGGAAAATACTGTGTCGTGGGGTGAGTCGGCCCTAAGGGAATAGGTTCCAGGGGCTTTTAAAAGGCTTGGAGCGGAGACTGATTGCCCCCTACTCTTTTCATATATAAATATTTATATCAGTTCCAGGTGATTTGGTTCTTGGTGCCTTTTCAGGCTTGCGGAGGGTGGTCACGCACCCCTTACCTTTTTTTACGATTCTGTCCCCGAGGATGGGGTCCATAGAGCCTTTTCAGGCTTGGGGAGTGGGGTCACATGCAACTTTTTTCTTTTTGAAATGTCCTGTAATTCTTGAACATACTGTGATAACACTCTCAGTTCGCAAAGTTTCCTGCAAGTCATTTTTCATGCTAAAACATTTCAGGAAAAAAAAACATTTCCACTGAATTCCAGTGTTTTAAGGAAGTGCCGACAGATTTTGAGGAAAATAAAAACTCTGCAAGGGCATAAATACAGGAAATACAGAAAACTCTGAAAATTACAAGTAGACCAGTAACCGAGATCTAGGCGAAGCTTTGCTCATATAATAAAAACTTTGCACTTATTTTATACATTACAAGTGTTATTACTGCCACAGTCGGTCAGATTATGAGCAGGTACTAGTCTCAACACTGTTACTGCAAACATTGAACAGTGCATGCTTGTTGCACTGACTGTCGCCGAGCTGTTATGGAAAAGCACAACCAGGAATCGGGTACCAAGGGGTAACATGTCACTTTATTAGTCACATATGCTCGCACACCCAGGTTCAAAGGGTGCCTTAATCATTTATGTTTGCCGTCCTTGGAGGAGGAAAATAAATTGGCTAACCAGCACTTCTAATGAGTTAACCTTGTTTTCTGTCTGATGACTGACACACGAAGTGACAGGCCTATTACCAGACTGTGTGAATAGAGTCTGTTGGGAAGAAAGGTTTTAGAAAACAAATTAACAATCCTTGCTAATAAGATTGTGCTTGTTGTATTCGCTCCAATACAAATACCTTTCGAAGGGAGAACCTATTTCTGTCAGTAGTTCTGAAACCAGACAATGACTTATACAGGATTAAAGCAGAACTTCGGGAGCCAATGCCGGCTGTTGCTTTTGAATTCGCCGTTTTAAAAATCACGCATCACAGTCTCTGCAGTGCCATACCTTTTAAACATTGACCTTTTCTCAGAACACCATACCGTTATACGTAATAATACCTGGTACTCTCTAAATAAACAAAAAAAAAACGCCGGTGGCTGTCCGATAGATGGCTAATTTAAAAAAATCATAAAGGTGGTGGGAAAAATAACAGGAAAACCACAAAATGTGTTTATGGAGAACGAAGGGACGGTAAATGTGAGAATTATACCGGAAGCACACTCTATAGTCCCTCTTGTACAGCCATTAGTGCAATGGAACCTTTATTAGATTTTTATCTGGTTTGGAGCTCTTAAAATGTAAAATGACACTTTTATGGCCACCTGGTGGCTGAATCCAATAGAAAATATCAGTCTCCCTTACGTTATAACATCATATTGGGGAGAAAACACGGCCTGGCTAATTTAGGGTGCCACACATTTATTAAAAAGTCAAACTGTCTCATTACTCACAAACCCGCCTTCCCCGTCACGGCCAATTACACTAAGAGGTGTCCAACCAAGTGGCGTGACAAAAGAGAGTCATCACGAAACGCCCACCATCCCGCAGTACCGAACGTGAAGAATGGCCCCTGAGACTCCCGCATCTCACAAGTATTTACTTGAATTGCCCCCTCCCCCCTTCAAGGGCCGGGGGCACTGAAGGGTTGGGGGCCCCCTGCGCCACATGGGCTGGCTACAGGGACTACTTTTCACCCCTGTTCCTACCTCCCTGACAGACCTCCGAAAATGTGAAGTCTTTTTACAGACTATTCCACACTATATGAAACTCCTTCCTCCCCACCAATATGCTTTTATATTTCTGAAACGTACCACACATAACGTGCGAGTGGCAAAAGGTGAGAATACATATATCATCTAATAAAGAAGAGAGAGATGGCAAATCACACTATTTTGTTCTTCACCAGCGCTTCGCCTTAGCGAACGCTTTATGCTGTGTCAGAATCCTCTTGAACTCAGTGTCCATGTGCTGAGCTGAGATCTCTCTCCTCTGCCAGGGAGTTGAACATTAGCGTGAATGCTCCTACGGGGAGCAAAATATTATTACGATTAAAGCACCAACGCCCATATTTATACTTTTTGACGCAAAACAGCGCCAGCACTGGTTTGCGTCAACATTTTACCGCTGGCTAATGCCATTCTTACGCGCCATGCGGGCGCCTTATTTAAGGATTGATGTTAGCCAGCACTGCGGGCTGGTCAGAGTAAAAAGAAATGACTCAAACCAGGCAGCGCCGGCGGAGGGGAAAATGGGGGTTGTGCATCAAAAAATGTTGCAAGTCAGGTTTGAGGCAAAAATCATGGCTCAAACCGGACTTGCGCCCTTTTTTTACGCACAACCCCCATTGAAATGACTCCTGTCTTAGCAAAGACAGGAGTCATGCCCCCTGCGCAATGGCCATGCCCAGGGGGCTTCTGTCCCCTGGGCATGGTCATTGGGCACAGTGGCATGTATGGGGCCCCAAATTAGGCCCCCCTATGCCACTTTAAAAAAAATATACTTACCTCAACTTACCTGTACTTACCTAGGATGGGTCCCCCCATCCATGGGTGTCCTCAAAGGTGGGTGGGGTGGCAGGGGGGTGTCCCTGGGCCATGGAAGGGCACCTCTGGACTGCTTGCATGGTCAGAGACCATGGAAGTGAGCCCACAGTTCCCTTAACGCCTGCCCTCACCCAGGCGTTAAAAAATGGCGCACATCAGGCTGTGCGCCATTTTTAAAGGCCCACACCCTCCTGTGCGTCAAAATGACCAGGAGTATAAATAAGGCGCACAAGCCTTAAAGTCATTTTTTGGACAGAAACGCCTACCTTGCATGTCATTAACTCAAGGCGGTTTCCCGCATCCAAAAAATGACACACATGGAGGATTTTTGACATCCGCGGGGTCGGGCGTCAAAGTGTAAATATGGGGCAAGGTCTGTGCTGAATATGCGTCAAAATTTTTGACGCACATTTGGCACAAACAGAGTATAAATATGCCCCCAAGAGTGTTTCCTACAATAGTGAAGTGAATAGAGAAAATACTTTATTGCTATATTTATTGCTTTATTGCTATAGAAATCACTACAGAAACAGGAAGCCACTGCTAGCAGAGTGGCAGACCAACGTTTCACACTGGAGCCTGCTAAATACTCACACAGGGCACCATGTGGAGTAAAAGGAGAACCTTGACACTGTAACCCTTTAAAAAGCTGACCTGCATTATTATCTCATTCAGGAGGCAATTTCTCGGCTTTCACCGACTCTTACACAGAGAAATAGTTATTGTGCCATAGTAATAATGATGAAGGGGAAACTGGCCCTAAAGGGAAATATAGACGGGGACCAATTTTCAGCAAATGCTTAGGCATATAATGGAAGTTCTTGCCTTTGAACTCTCACAACACGGTCTAGTGGACCGTTTTCACTCACAGTATGAGTCTCAGGTTGCTGATGATCTTCCAGTCCACAATGTTCTAAACACCAGTGTAATGAGAGATGGAAAGACATTGATAAAACAAACCAGTATCCTCAGGTTCCTCGGAAAGAGATATGCCTTGGATAATGCTGGAATGAAGTTTCCACAAATAACAAAGGTGAATTCAGTTTTTTCCCAGGTGGCTTCATCTTTCACATTAGCTTCAGAAGAAGCCCTATTGTTAGACCCCTGTAGCAAAAAAGTAGAGAGTGCTCTCAAGCGAGTCTATGCTGTATCTAATCTTGCAATAAAAAACAATTTGTTGCAACCTATGCAGCACACACTCTTCTCAAGAATTTTCAGGCATTGTTCTGCCTTAAGAAAGGCCATATCCCACATATATCCTTGGGAATATGGAACTTTTGGCAATTTTTTTTAATCTGATACCACATTTAATTCTCCGTGGTCTTCTTTGAAGGCAACAGGTGGCTCTGTGACAGCCAGAAGATGATTATGAATGAAAATGTGGAAGTCGGATCTAACACAGAGGTCCTTAATTTATTGGCTTTAATTCTCAAGGTTTTGGAGTAAGCTTAATGACCTACTTCAGAAGACAACAAAGGAAAGGGAAGTCATTTAACCTTTGAAACCCTTTACAGCGAAAAAGTATTTTTTTCAAAGAAAGCTAACAAACATTCTCAGAGCAGTTACAATTTTCCTTTTGAGATCGAGCCCAAGTTTGTAGGCTGTGCTGTGTGAAAAGACCTGACAACAGTTGTCTTATTCCCAACATCCAAAATCATAACAATCCAGTGGGGGACAAGACTGCCCATTTACAGCGACACCTGGAAAAAATTAATCAAGGGCAAGTGGGAATGATCAGTAATAAAAAAAATATTTTCTATAGACCTGAGACAAGAACCACAGCTTTGGCTTCCAGAGACCTCAGTGCCAAAAGATCCAATAAAGTAAAATTAGTAGCAAACCTTTAGGAGAAAGGGGCAATAGCAGAGGCTGCGTTTCCACAAAGGACATAAGCTGTAAAGTTGATCTTGTTCTTAGTACCCATGTGAGGTTACAGACCAGTCCAGAATCTAAAGTGGCTGAAAATACTTTTTTTTGCTATAGAAACACCTACGAAAACAGGAAGCCACTGCTAGGAGAGTGGGAGACCAGCACCTCACACTGAATCATTCTAAATGCTCAATACCCCCTTCAAAATGAAAACTCTGCAGCTAATCATTCTGCTGCAAGCGGAGGGGACTAGATGATTACCCTAGATCTTTAGAAAGCTTATTTTAATGTTCCCATTCATTAGAACACTCAGGCACTGCTGAGATTAGCAGAACAGTTGTGTCATTTTCAGTTCAGAACCCTTCCCCTTGGACTATCACCATCTCCAAGGGTTTTTACAAATGTACTAACACCAGTAGTCCTGTTATTACATCTGGACGGTGCTCAGATAATTGCGTACTTAGATGATATGCTAATTCTTTTTCTCCTTCTTTCTCTAAGGCACACAATAATGTAACAAGAGTGCTGAATGTCTTGACAGTTTAGGATTTCTCCTAAACCCAAAGATTTTAGACTTGAATTCTGAACAAGTCAAACTGTTAATTGGCGCTGTCTTCAACACAAGTTTTTCTGGAACCAAGAGCTCCCTCCATGTAGGAATCATTATTTCACCTCCTGTCTTTGTCAGGAAGAATCAGCCAGGATGTTTTTGAGAATACAAGTTTTGATGACAGTGACAAAAACACTGGTTCCAAGGGTACATCATTATCTAAAACTACTTAAGCACATGCTAGTTCATTAGTCACCAGAAACACAAGCGATTGAAATCATGATTTCAGTCTTTTAGACATCAAATCTAGCTTAGTGATTAATTATGGATAATCTCCTGAGAGGAGCAACTCTTTCTTTCTCAGTCCCACTAGTAGTAACTACGTATGTCAGTCCCTGGGCCTTGGGAACAACCCTCGAAGAAAGGGAGGTAAAAGGAAGTTGGATTCTTTCTGAGTCTTTCAAGTTCTTGAACTGGAATGAGTTGACAGCAATAGAAAGAGTTTTCCATGCACTTGCTCCTATGGTTCAGGAGAAGGCTGTTCTGAGGGCAGAAAATCAGGTAGGTGAGAGCTATATAAATCAACAAGGTGGCACCAGAGTTAAGGCTGTAGCAGAGGGGGCACAAACAATATGTCTCTGGGTATATTCTTTTCCTGGTTGCAATGGACATGCAAGGTCAGAACAACTATTAGATCGACAGCCTCACCTGAAACATTCTGGCATCAGTGAATTTTCAATTGGGAAGGTGGAATTTCCAATGAATAGTGCTAATCTTTGGTTTTCCATGGCTAGATCTCTCCCCCCGCCCCCCATTGAATGCCCTTCTCCACTCTATTTTACGGAGTTTCCCCAATTGTCTTCAGCATGCTACAAGCTTTGAATGTCTCAGCTTAGAAGTTGAAAGGGGAGGGTTACAGAAATTAGGTTGTTTGGAAAAAGTAGGCATTTCCATACAACAACCATGGAAGCTTGCTACCTTAGCGACAAACTCAAAGCTCTAGAAAAGTTTTGAAAATTTGTGTCTTCTGAGAAATATACAAGCATCGTAATGAGATCATTTTAAGGTCTTAAAGTTTCTGGAGGATGGGCTTAATTTTGTAGGGTAGTCCCATTGTTTAGAAGCTGGAGATTAAAGCAAACAGTCCAGCCTGCTCTGGTTCCTCCTATTGACTTATCAATGGGTTTGAAAGGTATACAAAAATCTCCTTTGAGGTGTTAGAATCACCATCCTTGCAACGGTTAACAGCTAAGGTTATTTTTTTATTGTTGCCATTACATCAGACAGCAGATTGAGAGCTGGTGGAACTTTTAGATTCTTTTCTGTGCAATAGATTTTTCAGGCTAGTGTGTTTCTTAAGTTGAACGCTAAATTTAAACCTAAAATATCATCCCAGTTTTATAGAGAACAGGGAATTGAATTTCCAATGTGTCACCAGACAGATGTGTATAGTGTTGTAATATCATCGGATGTTAAAAGAGTGCTCCTCATTTCCTTGGTAGGGCAAGGGATTTCACAAAGACCCCGTATGTGTGTTTCATTCAAGCAAACAAAGTTTCAAAGCCATCTACTGCAATTCTCTGTAGATGGGTAAAGCAAGTATATCAAAGGCAAACTTGGTTATGCAACACCAAGTGCCTGGTTATATCCAGGGGAAATCAATCAGGAGTGTTGCAGCATCTTGGTAAGAGGCAAATGGTGTTCTCTTGGTTGAAATATGTAGGGCGGACAGATGGTGTTCCAGAGACACCTATGTAACACATATCACCTCTAATGGGGATATTATGATAATTTAGCTTCAGGAGTCTGTAAAGCTTTGGTGGAGTAAATGTCAGTATTTTAGTAATTATGTGATTACATTTCATGCTTCCATAAAGTGGTTCTAGTTCTTTATTTAATTGAGGAACATGAGATTAAACGTGTATATCCTAATAGAATAACTAACTGTGACAAGGGGACATCTTTTGGGGTAATGAATTTCTTACTTACCAGTAATCATCATTACTTAAAACCTTACTACTCCGTGTCACCCTCATAATTTCTGCCCCTCCTGCCTGAGTTATTCCTCAATGAAGCTTTAGTTAAAAGTGTAGTTGCAGGAAGAGAGTGCCTAGTTGTAGCTTAATGTACAATAAAGTCTGTAAAATGTATTTCATAGTAGGAGGCCTGTCAGTGTATTGTTGCACCTGCTAATGCAATCGACTGTGACCAGGAGGAGTAAGGTACTGGTTAATGAAGATTACTGTTAAATATCACCTTCATTTATCAGTCTCTCAGAATATTCATCCTAAAAATGCCCGTACAATAATTGTCAGCTCTCAGAAACTAACTAATGAGTTTCTTTCTATTCGTACGATAACTCTCAGGCAATAAATCAATCAGTTTTTGTAAAGAGCAACTACTCACCCCTGAGGGTCTCAAGGCACTGGCGGTGGGTTTGGGCCTCATTCAAAAAGCCATGTTTTGAGGTTCTACCTGAAGACGGTGAGAGATGGGCTTTTTCTGAGGTGCGTGGGCTGGTTGTTTCAGCTCTTATCTGCGAGGGATGCGAAAGATTTTCCTCCGACAGTGGTTTTACGAATGTGTGGGACAGTAGCTATCGCCTGCTGGGCAAAGCTGAGGGGTCTGGCAGGGTTATGGTGGAAGGAGATGTGATGGTTCATGTAGGCCGATCCGATGTTGTGGAGGGCCTTTTTGGGTGTGGGTGAGTAGTTTGAAGTTGATTCGCTTCTCTACTCGGAGCCAATGGAGGGTCCTCAGGTTTTGGGAGATGTGTTCTTGTTGGGAGATGTGAAGGACAAGTCTTGCAGTTGCGTTTTGGATGAGTTATAGTTTCCTGATGTTCTTTGTTGTGGTGCCAGCATACACTGCGTTGCCGTAGTCGAGCTTGCTAGTGACTAGGGTGTGGGTGATTATTTTGCGGCAGTAGACTGGGATCCATTTGAAGATTTTGTGGAGTTGGCAGAGGGTGTGCCAGAAGGAAAAGGTGACTGCATTTACCTATCAGGTCATAGTCAGGGAGGAGTCGAGGATGATTCTTAGGTTGCAGGTATGGTCAGTCGGAGTAGGTGGTGCGCTGAGCGATGTGGACCACCAGGATTCTTCCCAGGCTAAGTTGGAGTTTCCAAAGATGATGAGCTCAGTCTTGTCCGAGTTGAGCTTGTGGCAGCTCTCCCGCATCCAGGTGGCTACGGTTTTCATCCTGGTGTGAAAGTTCCTTATAGATTTGTCCCGGTCTTCAGTGAGGGATATGATGAGTTGTGTGTCATCAGCATATGACACAATGTTTATTTTGTGGCCTCTGACGATGACTGCCAGAGGGGACGTGTATATGTTGAAGAGCATTGTGCTCAGAGATGATCCCTGAAGGACTTTGCAGCTGACTTCTGTTGCTTGGTTATGAAGGGTGGGAGCCTGACATTCTGTGCTATTCCGGTGAGGAGGGAGATAATCCATTGCAAGGCTTTTCCTCAGATTCCTGAGTCGTGGAGTCTGGTGCATGAGATGTTGTGGGAGACAGTGTCAAAAGCTGCTGAGAGGTTGAGAAGTATGAGTGCCGCACTGTGTCCGTGGTCGAGGAGTGTGCGGATGTCATCGGTGGCTGCAAGAAGAGCTGTCTCCGTGCTGTGGTTGCTGCGGAATCCAGACTGAGAGGTATCCAGTAAGTTGTTGTCCTCGAGGAATTGTCGCAGCTGCAAGTTTATGGCTTTTTCCAAGACTCTGGCTGGGTAGGGTAGCAGCAAGATGGGTCATACGTTCTTGAGCTCTGTGGGTTTCTTCACAAGGGGGCAGACTTTGGCGTGTTTCCAATCAGCAGTTTAGCGTCTTTCAGAGTTCGGGGGCGATGGATGCGCTGGCTCTGTTGTAGATATGGTGAGGACAGGGGTCTGTTGGAGCACCGGAGTGAATGATGTTCATGATAATTTCAGTTTCTTCTGTGGTGAGCGTGGACCAGCTGTGGATGGTTTGGGCGGGTTCTGGGGGACTAGGTCAATTGTAGGTTCTGACACTGGGTGGGTTCTGCGGGAAGAAGCTGTCATAGATGTCCTTAATCTTGTGGTGGAAGAAAGTGGTCAATTTGACACAGAGGTCTTGCGATGGGGGGATATTAATGGCTTCCAAGGGAGGATTGGTAAAGTTGTTGATTACCGTGAATAGTTCCCTCGTGTTGTGCGTGGAGGTGCTGATGCGTTCACAAGGTGCAGCTCTTTTGGCGTTCTCGATGTGTTGGTGATGGTTGGCAATGGCGGCTGTGAAAGAGGTGCTGGTTTTGCTGTTTCTCCATTTCTTCTCTAGGTGCCTTCAGGTGCATTTCGATTCTTGGAGTTTGGCATTGAACCAGTTGTCTTTTTTTGGGACGCCAGTGACTGAAGTTGATCGGAGGGGGGATAAGGAGTTGGCGCATTCAGTGATCCAGATGTTGAGGTTGCGTGCTGCGATGTTGGCCTCGTCGGTGGGGGTGATTTGGTGAGAGTCGTGGTGAGTCGCTCATTGGTGACTCAGTTCCGTTTCCTGTGGGTGGGCTGGGGGACGCAAAGGTGGCTGTTGGGTGCGATGATGGCGAAATATATGCAGTCATGGTTGGACCAGTCCGGAGTGGAGGTATTCTTGAAGATGATCCGGTCGCTTGAGGTAAAAAGGGGGTCCTGCTGCATGCGTGGGCCCGGTGATCAGTTGCTTGAAGCCAAGGGTGGCAAAATTGTTGAGTAGGGAAGTGGTGTTTTGGTTGTTGCGGTCTTCTAGGTGGAAATTCAAGTCACCCAGGAGGAGATATTCGGTGGACATTAGGATGTGGGGGCTGGCGATGTCTACAATGGCATTGATGAAGGCTGAGAATGGTCAGGTGGTCTGTAGACAAGGGTGCCACGAAGGGAGGAGCTGTGAGTGGCATGGATAAGGGAGTGTAGGTGTTCCATTGTGGTGCAGTGTTCCTCTGTGGTGACCGTGATGTGGAGTGAGGACTTGTGTGCGATGGCCAGTCCTCCAACCGGACGGTCCTTCCTTAGGAAGTTGTAGCCATCCGGGATTGTGATGGCGATGTCCGGTCTGGAGGTAGGGTTGGTCAGGTCTTGGTTAGGAAGGCGATGTCTGGGCAGGTGGAGTCAATCAGATCCCAGAGTTCGGTGGTGTGTTTGTGAAGAGAGTGTATATTCAGGAGGAGGCAGTTGATGAGGGTGTGGCGGGCGCTGGTGGTTTCAGGTTTGGAGTGTTCTGGTTTTCTGTTTGGCTGAAATTGAGGTTGCAGCTCTGGCAGGAAAAAGATCTGTGGGTGTCCTTAGGAGATGCAGTGCAACAGGTGCTGAGCCGTCCGATGTTAAGGTGGTGGAGGGTCTTGGCATCGTAATGGAGGGGGCCAGGGAATGGCTCTTGGGCGATCCAGGCTTTCCGGTGCAGGGTGCGATCCAGAGGCGGATGGGTGCAGACGGGCTTGCGTTTGGTGTGCCTTTGGGTTGCTAGCGGCACGGCGGCTGCCATTAAGAAGGGGAAGGAGGTGAGGTGTCCAGTCAGCTGGAAGGTGGGAGGGCGGGAAAAGCACTTCAGGGGGGGCAACAGGGGGTGGGGCAGCAGAGGCACCAGTGGCACAGAAGGGAGAGTGGGGCAAAAAAAAATGAAGTAAGAAAAACAGAGGTAAAAGGCAGAAGTAAAAAGCAGGAGTAAGGAGAGTCAGAGAGAGACTGAAGATACTTGTGGATGGCCACTAAGCCACCAGAGATGAGGACCAGGCAGGAGCCTGCAGGTGGAGGAGGGCCTCGACCTGAGAGTATGGCAGACTCTCAGTTTGTTCCCCGTGGCAGAGGCAGCAGCAGGAGGAGCTGAGGAGGGCAACAGACGCTGGCCAGGAGGTCAGTGGAGTCACCCTCTCACAGCGCTGCAGCTGCCATTAAGAAGGGGAGAGAGGTGGGGGGTCCGGTCAGCTGGGAGGTGGGAGGGTTGGTAAAAAGCTTTGTGGGGAGGGCAGGGGGGTTGGGCCGCAGGGGCAGAAGCAGCATGGGAGGGAGAGGGGGGCAGAAAGACAGAAAAAATAAGAGAAGAGACCAGAGGAAAAAGGCAGAAGTAAAAAGCAGTAGTAAGGAGAGACAGAGATAGACGGAAGATACTTACTTGTGGATGGCCACTAGGCCAAAAGGGATGGGGCACAGGCAGGATCCTGTGGGTGGAGTAAGGCCTCAAACTGAGAGTCCGCCAGACGGTCAATTTGTTCCCTGAGGCAGAGGCAGCATGAGGAGCTGGGGAGGGCAACAGACGCTGGCTAGGAGGTAAGTCGAATCGCCCTCACACAGCAGTGCAGCCGCCATTAAGAAGGGGAGGGGGGGTCAAGTCAGCTGGGATGGGGGAGGGCGGGAAAATCACTTTGTGACAGGGTGGGGCCACAGGGGTAGAAGCAGCGCGGGAAGGAGAGGGGGCAGAAAGAAAGACAAAATAAGAGAAGAGACAGAAAAAGAAAAAATGAAGTAAAAAAAAGGTAAAATGCAGAAGTAAAAAGCAGGAGTAAGGAGAGACAGAGAAAGAGACAAAAGATACTTACTTGTGGATGGCCACTAGACCACCAGGTATGAGGTGCAGCAGGAACCTTAGGGTGGAAGAGGGCCTCAAACTGAGAGTCTGGCAGACTCTCAGTTCATTGCCTGAGGCAGAGGAAGCAGCAGCAGCAGGAAGAGCTGGGGAGGGCAACAGACGCTGGCAAGGAGGTCAGTGGATTCTCTATCTCACAGCGCTGTGGCTGCCACTAAGAAGGGGAGAGAGGTGGGGGGGGGTCCAGTCAGCTGAGAGGCAGGAGGGCGGAGAAAGGACTTTGCGGGAGGGTGGGGGTGGGGCCGCAGGAGCAGCAGGGGAGTGGGAGGGAAAGGGGGGCAGAAAGACAGAAAAAATAAGAGAAGAGACAAAAAAGAAAACAAAAAGCAAAGTAAAAAAATCAAAGGTAAAAGGCAGAAGTAAAAAGCAGGAGTAAGGAGGGACAGAGAGAGACGGAAGATACTTACTTATGGATGGCCACTAGGCCACAAAGCATGGGGTGCAGGCAGGATCCTGCGGGTGGAGGAAGGCCTCGAACTGAGAGTTCGTCAGACTGTCAGTTTGTTCCCTGAGGAAGAGGCAGCAGCAGCAGGAGGAGCTGAAGAGGGCAACAGATGCTGGCCAGGAGGCCAGTGGAGTCTCCCTCACACAGCGCTGCAGCGGCCATTAAGAAGGGGAGGTAGGTGGGGGGGTCAAGTCAGCTTTGAGGGCGGGAAAAGCGCATTGTGAGAGGGAGGTGGTGGTGGGGCCACAGGGGCAGCAGCAGCGCGGGATGGAGAGGGGGCAGAAAGAAAGACAAAATGAGAGAAGAGACAGAAAAAAGAAAAGAAAAAATTAAGTAAAAAAAAAAAGGTAAAAGGCAGAAGTAAAAAAGCGGGGGTAAGGAGAGACAGAGAGAGACAAAAGATACTTACTTGTGGATGCCCACTAGGCCACCAGAGATGAGGTGCAGACAGGAGCCTGAGGGTGGAGGAGGGCCTCGAACTGACAGTCTGGCAGACTCCCAGTTCATTCCCTGAGGCAGAGGAAGCAGCAGCATCAGGAGGAGCTGGGGAGGGCAACAGACACTGGCCAGGAGGTCAGTGGAGTCGGAATGTATGTGTCCGTTGTATGAAAATCACTTCTTTCAGTGACTTCTGCTACAGTTAACTCCATACAATTCCAGCTGCTTCCTGGATTTAACAATGTTAAGGCAAGTCATGGATTCTATTGCATGATGGTTCAATTATGACTAAGCTTCTTTACTAAATAATCTCTAATAGCAATGATAATTAAAATATTCCCAACATGCATACACAAACATACAATAAGCTACACACAAGTTCTGTTCATAATTTTTTTAAGTCTTTTTCACTATTAAAGACTTTCAGTGTGGTTGGGGGATCTGAGGAATTGCCCATGTATTGAGCAGCTGTGCCTCTTGTGTCACTCAAGCATTTTCCCATCATCTCACATGTGCATTTTGAGCAGCTGAATAGTGCAGCACCAAGTTTAGAGCACACATTACAGTAGTAGCTTTTTGACAGGGTGGCAAACTACCTTCGGGAATGAGCACTTTATTGGTTTGGCTTTCAGCATAAGGTAGAGATCCCTACCTTGGTCATTTTGGTTTCTCATGGATGGGATGGGACCCTTAACCATATTGACTATGCTTAGTGATAAAGTGATATATTTATTTCTGATGGTTCATTTCCTGGTATCTAGCATGGTGTTTTTTCACTCAAAAAAAAGAAAGAAGTGCTGCTTTACATACTACAAAATGAAGTTTGTGAATCAGGCTCGTATTGTGTATTTTTATGTGAGGTTGAATGGAGGGTGATGATTTTATTGGTATGTTTAAATAATTGAGTAATTTGTCTATAACATGAGTTCTGTTTTTAGAGCTAAGCCCACAAGTGATTAATCACCTATTCATGAGATTTCAAATCCCCCCCACAATTCTAAATAGACCCAAAGAGGCATCCTCAGCTGTAAGTCAAGGGCAGATCGTCTTCCAGGTTTGAGTTACTATCCAATAATATTAGTTGTTGAAAAATCATCCAATCATTTGTGCATTTTGAAGAAGTAACGGGGATCATCTGCCTCCACATATCCTAGGCTGCTCCCACTTGATTCTATCACAATTTGACCTTTGAAACTCATTGTTTCTGCTGTGCTAAGACAAGGTTGGAGAGTAGTTTCATTCTGCTCTCATGTAAGTATCTGAGTTTGACACTCAACTTGAATACGTTTCCAGCTTATCTGTTATATACCCCCAGTGACTGCCTCCCCAGGGCTTACGCCCTACAGTCCCAATGTTTGGCCTGGCAATGCACCTCTTCTAAGTCAAGGCTAACCCCCCTTCATTTTGTTCCAAGCCTGTCAATCCCTAGTGTTGTGATATCCCTGCACCAACCTCTTTGTAATTGTAATTGTAATTATATAACGCTTACTGCCCCTGATGAGGCATCGAAGTGCGTTTCGGTGAGTAGCATGCTACTTCGGAACCCAAGAGGAATTAGTGGTGGATTAGTATAGGGAAATATGAGTACAGTATTAGTATTAGTATGAGTTAATTTGAGCGGAGGGTATGTGGGTTTGTTAGTTGGATTGACTAGAGTAATGGGGGTATAAAGGAGGGAAAAATCCAGAAGTGTTAATTGGGAGTTTATGGTAATAGGATGAGACTTGGGAAGAGTAAAGGAGAGATGGAGGAAGGAGGAGGGAGTCTGTGGAAAGCGGTTAGGGAGATCATAGAAGCAGAAGGGGTTTTGGATGAGTCAAAGATGAGATCAATGAGACAGAATTTAGTAGGGTTGTTTGGTAGATCGTAGTAGTAAATTGAGATGTGAGGTGAGCCAGGAGCGGCAGAGGAGGAAAGAGCTTAGGCATCGTTATTTTGGAGATCAAAGTAGTAGAATGGGGTTGGGAATAATCATAGTGGGGATTGAGGATAGATTTGATAGAGACATAGGATGATGGGGTGACAGAGTAAAGCTTACAAGAGGGTAATTTTTATTTTATTCATTATTTATTTATTTATTTGTTATTTAATTATTTATTTTTTAAATGTATTTATTTAATTTTAATTATTTGTATTTATTTTTTTCTCAAGTACTGTAGGGTTACAGTAACACATGAATATATTTGTAAATACATGGTAATTGAATATATGTGCAAGGAAAATAATAATGGGTATAATAATATGAGAAGTGAAGTTGCATTGTGTAAACTCAGACTTTCAGGATTTGTAATATTTGATGTTAATTAATAAGTGCACTTTTCTAACATTCATTTATCTTTCCTCAATTTTTCAATAGTGAAATGCTTGCTGTTAAATAGTTAAGATATCATTTGCTCATTGTGATATAAAAAAGAAAGCAGGGATTCATTAGTATCTAATGTAACACCTTATTTCGGAGCTATGGAATGACCTATGAACATGTTAAGCATAGAATAATATAGATGTATATATGTACATGCACACACATCTAGATATACACACATGCACACACACACATACACACACTTACATGTACATATTTAACCATGAGCAAATATACATTTGTTAAAGAGTATGTATATAATTTATTATTATGAAATAGTAACTATACATATTTCTTAAAGAACTATACATATCTAGAATATACACATGATCAGATTAGAAATATTTATCAATAGAGGGATATACATTCCATTGCTGTTTAGATACGGTGGTTATGAAGGAAAAAGCCAACTCTTGAGTAGTCTTCTGAAGACAAAATAGTTATCCGTGGATCTAATATTTGGGGGTAATGAATTCCATAGTTTGGCTGCTTGAATAGACAAGGATTTACCACCTATTGTCTTTTTCTTGTATGGTGGTATTTTAAGGCGGGGCCAATCTTGAGCAGAGGCTTCTTTGTTGAATTTATTTGGTTATTTTGTTTCTAATTAAAAGGGGTCCTGTTCCATGTATAGCTTTGTGGGTGATACAAAGCAGCTTGAAGGTGGATCTTCTGATAACTGGCAACTAGTGCAGTGCTCTGAAGGCAGGAGAGATGTGGGCTTGTGGCTTTACATCTAATAGTATCCTGGCAGATGAGTTCTGAATACGTTCTAATTATTTTTCACAATAGATAGAGATGATTCATGGTAGAGGCCATTGGCATAATCCAGTTTAAACAGTACAAGAGAGATAGCAGCCTGCACCTTGTGTGGAAATCCGAGGTGGGGGAAGATGCATTGCAGAGTCTTCAAGGTGATGAAACTTGATTGTGCTAATTTGTCCACTTGGGCATTCATTGTTAACTTGGAGTCCATGGTAATTCCAAGGTTTGTAACTTTCTTTGATACTTGAGGAGGTGGGCCCAGATCACCAGGCCAGGCACACAGTGGGTCATAATTTTTCCAGTCGCCAAATGTGAGCATTTCTATTTTTTAAGCATTCAGTTTGCAATAGCTCCAAGTCATCCACCGATCAAAGGCTCTGAGGCAACTGAAGATTTGGGAGTGTTCAATGTCTTTGGGGCATTTCAATTTAAGTAGTATTTGTGTGTCATATGCATAGTTGTAACATGTGAGTTGAAAACCATTGATCAATTCTGGTAATGACATCATGTAGATGTTGAAAAGTATAGGTGAGATGATTGATCCTTAGGGGACCCTTGCTTTTGTGAGGTAGGGTTTGGACAAGAACGGAGGAGAATAGATAATATTATTTCTGTTTTAAAGGTAGCATGTAATCCAGTAGTGAGCAGTCCCTTCTATGACGGCTTCGTGGAGCCTTTGAAATAGGGGGTCTTGGTTAAAAGTATCAAAGGCAGCTGAAAGGTCCAAGAGAAAGTAATGCAGCAACTCCATTGCAATCAACTGTGTTTTTAAGATCATCCCAGATTGCTATGAGTGCCGATTCAGTGCTTCTTCCTGGGCAGAATCAAGTTTAGTAGTCTGAAAGTATGGAGTTGTCTTCAATGAATTGTGACAACTGAGCAAATGCTGCTCTTTCTATAAGTTTGCCCCGGAAAGGTGCATTTGTAATTGGTCTGTAGTTGTTGGGGTCATGAGGTTTTAGGTATGTTCTTTAATAGCAGACATATGTATGCCTTTTTCAGGTCTTCAGGAAACGTTTTTGTAGTTAACGAATTATTGATGATTGTTCTTACAGGTGTGGCAGCAGAAGTAGATAAAAGAAAGTTCTTGAAGATGTGTGGTGGACAAGGGTCAAAGGGTAGCCATAAGGCCTGCTTGTTTGGAACAAATCCATAAATTGACCTTGTGATCTTTTTTTGAAGGAGTGCAGAGGCTGGGTTGGTTTACTCTTGGAGGGGATTTTAGGAAATAGGTTGGTGCTGTTGGTTTTAAATAGGAGTCCAATATGTCTGCCGTGGCTATATAATGAATTGCCAGTTTATTTGTGAAATCTTGAGTAGTGAGATGACTTCCTTCCATACATTTAGGTTTTTGAAAATCATTGAGAATTTTATAGAATTCTTTAGTTGCAATTTAATATTGTAAGGTGTTATGGGGTGTATTGATTTCTTGAAGTTTTATGTTAGAAAGATACCAAATGGTGGTCCAACCATGTGATTAGCCTAATGCTTTGAGTGGTAACAAGATCAAGGTTTGCAAAAAGGACATCTAGGATGTGTCCGGTGATGTGTGTGGGGTTGTGTACAATCTGATGTAGGTTTAATGTGACTAGGCCAGTGGTGATAGCTTTCGGATGGACATATTGGGATTGTCAAACCAAGGGACATATTTATACTCTGTTTGTGCCAAATTTGCATCATTTTTTAATGCAAATTTGGTGCAAACTGAACTCCATATTTATATTTTGATGCTAGACACGTTTAGCGTCAAAATATTTGAGTTTGCACCGTTTTTTGGATGCGTGAACCTACCTTGCGTCAATGAGATGCAAGGTAGGCGTTCCCATCCAAAAAATTATGCCATCCCCATAGCACCATATTAATCCCCCATGCTAAAATGATCCATGGGTGGGAGGTGGGGCTAAAAATGGTGTTAAGCTTGAGTAGCACCATTATTTAATGCCTGGGTCAGACCAGACGTTAGGTGACCTGTGGACCCATTTCCACAGTTAAACACCATTGAATGGGTCCACAGGTGCCATCCCCAAGCCCTAGGACACCGGAGGATGGGGGACCCCATCCCAGATAAATCAGGCAAATATGTAAAAAAAAAGATTTTTTGCCATTGGGGACCCTAAGTTAAGGCCCCCTGCATGGCACAGGGTGCAATGGCCATGCCCAGGGGACACTTGTCCGCTGTGCTGGCCATTGGGGTGGTGGGCATGACTTATGTCTGTCCTAAGACAAGGAGTAATGTTTTTGGTGGTTGTGCATCTGAAAATATTGCTAGTCCGGTTATAAGTTTTTTTTTGCCTCTAACGAGGCTAATGTCATTTTTTGAGGTACAACCTCCTCCTTCCCTACCGCTACCCCCACCTGGCTAGGGTCGTTTTTAAGGACTCTAGCTGGGCCTTACCGCCTGCTTGCACCATTCTATAAATATGACACCCGGCATGCGTCTGAGAATGAAGCAAGCGGAGAGTAAAGTTTTTGATGCAAAAATCTGCACAAGAGCAGTTTTGCACCAAAAACTATAAATCTGAGCCCAACTGTTTAGGTCCCCAAGAATACATAGGTTTGAGTATAATGTTATAAGGTTTGAGACTGTGTCTAGAAAAGCATCTGAGAATGTGAGATTGTTAGGTGAAGGTCTGTAAAGGAGGATAAAGTTACAGGAGGAAGTTGCTGTAGTGTTGCATCTAGTGAGGAGGGCCTCACAACCTTGTAAGGAAATGTTTGTTTTACTGAGATCTATTGCTTGTTTGACTACAATAGTTAGTCCGCCTACTTTTTTGCCTACATGATTTTCTGTGATGGTTTGGTAGCCTGAAGGCTTCATGCAACACTGGGGCCATGTAATTTCCCAACCATGATTCCGTTACAAATAATAATAAGTCAGGTTGTGTGTCAGTGACCAGGTCATAGATGTGGTGCTTGTTTTTTTAGAGTGATTGAGCATTTAAGAGGAGGCAGTATAGAAAATGTGTGTTTGTGGCAGTGCCATTTTGTTTTGGAGAAGGGTGAGCAGTATATTTAGACCTTGTAGCAGGTATGTTGTTTGTTGTGATCACTGTATGAGGGTCACACTAGTCCTTTTTTTATATAGTGTTCCTTGGCCTGCAGGCTTAGGAGGTATCTAGTTGGGTCTGTGTTTGTTGGTGGTGGACTTGGTGGCTGAGAGTGACATGGTGAGGGTAGTTTTTTTTGTAGAGTTGCCCTATTTTGTAATAGACAAGGGGATGCGAAGTGGTTAAGAGTGGCGTATTGTTTATTTCGTTTTTGTCTGTTTAGTGTGGAAGGAGTATGGGTTAGGGGTGGTGGAGGAGCATGTGGATCATAAAGTAAGGCTCTAAATTGTGCAATGGATGAAAGGCCGGTGAATGAATGTTGCTGTGTTGGGGTGCTTGTGGTAGATGTTTGTGAAGAGTGAGAATGTAGGAGTAAAGATTGGTCATGATTTGTGTTATTTGTGTAGTCATGAGGGCGGGAGTGGGTGTGATCGAAAGTATGAAAGTTTGTGTTATTTTGATGTGCTGATGTGTGTGATTTGTTTTGTTCTTAGTGAGAGGATATATTGATGTAGTGGTTTTCTGTGAAGGATTTGTATGTGAGTCAGTGCTGGTGTGTGTTATTAGAATATTACAGTGGGTGTTGTTGTGTTTTGGAGAAGAGTGTACGAGGTGTGTAGGAGGTGATGGATGAGAGGTAGGGGTGTTTGTGTTAGTTTTGACCACTGAAAAAGGTAATATGTGTGGTAGAGTAGAGTGTAAGGATTGTATGGTTGTGTGCAATTGGTGAGGAGAGGGGGAGGGTATTTGTCGATGGTGTGATGGAAGGCCGGGTTTTGGTAATGTCACGATGAACGGGGTTCTAGCAGGAGCAAATAGAGGATAGTGCTGCTGGTTTATATGAATAGGAATTGTGTATCTAGATGGCTGAAAGTATTGTATAAAGTGGTTTTGTGTTGTGTGGGCAATGGGAGGATGTGTTAGTGGAATGGAGAGAGTCGTGTTTGGTGTGAGAATGAAGTTGTCAGCATTGTAGTTGTGATGGATAAGTGTATAGGTGTTAAATTTAGAGTTTTGTGCTGGTTGATGAGACATTGCAATCTGTATGAAGTCTGTTTGTGGTGCATGAGTTGGATGCCTTTGCTGATAATGTGTTTGGATGTTGGTGGATGTGAAGGGAATAAGGTCCTTTCTGGTAAATGGGAAATTTGAAAGCATTTCTGGCCCTAGGCCCGACCAGTCCCGAACATGTCCAAACTGGCAACTGCCCTTGCCTTCTCCACCCTTAGCCTTGACGCCCGGGCTGAGCCATAGGCTTAAATAGCCCTATTGGCCATCAGAAACCTAGTCCTAACGCTAACCAATCAGATTTGTAACCCTAAAACATAGAGCCAATGGGAGAACTAGCCTTATTAAGCAATCACACCCCTATTACTGACTACAAATCACAACAGTAACCCTAAAACCTTAGTCCAATAGGAACACCAGCCCTAGTACCAGTCAAAATAGAAACCTTAAAACCATGAAACAATAGGAATCCCAACCCCAGTAGCAATCAAAATAGAAACCCCAAAAACCATGGACCAATAGGAATCTCAAGCCTAGTGCCAATCAAAATAGAAACCATAAAAACCATGATCCAATAGGAATCCTACTGCCAGTACCAATCAAAATATAAGCCCTAAAACCCATGGACCAATAGGAATCCCAACCCTAGTACCAATCAAAATAGAAGCCCTAAAACCCATGGACTAATAGGAATCCAAGCACTAGTACCAATCAGAATACAAACCCTAATCTTTAAGCCAATAGAAATACTAGTCCCAGCAACCAATCACAACAACATATGGAACAACCAATAGAAACGTGCATAAGTAAACTTAAGCCAAAGCCCATATGGAAGGGAAGAGGGAGGTTCTGCTCTATTCAGAATCTCCTTGGATACAGACAGGCAGAATCTTACTTCAAAGTTAGCAGAGTCTACTTTCCAAGTAAGGGACAGATTGAAAAGCACTGGAATACTGCTTGCCTCGCACTCAGATATTTGACTTTTTCAAGGCAAAAACAAGTGGTGCAGTCACTTTCTAAAAACAGTTTCAATCACAGAAGCAGATTAAGCAGTCTCCTAAACACACTCTGAGTACCCACTGAGGTGTATGTTGCCTTTTTTAAAAGAACGGGGGAGGGTGACAGTTGGCTTTATGCAGTCTTTTGTCACAAACTAGGATGGACATTTCAAACAGTCCTAGGTTAAAAACAGCAGTTTAAAAAGACCAAGCTGGCTGAAACACAGGGAGCCTACAGTAAACAGGCAGGGGTAGCAGTACAAACACTTTTTTACAAATAACAAAAACTCCCACAAAAGTCTGGGGCTCTTACCGGTCTCCTATGATTTCTTGATAACTGGGCTGTCTGAGGGGTGCAGGGAAATCTGGGCTCACAAAATGGAGGTGGCTGACTTGGGATTCCCTCCACAAACTTAAAGGCCCAGTGCAGGTGTTAGAGGGGGGCTCAGGTTACCTTGGAGATAGAGAGCCAATCACCAAGGCCCACGCCTCTGTGGAAGGGAGGAGGGAGGTGCTGCTCTATTCACAATCTCCTTGGATACAGACAGGCAGAATACACACTTCCAAGCTAGCGGAGTCTACTTTCCAGGTAAGGGACATATTGAAAAACACTGAAATACTGCTTGTTGCAGGTTGATAGGTGGGGGGTGGGTCAGTGACTCAGTCTGGGTAGTGATGTCCCATAAGTTGGGCCTGAGCCTCTATTGTGGGTTGTCCATGTTCTCTCTGCCTGCAGTGTCTAGACCACCACTAGGTGGGCCCCCCTCCATTCTCCCACACTCCTCAACATTTCACGCCATTTTTTCACCATAAAATGGCCTCACGTGAGGAAAGGTCTCTCATGCTGCTCCCTCTTTGTCCTACTTCCTTGTTTTGGAGCTGTACACTCCTGTTCACCATGATCAGCAATGTTCTTTCTAAATATTTTTCTCTTTTTGTGTGATAGCAGAATGTTTGTGATTGCATTTTTTTCAGTTACGTGCCAATTCAAGCTTGTTACAGGAGCATATGCTTTGAGGTGTATGTCCCCCAGTAATTACAGCATTAGAGAGATTGGGTTCCCTATCAGTAATATGGTACAACACTAGTACAAAATGAAAAGTGTTTAAAACAGACTAATGTTTGGTGTTGATTTTAATTATTAGTATCTTCTACTTTAAAGAACTGTTCATCTGGGAAAAGGTAAATCTGTAATTGTAATTGTATTTTTAGAGCTTATTACCTTGTGAAGCACTCTAAAGCACATGAGAACAGCAACCTTTGGTCAAACGTAATAAGATTTAAAGAGAACTTTAAAGAGACTTATGGTTTTGCGGAAAATGAGGGGTGAACTAAAAACTGTCTTGTCAGTAACTGGCGAAACTGAATGGAATTTAATTACATTTTTACATTATACCTACCTACTAGTCAGTGTCGAGCTAAGGCACTGAGGGTATGTAACGTGGTGATGACTCAGCCCTGGCTGAGATCACCTGTTTCATCTCTGTTCACAGGAAGAGAAGTTCAATGAGAGGAAATCCCGATCCTGATCTGAAAGTCATTTTTAGTACCATAGTTTGGGTCCAGGCTCCCTTTTCATCCATCTGCACATTGCATACGTTTAAGAACTGTGCATAGCATTGGAAATGGCTGAAAAGGGTACAACTAACTATTGTAAGAAGCTCATCTCTTCAGCACATGCAGTGCGAACTTGCAGCCAAAAATATTCTATCCCTATCAGTGCACAATTCTTAGGGGCATATTTATACTCTTTGCGCCGGAGTAGCGTCATTTTATTTTACGCAAATCCGGCACAAACTTAACTCCATATTTATATTTTGACAATAGACCTGTCTAGCATCAAAATATTGGAGTTAACGTCATTTTCTACCGTGGAAACCTACCTTGCGTCAATGAGATGCAAGGTAGGTTGTCCCGGGCAAAAAATGACTCTAAGGCCTTAGCGCCTTAATTATCCTCCAGTGCAAAAATCATGCATGGGAGGAGGAGGGCTTTAAATAATAGCGCTAAACTTGCTTAGCGCCATTATTTAACGCCTGGGTCAGGGCAGATGTTAGGGGATCTCTGGGCTCATTTCCATGATCGGAGACCATGGAAGCAGCCCACAGGTGCCCTTCCCTGCCCCCAGGGACACCACCACCCACCCCTACCCACACCTGGAGGATAGCTAAGGATGGGGGGACCCATGCCAGATAAGTCCAGGAAAGTTTTTCATTATATTTTTAAACAGTGCCATGGGGGGCTTAACGTGGGGCCCCCTACATGGCCATTGGGCAGGGGGCATGACTCCTGTCTTTACTAAGACAGGAGTCATGTCCATCGGGGTTGTGCTTCAAAAAATGACTGTAGTCAGGTTAGAGTCATTTTTCTGACTCTAACCTGACTAGCACCATTCTTCAATGCACAACCTCCTGTTTCACCTACACCTCCCCCACCTAGTTAGCGTCATTTATTTTGACGCTAACCGGGCCTTACCGCCGGCTAGCGTCATTCCTTAAATATGACACCCAGCTGGCATCCAGGAATGGCGCTATCCGGCAGTAAACTTTTTGATGCAAACCTGCGCAAACGCAGGTTTGGATCAAAACATTTAAATCAGGGCCTTAGTCTGAGATTTTAACCTAGTAAAATAGAGGATAATAGGAGCAGGGATAAAGTTTCACAATGTGAGGAAGTTTCCTAGTTAAAATAAAGTTTATAAATGTATCTTATTTCATTTATATGCGAAAAAGCACTTCTGAAGCAGTCAGTAGTAACAGTTTTCAGAAGTGCAACACTCTTGATGGGACAGGGCCAACTTGTCCTTGCACAGGAGTCATATTGAAGCTTTATTAATTAGAAATATAGAAATGAAATTATGGAGCTTTGAATATTGGTCAACATTTGAAAGAATAGTAAATTGCACTTTATAACATTCTTTGAGTACTTACAGTTAAGGACATTTTTAAAAATGAATGCAGATTTGTTCATTCAAAAGTCTGTTAGGATAGTTGACAGTGGTCCAAACTTGATATGCTTTAAATACAATATAGATTTGACTACCTGTTTCCTATGTCTGTCTTCATTTCCGTTTTTGAGTGGATGCTTTGTGGCATCCTTCCCTCGGATGCATCAGTATTTCTGACACATCCTTGGACATGGAGCGCCATATTGTAAATATGAAGCATCCATTGCGTCGTAAACATTTTTGACACAGCATACGTTTATTTGACGCATTGCTGCCACAAAACAGTGATGCATCAGTTGTTGCAAATGAGGCCCCCAATCTCTCATAGGTTTATCATAACTGGAGTAACATGAGGCCAGATGTATCAAGCAATTTTGCATTTGCAAATGGTGCGAATCGAAAAATTTGGCAGTTTGCAAATGCAAAAATGCCTTTCAAGATGTATGAAAGGCATTCGCTGTGCAATTTTAGGGAATCGCTAAAATAGCGATTCCTTCAAATTGCAACCTCATTTAGAGAATTGCAAATTGTGATTCTCTAAATAGGAAATCGCAAATAGGGAATTCCTATTTGCGATTTCCAAAGCACATGTATCAAGCATTTCCTAAATGCGAATTGGGCATTAACGAAATGCAATTACCACCAAATCCAATTTGGTGGTAAGCAGGTGCAATTTTTAAAAATACAGTATAAATGCATTTTTAAAAATGACATGTAGCACACACATGCCCCTAGGGTATGTGTGTGCGTCACATGCCCATAAATATCTTTTTAGGGTGCATCAGAGGGGGCCTTAGGCCCCCAGCCCCCTGGGGTTTGCATTACCTAATTTGAGAATTCCTAACTGGAATTTGCAAATTGGGAAATGCAAAACCATTCGCACCTATGGGCCTACAGGCCCATAGGGATAAATGGAGTCTCATTCTCTAATTGCCATTCGGTAATAGCGATTGCGAATTTTAAGAAATCGCTATCACCGAATCACAAATTTCACAATCCCATTTTGCATTTCTTACATAGCGGTTTCTTAAAATTCGCTATTTAAGAAATGCAAAACGGATCTTTGATTCATCTAGCCCTAAATATTGTAATCAGATTAAAATGTTTCAGGCAATAATGCATGCTGAGAATGTATACACTGGGCCACAATTTACAACAAAATCCTATATCGTTTACTTTGAAGAAAAGGTCCTGACATGCTCCATTTTTTGTATGACCTCCCCAGATCACGAGAGACACTTTTAGATGTGGAGAGAAATAAGTCCAACTTGACATTCAACACCTAATTTTAGTTTTTTTACTATATTTCATACCCAACAGGGCAGCCTAATGGTGTTATCTGAAGACAGGCCAGTAGCACAGTCTGCACTGAGAGTAGAGTGGCACCTTATTTTAGCAGAGCATACAGTGCCAAGACCTAGAAAGCAGGTCTCAGACCACAGCTGGACTCAACATTCCAGCATTGCAATAGGTGAAGATAATGAAGGAGCAATACAGTCTGAAAGATATAAAAGATCATTCTATGAAGTACATGTATGTAGTCAATCGCAAATTATGAAATTGCAAAAAATGAAAAAGAATTGAGTGGGTTTCTACTTCACATACAATCTTCACTAAGATTGTAAATGTTTCTGCTGTCTGGGACATTTATCTGGTGGCACACAGTATCTCAAACTGCAGTGCATTGGAATACCTGCCCTACTAAGTGCTCACCTTCCAATAGACACTTTTCATACTATGACCCCTATGTAAATATGAATGGTTGAGGACATAAACATTGTAATATTTCCTCCTCTTGATGACAGGAAACTCCCAGCAGATCAAGGACATTTATTTCCAGAAATAAATCCTGACCTTGTTTTAATTCCGTGAAAGAAATATAATGCCAGACGGACAGCCATGACATGTTATCCTGTCACTATGGAGGGGTCTCCCCATGCGACAGTGATTGCCTCTACAGGGCTTCAGGATACAGGGCCCTTGCCACCCCCGCTGTCAAAGGAGTTAGAATAATGCCCTAACTGTCAGAAAAGGGAAGAAAGATAATCCTTCACTTAGCAATAGGCCACAAACCTCCACTAGGTCCAGTTAGGACTGAAACCCTTGGTAGTATGGCAACGAGCAGTTAGGCTTAACTTTGGAAACAGGTGTATAAAGCATTTAAAAATCACAAAACAGCAATTAAGTAAAACACAATAAAAATCCAACACAAATTTGTAAAAATAAATTAGATTTTTATCTTTACCATGACACTAAATCGATTAAATTCAGATAAGGGGAGCCGGAGATATGAATTTTCAAAGAATAAATGTTTTTTTAGCGCATAGAAAGTAAAAGCGTCAATCTGGACATTTAGTCGCACTCGACCGGGGCAAAGGCAAAATTTGAGGACAAACACGATGGAGCCCTGCTCGGCTACAGCAAGTGGGAGGACTCGGTCAAAAGTTAACCTTTGGACTTAGGCCCTCATTACAACCCTGGCGGTCGGTGTAGAAGTGGTGGAAATACCGCCAACAGGCCGGCAAAACAAATTATGGAATTACAAGCATGGTGGTTACCGCCAGGCAAAACCGCGACTTCTACACTGCGACCGCCAGGGTGGTAACGACTGCTGGGCTGGAGACTTTGGACGTTACTAGACCGCAGGCGGTATCAGGACCCTGCATACTGTAACGGACTTCATAGGGTTTTGTACAGCCACGAAATCCATGGCGGTAGGCACTATCAGTGCCAGAGAATTCGTTCCCTGGCACTGATAGGGGTCTCCCCCTCTCCCCACCCCCTCCCCTGAGTCCTCCCACAACACCCACGACCCTCCTACAACCCCCCAAAGGTGGCAGGACCCCCTCCCCACCCCAGCCCCCCACCCCCCCACAGAAACATCCACACACACACCCCCACCCCCTACACGCACATTCACACCACTCATACACATACACGCACACACACACATGCACACAGACATATACGCACACACTTCCCATACACACAACACCCCCTGCATGCATACACGCACTCACACAACCCCTCTACACACTCACACGCACACCCCCATGCACGCACACAACACACAACACCCCCCCACCCCCTTCCCCTAACGAACGATCACCTTACCTGGTCCGGTGATCCTCCGGGAGGGAACAGGATCCATGGGGGCTGCTCCGCCGCCAGCACCCCATCACCAGAACACCGCCACGCTGAATCCTGGGACGTGATTCGGTTGGCGGTGATCTGATGACGTGGCGGTAGGGTGGAGCAGCCTCCAATTCACCACCGACCGCCAGTATGCCTGCTGGCGGCTCTCCATCCGAAAAAGGGCAGGGAGCTGCCAGCAGTCATGATAAGATGGGCGGGAGACCGGCACCACTTGCGGTCTTCAGCCCGGAGTAACCTCGGCGGTTGTTTAAAAAGACCGCTGAGGTTAAAATGAGGGCCTTAGTCTTTTACTTGAAGATTTTCTTCACCGGGACAAAGTCACAGATTGGATCCGACCTCCCTGGAGCCTTCGGATATGCATTGCAGGAGACCTCGTTGAAGAATTCTAACTTTGGACTTAGTCGATTTTTCAGGATGGGAATCTTTGTTCGGGCTGTACTTGAAATTGGATCTGACATCCATGTGGCCGTCCTCGGATACGCTGCATGGGAAGCCTCAGTCAACTTTTTACATTCAAACTTTGCACTTTTTTTGATTTTTTCCTATCCGGCGTTGGACGACCCTCCACAGCAAGCTGATTTCAAGTCAACATCATTGGATTGCCTTTCCAGGAGCCCCCGTGAAATCCTAGAAGTCTGGGACTCCAGAGCTTTTCAGCAGGATGAACCTGCAAGTAAGGCCAGGACTTAAGTTGGCTTGAATCACTAAGTTGAATCAGTCCCTTTATGGAGCTTTTCACCAAAAGTTCTCTAATCTTCGCCAGAAGGTCTTTGAAGGTCCTTTAGGAGTCCACAGCTCACCCCAAGGTACTAGAAGCTCTGAGTTGATCCTTGAGGGGTACGACTCCTACTCCCAGAATGCACCTGGCTCCATCTTAAAAATTACCACTGGACAGTGGTCAGCTTGTCAGTTTCTTCAGGCCTTGATGGAGGGGATTCTGGTTAGTTATTTTCTGCTTGTAGCAAACAGGGAGCCACTTTTTGAACCAGGTGAAGCCAGGCAAAATCCTTTTAGTGGTGAAGCCCAAGTGTACATGGTGCAGTCCTTCAGAGTGCAGTGTCCAGTTGCATGGCAGGGGTCCAGCAGGGTAGTCCTTCTTCTTGCCTTGCTCCTGGTAGGGATTTGAGGTGTGGGTGCAGTTCTGCCATATTTATCCTTGCTCCTGGGGTGGCAACTAGGAGGTGGCAACTGTCCAATCACAGGCAGGTCACCAACCTCATGGATGACTACTTCCTGGGATGTGTGACAGAAATCAATCCCAGGAAGCAACATTCCTCAAAAATCCAGCCATGGCAGAAATTCAGTCTGGGAGGTTAGGTCTGGTTGAGCCCACCCACTGGTGTGGCTAAGATCCCTAAGAACACCCATCTCTTACCCGCTTCTAATCAAATCAGGGGACACCTGGCTGTCTGGGCTTGCAGGAATTGGGGGAGGCCTTTAGCACTCTCCAAATGTACTTCCCTCCTTTGAAGTCCAGTTTGGCTGCTCTCCCCCATCCTGTTTCACCATCTGCTGAGACAGATCTCCCGCCCCGGCACATCTTTGTGTTCTGCCCAGACCATTTCACACCTTGTCAAGGCAGCCTGGCAAGGCTGCTAGAGGCTGGCCAATTCAAGAAGGGCATTACAGAGTAGAAACTGGTAACTTTTAGGAAGAGTTTTAAAACTCTTTCTAGGCGCAAGTTATATTAATTTAAACAATGGCAAGTCGTTGGATTTATTATATCAACAAGTTGGATGCCAAACTTGGAATATCTAGCTCCTTTTGAAACTTTATTAATTGAAAACAAAGTCTCCCAATGTCATTCTAGGGAGCCCATTCACTACAATGGGGGAAAACAAATTTAGCTATTTTTCCCTCACCAGGGATTATAAAACATATTTTATAAAGTCCCTGCTTATAGCTATACTTTACCCACACTGGGGGCACCAAGGGCACACCTTAGGGGTGACTTATATGTAAACATAAGGTATTTTAAGACTTTGGAAGTACTTTTAATTTCAAAGTCAAATTTGAAAATAACTGTAATTTAAAAGCGGCCAGCAAGCAGGCCTGCCTTTAAAAGGAAACTGGGCACCTCAGCAGAACACCACTGGGGGTCAAATCTATGTTGGGGTCCCTAAACCTACATGCCCTCCCATATACTAGGGACTTATAGGTAGGTTGGCATAACCACTTATAATTAGCCTAATTTGCATACTCATTTTAATCAGCGCACAGCCCCTGGGACTGTTTAGCAGTGCCCAGGGCACAATCAGAGTCAGGAAAATACCAGCATAAGTAAAAAAATGGGGGAAAAAAGTCAGGTTGCTTCTACAATGAGCCCAGTTTTCACACAGGAGGATATGCAGCTGAAATCATTGAAATAATGTTTGCATCTTGAATGCAATTTGTAAATAGTTGTCTGCTTAAGAAGCAAAGATCCAGCCGAAAAGGCTTCTGCAAAGTACAAGTAATAGCTGTGCAGGAAGATTTACTTAAATCTTGTGCAACGCGTAAAGACAACTTGCTGCGCTATGTCAAATGGAGAGGGCAAGAATGTGCCATATCTACTAATATTTGATACATTCCTGTTCTCTTTCTATGCTGTTGCACTTTTGCTGCCAAGCGCCAATGCAGGCACCCTTGAACAATGGTGCAAGGGTGCATGCATTACAGCCATGGTTGTCTTGTGCAGGAAGGGACACCTTCCTGCACAACAACAATCCTCTGAGGCTTTTTCCTCTTTCTACATGTGCTGAAGAATGCAGCACACATAGAAAGAGGAATAAACAGGAGAAATAAACATAATTCTACTTCTTACGCCTACATTATGCTTACCATTTTGACACATTCTCAGGTTTTCACCATTAAGAAATCTGGGAATGCCCAAAAACCATGGGTGAACGCTTGGTAACACCCATATTCCACCCATGGTGCCTTCCCAGGGCAGAGTAATACAGGGCAGCACTCAGAACCAAGCAAGGTGGCCCTGTGTGGCATAGCAAATCTCAATTATAGGCTCATGTTGCCCTTGCTTCACTTTTCAGGCTGCAACATAAGCCCTTGGTAAATCTGGCCCTATATTCGAACTATATAGTCCTAGCAATTCGAACAGGTAAGGGTACCTACCAAAAACAGTAACCTATGAAGGCATTACTAGACAACATAAACCACCAAGCAACAATGTTAGAAATTAGGGCCCTCATTCTGACCTTGGCGGGAGGCGGAGGCCGCCCGCCAAAGTCCCGCCGTCAGGTTACCGTTCCGCGGTCGAAAGACCGCGGCGGTAATTCTGACTTTCCCGCTGGGCTGGCGGGCGGTCGCCTTCAGACCGCCCGCCAGCCCAGCGGGAAAGAGGCTTCCACGATGAAGCCGGCTCGGAATCGAGCCGGCGGAGTGGAAGCTGTGCGACGGGTGCAGTTGCACCCGTCGCGTATTTCACTGTCTGCGCAGCAGACAGTGAAATACATGTAGGGGCCCTCTTACGGGGGCCCCTGCAATGCCCATGCCAGTGGCATGGGCACTGCAGGGGCCCCCAGGGGCCCCGCGACCCCCCCTACCGCCATCCGGATCCCGGCGGTCGGACCGCCGGGATCTGGATGGCGGTAGGGGGGGTCGGAATCCCCTCGGCGGCGCAGCAAGCTGCGCCGCCTTGGAGGATTCAATGGGGCGGCGGTACACTGGCGGGAGCCCGCCAGTGGTGCCGGTCCGACCGCGGCTTTACCGCCGCGGTCGGAATCCCCAATGGAGCACCGCCGGCCTGTCGGCGGTGCTCCCGCGGTCCTCCGCCCTGGCGGTCTTTGACCGCCAGGGTCAGAATGACCGCCTAGGTCTCTAGTTGGAAGTGGTTTTCACCCTGTCCAAGTAGGGACCCTCACTCTAGTCAGGGTAAGGGAGTCACACAGCTAAGTTAACTCCTGCTCACCCCCTTAATAGCTTGGCATGAGCAATCAGGCCTATTTCAGAGGCAATGTGTAAAATATTTGTACATCCAGATGATAACACAGTGGAAACACCACAAAAGGAGAACATGCCATTTTTAGGAAAAACATAGCCACTATTTATCTGAGTAAAACAAGACCAAAATAACAAAAATCCAACATGCACATTTTTAAAGAGTAAATCTCAGTAAAGCGCTTAGAAACACAATAGATCCAACTGGGGATATCATGAATTCTTGACGGAACCCAACAGTACAATTCCACTCGTGAGGAAGTGCAGGCCTATTATGGAGTCGCCCGGACCCCAGGCACAGTACCTTTGTAATTGACGAGAAAACAAAGATGTTTCACACATTCGGAGAGGTGAGGCGTCGCTGGAGCCGGTGTGGTGTTGGTTTCTTACAGCATCCGTCGAGGTGAGGCCTCCTTTCCTTACTGCTAGGCAGGGGAGGTGAGACGTCGGTTCCATATGGTTACAGGGGAGGTGATGCGGTGTCGGTGGTGAGGTGTTGGTTGCTTATGATCCGGTGGGGTCGATTAACCCAGCAGGACAAGACACAAGGTGCCCACTTCGTGGTGTAGCGATCACACCACGGGGCCACGGGTGCTGTGGCAATATCAGAGTCAGGTGTTATGGACATCAGTGACACAGTACTCAGGACTCACACTGTGGCAGGACTACAGAAGCATTGCAGCCGCATTAGGCCTGTGGCATCAGCCACGGATGTTGCACCCAGCTAGGACCACGGCTTGGGTGCAGGCAGCGATGCAGAGTCGGACAGCAGCACCAGTTCTGAAGTCTCTCTGCAGTCGATGTACTTGGTTTCTTCTGGGTTGCACCAGAACTCACTGTCAAGGGCCTAGGGACTGGATTTAGCACCACTTGGGGAGTCAGGACTCTCAGCAAGACAGCCCAGCTGCTGCCCGATGAAGTATTTGATGTCCCTGAGAATTCTAACAGGAGTCAAGCTCAGTCTAAGCCTTTGGAGAACCTTTGGAAGCAGGATGTAGGAACCAAAGTCCACTCCTTTCACTCCAAGGACAGAAGCAGCAAGTAGCAGTCTAGCAAAGCAAAGCAACAGGGAGAGTGGCAGTCCTTTCTACAGCAACTAGCTCTTCTTCCTGGCCCTATGTCCTCACTCCAGAAGGATTCTAAAGTTGTGGTCTCCGAGGTCCAATACTCATTACTTATACTCATGTCTGCATTTGAAGTTTGCAAACTTCACATGAAAGTCTTTGTAGTGCACAAGGCCCTGACTATCTTGCCCTGGCCCCAGACATACTCTAGGGGGTTGGACACCGCTTTGTGTAGCAATAGGCATAGCCCTATTCAGGCGCAAGTGTCAGCTGAACCCACCACTCCAGAACAGGAAGACCCATCAGGATATGCAGGGTACACCTCAGCTCCCTTTGCATGACTATCTGGAGTGAATTCACAAATATCCCAACTGTCATCCTGACCCAGACGTGTATTGCACTGACAGGCAGAGGCACAGAATGGTTAAGCAAGGAAATGCCCACTTTTTAAAAGTGGCATTTTCAAACTTACAATTTAAAACCAAATTCACCAAAAGATGTATTTTTAAATTGTGATTTGAGAGGCCACACACTCCATACCTCTATCTGCTCCAATGGAAAATATCACTTGGAAGAAATGTCAAGGCAATCCCCATCTCAACCTATGGGAGGGGTAAGCCTTGCAATACTGAATAGCGAATTTAGCAGTATTTCACTATCAGGGTGTGTAAAACACACCAGTACATGTCCTACCTTTTTAACCCCTTCGCTGCCAGGCCTTTTCCCCTTCAGGTGCCAGGTCTTTTTTGGGCTATTTGGGGCAGTTTGTTCTTAGGCCTTCATAACTTTTTGTCCACATAAGCTACCCATGCCAAATCTGCGTCCTTTTTTTTCTAACATCCTAGGGATTCTTGGGATACCCAGAGTTTGTGGTTTCCCCTGGAGGAGACCAAGAAATTAGCCAAAATACAGCAAAACTTACATTTTTTTAAAGAAAATGGGAAAAAAGGGCTGCAGAAAAAGGCTTGTTTTTTTCCTGAAAATGGCATCAACAAAGGGTTTGCAGTGTTAAAATCACCATCTTCCCAGCTTTCAGGAACAGGCAGACTTGAATCAGAAAACCACATTTATCAACATAATTATGACATTTTACTAGGACATACCTCATTTTGACTATATTTTGTGCTTTTAGCCTCCTTCCAGTTAGTGACAGAAATGGGTGTAAAACCTATGTTGGATCCAAGACAGCTAAACGTTTCTGAAAAGTAGACAAAATTCTAAATTCAGCAAAGAGTCATTTGTGTAGATCCTACAAGGTTTTCCTACAGAAAATAACAGCTGAATTAAAAAAGTATTGAAATTGAGGTAAAGAAAACAGCAATTTTTCTCTATGTTTTACTCTGTAACTGTTTTCTGCAACACCAAATTTTTTAAAGCAATATACCGTTACATCTGCTGGACTCTTCTGGTTGTGGGGATATATAGGGCTTGTAGGTTCATCAAGAAATCTAGGTACACAAAGCCAATAAATAAGCTTCACCTTGCAATGGGTTTTCATTCTATACTTGGTATACAACAATTCATTTGCTGAAATATAAAGAGTGAAAAATAGGTATCAAGGAAACCTTTGTACTTCCTAAATGGGCACAAGATCAGGTGTTGAGAAGAAGTGGTAACTTGCACATCTCGGCATTCCGTGGTCCCCATATTAGCATGTGAATAACAGTGCATTTCTCAAATAGACGTCTTTTTTACACACTGTCTTATATTTGGAATGAAAGAATGTTGAGACAGACAAGGGGCAATAACACATCTTCTTCTATTCTGTGTTCCCCTAAGTCTCCTGTTAAAAATGGTACCTCACTTGTGTGGGTAGACCTAGTGCCTGCGACAGGAAACGCAAAATGGACACATCACATTTTTACATTGAAATCTAACGTGTTTTTAGCAAAGTGCCAAGCTGTGGATTTTGGCTTCTAGCTCAGCCGGCACCTGGGCAAACCAACCAAACCTAAGCATTTTTTAAAACTAGACACCTAGGGGAATCGAAGATTGTGTGACTTGTGGGGCTCCCATCAGGTTCTGTTACCCAGAATCCTTTGCAAACCTCAAAATTTGACAAAAAAAAACACTTTTGCCATTTCAGTGATAGAATGTTCTGGAATCTAAGAGGAGCCACACATTTCCTCCCTCTTAGCATTCCCCAGGTCTCCTGATAAAAATGGTACCTCACTTGTCTGGGTAGGCCTAATGCCCCCAAAAGGAAATGCCCCAAAACACTATGTGGACACATCAAAATTATCAAATACAAAAATACCTGTTTTTGCGGGGGGCACCTGCGTTTTTGGTCCTGGGCTCCGCAGCTATATAAGGAAACCTACCAAACCCACACATTTCTAAAATCTAGACACCCAAGGGAGTCCAGGGAGTTGTGACTTGCATGGATCCCCATGTGTTTTCTTATCCAGAATCCTCAGCAAACCTCAAATTTAGATTAGAAAAATCAAATTTTTCCCACATTTCTGTGTGGGATCAGCACACCAGGACAAATTTCCTACCACCCAACGTTCCCCTCAGTCTCCTGGTAAAAATTATATCTCACTTGTGTAGGTAGGCCAAGTGCCTGTGACAGGGAAGAACAAAAAACATGTCAAAATTGAGGGGGAACCAAAACGGGTCCAAAAGGGCAGTTTGAAGGATAACATTTTTAGACTGACAAATGGGGCAGAATTTTTATCAGTATAGATGCTACAATGCTGGGTGGTAGGAATTTTGTGGATTCCTGCAAATTCAGGATGGTTGCATCACAAAAATGTGGGGAAAATGTGTGATTTCCATCAAAGTTGGAGGTTTGCATGGCATTGTGGGTAAGAAAATGGTGTGGGGTGCATGTGAAGCACATCATCATGGACTCACCCAAATGTTTAGTTTTCTAATGCGTCTAGGTCTTGTGGATTTTATTTATTGGCAGCGTCCCAAAAAGTGCAGCCCTCCCCATTCCAAGTGGGACGATTTTGAGGGTTGGACAAGCTCTCATGGACTAAATGTAAAACCAAAACCCAAAATAATCAGTTGTCCTCTTGTTAGCCAAGGGATAAGATGTTTTAGTGTGAAGCGGGAGAGCTGAAAGACTGTTACTCCCTTCAGTTGGGGGCATAACCATCCCCATACTGGTTGGTAGCTACCACCCCACTATTTATTTGTTTTTTAATTCCCTGGCATCTAGTAGGCTTTCTGCCCCCCTTGGTGTGTGTGTAGGAGGCTGGCCTGGCTAATAGTGGGTACCTGATGGTACTTACGCCTTGTGCCAGGTCCTGTTATCCCTTATTAGTAGATTAAAAGTGTTCTAGCAGCTTAGGGTGGTAGAGGTAGCTATAGCAGAGCAGCTTAGGCTGAACTAGGAGGGGAAACACCCGGAACAACGACTCCTAAACCATGACGTTGTGGAAAATGAAAGCAAAACAACGGTTTTGTTTTCCACGACTTCCTGATTTTCGTGCCTTAACCATGCATGTGTGAACCACGTACATGCGTGGTTAAGGCACAGAAGAAGGGAGTCGACACGTTGAAGAAGGAGGTAAGTTGGGCTGGGACTGGTGCTGTTTTTTTGGGGGTGGGATGGGGGCTGCGGTGATTAGTGTTTAGGGGTGGGGGCAGGGTTTAGGTTTTAGGGGTGGGTTGGGGGTTGGGGTACTTAAGGTTTTAGGGGCGGGTGGGGACTCAGGGTATTTTTAGTTTTTGGGGGCGGGGTCTTGGGGTGATTAGGGTTTGGGGGAGGGGGTCAGGGATTAGGTTTGAGTGGTGGGTTCGGGGGTTAGGGTGCCTTAGGTTTTAGAGGAGGGTGTGTGGGGTTGTGGTAATTTTGGGGGTGGGGGATCGCAGTACTTTTTATGGGTGGGGGGGTGGAGGGGGAAGCATGCTGGAACCGTGCATGCTGATCACTAATGCCTTTACCAGGAATGCCTTTACAACGAAAAATCGTTGTAAAGGCATTTGTGGTAAAGGCATTAGTGATACCAACAAGTTTGTTGTTCCGAACTCGTTGTTGAGCCATGGGTGCTTGAAGCACTCGTTTTTTCAACACATAACCAACTAGGAGACATACAAAGCTCCTAGTATACCACTTATATCATATAGCACTATATCATAAGAATCACAATACTCAGAGTTACTAAAAATAAAGGTATTTTATTTTAGTGACAATGTGCCAAAAATATCCCAGAGGATATACTCCCTTAAGAGGTAAGTAAAATACACAAAATATACACATAAACCAAAATCAGCTAAGTAAACAGTTAGAAAAGTAGTGTAAACACTGTAGAATACAATAGGATGCAATAGGCCTAGGGGCAACACAAACCATATACTAAGAAAGTGGAATGCGAACCACTTAGGGACCCCAGGCCTAGTGTAGTGTGTAGATGGTCACTGGGAGTAAAAGAAAACACTAAGGGTGTCCAAGATACCTCACCCCACGACCCTGAAAAGTAGGAATAAAGTAACCCTACTTCCCCAGAAACACACTAAAGTCGTGATAGGAGATTCTGCAAAGACCACAACTGACTGCAAAGCACTGAAGACGGATTCCTGGACCTGAGAACCTGCAAAGGAAGGGGACCAAGTCCAAGAGTCATGAAAGTGTCCGGGGGGGGGCAGGAGCCCACTCAACCCCGGAGGATGGTGCAAAATGGCTTCCTCTGGGTGGAAGAAGCTAAAGATTCTGCAACAACAGAAGATGCCAGGAACTTCTCCTTTGCACAGAAGATGTCCCATGGAGTGCTGGAGGATGCAGAGTTGTTTCTTTGGAGAAAGATGAAAGCAAACATTGCTAGCTACAAAGGTATTGGTTGAAGGAAAAGGGTGCTGCCCGGGCCCAGGAAGGGCCAGGATGTCAACACTTGGGAAAGGAGACAGAGGGGGCCCTCAGCACTAGAATGAGCCCATGCACAAGAAGGCAGCACCCGCAGAAGTTCTTGAACACAGGTTCAAGAAAACTGAGAATGGTGGTCATCTCAACATCACAAAGGAGGGTCCCACGAAGCCGGTGGTCTACTCAGCAAGATAAGCAATGCAGGATGGAGTGCTGAGGACCTGGGCTAGGCTGTGTACAAAGGATTCCTTGCAAAAGTGCATAGAAGCCCTAGCAGCTGCAGATACCGCAGTACACAGGATTACTGTCTGGTGAGGGGAGGCAACGACTTACCTCCTCCAAATTTGGACAGATGGACCACTGGACTGTCGGGGTCACTTGGATCTACCACCTGTGTTCCAGGGACCATGCTCGTCATGATGAGAGGGGACCCAGAGGACCGGTGAAGCTGAAGTTTGGTGCCTGCATTAGCAGGGGGAAGACTCCGTCAACCCACAGGAGATTTCTTCTTGGCTTCCAGTGCAGGGTGAAGGCAGACAGCCCCCTGAGCATGCGCCACCAGGAAACAGTCAAGAAAGCCGGCAGGATTAGGCGTTACAATGTCGATGGTAGTCTTCTTGCTATTTTGTTGCAGTTTTGCAGGTGTCCTGGAGCAGTGAGCAGTCGATCCGTGGCAGAAGTCGAAGAGGGAGATGCAGAGGAACTCTGGTGAATACTTGCAAGTCGTTATCCGAGGAAAAGCCCACAGGAGAGACCCTAAATAGCCCTCAGAGGAGGCCACCTAGTGAGGTAAGCATCTATCAGGAGGGGTCTCTGACGTCACCTGCTGGCACTGGCCACTCAGAGGCCTCCATTGTGCCCTCACACCTCTGGCTTCAAGATGGCAGAGGTCTGGGTCACACTGGAGGAGCTCTGGGCACCACCCCTGGGGTGGTGATGGGCAGGGGAGTGGTCACTCCCCTTTCCTTTGTCCAGTTTCACGCCAGAGAAGGGGCTGGGGGTTCCCTGAACCGGTGTAGACTGTCTTATGCAAGGAGGACACCATTTGTGTTCTTCAAAGCATTTCCAGAGGCTGAGAGAGGCTACTCCTCCCCAGTCCTTTACACCTATTTCCAAAGGAAGCGGGTGTAACACCCTCTTTCAGAGGAAATTCTTTGTTCTGCCTAGTGGGACTGGGCTGCCCAGACCCCACAAGGGCAGAAGCCTGTCTGTGGGTTGGCAGCAGCGGTAGATGCAGTGAAAACCCCATAGAGCTGGTTTGGCAGTACCTGGGGTCCATGGTGGAGCCCCGGGGATGCATGGGATTGGCACCCCAATAACAGATTTGGCATAGGAGGACAATTCCATGATCTTAGACATGCTACATGGCCATATTTGGAGTTACCATTGTGAAGCTACATATATTTATTGACCTATATGTAGTGCACGCGTGTAATGGTGTCCCCGCACTCACAAAGTCTGGGGAAATTGCCCTGAACTATGGGGGGCACCTTGGCTAGTGCCAGGGTGCCCTCACACTTAGTAACTTTGCACCTAACCTTCACCAAGTGAGCGTTAGACATATAGGTGACTTATAAGTTACTTAAGTGCAGTGTAAACTGGCTGTGAAATAATGTGGATGTTATTTCACTCAGGCTATAGTGGCAGTCCTGTGTAAGAATTGTCTGAGTTCCATATGGGTGGCAAAAGAAATGCTGCAGCCCATAGGGATTTCCTGGAACGCCAATTCCCTGGGTACCTAGGTACCATATACTAGGGAATTATAAGGGTGTTCCAGTATGCCAATTAGAATTGGTGAAAATGGTCACTAGCCTATAGTGACAATTTTAAAGGCAGAGAGAGCATAAGCACTGAGGTTCTAATTAGCAGTGCCTCAGTGACACAGTTAGTCACTACACAGGGACACACATTCAGGCCACAAACTATGAGCACTGGGGTCCTGGCTAGCAGGATCCCAGTGTTACAGGCAAAAACAAACTGGCATACAAGTAAAAAAGGGGGGGTAACATGCCAGGCAAGATGGTACTTTCCTACAGTGTGAATCAGGGGTAAATTCCCCATCTGCCCACCAGTGGGCAGAACCACTTTGGCCCCATTTATTTGGGGTGGGGATACCCTCTTTTTGTAAAAAAAACATCTTCCTTGGTCTTTGGAGGGATTTTGGCCTTCCAAAAATAGGCAGATATGGCCAACAGTAATGCTCCCCCATGGAGCGCAACCATTGCCCAAAGGGCTGCCCCCCCAAACAAAACAAACAGATACACAAGTGGTTTCTGCCCCCCAGGGGCAGATCAGCCTAATAGAAATAGGCCAATCTGCCCCCAAGGGGGGAAGAAATGGCCTAAAATAAATGTGTCCCCCAGGGGAAAAACCCTTGCCTAAGGGGTTGCTCCCCTTGCGTGAAATTACTGCAAAAAGAAAATTCCAGGTGCCTAGTGGTTTCTGCCCCCCCTCGGGGGCAGTTCGGCCTAAAAAATAGGCTGATCTTCCCCAAGGGGGGAAGAAATGGCTTAAAATAAATTTGCCCCCCCAGGGGAACAAGCTTTGCCTAAGGGGTCGCTCCCTTTGCAGTAAATTGGCGCAAAACAAAATCTCCAATGCCTAGTTGTTTCGGCCCCCATTGGGGGCAGATCAGCCTAAAAAATAGGATGGTCTGCCCCCAAGGGGGACAGAAATGGCCTAAAATAAATGTACCCCTCTTGGGAATGACCCTTGCCTAAGGGGTCGCTACCCCTGATGAAATTGGTGCAAAAAAAATCCCTGGTGTTTAGTGGTTTCTGCCCCTATTGGGGGCAGATCGGCCTAATTAAAATAGACCGATCTGCCCCCAAAGGGGGCAGAAATGGCCTAAAACAAATTTGCCCCCCAGGAAATCGACCCTTACCTAAGGGTTCGCTCCCCTTGCATGAAATTAACCTAAAAAAAAAGTCCCTGGTGTCTAGCAGTTTCTGCCCCCCTTAGGGGCAGATTGGCCTAATAAAAATAGACTGATCTGTCCCCAAGGGGGGTAGAAATGGCCTAAAGATAATTTTGCACCCAGGGGAGTGACCCTTGCTTAAGGTGTCGCTCCCCACATGAAAAAAATGAAACAAAAAAAAATAATAATCCCTGGTGTCTAGCAGATTCTGCCCCTCCCCTCCACCAGGGGCAGATTGGCCTAATAAAAATAGGCTGATCTGGCCCTGGGGGGGGGGGCAGAAATGGCCTTCAAATAATTTGCCTCCTGGGGAGCAGCCTTTGCCAAAGGGGCCGCTCCCTTTATGCGTAAATAAAAAAATAAAAATAAAATTCTCTGGTGTCTAGTGGGTATTTCTGCTGCCCAATCGCTTTATGATCGGGCAGCAGGAATGCTGAGAGAGACATCAAAGGAAAGGAAAGGCCTTTCCTTTCCTTTGATGCCTCTCTCGCCCCTTCCACATGATTGGAAGAGAAATGCTTTTGCATTTCTCTACCGATCCGCACTGGAAGCTGAGCTTCCAGCGCAGTTGGGGCAGCCTCTGATGAGGTCAGCGCCTAATTGCGCACTGATGTCATTAGATGCCACAGGGCAGTCTGGGGGGCGGGGATGGAAGTGGAAGCAATTCCCCTTCCATCCCTGCCCAGGTTAGGGGGTTGCTTGGCCATCGGGGAGAGCGCTGAGGGCCCATAGCAGGACATAACGGTTACATCCTCAGCACCCGAGCAGTGCAAACGAGGACGTAACCGTTACGTACTGGGCACCCAAGGGGTTAAATACACTGCACCCTGCCCATAGGGATCCCTTGGGATTGCCTTAGGGGTGACTTCCATGTAGTAAAAGGGAAGGTTTGGGCCTGGCAAGTGGGTGCACTTGCCAGTTCCAAATGGTAGTTTTAATCTGCACACACAGGCACTGCAGTGGCAGGTCTGAGACATGTTTACAGGGCTACTCATGTGGGTGTCACAATCAGTGCTGCATACCCACTAGTAGCATTTGATTTACAGGTACTGGGCACATGTTGTACTTGTTATCTGGACGTACTAGTAAATCAAATATGCCAATCATGGATAGGCCAATCACTAATACAATTTAGACAGGGAGCACTTGCACCTTAGCACTGGTCAGCAGCGGTAAAATGCCCACAGTCTTAAAGCCAGCAAAAACAAAAGTCAGCAAGGATCAAAAACACAGGAGGTCAGAAGCCAAAAGACAAGGGGAACCCTGCAGAAAGGACCATTTCCAACAAACAACAAATGTGGGAATTGGTGCACTGACATAATCGCAGAGGACTTTACAAACTACTCGAACAAATGCAAAACAATATACAAATGAACCTGATTCATAAAGCTTCTTGGAATATGCAAGATGAATTTAAAGTGCTAGTGAGTGACTTAAAATTGTAATTTTATTCCTCAAAATAAATCACAAAGCTTCAATTTGCTCTTGTAAAAGCATTGACTCATTCCTAGTATTACCCAAGTGTTTTGTTCTGTACAAGCAGATACTCATCCAGGATAGGAGTGTGTGATTTTATTTTCACACCAGAAAAGTCCAGTTTTTACCATTCATGATTTTTTTAAGTTTTCCAGCTTAAGGTTCCTATCACCAAAGTAAATATATTCTGCATAATCCATGATAATTTGCATCGAACTGCTAAATAATTTGCAAGCTAATTAAATTCAGACACTATGGAAAATATTTGAATACTTATTCGCTAGAAGTTAACCATTCACTCAATTTTCCTAAACACAAGTTGGCACAAACTTATATCTGCAAGTGTACCTCTTGTGACATCAACTGTTCAAGAATTCCAAATGTTCTCGCAACTATGGGTTAAACATACACATTTTCATATTTGTGAAGTTAATGATGATTGTTTGAAAAACACTTTGCAACTTTGTACACCCTTAATGATAGGTAGCTGGTGTTCCAGATTGTAGATTCTTTGTACATAGAACACATCAATGACCCATTCCCACCCTGAAAACAGTGACTTAGGGGGTCATTACAACATTGGCGGTAAAAGGCGCTTACCGCCGTGCAGAAGACCGCCAATACACCACGGCGGCGGCGGTAGTCCGCCACAGCTATTATGACACACATCTCGGAATCCGCCGAAATACAGACACCCACACAACTCCGCCACACCAAAGGTCAGTGTTAAAATGGCAAAAACAAAACCTCCACCTCCATGCCAACAGAAACACGCCCATGCTATTACGACCCACGAATCCACGTGGCGGTCTTTCAACCGCGGTATTCCATTGGCGGTACACACCGCCGCGCTCAAAATACACACACATCTCCAAAACACCGCCACATTGGACAATTACAAATACACACACCTGATACACATACAAACACCACTCCCACACACCCATTACAATATAAAACACACACCCACATCACCCACAAACCCCTATGACCAAAATTTACGGACGAAGGCCAGAGAGACAGCACAGCCAAGACAACACCACCATACAGAGGCACACAACACCATCACCCACACCACATCCACGCACAAAACACCACACACCACTACACATCACCACACACATCAACACTCACACCGCCCCACACATCACACACACCATCCCATGTCACGCCAAAGACACCCCCGCTTCTCCGAGGAGGAGCTCAGGGTCATGGTGGAGGAAATCATCCAGGTAGAGCCACATCTATTTGGCTCACAGGTACAGCACACCTCCATAGCCAGGAAGATGGAGCTATGGCGCAGAATCGTGGACAGGGTCAACGCTGTGGGACAACACCCAAGAAATAGGGAGGACATCAGGAAGAGGTGGAACGACCTACGGGGGAAGGTGCGTTCAACGGTTTCCAGGCACAACATCGCGGTGCAGCGGACTGGCGGCGGATCCCCACCTCCTCCCCCACAACTAACAACATGGGAGGAGCAAGTCTTGACCATCATGCATCCAGAGGGCCTCGGAGGAGTCGGTGGAGGATGGGACACTGGTAAGTCAAATCTTAACTATCTAATCCCCCACCCTACCTGCATGCTATCACACACCCCCACCCTCACCCCCTCCCCTATCACTCCAACTCCTCACTAATGTACTAAGAACACAAACCACCCATCCCAACACCAAGCCCTGCATGACACAACTAAGCATGGTCACCCCTCACTAAAGCATGCCCACTGCACATACCCAGAACACCCCCTAACCATCATCACACAAGCCCCCACACAGGAATGCTAGTACTGGGGTACACAGACACCCACCCATTGCACAACATCACACACACACATGCTATAATCATGCTCTTATGCCCCTGCAGGAACCCAGAAGAGGCCCACAGTGACGATAGCAGCTTTGCCCTACTGGATCCTGATGACCAGCCCGGACCATCGTGGGCCTCGGGACAGTCGGTTCCCCTTGCACATGCACAGCCCAACACTGACCTTACACCTTCTGGTAACACCAGCACAGCACCCACCCAGCGGGCACAAACCTCCGTACCCAGGACAGGTCAATCAGCTGTGTGTCCACCACTACAGGGAACCCAGGAGAACCCACCACCCCAACAACAACAGGGACCTGGGGGCAGTGGTAGTGGGCACACGGTCCAGGGGACGGAGGCACAGGAACACAGGGGAACTGGGAGGGCTGCTGTGCGACAGGGGGCGGACAGGCCAAGGGAACCCACTCTCCACGAGGCCCTATCCTCCATCATGGGAGCATACCACCACTCCCAGGAGACGATGGCAACGGTCCTGGCCAAGTTTCAGGAGACCCAGCGCCTGCAGGAGGACCAGTATTTGGGGTTCAGGGAGGAGCTCAGGACCATCAGCTCTGCCCTGGGCACCATTGTAGGGGTGCTGAAGGACATACAAAAAACCATGAGGGACACTGTGGCACTCCAAGGGGCCCCTGACACTAGCCAGGACGATGAACTGCCCACCACCTCCGCCGGCGCTAGTGGGCAGGACGCCCCGCCACAGGACCACCACACCAGCACCCCACCCCCTGCAAACGGACAACCACCACGCAAGCAGTCCCTGAGAGCCAGGAACAGGACAGAGCAAGATGGCAAGACCCCCGCCAGAAAATGAGACCACCCTGATTGTCCCCCCACTGACCGACTTTGTTACCCTGTCCATACTTGAACTGCCCCAGCTCCACTTCCTATGCCCAGATGGGCAAAGCACCTGTGAGACTAATAGACTGGACTCTGCCATGGACATTCCTCCACCATCACCCATCCTCATATTACAACCACCTCCCAATTCTGAGCACTTCAATAAACACCCTTGTAACAAAAAACAATCTGGAGTCAGTCTGTGAGTTTGTAAATATGTATTATCAATGACAGAGTCATAATGCGTTCCCCATTGTAAAGCCAACATACCTATGTCACACATCACAAGTCCTTGAAGGATGCAAGCAGATGACACACGTTGATAACCACACCTGTGAAACCGTAATGTGAAGGAACAACTCAGTTACCAAATACTGTTTGAAATCGACAGACTGGATAGAGGTAGACGTGTTAAAGTTAATGTAATGGTAAAAATTAAAATGTTCTCACCTGTGTGTCACTGGAAATATTGCTGTATGACTGACTCCCTGTTGTCATTGTCTTCTTCCTCAGCTTCCTCCTCATCACTGTCCACAGGCTCCGCTCCACAGCTGCCACAACACCGTCATCTGGACCATCCTCCTGCAGAAAAGGCACCCGGCGTCGCAAAGCCAAATTATGAAGCATGGAGCAGGCGATGATGATCTCGCACACCTTCTTCGGTGAGTAGAATATGGAACCACCTGTCATATGGAGGTACCTGAACCTGGCCTTCAGGAGGCCGAAGGTGCGTTCGATCACCCTCCTAGTCCGCCCATGGGCCTCATTGTACCATTCCTTTGCCCTGGTCCTGGGATTCCTCACTGGGGTCAGTAGCCATGACAGGTTGGGGTAACCAGAGTCCCCCAATAGCCACACACAGTGCCTCTGGAGTTGACCCATCAGATCAGGGATGCTGCTATTCCGCAGGATGTAGGCGTCATGCACCGAGCCAGGGAACATAGCATTTACCTGCGAGATGTACTGGTCTGCCAAACAGACCATCTGAACATTCATGGAATGATAACTCTTCCTGTTCCTGTACACCTGTTCACTCCTGTGGGGGGGGACAAGAGCTACATGGGTGCCATCACTGGCACCGATGACGTTGGGGATATGTCCAAGGGCATAGAAGTCACCTTTCACTGTAGGCAAATCTTCCACCTCAGGGAAAATGATGTATCTCCTTACGTGTTTCAGCAGGGCAGACAACACTCTGGACAAAACGTTGGAAAACATAGGCTGGGACATCCCTGATGCCATGGCCACTGTCGTCTGGAGTGACCCACTTGCAAGGAAATGGAGCACTGACAGCACCTGCACGTCAGGGGGGATTCCAGTCGGATGGCGGATTGGTGACATCAGGTCTGGCTCTAACTGGGTACATAGTTCCTGGATTGTGGCACGGTCAAACCTGTAGGTGATGATGACATGTCATTCTTCCATTGTCAACAGGTCCACCAGTGGTCGGTACACCAGAGGATTCCGCCATCTTCTCACATGTCCCAGCTAACGGTGCCTACGAAGGACAACAGCGACGAATCAGTCATTTTTCATCCAGGTATGTACCCACAGTTACACACAAGACTACACCAATCACAAAACCCTTCCTGTATGTGTGTTGAGTGTAGGCCTAGCTATGTGTGACGCAGAGGTAAATGAAGCCATGTGGGCCCCTGAAATGGCGACTGCCTGACCTCTAAACTGGGACGATGGGATTGTGGGGTAACAGCGCTGGCGTTGCACACCGTGGCGGTAGGCGGTCGTAGACCGCGACACAATGCAGCATTGGTTAACATTGGACCCTATGGGTCCCAGGAGCCAATTAACAGGTGCGCCGGCGGTGATGATGCACACCGCCGCGGACGTCACCGCCACTTTCTATCTGTTCAGTCACTAGATACCTGACAGGACAGGACCTTCACTGCAAGTGCTGCTGTGCCCTCGGTCTGGAAGCGACGATGGCTGCTGCGTCTGGGGAAAGGGCCCCTGCCTTCACTGCACAGGAGTTGGAGAAACTGGTAGACGGGGTCCTCCCCCAGGACACGCTACTCTACGGTCCTCCAGACCAACAGGTTAGTACACAGGGAGCACATTGTGTGGGCTAGGCCTGGGTGGAGAGAGCTGGTTGGAAGAGGGAAGGGGGCAGAGTTCAGGGAACAATAATGCATGTCAATGAATGGGCCACATGGCTAGAGTAGGGAGGGGGGCCACTCAAATCGATGGTGCAGTTGGTAATGACTTCTCTGCTTCCCTTGTGCATGTCATGTAGGTCAGCGCCCACCAGAAGAGGGACATTTGGCGTGCCATCGCCAAGGAGGTCCGGACCCTGGCGGCCCACCAGAGACGGGGCACCCACTGCCGGAAAAGATGGGAGGACATTCGCCGCTGCAGCAAGAAGATGGCGGATGCTCAGCTGGGGATGGCCTCCCAACGTGGGAGGGGTGCCCGTTGCACCATGACCCCCTGATGTTCCGGATCCTGGCGGTGGCCTACCCGGAGTTGGATGGGCGCTTGAGGGCATCACAGCAGACACAAGGGGATGAGTACAACCTCATTCTGCAGACTTTGCCCACAGTAGAGGGGTCTGGGTGGGGGAGGAGGCCTGTGGGTGTACCTAAGCCAGGCAGAAACACAAAGACTAGGCCCCTCTGTAATGCAGCCCATGTGGCACTCTACCCCACCTCAGTAGAGTGCCAAGTCGAGGTATAGTTGCCCCTTTGGCATCCACGTGTGCAGATGTCCACCATTGCCATGTAGGCCATATCCCAGAAATTGCATATGCAGAGGGCAGGAGCACGGCGTAATGCAGGGGGCTGCTGTGTCTGTCTTGTCCGCCAACGGTAGCGGTATGCCATGCACTCAACCTGTCTTTCTTCTATCTCCCCCCCCCTTGTTCTGCTCTCCCTGTTCTTTTGTGCATCAGCATCATCAGGCGGAGGTACAGTGGCACCGGAGCACGAGGGAGCTGCATCCCACAGGGCCATGGAGGGCCACACCACGGACTCAGAATGCACCAGTGGGACGGAGGGCGAGGGGAGCTTCACGTCGGCCACCGGATCACCATCCAGCGACACAGACTCGTCCGCCGATGGGAGCTCCCTTATGGTGGCGGCACCATCTGTATGCCCCACTTCTACAGGTACAGCCGCCACCTCCCCTACCAGCACCGCCCTCCCAGCAGCCCCTCAGCCTTCGCCCCGTGCCCGCTCACCCAGGAGGGTGGGCAACACCTTCGCCCCAGGCACCTCAGGCCTGCCCCAGTCACCCCTGCTGCCCTCAGTGAGGAGGCCATTGACCTCCTCAGGTCACTCACTGTTGGGCAGTCTACCATTGTGAATGCCATCCAGGGTGTAGAACGAGAGTTGCAACACGGTAATGCATTCCTGGAGGGCATTCATTCTGGTCAGGCTGTCCTTCAACGAACCCTGCAATCTCTGGCCTCAGCACTGATGGCAGCCATTGTCCCTGTCTCTAGCCTCCCCCCTCCAACCTCCTCCACCCAGACCCAATCCCCTGTACCCCAGCCCATCCCAAGCACACCTACAGACCAGCATGCACACAGGCCAGCACACACAAGTAGCTCAAGCAAACATAGGCACCACACAACCCACAGGCACTCACGCAAGCATCACACACATACAGACACAGCAACATCCACTGCCTCCACTGTGTCCCCCTTCTCCTCTTCTCCCTCCTGCCTCCCAGTCTCGTCTACACACACATCTGCATGCACCACATCTACAGGCACCAGGAATCGCACAAGGACACCCAGCACCACAAGCCGCTCACCTGCACTCACCACCTCCACTGCCATTTACACGTTCCCTGTTTCCTCTTCCAGTGTGTCTGTGACGCCCCCTCCCAAAGTACACAAACGCCAGCAATCACACACCCAACATCCATCCACCTCACGACAGCCTCCAGTACCTGCACCTGCACCCAAATCACCTAAAGTTACACCTCCGACAACCACCTCCTCTTCCTCCACTCCCAGACCCCCTCCAACTACCCATCCCAGTGTCCGTCAGAAACTGTCCCTCTGTAAAGTTGACCTTTTTGCCCCCAACCCCCCTCCAATTCATCAGTCCCGTCGTAGCGCCTCAGCCAAAAAATACCAGTGGTGTCTGTTCAAGGTATGTGGAGTGCACCGGCCACCAGGGCAGGCAGTGTGACCCGGAGCCAAGGCACTGGCAGCCCACCCCCTGTAAAGGCTTTGAAATTGGAGAGTGGACGACGGGACTGTGTGAAGTCTCCCGGTGGGAAACCAACTCACATGGGGTCCAAGGGGATTGGAGAGTCAGCTGTGACTCCACCAAAGGTGGGGAAGGCCCAGAGGAAGTCTGGCCAGCATGTTGTGAGTATCACGGCGGAGAAGGGCGCCATCATTCCCGGTGGTCGAGACCCAACCGCCAGCACTGTCGTCAATGGTCAGGAGGCCACCGCCGGAGTCATAGCCCAGGAGGGCCCAAGTATCGTCACTGGTCAGGAGACCACCGCCGGAGTCATAGCCCAGGAGGACCCAAGTATCGTCACTGGTCAGGAGACCACCACCACCGCCGGAGTCATAGCCCAGGAGGGCACAAGTATCGTCACTGGTCAGGAGACCACCACCACCGCCGGAGTCATAGCCCAGGAGGGCCCAAGTATCATCACTGGTCAGGAGACCACCGCCGGAGTCATAGCCCAGGAGGGCCCAAGTATCGTCACTGGTCAGGAGACCACCGCCGGAGTCATAGCCCAGGAGGGCCCAAGTATCGTCACTGGTCAGGAGACCACCACCACCGCCGGAGTCGTAGCCCAGGAGGGCCCAAGTATCGTCACTGGTCAGGAGACCACCGCCGGAGTCAGTACCCAGGAGGGCCCCGGCTGCCACAGCCCAGGTGGGCTATGAGGGAACGTCATGCCACACACCAATGCCCAGTCTAGGGAACGTCATGCCACACACCAATGCCCAGTCTATGGAACGTCATGCCACACACCAATGTCCGTACCAGAACCGCCATGGCAAAGCACCGCTGAACAGTCCCGAACCGCCATGGTGAAGACCGCTGAACAGGGCAAGCACCGCCATGGTGAAGACCGCTGAACAGTCCAGAACCGCCATGGCAAAGGACCGCTGAACAGTCCCGAACCGCCATGGTGAAGACCGCTGAACAGGGCAAGCACCGCCATGGTGAAGTCCGCTGAACAGTCCAGAACTGCCATGGCAAAGCACTGCTGAACAGTTCCGAACCGCCATGGTGAAGACCGCTGAACAGGGCAAGCACCGCCATGGCAAAGCACCGCTGAAGAGGGCAAGCACCGCCATGGTGAAGACCGCTGAACAGGGCAAGCACCGCCATGGTGAAGACCGCTGAACAGTCCAGAAGTGCCATGGCAAAGCACCGCTGAACAGTCCCGAACCGCCATGGTGAAGACCGCTGAACAGGGCAAGCACTGCCATGGCAAAGCACCGCTGAACAGGGCAAGCACCGCCATGGTGAAGACCGCTGAACAGGGCAAGCACCGCCATGGTGAAGACCGCTGAACAGTCCAGAACTGCCATGGCAAAGCACCACTGAACAGTCCCGAACCGCCATGGTGAAGACCGCTGAACAGGGCAAGCACCGCCAAGGCAAAGCACCACTGAACAGGGCAAGCACCGCCATGGGAAGACCGCTGAACAGGACATGCACCGAGTAAGAATGAATAGACCGCCACATCAAGCATCCTTATCCCATGTGCAGCTGGGACAGTGACGGGACAGTAAATTTCACGGGGAGACAAATCCAGTCTGGGCACCAGTCCCCCTCACGAGCCACTGGCGGATGTTATCTACTTGCGAAATTGAGCCTTTGCACTCCCCAGGATGGCACAGTGGGCAAGCCACCCACTGTAGAGACTTGAGAGACTGTGGCTTTGCACTCCCCAGGATGGTAGAGACTTGAGAGACTGTGGCTTTGCACTCCCCAGGATGGCACAGTGGGCAAGCCACCCACTGTAGAGACTTGAGAGACTGTGGCTTTGCACTCCCCAGGATGGCACAGTGGGCATGGAGCCCCGTCGTGGATCTGGCTTTGCAGTCATCCGTCTGAGGTGCCCCTCCTTCCCTTCCCCCTGAGGTGCCTGTAGTATTTCTATCTGATGCCCCGGCAGTGTTCTCACTGATTGTCGTCAGGTATCTTTTGTGGGCCTCGCCCATGCATTTTTGGACTAGTGGTGCACGGACATTGACATGTACATATCTGCACTACTTCTCGTACTGTATATATTTCTGCAAGATTTTCGTATATATCTGTATATTTTTGCTAAACTTGTTTATGGCAACATTACAATGTTTGAACGGATCTCGCTTTGTCTTTGCATTCTTCCGGGTGGATTGTGGGTTGTTACTGTGATGTTTGGAAATGCATTGGTGTGTATGTTGTAATATGTGAGGGTGGGGGTGGGGGTGTTTCGTGGGTGTCCCCCTAACTTTTGCCTCCCCCTCCCCCATGTCGTAGGTGCAGTACTCACCGTTGTCTTCGGCGCCTACGTAGATGGTGGTCGTAGAGGAGCAGAAAGACAAGCACTGGGAGTATTTGGAGTTCCGGCTCCATGGAGTCCTCCTTCCTCGTGGGATGTGTTCAGGTGATCGTTTTCCCATTGCAAAAGCAGTTTCTGCCGTGTTTTTATCCACGGTGAATCCGCCCCGGAAAAGGTGGCGGATTGGCGGGTTGTAATACTATGGGCGGTACATTGACTTCAGCCTGTCTGTTGGCGGTGACCGCTGCGCTGCTTGTCTGTACCGCCGTGGCGGGCAGTGTGTTAAAGTGGCTGTCTTTGTTGGCGGTTTCCACCAGGGTCATAATTCCCTTTTTTTGTCCGCCGGCCTGTTTGCGGTATTACCGCAGCTTTAACACCGTCCGCCAGGGTTGTAATGACCCCCTTAGCCCCTTATTACGACCCTGGTGGTCTTACATTCACAATTATGACTGTGACAGTTGCGCCACGGTCAGACTGCCAGCCTGCCACTTCTACTCCACTGGATGGGCTGGCGGTGCTGGCAGTTCTGGTGGCATTGGTGACGTTGGCATTCCTGATCTGCCAGGGCAGCACTGGAAAGCAGTGCTGCCCTTGTGATTACGAGTCCCCTCTCTGCCAGTTTTTACATATCGGTAGCACTGCCATGCAAAGGCTGGCGGAGAGGGTGTGCAGGGGGGCCCATGGGTGCTCCTGCACTGCCCATGCACTTGGCATAGGCAGTGCAGGGGCCCCATGGCGAGCCCCTTTGCATTTTTCACTGTCTGCATTGCAGGCAGTGAAAAGTGTGATGGAGGCTGGTTCACCCTGTGCACCGCAACATTGCAACCGGCTCAATTATGAGCCAGCGTCAATGTTTTGGGCTATTTCCTGCTGGGCCAGTGGGAGGAAACTCTATTTCCGCCCACTGACCCAGCAGGAAATTCATAATAGGCAAAAAAGACAAAATAGACAAAAGATTCAATCAATCAGTATATTTATAAAGCGCACTACTCACCCGTTAGGGTCTCAATGCGCTGGGGGTGCTACTGGTCGAAAAGCCACGTTTTGAGGTGCTTCCTGAATGTTAGGAGGTCATGGGTCTGGAGTAGCTGGAGAGGTAGTGAGTTTCAGGTCTTGGTGGCGAGGTGTGAGAAGGATCTTCCTCCGGCGGTGGTGCGGCGGATGCGTGCAATGGTGGCAAGAGCAAGGTTGGCAGAGCGAAGATGGCATGTGGGAGCATGGAAGGTAAGTCTGTTGTTGAGGTAGGCTGGACCGGTGTTGTAGAGAGCCTTGTGTGCGTGGGTCAGGAGTTTGAAAGTGATCCTTTTCAGTACGGTTAGCCAGTGTAGGTTTCTGAGGAGGGGGGAGATGTGGTTGTGGCACGGGACGTCAAGGATGAGGTGGGTGGATGTGTTCTGGATTTGTTGTAGCTTGGATTGTAGCTTAACCGTTGTTCCTGCATGTGGGGTGTTGCCGTAGTCCAATCTGCTGCTGACAAGGGCGTGGGTGACGGTTTTCCTGGTCTCGACAGGGATCCACTTGAAGATCTTGCAGAGCATGCGGAGAGAGTTGTAGCAGGAGGAGGAGGTTGCGTTGACCTGTTGAGTCATGCTGAGAGTGGAGTCCAGGATGAATCCCAGTTTGCGAGCGTGGGTGGTGGGTGATGGTGCAGTGCCTAGGGAGTTGGGCCACCAGGAGTGGTTCCATGCTGAGGGGTTGGAGCCAAAGATGACGATCTCTGTTTTATCGGTGTTTAGTTTGAGGCGGCTAAATTCCATCCAGTTGGAGATGGCGTGGAGTCCGTTGTGTAGGTTGATTTTGGCAGTAGTGGGGTCTTTCGTGAGGGAGAGGATCAGCTGGGTGTTGTCTGCATAAGAAACTATGTTGATGTGGTGTGTCCGTGCGATGTTGGCGAGGGGGGCCATGTAGACATTGAAGACTGTTGGGCTGAGGGAGGATCCTTGAGGGACACCACAGATGATCTTGGAGGCCTCTGACAGGAATGGCGGAAGGCGGACACTCTGCGTTCTGCCGGTGAGAAATGAAGAGATCCAGTTGAGAGCCTTGTCGCGGATTCCGGAGTTGTGGAGTCGTGTGCGGAGGGTGTGATGACATACCGTGTCGAATGCGGCAGAGAGGTCCAGCAAGATGAGTGCTGCGGTTTCTCCTTTGTCGAGCATGGTCCTTAAGTCGTCTGTGGCAGCAATGAGTGCGGTCTCAGTGCTGTGATTTTTCCGGAATCCGGATTGGGAGGTGTCGAGCGCCTTGCTGTCTTCTAGGAAGCGGGAGAGTTGAGTATTGATGATTTTTTCGATGACCTTGGCTGGGAAGGGGAGGAGGGAGGTCGGCCGGTAGTTCTTCGGGTCATCTGGATCCGCCTTGGGCTTCTTCAGTAGTGCGTTGACTTCTGCATGTTTCCAGATTTCCGGGAAGGTGGCTGACTCGAAGGAGCTGGTGATGGTGTCGCAGAGGTGGGGGGCGATGATGTTGCTAGCTTTATTGAAGATGTGGTGAGGGCAGGGGTCCAATGGGGATCCGGAGTGGATGGAGGCCATGATGTGGGTGACGATTTCTTTGTTGACGAGGGTCCAGTTGTGGAGGAGGTTGGTGTTGCTCGGGGCATCGGGCTCGTGGATGTCTGTGGTCTGTTTGGGGTTGAAGCTGTTGTGGATTTCTTCTATCTTGCGGCGGAAGTGGGTGGTGAGAGAGTTGCAGAGCTCTTGCGACGGAGGAGGTTCGTTGGAGCAGGTCTTGGGGTTTGAGAGTTCTCTGACGATGCCAAAGAGTTCTTTATTGTTGTGGGCGTTGTTGTCTATGCAGTTTTTGAAGTGGGTTCTTTTGGCGGTGCGGATCAGTTGGTGGTGCTTGTGGATGGACTCCTTGAGTGCGATGTGGTTGGGTTCGGTAGGATCCATGTGCCAGGCCTTCTCTCTTTTGCGGCGTTCTCGTTTGGAGCTCTGAAGATCGGGGTGAACCATCTGGCCTTGGCGCTGTGCAGGGTGTTTGAGGATTTATTGAGCGGCCCGAGGGTGTTGGTGCAGTTTGCTAACCAGAGATGCAGGTCGGTGATGGCTGTGTCAGGGTCCAAGGTTCCTGGTGGTGGGGTCTGGGTGAGGGTGGAGATCAGTTGCTCTGTTGAGACTTTGCTCCAGTTGCGTTGGGGGTTGTGTGCGGTGGTGGTGAGTAGTTGGTTTCTGGTAGGAGAAGTGGATGCAGCGGTGGTCTGTCCAGTCGAGCTCGGAGGTGTGGCTGAAGGAAACGTGGCTGTTGGCAGCGAAGATGGGGTCGAGTGTGTGGCCTGAGATGTGAGTGGGTGACGTGACGAGTTGTTTGAGGCTGAAGTTAGGGAGGTTGTCCAGCAGGTGGTTGGTGTTAACATCGTTGTTGTTTTCTAGGTGGAAGTTCAGGTCTCCGAGGAGGATGTAATCTGCTGAGGCGAGGGCCTGGGCACTGATGACGTCGGCGATGGTGTCGCAGAATTGTGCTCGGGGGCCTGGGGGTCTGTAGATCAGTGTTCCTTTGAGGGTGGTGTTGGCGTTGACATAGATGTTGAAGTGGAGGTGTTCGGTGGAGTTGAGGGTGTCGTGGGTGCTGGTCGAGACTTTGATGGTGCTTTTGTGGACTATGGCGATTCCTCCTCCTTGTTTATTGGAGTGGTCTCTCCTGGTGATCTTGTAGCCTTCAGGGATGGCAATGGCAATGTCGGGTTCAGAGGCCGAGTTAGTCCAGGTTTCGGTGAGGAAGGCGATGTCCGGTGATGTTGAGGTCAGCCAGGGGGACTGGCGCTGGGCGCTGTCCAGGCGCGGACGGGTGCAGAAGGGCTTGCCTCTGGCGCGCCCTGGTGCATCAGTGGCGCTGCCGCGCAGCTACCGCCATTAAGAAGGGAGGAGGGAGGGAGGCGCAGCTGGGAGGCGGGAGGGGAAAGCGAATGGGGCGCGAGGGGGCGGAGCCACAGGGGACGCAGTGGCAGGAAGGCTGAGAGCGGCTCAGGGAGAGCCGGCAAGGGGAGCGCACAAGGGGCGAAAAAGGCACAAAAAGGCACAAAATGCAAACGTAGGCAATAAGAGCACAAAATACCAGCACAAAATAGCAAGGCACAGTGAAACACGGCACAATGAACGCAAGGCACAAATGCACAAGTCTAGAATGCTTACCAGAAGCCCACTAGACACCAGGGATGAGGCGCAGGTGGGTGCCTGCGGGTGGAGGAGGGCCTCGAACACGCGAACAGCAGCGTGGGCGGGGGTCAGGAACACGGCGACCTTTGAGGATAGTAGATGTCACAGCCCTATTAGGTGTAACCTAAGACTAATTTAGAGGACACACGCCCACAGAATTTGGTAGCAGAGGATGGTTTTGTCTTAATAAAAGAAATATCATCTATGAAGTGTAGTTATTTGGGTTTGCTAATGCTTGTTTAGATGAGGTTGGTATGTTCCCAGTGTTGTTTGAGTTTTAAATAGGGTTGCTCTTGCACTGCAATAGCTAAGAATTGTGTTGAAAGATAGATGAGTGAAATGTGTCAGGAGTCGTCGTACTCAAAGTGAGTGTTGCGCATTGTGCTCACAAATTGACCATGTGGTTGTAGTTGTAACGGGCCCTGCGAGGTCTCAGACTCCAGAGTATTATAAAAGTGTGTGAGACACTTGTTTTTTGTTGTTTACTTGTGTACTGTGTTAGCGTTGATCAATTTGAGGATACTGTTAATAACACAAAGTGTAGTTGTATAGTTGTATAGATTCCTAGTTTGTGTACTAAGTGATTACTAGTTAGACAGGCACTAGGTGAATCCTGAGTGCACAAGGAGGTTCTGGTATCGGTCAAGATTGAAATTTGCAAGTAAAATTTTACTTGTGCATTGGAGAAAGCAACAGTCAGAAGCGTAACCCATGCAGATTTCAAAGCGATTGAGTCCCACCTGAAGTAAGCAGATACGCTGAATTTTTGTGCTGGCATTTAGTTGTGTGGGTTGAGTTTTGAAGGACGAACTGCGGGGCTTTGTCAGCCGATGTGTGAGTGCATGTGACGACACTGGGTATGTGCTGAGATTGGTTAGTTGGTGAAAGGAGCCGTGCATGAATTAGTGGACAACCTTAAACAGCTATTGGTTGAGAGTAGCAAGCAAAAATGATTTTGGGATTGAAATACTTTTGGGTTTAATTTGTAATTTAAGCCCTATTAAAGATCAAAATGAAAAATGTCAAGGCATCATTGAGTGTGATGAGAGGAGATGCTGCCATTCTAGTTAGAGTAGGAGAAATTGCCCCCAACAGAAGGTACACCTGCATTCATAGTAATTGAAGAGAAAGGTCCATCAGCATGTATTTGGTTAAAACTAGGCATGGGTGAAGTTCACAGTTTCCGGCTCCACAGAATTCCACGGAGTTGAATAAAAACTCTGAGGAATTCTGCAAAGGTTGAGTTCCCTGACCCACGTAGTCCTGATTGCACCAGATCTCAGAAGTACTAAGCAAACAGAAACCTTACAAGTTATTAGAATGTTTCCTGCAATTTCATAACAAAGGGAACAGTGTCAGACCAAAGACAAAAAAAAAAGAATCCTGAAGAAATTGAGTTGAATTTAGATGAGGATAAAAAAATCATTGACTTATGATAGTGTTTCAGATGATAACACATTTAGAACACAATTGTGAAATTGTCCTCCTCCATATGCAGCAGGAGAGAGAAATCAAGATGTTAGTGTTAGTCCAAGTGCACCTTCTGTGGTAGTCACACAGAGTCAAGTTCTGGTTGCAACTATTGTTCCTACTACTACAGTTCATCAAACTCCTGTGATTCAAACTGTAGCTCAGCATGTAATATATTCTGCAGTTCCTGTTGTTAGTTCTTCATCAATTATTACATTCCCGGTGGCACCACAGATTATTCAGAAACCAGTGATGGTTCTGGTCTACACTTAATTAAATAATTCCTGTATAAGTTGTTAATTAAGCCCAGACAATGGCAATGTATACTCCAGTAACAATATCGCAAACAAGTTCCTCAGTAGAGAGCTGGAATGATTTACTCCGAAAATCAGACTACTTCACCAGGTCCAGAAGAATTATCAGTTCCTGTCACGATTGGTCCAGTTGTTCCATTGTATGCCCAGGGAAAAATAAGAGCAATATGTAGATTTCTAACTCAGTTATACTACAATGTGTTCACCTTTTCATTCAATTGCAGAAATGGAGAAACTCACTGCTACTGCGAGTGTTATGTCTCCAATAAATCATACTTTTGATAAAACAGGTCTGCTTATAGATGTAGCTTGTCCTGTGATCTCACAAATGCTGGTGTCTCCAAATTCGATTCTAGTGTCACCTGAAAGAGCAATAGGTCCTCCATTTAGTACTCTATAGTGGGTGCCTAAAGGGGATAATAATGTTTCCTTGCAAGGCTTGACAACCCACCAATTAGCTGAATGATTGAAGAAAGTGAGTGGAGCATCAGCAATGAAAGCAGTTGCTGAAGGGGAAAGGACACTGCATTTGGCAAGATTAAAATAAGAAATAAATGAAATGATTGAGGGAACACTTGAATTAAATAGAATTTGTTCATATAATGAAGATGAGTTGCGTTTCATGTGTGAAGATGTCACATACAGAGCACGAGTGGCACATTTTCAGAACTTGCAGAAAAATATGAGGTGGCTATTGAGAAATCCACACCATGAAAGACGAGTTACAGATTAGAATTTGATTCAAAGGACATTTCAAACATGAGATCTCCTGGAATGAAAATTCATATTAGAGAATTAATCCAAAGTATTCAAACATGGGGAGCATTAGATAAACCGGAAGGGAGATGGGCAAAGAAAAGAGAGCATAATAAAGGAGAGTCTGCTTCTCCGAATACTACTGACACTCAGCAGACTGATAATTCAGTACAAATATCACTAATGAGAGAAATTCCTGGAGGGAATTATGTTCATGTCCCTTGGAGCAGGAGTGATATTTTGTCATTCACAAATGATTACGCAACATTACGAGAGAAGCCAGTAAAATGGTATAAAAAAACTGACAGGTTTGTGAAATTTGCAAAATGTTTGTGGGAGGATTTAAATACTCTTTTAGAAATAGTGATCCCAACTGATTTATGGATTGAATGCAAGAAGAGTGTTGACTGGCAGATGAGAGAGCCTCCATGCGATCTGGATCGAGGTGCGCCATCTCCTGAAGTAATGAAAAGATATTCCAAAGTGATTGAATTTTTGAAATTGAGAATTTGTCCTAAAGATATTGATTGGCAGAGAATTGATAGGATAGCGCAGGAAGAAAAATAGTCAATACATGCATATTATGAAAGGTTGTTACAGGCATTCAAGCATTACAGTGGTACAGAGACAATTGAGCCCAAATACATGATTTGTTTTGTGTTCAGGTTTGTGCAGGGGTTGAGACCTGAAGTTAGTAACATGCTTAAGAGTCATTTGATTTGTTGGAAAGCAAAACTGATTGATGAAGTATTGCTGTTTGCTACATATTGCAGTGACAAAATTGATATGAAACAGAAAAGATTGAGATACAATGCAATGGTGATGCAGTTTAAAGCAGCACAATCAGGAATGGGGGAGTACAACACCAACAGGGAAATGTGCAGGTACTTCAGGGACAGGCGAGAGGAAAAGGACATAGGGGGTCATTCTGACCCCCGTGGGCGGCGGGAGCCGCCCGCCTGGAGGGAGCCGCCATATGGCCGCTCCGCGGTCGAAAGACCGCGGAGGCCATTCTGGCTTTCCCGCTGGGCTGGCGGGCGACCGCCAGAAGGCCGCCCACCAGCCCAGCGGGAAACCCCTCCCCACGAGGAAGCCGGCTCCGAATGGAGCCGGCGGAGTGGGTAGGTGCGACGGGTGCATTGGCACCCGTCGCGTATTTCAGTGTCTGCAAAGCAGACACTGAAATACAAAGTGGGGCCCTCTTACGGGGGCCCCTGCAGTGCCCATGCCATTGGCATGGGCACTGCAGGGGCCCCCAGGGGCCCCATGACACCCCTCACCGCCATCCTGTTCCTGGCGGTCGGAGCCGCCAGGAACAGGATGGCGGTGAGGGGGTCGGAATCCCCCATGGCGGCGCAGCAAGCTGCGCCGCCATGGGGGATTCCCAGGGCAGCGGAAAACCGGCGGGAGACCGTCAGTTTTCCTTGTCTGACCGCGGCCAAACCGCCGCGGTCAGAATGCCCTGCGGGGCACCGCCAGCCTGTTGGCGGTGCTCCCGCATCCCCGGCCCCGGCGATCCTTGACCGCCGGGGTCGGAATGACCCCCATAGTAATTATGGAAATAGAAATGTTGTTGATCTGAACACTAATGTTAATCCAGGTAATGTGTAGGCAATGAAGAAAACATTACCTTTCATGCGTGCAGACATTTTGGACACTGGAAGCTGGAATGTCCTTTGATGGTGCAGGAAGGTGTTGTGCAGATGAATGATTATAATCTTTTTCACTATTCGAGAGGACTGAGAAATCAGAATCCTAATGCAAATGTCCAGAATATGAATAATCAAATGCAGATTCCGCAAATGCAAATTCCTCAACAGCAGGTGCCACGTTTTCAGGTACCACAACAGCAAATGCAACAGCAGATGCAAATAATGCCACAGCAGCAGCAAATACAAATACATCAAGCTCCAATGGAACAGCAGCAGGTAGTGGTTCCTCAGCAGAACATGGGTCAAAGGTTAAGTAAAAATATTCAACAACTAATTACACAGTACCCATTATACAGTGATGATTAATTAAGTGATGAAATCATGAGTGATAGTTCAGATAAGGAAGAATGTGTGTTAGAAGCTTCATTAGAGGTGGATCAGAGTGGCCCCTATGTAAATGGAACCATTATGGGTCACAAAACTTAATTCCTGGTTTACTCAGGAGCTACACGCTCTATCGTCAGAACTGCAGATGTTCCCAATGTACCACTTTCTGGGAGAACAGTACATGTTGTAGGAGTAGCAAATCAACACCTGACAAATCCGACTACTGAACAGATTCCTGGTAAAATTGGTACTTTTGAAGGCAGACACAAATTTGTAGTCTGTGACTCTAATTGAGTATGTCTGTTGGGAATAGATTTGTTTTTCAAATTAAGATGTTTGATTACTTACACAAATAATGAAACAAATAGTAATGATGAGGACCATGCATGCCAGTTGGCTGTAATCTGATTAATGGTGAAGTTCCATTGATTACTTTTTCCCCACTTTTACAGTTCAGGACCTACCAAGTGACCTACAAGATACAGTTATTCTAAAAGTGTGGGATCTTTCGGAACAAGATATCGGTCTAATTAAATGAGTGGAACCATTCAAAGTTACAGTTAAACCTAATGCAGTTGACCCGAAAACTCCCCAATATTACATGGCACCACATATAATTGAAGCAGTTAGTCTGGTAATTGCAGATTTCATTGTGCAAGGGGTTTTGAAAGGAGTACTGAGCAGCCCAAGTAATTCACCTATTATGGGTTTGCAAAAACCTAGTGAGAAATTTCAGGAGTTGAGGAAGATAAATGACATAGTGGTCAAATGTTGTCCAGTGGTACCAAATACAGCAGTGATTTTGTTCCAAATTCCATATGACGCAGAATGGTTCATAGTAGTGCAATTGTTAGAAATGGGGTCTTTGGTTGACAGTCAGGTTACCGCCTGTTCAAGCAAGGACCCTCACTCTACTCAGGGTAAAAGAGAATCACCCTCAGCTAACCCCTGCTTACCCCCTTGGTAGCTTGGCAGAGCAGTAGGCTTAACTTCAGAGCGCTAGGTGTAAAGTATTTGTACCAACACACACAGTAACTTAATGAAAACACTACAAAATGACACAGAACCAGTTTACAAAAATAGGAAATATTTATCTAAACAAAACAAGACCAAAACGATAAAAATCCGACATACACAAGTCAAGTTATGAATTTTTTAGAGATTAATCTCAAAAATAGTGCTTAGAAACAAAAATGCTTCGATGAGATGTTAACACGGCTTCGTGACGGAGTCGTTCCCAACAAGCCGACACCAGCGGCGCCAGACACGAAGTCTTGTAGACCCCCAAGTACCGTACCTTTGGTGAAGAGTGAAAACAAGCCGATGCGCGAAGTCGTTAATCGCGGCGTCTGTGCGAAACATTGAATCCGTGCACTTCGAGCGGCGGCGGTCACGACGGGGTGCGGCGACTTCCAGGGAGTCGCGGACTTCAGCGGGGCTGCTGCGGCGTCGGGCCTGCGAAGAGCGTCGCGTTCCAGCGAATGTCACGGCATCGGGTGCAGGGGGCGTTACCGGATTCAGCAGCGGCGTCGGTCCGGAGTCATCCGAAGTCGATTTCCTTGGATTTCCACCAGCTTTCCTTTCAAGGGCCCAGGGACTGGATAGGGCACCACTTGTCAGAGCAGGAGTCTCTCCAGAGACTCCAGGTGCTGGCAGAGAGAAGTCTTTGCTGTCCCTGAGACTTCAAACAACAGGAGGCAAGTTCTAAATGAAGCCCTTGGAGATTTCTTCACAAGATGGAAGGCACACAAAGTCCAGTCTTTGCCCTCTTACTCTAGCAGAAGCAGCACTGCAGGAAAGCTCCACAAAGCACAGTCCCAGGCAGGGCAGCGCTTCTTCCTCATCTATCAGCTCTTCTCCAGGCAGAGGTTCCTCTTGGTTCCAGAAGTGTTTCTAAAGTCTGTAGATTTGGGTGCCCTTCTTATACCCATTTTAGTCTTTGAAGTCACCTTTCTTCAAAGGGGACTCACACCTACTTGTGAAATCCTGCGTTGCCCAGGCAAGGCCTCAGACACACACCAGGGGGTTGGAGCCGGCATTGTCAGAGGCAGGCACAGTCCTTTCAGATGAGAGTGACCACTCCACCCCTCCCTCCTAGCAGAGATGGCTAATCAGGAAATGCAGGTTACACCCCAGCCCCCTTTGTGTCACTGTCTAGTGTGAGATGAAAAACAACCCAACTGTCAAACTGACCCAGACAGGGAATCCACAAACAAGGCAGAGTCACAGAATGGTTTAAGCAAGAAAATGCTCACTTTCTAAAAGTGGCATTTTCAAACGCACAATCTCAAAATCAACTTTACTAAAATATGTATTTTTAAATTATGAGTTCAGGGACCCCAAACTCCACATGTCCATCTACTCTCTAGGGGAATCTACGCTTTAATCATATTTAAAGGTAGCCCCCATATTATCCTATGAGAGAGACAGGCCTTGCAACAGTGAAAAACAAATTTAACAATATTTCACTGTCAGGACAGATAAACCACATTACTATATGTCCTACCTTAACCATACACTGCACCCTGCCCTTGGGGCTACCTAGGGCCTATCTTAGGGGTGTCTGACATGTAAGAAAAGGGAAGGTTTAGGCCTGGCAAGTGGGTACACTTGCCAAGTCGAATTTACAGTTAAAACTGCACACACAGACACTGCAGTGGCAGGTTTGAGACATGATTACAGAGCAACTTATGTGGGTGGCACAACCAGTGCTGCAGGCCCACTAGTAGCATTTGATTTACAAGCCCTGCTAGTGCACCTTACTAGTAAATCAAATATGCCAATCATGGATAAACCAATCAACATTACAATTTATACACAGAACATATGCACTTTATCACTGGTTAGAAGTGGTAAAGTGCTCAGAGCTAAAAAACCAACAGCAACAGGTCAGACAAAATAGGAGGCAGGAGGCAAAAAGATTGGGGATGACCCTGCATAAGCAAAAAAGTCCAACAGCAATTATGACAATAATTTTTCTCGGTGCGTTTACATGAGGATTGCCAATTTCTCTTTTTGTTTTGAATTCTGCAATTGAGTCTATTCCTGGTGAATTCCACAAAGATTTTCAGAATCCCCATCAATTTTTAATCAGGTGTTGAAAAAGAATTTAGAATCATTGGAAATGCCTTTCCAATCAATCTTCATTGGTTCAGTACATTGAAGACTTAATGATTGCTTCAAAGATATGAGAAGCATGGAGGCAAGATACAATTGCCTTACTAAATCACCTGGGGGAAAATGGACACAAAGGCCCTCATTATGACCCTGGCGGTAAATCCTGCTTACCGCCACGCTGACGGCCGTCAACTTACCGCGGCGGTAGTTGATATCCATTCACAATATTATGACATACACACACCAATCTGACAGAATACAGCCACATACACAAATCCCCAGACCAAAGGTCAATGATAAAGTGGCGGTATCAAAACACACACCGTTACACCAACAGAACAACCCCCACCACATTATGACCCACGAATCACCACAGCGGACATTCAACTGTGGTAAACCATTGGTGGTGCATACCGCCGCGCTGACAATGGACACCCACAGACAAAACAACACCACATTGGACAATTCAAACAACACACACTTGACACCCATACACACACCACACCCACACCAATATAAATCACACACCCACATTACCCACAACCCTTTATGATTACAAATCATTGGCACGAGACTGACACCAGGACCACTGACACAACTACATACACATACCACATACATCCACACATCCCACATGAACCCCACTTCACACACCCCAACACATTAACCAACACACCCTCAACAACACCCATCACATAACACCCATGGCATCACAAAGGCAGGCCCGTTTCACTGAGGAGGAGTTAAGGGTCATGGTGGAGGAAATTGTCAGGGTACAGCCACAGCTGTTTGGAGCACAGGTGCATTAAATATCAATAGCTAGGAATATGGAGATATGGCGGAGAATTGTGGACAGGGTAAATGCTGTGGGACAGCACCCCAGAACAAGGGACAATATCAGGAAGAGGTGGAACGACCTACGGCCGAAGGTACGTTCCATAGCAGCAAGACACCAGCTCTCTATCCAGAGGACTGGTGGTGGACCCCCACCTCCTCCCCCACAACTCACAGCACAGGAGGAGCAAGTCTTGGCAATACTGCATCCTGTGGGCCTGGCCGGAGTTGGAGGAGGACTGGACTCTGGTAAGTCAACTCTCTACTATTATGACCCCCTACCTGCATGCCATCATATACCCTCACTCCCATCACTCCACTACATCCCACACACTCCACCATCACATCTCTCTAATACCAATGCCAAGCCCTGCATGCTGTACCAATGCATAGTCACCCCTCACAGCCCTGCATGGACACTCATCACTAAAGTATGCACAGCATGGAGAACTAACAATCCCACCATACACCAACATACACAAGAAAAAGCTGACAGGGCAACACCAACCATATAGGGGAAGCCAGGGACGTACAATATGTGATACACATTAAACATAACACATCATTTACATCCCCACAGGTACCCCAGCCAATGTCACTGGAGAGGAGGTGCCAGCAGTATCCAGTACCCCAACTGAAGAGGCCCACAGTGATGACAGTAACTCTGGTCTTTAGGATCTGGACGATCAATCTAGCCCATCAGGGACCACTGGACAGCTGGTTACCCAAGCCCAATCACAGGCCACAACAGAGCCTCCCCATCAGGAAACAACACCACAGCACCCACCCAGCGTCCCCACATCTCTGTCCCCTGGACACATCAATCAGCAGTGTGCAAACCTGTACAGGGCCCCCAAGCCACACATCGAACATAAGACAATCAGGGACCTGGGGTCAGTGGCAGTGGCACACCGTTCAGGGGACAGAGGTACAGGCCAACAGGAACATTGGGAGGACTTCTGTGCACCAGGGGGAGGACAGGACCAGGGAACCAACTCTCCAGGAGGCGCTCTCTGAGATACTGGGAGCCTATCAACATTCCCAGGACACAATGGGCCAGATCCTAGGCAACGTGCAGGAGAGCAGGCGGCTGCAGGAGGGACAGTATCAAGGGATCAGGGAGGTCTTGCAAGCCATCAACAACACCCTGATCTCCATAGCAGGGGTGCTGGCAGACGTGGTCAACATTATGAGGGAGGCAGTGTCATACCAGTGGGCCCCTGCCACTAGCCAGTTATCTGAACAGCCTTCCACTTCTGCTGCCGCTATTGGCCAAGAGGCCCCGCCACAGGACTGACAGAAGGTGAACCACCCTGCAAACGTTCCCTGTGATCCAGACAGAATCCAGGAAACAAGACTCTCCTAATTGTCTTCCTTGTGTCCCACTTAGTCCCCCTATTCACCTTGAACTGCCATTGCTCCCCTTCCTATGTCCCCTTAGACAATGCACCTGTACAACAAACAGACTGGAACAATACCCTGGACTTTCCTCCATCATCACCCCATCCAATTGCACTTCCCCCTCTATATATTAGCACTACAGTAAACACCCTTTGATAAAAATCGATTTCGAGTATGTCATGTATTTCAAATATGTATTGATTGAAACAGGTACAACCATTGCAAATGAACTGTACATAGAATGAGCGTAGAATCAATGACCTGTAGCTGGCTGTAGTGATCACACCAGGAGTATTTTTCAAATCACCAACATCTGCAAAAAAAATAGCCCAAGGTAACAGTAAGTGGGCATAAAAGTGGGAAATACCGGCATGCCAATGCCACACAGAATACAACCAAAGTCCTTGAAATATAAAGTTGCACTGTCTCACCTGTGTGATATTGGAAGAACTGATAGATTACAGATATTCTGTTGTCCACATCCTCATCCTCTGCCTCCTCATCCTCACTGTCCACAGGGTCCACTGGTGCCACAGGGGCATCTCCAGTCTCTTCCACCTGCAAAAAGGGACTTGGCGTCTGAGGGTCAGGTTGTGCAACATGAGGCATGGCACCACTATCTGGCAGATCTTCTTGGGTGAGTAGCACAGGGATCCACCTGTTAGACAGAGGCACCGGACCATGGCCTTCAAGAGGCCAGAGGTCCTTTCAACTATCCTTCTGGTTCGCCCATGTGCCTCATTATAACGTTCTTCTGCCCTTGTCCGGGCATTCCTCACAGGGGTCAGCAGCCATGATAGGTTGGGGTAACCAGAGTCACCTGCAAATATTGAGGGACAACATTTAGCCACACACTATCCCATATTGCCAACACTATAAGCATACAACAACATATACTGGGTGGGAACCAGGGCTCACCTATTAGCCACACCTTGTGCCTCTGTAGTTGGGCCATCACATTTGGGATGCTCCTTTTCCTTAGGACAAAGGCATCATGCACCGACCCAGGATACTTAGCATTGACGTGGGAGATATACTGGTCCACCAAGCACACCATCTGCACATTCATAGAGTGGAAACTCTTAGGATTCCTGGACACCTGTTCATTCTGGCAGGGGGACACAAATGCAATATGTGTTCCATCAATCGCCCCTATTATATTGGGGATATCTCCCTTGCAAAAAACCCAGCCTTCACAGTGGCCAAATCCTCAACCTGGGGGAATGCAATGTAGCTGCACGTGTGTTTTCTCAGGGCAGAAAACACTCTTGTCAGCACTATTGAGAACATTGTCTGTGACATTCCTGCTGCAAAGCCCACTGTCACTTGGAAAGAACAAGGTGCCAGGAAATGGAGAACTGATAGCACTTGCACAAGAAGGTGGATTCCAGTGGGATGACGGATAGCAGATATCAGGTCAGGCTCCAATTGGGCACACAGCTCTGTGATTGTGGCCCTGCCCAGTCTATAGGTGAGGAAAATGTGCCTGTCCTCCAGTGTGGCCAAGTCCACAAGGGGGCTGTACACAGGGGTATGTCTCCATCTCCTATTCATCCGCAGCGGTAGGTATCTAAGGGACAAAAGAGTGAGGACGCTGTCACAAACTGAACAATGGAGCCACAACAGTAGTCCGCAATCTGGAAACATGTTATGGGACAGTGTGATTTGTCAAGTATGTGCCTATTTATCCTGTGACGCAGCATTATTCTATAGGCCTGCTCCCCCCTGAAATGGCGTCCGCCTGTCCTGTGTGGAGGGACAGGTGGGAGTGAGGTAATGCTGCTGACGTTGTGTGCCATTAAGGGAGGCGATCGGGAATAGCTGTGCAATTCCCCATTGGTTAATATTGGGCCCTATGGGGTACAGTGGCCAATGGTGATCTATGCCGGCGGTGACGGAATGCACCGCAGTGGACGTGACTGCCATTTTCTATCTGACTCCTCACTTGTGTCCTGACCTTCCATAGGAGAGGACCTACACTGCATGTGTTGCTGTGACCTTTGTCTGGAACATAAGATAGCCCGTGTGACCGGGGAAAGGGCCCCAGCCTTCACTTCAGAGGAATTGGAGAGAATGGTGGATGGGGTCCTACCCCAGTATGGACTGCTGTATGGACCTCCAGACCAACAGGTGAGTACACTGTGGGCACGATGCATGTGGCATGAATGTATGGAGGTGTGTGTGAAGGCATTGTGTAATGGGGGAGGGATGTCCTATTGGCTGGAAACACGTTGAGTGCTGGGCTATGTGTGTACCAATAGTGATGGAAACGGGTATGGTGGGTCATTCGTGTTACAGGCTGGACTGTTTGTCTACTGGTGTTTTCCTGTCTGTATTGCCTCTGCAGGTCAGCTCCTATCGAAAGAAGGGTATGTAGCGTGCCATCGCCAAGAAGGTGCGGACCTTGGTGGTCTATGGCAGGCGGAGCACCCACTGTCGCAAACGGTGGGAGGACGTGAGACGCTGGACACGGAAGACCACTGAGGCCCAGCTGGGGATGGCCTCCCAATGAGGAATGGGTGCCCGTCGAACCCTGACCCACCTGATGGCCCGCATACTGGCAGTGGCCTATCCAGAGCTGGATGGACACTTGAGGGCATCACAGCAGCCACAAAGGGGTGAGTACAGTGGCCATCATTGAAGGAAACGGCTGGAGGGGTGGTATCCGGGTGGTGGGTGTGAGTCAGTGGGTGCCCTTAGGCCAGGCCAGACATAGCAGCGTAGGTCTGCTGGTGGCTAAGGTTCTGAAGGGGAAATACTGCTTACCTAGCTTGTTAGCATCCACTACTGGTCAGGGCTGCGTGGGTCCCAGGTGTGCTGTAGTTTGCAGTGTGTGCTCCTCCTCATGCCTTGGTGGCTAGCAATAGCACTGGTAGTGCAATGCATAGTGCGTTGGCTTGTCCCCTGTGTGTGCAGGTGCTGTGTACACCAACGGTGGTGTTGGTGCAGTCATTGACCCAGTACATCCTTTGTCTCTCTCCCCCTTTCTTGCTTTGTCATCCTGTCCTTATGTGCATTAGCATCATGTGGCGGAGGAGCAGAGGCACCGGCAACGGAGGGAGCTGCATCCCACAGGACCCAGGAGGCGGAGTCCACTGATGCTGAGGGCACCAGTGGGACGGAAGGCGAGGGGAGCACCACGGCAGACACTGGAGGGGACAGTTTGGACAGTGATACCTCCTCCAATGGGAAGTCTCTGGTGGTGGCGGACACTTCTGTGACTACCCCAGCTACAGGTACAGCCGCCACCCCGGTACCAGCACCGCCCTCCCAACAGCCCCTCAGTGAGTTGCCCATACCCGCTCACCCAGGAGGGTGGGCATCTCCTTCACCCCAGGCACCTCAGGCCCTGCCCCAGTGAGCCCTGTTGCCCCGAGTGAGAAGGCTATTGACCCCCTGAGATCCATCTCTTTAGGGCAGTCAACCATTGTTAATGCCATCCAGGGGCTGGCAGCCCAGATGCAGCAATACATTCTTGGAGGGCATTCACAGTAGATTGGCAGCCCAACAGAGATCGATTCAGGCTCTGGCCTCCTCTCTGATGGAAGCCATTGTCCATGTTTCAACTGGCCCCCCTCCAAATTCCACTTCCCAGTCCCATTCAACGCTGACGCATCCCAAGCACACAGCCAGACGAGCATGCACACAGAACAACACCCAAGAGTGTCTCAGGCAAACACAAGCACCACACTTCCTCCCACATGCACTCACACAAACACCATTCAGTTGCAGACACTACAACATCCACTATTTCCACTGTCTCCCCCCTCCTCCACCTCCCACCCAGTTACGTCCACACTCACACCTACATGCACTACATCACCATCCACTACTTGCATCATCACCACACCAAGCAGAACGCACAGCTCACTGACAGACACCTCCACAAAATCCATGCACATGTCCCCTATGTCCTCTCCCACTGTGTCTGTCCCCCCTTCTGAAGTACACAAACACAAGCACTCAGACACCTACAGCCATCCACCTCACAACAGCATACTACCCATGCACCTGCACCCAAATCCAGCAGACAAACACCTCCAACAACCACTCCCTCATCCTCCACTTCCATTACTTCTCCCTTTTCCCACCCTAATGTCCCCAAAAAGCTTTTCTTTTCACAGATTGACCTCTTCCCTACCTCTATCCCCCATCCTGCACGTATGGCCAGGGTATCAAGGACCCAGCCAAGCACCTCAGCCAAACAGTCCATGGGCCCAGTTTCAGCAGCACCTACTCATGGTGGAAAGGATTCCAGGCCACAAATACTGAGGGGGAAGGAGCCTGCGCCAGCCAGCAAAAAGGGGAAGGAGCTTGCACCAGCCAGCAAAAAGGGGAAGGAGCCTGCACCAGCCAGCAAGAAGGAGAAGGAGCCTGCACCAGCAGCTGTCACAGAGCCCTCACCGTCAGCCGTGGTTGCGCAGCCATCGGTGAGTGCAGGGGCTGAGCAGGAGCCTCCCACAACCACCACCACAGTGCAGCCCTCACAGGGTGCAGGGGCTGAACAGGAGCCTCCCACACCCACCACCACAGTGCAACCCTCAGAGGGTGCAGGGGCTGAGCAGGAGCCTATCACAACCACCACCACAATGTAGCCCTCGTAGGGGGAAGGGGCTGAGCAGGAGCCTCCTACAACCACCACCACAGTGCAGCCATCGGAGGGTGCAGGGGATGAGCAGGAGCCTCACACAACCACCACCACAGTGCAGCCGTCACCCCCGGAGGATGCCATATGATCCAGCCTCCATGGGCTGCTGTGCGGCCTGCCACCACCTGAACCAGTGGGCAAGTCACCCATCTGAGAGACTGTGCCCCATCACTCCCCAAGACAAAGCACAGGGTATGTTGCCCCCTCCAGAACCAGTAGGCAAGTCACCCACTCCAGAGACTGTGGCCCATCACACCCCAGGATCAAGCACAGGGCATGTTGCCCTCTCCAGAATCAGTGGGCAAGTCACCCACCTGAGAGACTGTGGCCTTGCGCTCCCCACTACCAAGCACAGGGCATGTTGCCACCTGCAGAACCAGTGGGCAAGTCATCCACTCCAGAGACTGTGGCCTGTCACTCCCCAGGACAAAGCACAGGGCATGTTGCCCGCTCCAGAACCAGTGGGCAAGTCACCCACTCTAGAGACTCTGGCCCATCACTCCCTCCCTGTTTTGTCATGAACGCGATTGCTGTGCTCTTTCTGTCCTGACACAGGTACATGGTGGGGTAAATCATCCTGTAGCGTATTTTTCAGCTACATTGGATCAAGTTGTTAGCGCTTTACCAGGCTGCCCGAAACAGGTAGCTGTGGCTGGTGCTAGTCTGGCCCAGAGTGAGAGCATTGTGATGGGACATCCTTTAAATGTTCTAGTGTCTCACTCAGTTTAGGTCTAGCTTACCATGACAAGACTAAATACTTGACAAATGCTCAGTTGACTCGTTCTGAGTTGATAATTATGGGTTCACCAAATATTATCTTGAAAAGGTGGGGAGGTTTTTTTTGTTACCTATAGACACTACTTAATTTGAAAATGTACATGAAGTGCAACATGACTGCCTGGATGTTACTTCACTGTGCACAAAACCCAGACCTGATATTCAAGTTACCCCATTAGAGAAAAATGACCAAATCATTTTTGTTGATGGTTCCAGTTTAAGGGACAATCCAGGAACATTGAGAGCTGGTTATGCTGTGTGCACCATCTCTGGGGTACTTGACGCTTCATGGCTTCAAGAAGTATTTTCTGCACAAGTGGCTGAATTGGTTGCTCTTACTAGAGCATGCTGTATTTCATCACAACTCAAAAATATGATTTTTACAGATAGCCAATATGGGTTTGGTGTTGTGCATTACTTCGGGCAATTGTGGTCCCAAAGGGGTTTCATGACCTCTTCTGGCTCACAATCAGAAATGGTGAATTGCTAAAAGCTTCAACAATTACCTGAGAAAGTAACAGATGTAAAGTGCACTGCACATCACAAAGCAAATTATTGTATCTCTATGGGTAATGCATATTCTTGTCAAATTGCCAAATATCTGCACTTCATTGTGCCACTTTCAATGAAGAATGGAAAAATGTAACAAGCACTGATGAGACAAGTCAAAGTTTTCTGTTGACAGTGGTTGACACTTGGGAAGAAATAAAAAGATTGCAAGATGAGGTTCCAGGAGATAAAAAAAGAAACTGGACAAAATTGTGTTGTATCGAAAGAGAAATTGATAAAATTTGGATTTTAAATGAAGGGCAGGTAGTCTTACCAAACTATCTATTGACACAAATGGCTAGATACTATCATGGTCAAATTAACATTGCCAGATATGCAATGATTCAAACATTTAAGCAATCCTAGTCCAATCCAAAATTTAGACAGGTTGCAGAAGCAATTTGTCACTAATGCATTACAGGCCAGCAAATGAATGTGGGAAAAAAAACTGCTGTCAATTTGAGTCACATTGGAAGATCAGGTGGTTCATTTAACAGAATGCAGATGGATTTCATTGAGATGCCTGTGGGTGGTGGTTTGAGGTATATGTTGGTGACTGTGGCCCTCATTACAACCCTGGCAGTTGGTGATAAAGCAGCGGTAATACCGCCAACAGGCCAGAGGCAAAAAAAATTGAATTATGACCACAGTAGAGACTGCCCACACAGACAGCCACTTTAACACATCGACCCCCATGGAGGTAGAAACAAGCAGCGATGCGGGACCCGCCAACAGCCAGGCAGAAGACAATGTACCGCCCACAGTATTACAACAGGCCTATCCACCACCTTTTCCGGGGCGGTACTAATGACATCAAAAGCACAGCGGAAACAGTACACAAAAGGCAAAGGACTCACCTCTGGAGACTCAGGGGACAACCGCGACGCCATTGAGCCCGAACTGCAGGTGTTCCCTATGATGGTCTACCTCCTCCTCCACTAGGAATACCAATGCCGCCGCCGCCGACCACGGTGAGTACTGCCGCCTAGCACACAGGGGAGGGGGGAGGAAAAAAAACAATGACACACACACGCAACATGCAACACCCCCACCCCCAACACCATACACAAAACAGATGCATTAACATTACACATCCACCCCGTACCCCTCAGGAATAATGCAAGGACAAAAGGAATTGAATAAAATGAGTGTAATAAGATAAGAAACTAGAAATATGTCCTCAAAAATCAAAACAGTATTTACATATATACAAATGGAGGGACACTGCACAGTCCATAATGTCCGTGGGCCACAGGGCCACATCACATAGGCCAAGACCCCACCTTACTCCTGCATCAACACGGAAAGAATACTGCTGGGGCATCAGGTCGAAAATATACAGGCACCTCAGGCGGAAGATGGTACAACACCACTTGTCCTGGAGGGGGCTCTATGCCCTCTGCTTGGTCCTGGGAAGTGCAAAGCCACAGTCTCTCAAGTGGGTGGTTTGCCCACTGCTTGGTACTGGCGAGTGCAAAGCCACAGTCTCTCAAGTGGGTGGTTTGCTCACTGCTTGGTCCCGGGGAATGCAAAGCCACAGTCTCTCTAGTGGGTGGTTTGCCCACTGCTTGGTCCTGGGGAGTGCAAAGCCACAGTCTATCTAGTGGGTGGTTTACCCACTGCTTTGTCATAGGGAGTGCAAAGCCACAGTCTCTCTAGTGGGTTGTTTGCCCACTGGTTCTGGAGGGGGCCTTGTGCCCAGTGTACTTCATCCTGTCAAGGAGGGGGTGAGTGGATGCCTTCTTCCACTGGTTCTGGAAGGGGCCTTTTGCCCAGTGTGCTTCATCCTGGCAAGGAGGGGGTGAGTGGATGCCTTCTTCCACTGGTTCTGGAAGGGGCCTTGTGCCCAGTGTGCTTAATCCTAGCAAGGAGGGAGTGAGTGGATGCCTTCTTCCACTGGTTCTGGAGGGGGCTTTGTGCCTTGTGATACAGTTCTTGAGGAGTGCAAGGTCACCGTCACTCACCTGGGTGTTACACCCACATGATTTGCAGTGGTCAGGATGCATTATAGTCCATGGAGGCAGGACTACACACTGCCCACCGGCGGATATGGCTGAGCAGTGGTGGCAGTGCTGGTGGCAGTGCTGCCTGTGGTGGGGGGAGGCTCCATTCCTTCCCCTGCAGCCTTGGACGGCTTCCCGCTGGGGCTGCTGCTGCTGGCAGTGGTGCTGGCGGCGGTCCTGGTGGCGGTGCTGCCAGTGGTGGGGGAGGCTCCAGCCCATCCCCTGCAGCATTGGACGGCTGCCCATGGAGCCGCTGCTGCTGGCAGTGGTGCTGGTGGCGGTGCTGCCAGTGGTGGGGGGAGGTTGCAGCCCATCCCCTGCAGCCTCAGATGGCTGCCCACTCGAACTGCTGGTGCTGGTGGTGGTGCTGCCAGTGGTGGGGGGAGGCTCCAGCCCTTCCCCTGCAGCCTCAGACAGCTGCCCAATGGGGCTGCTGCTGCTGGCAGTGGTGCTGGTGGCAGTGCTGGTGGCAGTGCTGCCAGTGGCGGGGGAGGCTCCAGCCCTTTCCCCGCAGCCTCGGGTGGCTGAAGCGCCATGGTTGGTGTTGGGGGCTCAGATTAATTCCCAGCACCAGGCCTCCCGTCCTTCCTGCCTGAAGGGGCAGGCCCTTTGCCCTTTGCCCTTGCCATGTGGTGGTGCCTCCTTGTCATGTGGTGGTGCCTCCTTGCCATGTGGTGGTGGCGCCTTGCCATGTTGTGGTACCTTCTTCCCCTTGGCAGCTGGTGGTACATCCTTGCCCTTCCCCTTGGCAGCGGGTGCAGGCACATTGGCAGTGCTGATGGGTGTTTCCTTGGAGCCTCTCACAACTGCAGTAGCTGCTGAAACAACTGTGGCTGTGGACTGGGTGGCTGAGGTGCTAGCCTGGGTTCTGCCCACCCTGGCCCGACGTGAAGGACGGGGGGGAGGGGTACGGAAGAGACCAACGGTGGAGAGGAAAAGCTTCCTTGGGTCACTGGGGTGGGAAGAGGGTGAAGGTTTGGGAGTAGAGGAAGAGGGCATGGTTGTTGGAGGTGTCTGCCTGCTGTGTTTGGGGGCATGTGCATGGGCTGGATGCTGTTGTGATGAGGATGGCTGTTGGGTGTCTGAGTGCTTGCGTTTATCTACTTTGGGAGGAGGGAGCACAGACAGAGTGGGAGAGGACACAGGGGATGTGTGCATGGATGTGGGGGTGGTGACTGCCAGTGAAGGGCGTGTAGTGATAGGCGTGATGGTGGTAGTGGATGAGGATATAGTGCATGCAGGTATGAGTGTAGATGCTACTGGGAGAGAGGTGGATGAGGAGGAGGAGGGGACACAGTGGAGGCAGTGGATGTTGGTGTGTCTGTATCTGGATGGTGTTTGTGTGAGTGCCTGTGGGATGATGTGTGGTGCTTGTGTTTGCCTGAGCCACTCCGGTTTGTTGTCTTGGGTGCATGCTGGTCTGAATGTGTGCTTGGGATAGGTTGGGGTTCAGGGGAATGGGACTGGGCAGAGGAAGTTGGAGTGGGAGGCTAGAGACAGGAACAATTTCTGCCATCAGGGAGGAGGCCAGAGCCTGGATTGATCTCTGTTGGGCTGCCATGCCAGAGGGAATGTCCTCCAGGAATGCATTTGTTTGTTGCAAATGCCCTGCCAGCCCCTGGATGGCATTCACAATGGTTGACTGCCCAACAGAGATGGATCGCAGGAGGTCAACAGCCTCCTCACTCAAGGCAGCAGGGCTAATTTGGGCAGGGCCTGAGGTGCCTGGGGCGAAGGAGATGTCCACCCTCCTGGGTGAACGGGCATGGGAAACTCGCTAAGGGGCTGCTGGGAGGGTTTTGCTGGTACGGGGTGGCGGCTGTACCTGTAGTTGGGGTGGGCACAGGGCTGTCTACCACCACTAGGGAGTTTCCATCAGAGGAGGTGTCACTTTCAGAACTGTCACCTCCTTTCTCCGCCGTGGTGCTCTGCTCGCACTCCGTCCCACTGGTGCCCTCACCGTTGATGGATTCAGCCTCCTGGGCCCTGTGGGATGCAGCTCCCTCTGTCATCGGTGCCTCTGCTCCTCCACCAGATGATGCTTATGCACAGAAGGACAGGATGACAAAACAAAAAGGGGGGGAAGAGACAGAGGATACTTTTGGTCAATGGCAGCAACAACACCACTGTGCTGTTAATTCTGTAGGAAATCCTTGAAAGATCTAAACAAATGAGCCGTTGCTGAATTTAGAATTTTGTCTATTTTTCAAAAATGTGTAGCTGTCTGAGATCCAGCCCATGGACAGGAATACCTAACCCCAATTGCAGCATACCTGAAACCCACAGATCCCTGCCCAGTAGTGGATGCCCACCAGCTTGTTTGGAGGTGGAGTTCATCAATCACTGCCCAACATGGAACCTACCCTGCAATGTCCGGCCTGGCCTAGGGGCACCAACAGGCCCACATCCCCCACCCGGATACCACCCCACCATGTACAAGTAGTATATTGGGAAACTGTACTCACCCCCTTGTGGCTGCTGTGATGCTCTCAATTACCCATCCAGCTCCGGATAGGCCACCACCAGTATGGGAACATCAGGGGTGTCAGGGTTCAATGGGCACCCCACCCTCGTTGGGAGGCCATCCCCAGCTGGGCCTCCACCGTCTTCCGTGCCCAGCGTCTCAGGTCCTCCCACTGTTTGCAACAGTGGGTGCTCTGCATGCCGTAGACCCCCAGGGTCGACACATCCTTGGCGAAGGCACACCATATACCCTTTTTCTGTTGGGCGCTGACCTGCAGAGGAAACACACATAGAAAAAGGGTATCAGTCATACCGTTCGGTCTGTTCCACTAATGGCACACCATATCTCTTCCATCCCCTTATGCACATACATTGCCCACCATACATGCAGTACGCTGCCCAGGACCTCTCAACCACCCCCCCCTTCCATGAGGCCCTCACATACAGCACTCCATGCATTCATGCCCCATGCATCGTGCCCAAAGTGTACTCACCTGTTGGTCTGGAGGCCCATACAGCATTCGGTACTGGGGTAGGACACTATCTACCAGTCTCTCCAACTCCGCAGTGGCCCAATTGGAGCCAGACCTGATCTCTGCTATCCATCACCCCACTGGGATCCCCCCTCTTGTGCAAGTCCTATCAGTGCTCCATTTCCTGGCAACTGCCTCTTTCCAAGTGACAGTGGGCTTGGCAGCAGGAATGTCTCATCCAATGTTCTCAATTGTGCTGACCTGAGTGTTGTCTAGCCTGATTAAGCACATGCGCAGCTACATTGTTTTCCCCCAGGTGGAGGATTTGGCCACAGTGAAAGCTGACTTCTATGCAATGGGACATATCCCCAACATGACTGGGGCAATTGATGGAACACATATTGCACTTGTCCCCCCCCTTCGGAGAAATGAAGAGGTTTTCAGAAATCGAAAGAGCTTTCACTCGATGAATGTGCAGATAATGTGCCTGCGGACCAGTACATCTTCCATGTCAATGCAAAGTATCCTGGGTCTGTTCTTGATGCCTTTATCCTGAGGAATAGCAACATCCCATATGTGATGGCTCAATTCCAGAGGCACAGGGTGTGGATAATAGGTGAGCCCATGGTCCCCACCCAGTATATGTTGGTGTATGGGTTTGGCCATAAGGGTTAGTGTCTGGATAACTGGTATCCCTTGGTATTTGCAGGTGACTCTGGTTACCCCAACATCTCATGGCTACTGACTCCTGTGAGGAATCCCAGGACAAGGGCAGAGGAATGTTACAATGAGGCAAATGGGCGAACAAAAAGAATTATAGAGCAAACCTATGGCCTCCTGGAGGCCAGGTTTCGGTGCCTCCATCTAACAGGTGGTTCCCTGTGCTACTCCCCCAAGAAGGTGTGCCAGATCATCGTGGCATGTTGCATGTTACACAACCTGGCCTTACATCGCCAGGTGCCTTTTCTGCAGGAGGATGAGGCTGGAGATAGGTGTGTGGCAGCGGTGGAGCCTGTGGACAGTCACGAAGATGAGGCAGAGGATGAGGATGTGGACAATAGAACATCAATCATTCGAAAGTACTTCCGGTGACACACAGGTAAGACAGTGTAACTTCACCTTCCATTGCAGTTTTGTATTGTAAATTTTCACTGTCAGGCTGATATTCCCACTACTATGGCCACTTACTGTACCCTTTGACATGTCTATATATAGATATCTGTGCCCCACTCTGGCTCCTGGTGTATTGACTGCAGCAAGCTACAGGTCATACCTATGTATATATTACTGTACAGTTGAATTACAATGTTTACAGATTGTTAAATGAATACATAGTTCAATCACTTAACAGACTCAATACTTGTCTTTTTTAGAAGGAAGTTTATTTTTGTGCTAATAAGTGGATGGGGTATTGCAATGGGCTGAGGGGTGGTGGAGGAGGGTCCAGGTAAGTGTTCCAGTCTATTTGTATCACAGGTGCATTGTCCAAGGGGGCATAGGAAGTGGAGCAATGGCAGTTCAAGGTGGACAGGGTGACAGAGTGGGACACAAGGGTGCCATTCAGGCGGGGGTCTTGGCAATGTTCTCTGGATTCTGCCTGGATCGCAGGGCCCGTTTGCGGGTTGGTTCTCCTTCTGCAGGGGGTGGGGTGCTGGTGGCCTGTTGTTCCTGTGGCAGGGCCTCCTGTCCATTAGCATCAGCGGAGGTTGAGGGTTGTTCATCGGTGTGGCTAGTGTCAGGGGCCCGTTGGTGTGCCACTGCCTCCCTCATTGTGCTGGCCATGTCTGCCAGTACCCCTGCATTGGTGACCAGAGTGGTGTGGATGTCCCTCAGGTCCTCCCTGATCCCCAGGTACTGTCCCTCCTGCAGCTGCTGGGTCTCCTCCAACTTAGCCAGTATCTGGCCCATCGTCTCCTGGGAATGGTGGTATGCTTCCAGGATCCCTGCAAGTGCCTCCTGGAGAGTTGGTTACTTGGACCTGTCCTCCCAGCTTCCCTGTTGTCCTGTGCCTCTGTCCCCTGAACCGTGTGCCCACTGTCACTGACCCCAGGCCCCTGATTGTCAAGTGTTTGTGGGGTGTCCTGGGGTCCCTGTAGTGGTGGATACACTGCTGATTGACGTGTCCTGGGGCAGAGGTATGGGCCGGGGAGGCTCTGGGGTGGTATGGGACTGTGGCTGGGTAACCGACTGTCCGGATGTCCCTAATGGGCCAGGTTGGTCATCCTGATCCAGGCGTGCAGAGCTGCTGTCATCACTGTGGGCTTCTTCTGTGGGGGGACTGGATGTTGCTGGCACCTCCTCTCCAGTGACGTTGTGTGGGGGACCTGTGGGGATGTAAATTCAGTGTTATAGTTTCGGCGTGTGACATATTGTGCATGGGTGTGTTGCCCTGTTAGGTTGTGTTTGCCCTGGCAGCTTATGCTTCTGTGTGTGGTGATTTGGTTGGCTAGGTGATTGTCTCAAGTGTGCATGCTTTGGTGATGGGTGTCCATGCAGGTCTGTGATGGGTGTGCATGCATTGGTGTTGCATGCAGGGCTTGGTAGTGGGATGGGTGGGTTGTGATGGTGGGGTGTATTTGAGGTGGTGGAGTGATGGGGTGAGTGTAGGGGTGGGGGTATGTGATGGCATGCAGGTAGGGGTGTGTGATAGTAATAGAGATTTGACTTACCAGAGTACAGTCCTCCTGCTACTCCTGTCAGGCCCTCAGGATGCATGATTGCCAAGACTTGTTCCTCCCATGTTGTTAGTTGTGGGGTAGGAGTTTGGGGTCCACCGCCAGTCCTCTGTACTGCTATCTGGTGTCTTGCAACGCACCTTCCCCCACAGGTCATTCTACCTCTTTCTGATATTGTCCCTTGTTCTGGGGTGCTTTCCCACGGCGTTGACCCTGTCAATGATTCTCCGCCATAGCTCCATCTTCCTAGCGATGGATGTCTGCTGCACCTGTGATCAGAATAGCTGTTGCTCTACCCGGATGATTTCCTCCACCATGACCCTCAGCTTGTCCTCTGAGATCCTGGGGTGTCTTTGTGGTGCCATGGGTGTAGTGTGAGTGGTGTGTGTGAGGGTGTGTGGGGTAATGTGTTAGGGTGTGTGCTATGAGGTGCGTGGATGGTGTATGGGTGATGGTGTTCTGTGGCTCTGGTTGTGTGGGTGCACTTGCTGTATCTCTCTCTAATGGCATTTTTGTTAGTCGGAAAGGGATGTGGGTTTTGTGTGTGTGTTTTATAGTGGTGTGTGTGTGTGGTGTGTGTGAGGGTGTCAGGTGTGTGTAGTTTGAACTGTCCAATGTGGTGTTGTTTTATTTGAGTGTGTGTATTTTGAGCGTGGCAGTATGTACCGCAAATGGTTCACCGTCATTGAATGTCCGCCATGGTGATTCATGGGTCATAATGTTGTGAGTGTAGTTCTGTTGGCGTAATGGTGTGGGTTTTGGTACCGCCATTTTATCACTGACCTTTGGGCTGGTGGACTTATGTGTGTGGCTCTATAGTAACGGATTTCTATGTCTGTGTCATAATATGGGTAGTGGTAAACCGCGGCGGCGGCGGTATGTTGGTGGCAGTCAGCATGATAGTAAGTGGGACTTACTGCCAATGTCATAATAAGGGGCTGTATATTTAGTCATTGGATCGAAGCCTACCCTACACGTAGACATGATAGCTTCACAGTAGCAAAGCTGTTACTTAGGTCGCCGATCCCAAGGTTCAGGTTCTCATCCTCTTTAGAATCAGCTAGAGGAAGTCACTTCAATAATGAGGTGATAAAAATGCTATGTTCAGCCTTAAACATTGAGCAGAAGCTGCACGGTAGTTACCATCCTAAAGCTTCTGAATTAGTGGAGCAAATGAATGGTAATTGAGAGCTCGATTAGCAAAAATGTGTGCATCTACTTCTCTGAAACAGCCTGATGCTTTACATTTGGCTCTGACAGGCATGTGAAGTACACCTGACAGAAAGACAGGAATCTCGCCACATGAAATTGCTAGCTGTTCCTACAAATGCGCTTGTAAGCATAACTGATGACTTGATTCTGGATTACTGCAAGGGTCTAGCTGATGTGGTTCAGACTTTGTCTCAACAGGTAGAAGCAACAGCCGTGACACCATCCCAAGACCAGATTCACCGTCTACGGGCTGGTGATTGGGTGGTAATTATGAAGCATGTGCATAAGACTTGCTTGGAGCCTAGGTGGGAATGTCCATTCTAGGTCATATTGGTGACGACAACTGAGGTGAAGTGTGCAAGAATTCCAAACTGGATTCACACGAGCCATACTCATAAAGTGCCATATCCTTTGAATGATGAAGATCCAGTGTTCCTAAGGGCACCAGCAAATACTGTATGGTCTCAAGAAGAGCAGGAGACTGCAGAGATAAAGACAATGCAAACTGGTGAAGCTCTATATTCAAGAACTCCTCTGGCAGCTGAAATTGAGGACAACCCTGATACTCCTCTATCAGCAGAATCAGAAGTGGATGCAGCAGGGGAGTCAAGTCTGGGTGGGAAAAAGAGATAAAACAAATAGAAGTAGGTGAAAGTGGAGTTGAGATGAATCAAAATCATACAGATGTATCTCTTCCTGAAGAAGCTATTGCTGCAGGTGAAACTAGTCAAAGAAGAACTTGTTAGATCCTTGCTAGACCAAGAAGAATCGTAAGTCCAATTGTATCATCACTGTCTAGAAAAACCTTGAAAGGAATTAAGTGGCCTTTTTCACCAGCAGCTGAAAATGTTTCTGATGTGTTCTCAAGCGTAAATGAGGAAGCAGAAACAGCAGAAGGAACAGTTCTGAGTGAAGGAGAAATAAGTACAAGTCGAAAGTCAAAAAGGAAAAGAGTTTCGAAGATACTCAGGTCCTAAAAGGACATAGCTTGCAGCCGATGAGTCGGAAGACGAGTTTACGTCTACTTGTTTTGATCATTAGAATCCAGTTCAGCATTATAGAACTTGAAATCCTACTTGAACTGAGTTTAGAAAGTACATTGTTGAATGAACAAAAAAGACATTATACATTAGAAATAATAGTCAGTGATCAGCAAATTGTAATCTACTAAGAGAAATTCGAAACTGATTTTGACAAAGCTTCTATAACGATTTTTTTATTAATTCTGGAGAGCATGAAAATTGCAGTACATAATCTCAGAGAAAACTGAAGATTATGTTTTGACTTTTGTTGTGGCTGCATAGTTAAGACTATATTTTAATTCCTTTCATTTTTTTGATTATTCACAGGCCATGAATATCAACCACAATCGAAACAATGGGTGCAAGTATGTATGTGTTGGATTGGCAGTTGTATGTGTGTTGTTAAGTTTATTGCTGAAAGTAAGCATGTGTATTTCTGATAAAGCTGAAATTATTTACACCCCTTCTCCAATACAAGAAATTACTACACTTTCTGAGTAAGACAAGTTCTTGAAGAATGAAAGTTACACTTAGACAACTCGCAAGGAGATATTTCTTCCAATGTTAACTATAGTTTGCTGTATGAATATGTTGAGACTATGGATGTGAGAGGATGTGTACACAAATTCCTTCCTCAGTGCAAGAAGGAATTACATATCATAGCTTACCACAAACTTATTGGATCTGTTTTAGTCTTGTATTAACAAGGCTCTTCAATCAGGAATACATACAGTAGGTTTACTCAAATTTAAACCTGGTCTCGTCTTTTGTTCTAGTTAACTAACATCTGATCAGTATTGCTAAAGCTAGAAATATAGATATTATAGGGGGTTAGTTTGAGCCTACACTGACATTTGGTATAACCTATGCTCACAGGAATAGTTTGAAATGCATACTTTAACCAATTGAGAAAAGTTTCCTGAATCAGGCTGATGATAGAAGAAAAGCAATTAAAGAGAAAACAGAAAAGGGCTTAATAAAACACAATTATAAGAATGACCATGCAGATGGTGTGACTAACACGCAAGCAAAGCTTGCTTTAGATTACCAACATATAAGGAAGCTTTGCATATATATGCCTCAGTTCTGAACTGATGCTAAGTTTGAGGGACCGAGTGAATGCAGACATGTATTTCTATTTAGGAATAGATGGAACTTTATGCTTAATGGACAAGATCCTGTGATTCCTGGTCTGTATTATATTTGTGGTAAAAATGCTTATTATTGTCTCCCTAGGGGATGGTATGGGACTTGTAATCTGGGAGTGGTTTTCCCTAAAATGTACTAGATTTACAACTGAATGATCAGTGGCGGCTGGCTTATGTTTACAGTGGAGGGGGGTGCAGAATAATAATAATAAAAAATAAAAATAAAAAGTCACCCACCTACATGCGTCTTCCTCACGGTGTCCTCCTGCTCCTGGAAGCTCCATCGTGTGGGACCAGGAAACACCACTAACTAATCCTGATGCTGCTTTCATGCTGGTAACCAGCATGAAAGCAATGTCAGGATTGGTGGGAGCGGCCTCTCTCAGCACTCACAAGAACACTGGAGGCCAGTGCTTTCTCTAACCCAGCTGTCTTAAGAGAGCAGGGTTAGAGAGGTTTAAAGTGCGCACATCAGGCTGGCCATCGCAAGACGGCTTGCAAACGGGACATGCACACTTTAAACAAGTGCACAGCTCCCTGCTGTCACTTGACAGCAATTGCCCCGACCTGTCCTGACACTTGGTTCACGGCGGGGTGCTGAAAAGTAAAATGGTAATAAACAAAGTTTATTACCATTTTATTTGTAAGTTCTGGGGACATTTTCTTAAGCGGGGCGATGCGGGCCGGCCCCGATGCGACATGGAAGGGCCGCCCCTGTAAATGATATTCATGACAAACTGAGACCTAGATTAAAAAGGGAAGGCTTTTCAGAGATAACTAGAGATAGATTTGGAGCAAATATTCCATCTGTAGTAGTTTTTTGAATGACATGAACTTTCGAAAATTGTCAACCATCTTGGACAGAATGTTAACAGATTTTTCTGGAGTGATGCTTCTCATGGCTACAGAACTGGTTGTAGTCCATTCAATGGTTCTTTAAAACTGTCTTGCATTAGACATCCTTTTACAAAAGAGCGCAGAGTCAATTGGATTGCTTAAGGTGCAACATTGTTGCGCTGTTGTCCCAGACAATAGTAAAGAAATTAGAATCTACCTTAAAAATGTGGCAAATTTGAATTTTGATTTTAAAGACCTAAAACAACCAAGTGTGTGGAAAAATATAGGTAAAGGTTTTACAAAAATGAGAATTTGGTTGGGAAATCTTGGTCAGGGTTTTGTGGGAATGATACTGAAATAATTATTAATGGTAGTTGTGTGTCTCATTTGTATAATCAGATTTTACAAACTGCACAGATCCATACAATTATGAAGGATGAAAAATAAACAGAGGAGTGAAGAAACAGAAATGGAAAAGATGAGAAGCAGCTACTTTGTGATCTGGAAATTTTTGAAGAATGGCGAAAACCTAACTGTAGCTATACTAAACAAACTATGCTTTGAAATGTCTCATTAATGAAATGTTCTTTTGTAATGGTACACATTGCAGTCAGAGGAGGAATTTGTTGAGAGCAAGCATTATTAATAACATTTGAGAAAATAAATCACATAAAGGGGCCTAATTAGAGAAACGCATGCTAGAAACGTATAATGTGTATGTTTGAAATGTGACTGACATGGTAGTGTACACGACATTGAGTTCTATGTGAAATAATAAATAACTTTGAAAACATATTTTGATGAAATCATAACTATTTGTACTGACAAAAGATAATTCATATTGATGAATAAAACATGATTTGAAATTATTATTGACTGATTAAATAATGCAATGAATATGTTTTGAAATGCAAGATATTAATTGAGTCATGAAAACTAATTATAAGACTGATATTGTTTGATTATTTAAATCTTTTTTTTCTTCATGTATTAGTATTGGTCAAAACGCCTAAGCTTCAGTATTTATCAACAAGTACATTGTTGAGATGTTCTGCTGACTTCATTTAAATTGTTTCGTAAACTTTGCCTATTAGCTATCTCATTGAAAGCTCACAGTGGAAACCTACTGCCTTTTTCACTCTGTTCATTCTGCAGTTCCTTGTGATAATTATTAAAAGTTTTAAAAATGGGTCTCTGGTAGGAAATAATATTAATAAAGATGTTAAGCTCTGTGCTGTTTTCTACAATGTTAATATTTTGCGGAAACTATTGTCTGGAGAAAAGTGTCAACATGGTCCTATCTCGAGGAAATGTAGAGAACATTGAAATTGGAGAAAGAATGTAATTCAATTGTTTGTTCATTATCACACCTCATAGTCTTGTCCAATAGGAGTCTAGCTAGTAATTTATTACTTTAATTAAGCAGAGTTCAAGAGGATGTAGTTCAGTTGTGTACAGTTGTGTACAGTTCTGTTCTGCTCTGTTCAGTTAAATGAGAGTTATGTAATCTGACTTATATGTCTAGGAGTCTAACAGCTCAGATACCTTAAGTCCAACTTTACTGAACTGTGGCCCTTTTCATATTCCTGATGTCAATTGCTGAAGACCTGCTATTTCTGTGCTCTGCTGAGGAAGACTCTGCTAACTGCTCTCTCTTTTAAGAGAGGTAGAACCAATGTGCATTTATTTTCTTTGCAGGTTTTCCTTAGAAATCCAACCACATTTTTGCTAGTGCCATAGTTTAGTTGTTTTACAAATTAATTTTTGCCTTATTTTAATTTTTGCATGTGCCAATGTCCAGCCCCACGCATGCTTTTTGAATTAGAAGTAGAAATAGGGATGCTCTACCCATCAATTGAGATGAATGTTTATTAATTGATTACGATTGATGCAAATGCACAGTCAATTAAATCTGCTGCTATTTCTCAAATAATTCAGTTGTTATTCTGTATATTTCTTTTGGAGTGTTTTATGGTGAATTGTGCTTGTCTGACTAAGGTTCTTCAGACATTTTGGACAGCCTGTGCTATTTCTGCATTGCTATCATCTGGTTTTGCATATTATCTACATGACTTTATCATTGTTGATATAAGGGGATTAAATGTTTAACTTTACTAAATTGGTGTAGTGATTTCTGGCCACATGGGTCATGGGGTGTGAAAATTACTGCCTCCTTATTGGATATTGTTGTTATTTATTGGTACTGGTTCTTATTGTTTAATTTGATGATCTTATTACTCCTCTCTTAGTCAAAAGATTTGAGTCGACCTCTTACGTGTCACCTAAACCTAATTTAGGAGGCCACACCCCCACAGCAGTCAAATGGGCTTAACTTGGAAATAACCAAACATTTGCAGGAGTGATCTAGGAGAGCCTTGCTAAACTTGAAATTTTTTCAGTCTGCACTAATGAAAGAAGTAAATATGTGACTGCTGATTAAGAATTAGTTTGAAGAAAAGACCCCGTCTTATACAGACACCATAATAAACACATTTCTCACCTCAATAAATTAATTAAAATTAATGTCCAAGGAACAATCTAGGTATTCAAGCATTGCCACCAAGGCAAACAGAGGAAGGCAGGTGTGTGGCATATTCAACACATGGCATTGTAGCAAAGTACACAACTGCTATAAATTATGACCACATAAATATTGTCCCAAACAGTTCTGCTGGCATGCAAGGAGAAAGCCAGTAGCATTTTATCATTTCGAGCATTATTGATTGCAACCGCTGCAGATTTTAGTAATAATTCTGAGACATTTATGCAAATGAACTAAGCTCATGGAAAGTACATTTATTTACATTGAATATCAGCTTCAAACCAGAGACACCTTGTATTAGAATAGCAATCATTACATTCAGATACTGGACGTTAACATATTCTGTCGCAATACGAAACCAGAGAGCGAGCTAGAGAGTAGGAAAGTAGGTGAGGAGGAGAAGACTAGGGATTGGTTTGGGGCAGGAACAGCCATGATAACAGGAGGTACTGGCAAGGGGGCAGAGAGAGACGAACAATAAAGCTGATGCTATGGGTTACCATGTTTCAGATAATGATAGGGTTTGGAATCCCAGAAGTTGTTTTGTGACAAGTTGCTTGGAGAGGCCATCTGGTTCTCACTTACAAACAATATTTAAGGGGATCATGCTCAGTCATTCTCAATTTCATTTGTTCTAGGAGTATGTCCCATTGTACCACAACAAGGGACACCTCCAGAGCCCCCAGGCCTCCTCCCTAAGCAATGCTGTCCCCTCTGTGGGCCTATGTATTGAAGGGAAACTTTACCACAATGGTTTTAGCTGTGATGGTTTGCAGAAGTTTGTAATGTAAGCCCAGAACAGCCTAAGGTGAGAGCAGGCCTAGAGCATGCATAACTCTCAAGTGAGCTACTGAGGCCAAACAACAGAGAAGAGTCAGCGGTCAGCAGAAAATATTTGTCCAGTCTTGCTGGAGAAATGTACGCTCTATTTAGTATGAAAGGATCCTTAGCTTCTGTTTCCTACTTGTCCTGTAGTTGAGTATGAGTTGGAGAGGCATGAAGTATGAGATCTATAAAACCAAGAAATGCACCCACTGCCAATCATGTAAAGTGCATGAACAAACGGGTGGGGCTCAGATGGTGAATCCGTGACAGGTCATAAATTGTGTGCAGTGTGTTGGATAGTGTTGTAAAATAGGAATTGATCTCATCATGAAGTTCCTTATAGTAATCTTGAAAACCAAGTAGGATCTCCAGCTGTGTGCAGGCTAGAGTACTTTGTGGGCCTATGAGCTCTGTAATGGGAGTTTGAGAAGTGTCACAGGTGGTAAGCAGAGCAAGGAGCCTTCATGACTTATCGCTCTATGCGTGCATCCAGGTGATATACCTTATATAGAATTAGATTTATCTACTCCCCAGTTTTCTGATCTTGACTTTCACTCTGGGAAGATCCCTCCCAAGCTACTTGGGCATGGACAGAGCCTCATGGATGCATTGGCCCTCTATTGTGACCCTCAAGGCCACCCCATTCAACTGAGCAGTAAGAACCAGAACCTCAACTGGATTCAAAATAATCATTGATACAGGATGCCAGAGAATACCTGAAGGAAGGCCAGTTCAAGTAATGCTCCTTGCATATGTCAGATCCGTGTATGTGGGATTACCAGAATCCAATGCAATGAGCCTACTACTGAATTATGGTCTGATATGTGTCAACCCAGTCATTTTGTGTGAGTGAATGATGGAAACAGTGATGACGAGGGTAGTGCATGGTCTAAGCATGTATAAAGATTATAACAGGGATTAAAGGAGTAAAAGTGTAGCGCTGGGTTTTGTTGCCTCAATACATCCACTAAAGCCCTGTGACCCAACCATTTACAGAAGGAGTGTGTGTTGCTAACTGTCAGATTTGTGGAAAAGGAGGTTGGGAACTATCTAGATTAAGATCTAGGATAGCATTAAAGTCTCCACCAAGAATCCAAATGAGATGGGCACAGGGTGCAAGGGAGGTGGAGGGATGCTCCAGAAATGCATGTAGACCAGAAGTCAGAGCATTAATGCTAAAAAAGATCAATAGCAGACAATAGCAGCACTCTACCAACACCAATCTACACTCAGGGTCTACAATGGAATAATGGAGGACCGAAATGCAGCATAAACCCATATCCTGATGCCACTACATAGGCAGAATAATTCTGCAATTAAGATTTGTCCTCATCAACATTTATAAGTTTTATGAATTGAGTCCCTGCATGGTGGCCACGTGGGTCTCTTGCAGGAAGCAGAAATGCACCCCCGACTGCTGAGAAAATTGTGTATTTCCTAGCATTGAGCTGGTTTGTGCATGCCCTAATGTTCCCAAAGACTGGATTATAACCAGTGGGATGAGAACCAATTATTCTTTGTACAGTCAAGGACTGGGACTGAAAGTCATGTGATGTGAGAAAAAGACAATTTAGGGATTACTTAATCTCTGCAATAGGTAAGATTAGCCATTCACTCATTGAGATCAGGATTTGGTGACAATGGTTTTGGGTGATTGGAGTACATTTTTCAATTGTATTCCCTCTTGCCTGAAACTCTCAGCGATGTGAGAAATGGTTGGAGGATGGACGGGGGAAGTGACAACATTAGAACCAAACCAGGCAACACACAAAAGGCAGAACGACCAAGCTTTAGTGAAAGTTGTGGCAACTGCAATAACGGGGGGTTGGAAAGCTGATCTGCGCAAAAAAGATGTGAGACAATGGTTGCCTACCCAGTTTTAAGTAACAGTTATTTGGATTGTGATAGAAGGAACAGCATATGAAAACAGTACAAGGTGACGACTCCTTTGAAGTGGCCTGCTTGCTGGCATTAACAGAAGAGCCCTCTTGGAAAAAGTGGGAGAGGACCTGCATTAGGGCCATTAAGCAAGAGACTGAAGCAGATTTCAAAAAGTGTGACTGCTGTTACAGAGTCACAATTAAAGGAGTTCCCTTGTCCCTTAATGGGTAATCTGACAGGGAGGCATCATCGAATAAGGACGAAACAGGTGATATGGGGACAGGGCCACAAAAGGAAGCTGCCATCATGGAAGCCATTTGCTTACGGTCCAAAGCCTGTGCTGGAGATAGTGCTGATGAGGACATCAAGGACCTAGGCACCCCTGTACCTCAGCGATGGCGATAGCAGTCCAAGTCTCCACCACACACTGTCCAATGACCTAAACACTGTGGTATGTGGGCTGCTTCAAGAGCAGTGAAGAAATGCATCTTGTTGTCTGCAATAATTTTAAGTTTCACTGGGAAGTGGGAGTATTTCACTCCCATGTCCCTGAATATTCATTTGACCTCCAAAACAAGAAGCATGCTTGTGTTGAACAGGCAATCTATAATCTGGGAATAGCAGTATCTAGCGATGCGCATATTCAAAGTGCCTTGCACCTTGAACCACTCTGAGTATCTCATCCCTGTCACTATAATACAATAGGTGAGCTAGGAGTTGGCATCCTCCAAGGGTCCTCCCAGGAAAATGAACTTTCTCTCTTCCTATCTGCCTATCTCTACATTTGACTCTGTCCCTCTACCCCCGGTCATCTTAATGATTTTTGGGTTTCCACATAGGACATTTAAAATGTTTCTGTGCATCACAGAGGCCCCAAAACATGTCTTGCCAGGGCCATCCAAATCCTTAATATTGCACTTTTCAGCCCTGGGCCAGATTAAAAGTCTTCACACACTGTTCAAAGAAATCAAATAGCTCCCTCTAAGACATGGGCACTCCAAAGATTGTTCCACCTGGAGAAGCTCTCTGCATCCCCCGCTAGAGGGGGAGCCAGTGAGGAAGCACATTCACTCATTGAGATCCTGAAGTTTTAACAATGGTTTTGGGTGATTGGAGTACACTTTTGAATTGTGTTCCCTTTTTGCCTGACTCTCTAGGTTAGTTTACTTTTGTCTGGCAGGAGAATGCTGACATCCATAATTATGGTTTCAACCTTGACTTCTGTGGCAGCCCGAGATGAGTTGATGGTCTTGAGAAACTTGTCAAATCTGTCCCAATATGGTTCTAAAATGGTACCACCAGGCACTGGGAGGGATGACTGTTGCCAGAGCCTCAAAGCACACCAGCTTGGTCCTCCCCATGGTAGCCAAGAAGATCTGTTAGCTTTGAGTGGAGGTAAGCAGTAGGTAGCCTAGAAGCCAGTCTATAAATTCATTTTGAATTTCAATGTCTGATATTTCTTGGAGTAGGCCCACTTGCAAAAACACGGAGGATGCATTGGTTTCAGGGTGAGAAGCCTGAGCAGCCCATGTACTGCGTTCCACAAAAGGAGACCAAATCCTGTCCAGGGATCAACACCCAGAAAAGCCCAGCTCAGGTAGGGTCAAATAGCATCAAATCTCAGTCCACCAAGTGGGCAAGGGACCATGGTCAAGTCCACTGGGCTCAGACGGGCTATAGTATGTGACAGTTGCCTGGTTTTCTGGCAGTGTTACACTTAACTGGTTGATGAACTCAGGCTGATGGTAATGACTGGTAACTCAAAGGTGGACGTCTCTCTTCTGGGGGAGCAGTGGCATAATTAGAACTGCATGAAAACCGCACATATCTCTGCTATGTGGTCTGCCTGAAGGTTGGCAGGGGGAAGCCTGGACCCTCCAGTCCTATCCGGCCCAATACTCCCTTCTCCATTTCCTGGCACAGCAAAGGATGTGAAGTACCTTCCCACCCTCAAAGCAGTGACGCTCATCTGCCAATCGAGAAAATGCTGACCCACACCTCATGTCTGAGGTGACTGAGCTTGGATGGTTCAGCAGACCCCAGCCACCTCCATCCAAGTAAGAGACTCCTGGCAGGCCTTAACAAGCAGACACCCCCTGGAGAGCACCTCACTGCTCATGGCACCCTAGAAGGGGCACAACTACATGTATCCCTTTCCTTGCGGTTCTGAGCAGGCTGGAACACTCCCTCTGAGTGCAGAAACAAGAGACAGGGGACCCGCAGCTAACCATGAGGGTAGGCCCTCAGGGTTCGTACCGTGAATCCTCAACCTTTTCTGTCCAGGTGCCCCTGACTAAAATATTTAGTTCTAGAAATGCTGATGTATTGTCCAACTATGTTTGGGCCACCCAATTTGCAAGATTGACTGGAGGGCAGCCTGGGAATCAAATGGATTTCTGGGTAGTCACCTGAAGAGATGTTAGAGAATACCTGCCTGTTTGCAGCATTAGCCATGACATATCAAATGTACATGCAATAGGGAACGGGAAAAGTGCACCAATGCCCTTAATGCCATCTGGAATCCACCGCTGGTGTCTACATGACAGCCAGTCTCACAGAGTCTTGGGGCTATCACCTGAAGACTGTGCAACTTGGTGAAGAAGTTGTGGGTCTGTCCAGCTTCTAGAATCCTACCTGTCTGCTCAGAGAGAAAAAGAGAGTGCCTGGCTCCTCTACAGAGGAGAAACTGTCTAGGAGGAGAACCCCAGCAATGTTTTTTGGAATTTGGAACACCCAGAAGAGCTGACTTGCATTGAGAGCATAAACAGAGCTGATTCAAGCTGTCAGGGGTCACCAAGCCACCCTGTGTGATCCATGTGGCAACCTGAGTGAAAGGTTATTAACCCCATGTAACAATGTGACATCTGACACCTGTCAAGCATAACCAAAGGGACTTGTTCAGCCACTCCCTTGATGTGTTGTGTGACATCAAGGATCAACAATGTAGTGAAGAACCTTCCCAACAGCTTGGAGGCCACACCGAGCAAAATGAGCATCCTCTGCTGAAGTTTAGCCTGCTATTCATTTCCAACAGCAAGATCTGAGAGACGGGGTAGCCTGCAATGCTGCATCGCTGCCAAAGGATCTAATGTTGCAACTGCGAAGAATGCACCATCAAGCTCAAGCTCCATGCTAAGCCATGTCCTTTCAAACAGGTAACACGGGGCATAACATTAAATACTGAGACTGTATCTTGAATTTGTAAAGATAAGCCTGCCCATTAAGACATAAAGAACTGTCAGAGTTAATTATTTTGCTCAGTATCTGAATAAACTGACCTATGACTCTGCCTGATTCTTGCTGAGGAAAGTTTATCTCTGCTAAGACTGCAGATTTTATTGGCACCACACTAGCTGTGTTGGACCACTGCAGATGACATGAAGAAAGTGGTACTTGGCTGTAGCCCAATACATGTGTTTATAGAACCCTATAACTCAATCCCCAATAATGAGTGTAATGTTTTGTTAAGATGTAATGATAAAGCACTTCTCTTTTTATTATGGCAAGCATGGGACTGGACAGTGGGTTAATGGACATAGTGTTGATGTGTGAGTTCTGGGTCTCTGCTTCCCCAACACTACATCTCTGAGAAGCCTTTGATTGCTCGGCTTAACTACTCTGAGAGTTGAAAGTGGAAAGGGTGTACTTGTACCAGCTCGCACAGCCATTGTAGGATAAACTCCAGGACCCCGGAGACAAATGGCCCAACATACAGGGCTGTAGCCAAGTACGCCCTGCTGCCCTACATCCCTCAAATGGGGGCTAACGTGTATCAATAAACAGACAGGTTTGTGAAACTTGCAAAATGTTTGTGGGAGGATTTAAATACTCTTTTAAAAATAGTGGTCCCAACTGATTAATGGTTTGGATGCAAGACGAATGTTGACTGGCAGACAAGAGGGCCTCCATGAGATTTGGTTACAGGTGGGCCATCTCCTGAAGTAATGAAAAGCTATTACAAAGTGTTTGAATTTTTTAAATCGAGAATTTTTCCTAAAGATATTGATTGGTAGAGAATTGATAGGACAGCTCAGGAAGCAAAAGAATCAATACATGCATATTATGAAAGGTTGTTATAGGCATTCAAGCATTAAGTGGTACAGAGACAATTGAGCCCAAATACATGGTTTGTCTTGTGTTCAGGTTTGTGCAGGGGTTGAGACCTCAAGTTAGTAACATGCTTAAGAGTCATTTGATTTGTTGGCAAGCAAAACCGATTGATGAAGTATTGCAGTTTGCTACATATTGCAGTGATGAAATTGACATGAAACAGAAAAGATAGAGAGGAAAAGCAATAGTGATGCTGATTAGAGCAGCACAATCAGGTATGCGGGAGTACAACAACAACAGGGAAATATATAGGTACTTCAGGGACAGGCAAGAGGAAGAGGACATAGTAATTATGGAAAAAGAAATTGTGTTGATCTGAATACTAATGTTAATCCAGGTGATGTGCAGGCAATGAAGAAAACGTTACCTTTCATGCGTACAGAAATGTTTGACACTGGAAGATAGAATGTCCTTTGATGGTGCAGGAACGTGTTGTGCAGACGAATGAACATAATCTTTTTCACAATTTGAGGACTGAGAAATCTGAATCCTAATGCAAATGTCCAGAATATGAATAATAAAAATGCAGATTCCGCAAAGGCAAATTCCTCAACAACAGATGCCAGGAACCACAACAGCAAATGCAACAGCAAATGCAAATGATGCCACAGCAGCAGCAACTACAAACACTTCAAGCTCCAATGGCACAGCAGCAGGTAGTGTTTCCTCAGCAGAATATGGGTCAAAGGTTAAGTCAAATGGTCAACAACTAACTACAAAGGACCCATTTTACTGTGATGATGAATTAAGTGATGAAATCATGAGTGAGAGTTTGGATGAGGAAGAATGTGTGTTAGCAGCTTCATTAGAGGTGGATCAGAGTGGTCCCTATGCAAATGGAACAGTATGGGTCATGAAACTTCATTCCTGCTTGACACAGGAGCTACACGCTCTACTTTCAGAACTGCAAATGTTCCCAATGTATCACTTTCTGGGAGAACAGTACAGGTTGTAGGATTTGCAAATCAATACCTGACAAACCTGATTACTGAACTGATTCTTGTTAAAATTGGTACTTTTGAAGGCAGACACAAATTTGTAGTCTGTGACTCAAGTCCAGTATGTCTGTTGGGAAGAGATTTGGGCCCATATTTATACTTTTTGGCACAAACCTGCGCTAATGCAGGTGTGTGCCAAAAGGTGTAGCGCAGGCTAGTGCCATTCTTAAACACCGACTGGGTGCCATATTTATGAAAGGCGCTAGCCGTCACTAAGGCCCTGTTAGCGTCCTTGGAAAGGATGCTAACAGGGCCAGGGAGGCATAGGGGGAACCAGGGCTTGTGTGCCAAATTATAGTGCTATTGTGTTTAGAAGCAAAGAAAATGCCTCTAGGTAGTGTAGCACCATTTTCTGGTGCACAAGCCCCATGGACATGGCTCCTGTCTTAATAAACACAGGAGCCATGCCCACCACCTCAATGGACATGCCCAGGGGACAAATGTCCCCTGGGCATGGCCATTGGCGCCAGCACCGTGCCGGGAGCCCCAAGTCAGGAAAAAAAAGAAAAATACTCACCCGGACTTACCTTGGATGGGCCCACCATCCTTAGGTGACCTCCTGGTGTGGGTAGGGGTGGGTGGTGGTGTCCCTGGGGACAGGGAATGGCACCTGTGGGCAATTTCCATGGTCTTCGACCATAGAAATCTGCCTACAGGTCCCTTTACGCATGCCCATACCCAGGCATTAAATAATGGTGCTAAGCAAGCTTAGCGCCATTTTTTAAGGTCCCCATGCTGGATTTCAGCACGGGGATAAACATGGCGTAAAGGCCATATTCTCCTTTTCTGGTCCTACCGTGCATCTCTTTGGCGCAAGTTAGGTTTTCCCCTCCAGAAAACAACATAAACTCCATAACTTTAGCGCTAGACATGTCTAGCACCAAAGTATAAATATGGAGTTAGGTTTGCCCTGAATTAGCATAAACAAATTATGCTAATTCAGCGCAAACCAGGTATAAATATGGGCCTTGTTGTGCAAATTAAGATGTTTGATTACTTGCACGTATGATGGAACAAATAGTGATGATGAGGAATCATGCATGCCAGTTGGCTGTAAAGTGATTAATGAAGAATTTCCATTGATTACTTTTTTCCCGTTTTTACAGTACAGGACCTGCCAAGTGACCTACAAGATACAGTTATTCTAAAAGTGAGGGATCTTTCGGAATGAGATATTGGTCTAATTAAAGGATTGGAACCAGTCAAAGTTACAGTTAAACTTTATGCAGTTTTCCCAAAAACTCCACAATATCACATGGCACTAGTTGTAATTGAAGAAGTTACCCTTGTAATTGCAGATTTCATTGAGCAAGGGGTTTTGAAAGAAGTACTGAGCAGCCCATGTAATTCACCTATTATGGGTTTGTGAAAACCTAGTGGGAAATTCTGCATAGTTCAGGATTTGAGGAAGATAAATGGGATAGTGGTCAGATCTTGTCCAGTGGTACCAAATACAACAGTGAATGTGTTCCAAATTCCATGTGACGCAGAATGGTTCATAGTAGTGCACTTATCACAAGCATTTTTCTCAGTGCATCTACATGAGGATAGCCAGTTTCTCTCTTGTTTTAAATTCTGCAATTGAGTGTATTTCTGGTGTAGAATTCCACCAGGATTTTCAGAATCCCCATTAATGTTTAATCAGGTGTTGAAAAAGAATTTAGAATCATTGGAAATGCCTTTCCATTTTGCATTGGTTCAGTAAATTGATGACAATGATTGCTTCAAAGACATGAGAAGCATGCAGGCAAGATACTATTGCGTTACTAAATCATCTGGGTGAAAATGGACACAAAGGGGGTCATTCTGACCTCGGCGGTAAAAGGCTCTTACCGCCGGTCAGAAGACCGCCATTCTACCGCCGCGGCCGCCGTAAACCGCCACGGTCATTCTGACCCACAACTGCCAAGCCGCCAAAAACCCGACATCCACGGAAGGCCGCCTCATCAGCGGGCAGCGATAAACTGGAGCTGACCAAACCTCCACCGCCACGCCAACACAAACACGCCCATGCCATTACGACCCACGAATCCACGCGGCGATCATTCAACCGCGGTATTCCATTGGCGGTACACACCGCCGCGGTCAAAATACACACCCAGCTCCAAAACACAGCCACATTGGACAATTTGAAATACACACACCTGATACACATACAAACACCACCCCCACACATCCAAGCAACTATAAAACACACACCCACATCACCCACAAACCCCCACTAGTTGGAAATCGGAGAGAAGGCGATAGAGAGAGAGAGCACAGCAATCGAAAACCCCAACACACACAGGAACCCAACATCATCAACCACACCACATCTACGCACACATCACCACACACCACCACTCACATCACCACAAACACCACCCCACACCTCATCCACACCACCCCATGGCACCCCAAAGACACCCCAGGTTTTCGGACCAAGAACTCAGGGTCATGGTGGAGGAAATTATAAGGGTAGAGCCCCAGCTCTTCGGCACACAGGTGCAACACACCACAATAGCCAGGAAGGCGGAGCTATGGCAGAGGATCGTCGACAGGGTCAACGCTGTGGGACAGCATCCCAGAAACCGGGAAGACATCAGAAAGCGCTGGAACGACCTACGGGGGAAGGTACGGTCGATGGTCTCAAGACACAACATCGCTGTGCAGAAGACTGGCGGCGGACCACCACCCACTCCTCCCGAATTCACAGCATGGGAGCAAGAGGTCTTAAACATCCTGCATCTTGCGGGCCTCGCTGGAGTAGGTGGAGGAATGGACTCTGGTAAGTCTAGTCTCAACTACTCCCCCCCCCAACCACCAGCATGCCAACCCACACCCCCACCCTCACCCCCAACCCCCCAGCACACATCCTCCCTGCCAATGTCTCACCAGCACAACCCACCCAACCCAAAACCAAACCCTGAATGCCAACACAAACCATGGACACCCATCACCTATGCATGACCACTGCACATACCCATCCCCCCCACAAACCACCCTCACAACACCTGCCACAAGGGAATGCCAGCACTGGGGGACAAGGGCACCCACAAATCGCACGCCATGGAACACACTGAAGCAATAACCATACTCTTTCACCCCTGCAGGGCCCGAACGCCAACACACCGGCCAGGAGGGTCCAGATATGTCCATCCCACCCCCAGAACAGGCCCCCAGTGAGGACAGCAGCTCTGTCGACCTAGACCCTGACGACCAGCCTGGACCATCGGGGACCTCTGGACAGTCGGTTCCCCACACACAGACACAGGCCACAGCAGACCTAACCCCCTCTGGGAATATCAGCACAGCTCCCACCCAGCGGGTCCATGCCTCTGTCTCCAGGACAGGTCAATCAGCGGTGTGTCCGCCACTACAGGGCACCCAGGCTGACCCAACACCCCAACAACAACAGGGACCTGGGGGCAGTGGTAGTGGGCACACTGTCCAGGGGACAGAGGCCCAGGGAAACAGGGCAACTGGGAGGGCTGCAGTGCGACAGGGGGGGGAGGACAGGCCCAGGGAACCGACTCTCCAAGAGGCCCTCACCACCATCATGGGAGCATACCACCGCTCCCAGGAGACGATGGCGACGGTACTGGCCAGGTTCCAGGAGATCCAGGCACAGCAGGAGGAACGGTACATGGGGTACAGAGAGGAGCTCAGGAACATCATCCTGGCCCTGAACCTAATAGTCACCACATTGTGGGACCATGTGGCACCCCAAAGGGCCCTTGTCACCAGCCCGGACCAGGAACAGCCTACCACCTTCGCCGGCGCAAGTGGACAGGAGGCCCCCACACAACGACGGGCCACCAGAACCCCACCTCCTGCTGAATATCAACCACCCGCAAGAGGAACCTGAGATCTCAAAGGAAGACAGAGTAGGATGCCAAGACCCCCGCCAGCCTAAGATCCCCCCGGATGTCATTCCACTGTCCCACATCGTCACCCTGTCCAACCTTGAACTGCCCCTGCTCCATCCTTCCACAGGCATATGGACAATGCACCTGTGCGACCGAGAACTGGACTCTGCCATGGACATCACTCCATCCCCACCCATCACTGTTTTACTATCATGGACCTATATGTAGCACTTTAAATAAATCACTAATTGCACTTAAAACACTCAGGAGTCTGCTTGTATTCTTAACAAATGTATTACACTTAACGGTTCAAAATTGTTCAGTTACATTGTGATGACAACATACCAATGTCAATGTGCTTTACTCCATGGACGAACAAACCAGAAGTCACGCAGTGGGTCATACAGCTCTGAAAAGGCAAGGGAAAGTCACAATTCAGTTGAAAGGAACTGGGGGAAACACAGAAAGTAGAGATGCAAGAGGCCAGAAGTAAATGTAAAATGGCGTGGGGGATTCTTACCTGGGTGCTACTGAAAATACTGTTGTATGACTGTGTCCCTGTTGTCCGTGTCGTCCCCGTCGTCTTCCTCCTCTTCACTCTCCACAGGCTCCACAGCTGCTACAACACCACCATCTGGACCATCCTCCTGCAGAAAAGGCACCTGGCGTCGCAATGCAAGATTGTGAAGCATACAGCAGGCCACGATGATCTGGCACACCTTCTTGGGTGAGTACATTAGGGATCCCCCTGTCATATGCAGGCACCTAAACCTGGCCTTCAGGAGGCCGAAGGTCCTTTCTATGATCCTCCTAGATCACCCATGGGCCTCATTGTACTGTTCCTCTGCCCTGGTCCGGGGATTCCTCACTGGGGTCAGTAGCCACGGCAGGTTGGGGTAACCAGAGTCACCTATTAGCCACACACGGTGTCTCTGTAGCTGTTCCATCACATAAGGGATGCTGCTATTTCGCATAACATACGCATCATGCACTGACCCAGGGAACTTGGCATTTACATGGGAGATGTACTGGTCAGCCAAACAGACCACCTGGACATTCATCGAATGGTAACTTTTTCTGTTTCTGTACACCTGCTCATCGTCTTTTGGGGGTACTAAGGCCACGTGGGTCCCATCAATGGCACTAATAATGTTGGGGATATGTCCAAGGGCATAGAAGTCACCCTTCACAGTGGCCAAATCACCCTCCTCAGGGAAAATAATGTAGCTCCGCATGTATTTCGTCAGGGCAGACAACACTCTGGACAAAATCTTAGAAAACATAGGCTGAGACATCCCTGATGACATGGCCACTGTTGTCTGAAAAGACCCACTTGCCAAAAAATGGAGGACTGACAGAACCTGCACCAGAGGGGGAATTCCTGTGGGTTGGCGGATGGGGGACATCAGTGCTGGCTCCAGCTGGGCACACAGTTCATGTATAGTGGCTCGGTCAAGTCGGTATCGAAGTATTATATGACGTTCCTCCATTGTCGACAGGTCCACCAGCGGTCGGTACACAGGAGGATTCATCCTTCTCCTCGCAAGTCCCAGCGGACGGTGCCTAGGAAGGACAACATGGAGCACAGAGTAAAGCAACCCACAGGTACGTAACTACAGCTTGCACAGTACACGATTCTCAATGCATTGAATGGCTTGTATGAGTGGCAATGCAAGGCCTAGGCCTGTGTGACGCAGTAGAAATCAGGCCATGTGGGCCCTTGAAATGGCGGCTGCCTGACCTGAGAAGTGTGACAGTGGGATGTGAGGTCAATGCGCTGGCGTGACACACCGTGGCGGTAGGCGGTAGAAGACCGCGGCGCAAAGCCGCATTGGTTAACATCGAACCCTATGGGTTTCACGAGCCAATGACTAGCTGAGCCGGCGGTCGCGGAACGCACCGCGGCGGTACGCACCGCCGCTGGCTTGACCGTCATTTTCTATCTGGTTAATCACTCGAGACCTGATCATCCACAGGAGAGGACCTATACTGCAAGTGCTGCTGTGACCTCGGTCTGGGAGATACAATGGCTGCTGCGACTGGGGAAAGGGCCCCTGCCTTCACTACAGAAGAGTTGCAGAAACTTGTGGATGGGGTCCTGCCCCAGTATGCGCGACTCTACGGTCCTCCAGACCAACAGGTAAGTACACTGTGTGCACGTTGAATGGGCTATGCCTGGGTTGTGTATGGTGGATGTAAGATGGTGGGGTGGGGAGACAATGACGAGTGCAAGGCATGACAGATGAGAGCATGTGCCACATGGCAAGGTTGGGGAGGGGGGCCAATCGCATCTATCATGCGGAAAATTGATGATATTTCAATTTCCACCCTGTACATGTCAAATAGGTCAGCGCCCATCAGAAAGTCGACATTTAGCGTGCCATCGCCAAGGAAGTCCGGAACCTGGGGGTCCACAACAGACGGGGCACCCACTGCCGCAAGAGGTGGGAGGACATCCGCCGCGGGACCAGGAAGACCGCCGAGTCACTGCTGGGGATGGCCTCCCAACCTAGGAGGGGTGCCAGTCGTACCCTGACCCCCCTGATGTCCCGGATCCTAGCGGTGGCCTTCCCCGATTTGGATGGGCGCGTGAGGACATCACAGCAGACACAAGGGGGTGAGTACCAGCACATTCAGCTATCTTTACGCGCAGTGGAGGTGCCTGGGTGGGGGAAGAGGGCTGTGGGTGACATTAGGCCAGGGCGCTTTCTGTAGTGTAGTCCTCTCCTTTAGCCATGTCCCTGTGCCCCCGCCCCCCACCTCTGTAGGGTGACAAGTACAGCTATCCATGGTCCTGCATCACCCATGTGCGCGTTTGTTGTCCCTAGACCTGTTGGCCTAGTCACAAGTACTGAGTAGTGTATCCCGATTGCGCGGCTTAGTGCATGAGGCTCCTGTGTCTGTCCTCTCCGCCAACGGTGTTGACAATGCATGCACTCAACCTGTTTTTATGTCTCCCCCCACCCTTTTTCTTTATCTTCTTGTGCATGTGTGCATTAGCATCATCAGGCGGAGGAGAATTGGCACCGGAGCACGAGGGAGCTGCAACTCACAAGGCCCCGGTGGGCCATGGCACAGACACCGAGGCCACCAGTGATACGGAGGGCGAGGGGAGCTTCATAACGGGGAGCCGTGGTGACACCAGCGACACCGACACGTCCTCGGATGGGAGCTCCCTAGCGGTGGCGGCAACATCCGTGCCCCCCGCCTCTACAGGTACAGCCGCCATCCCGCGCACCAGCTCCGCCCTTCCAGCAGCCCCTCAGCCTTCGCTCCGTGCCCGCTCGCCCAAGAAGGCGGGCGTCTCCTTCGCCCCAGGCACCTCAGGCCCTGCCCCTGTTACCCCTGCTGCCCTCAGTGAGGAGGTCATTGATCTCCTACAGACCATCATTGTTGGGCAGTCTACCCTTTTGAATGCCATCCAGGGGGTAGAGAGGGAGGTGCATCGTAGCAATGCATACCTGGAGGGCATTCATTCGGGTCAGGCTGCCCATCAACGATCGTTCAATGCTCTGGCCTCAGCACTGACGGCAGCCATTGTCCCTGTTTCCAGCCTCCCTCTTCTAACTGCCTCCAGCCTGTCTCTGTCTCCTGTTCCTCTGCCTATCCCACCCACACCATCAGACCAGCCTGCACACACCTCAACACCCAAGGGCAGCTCATCCAGACATAAGCACCACAGATCACACAGACATTCACCCAAGCAACACCCAGATGCAGACATGCCAACAGCCACTACCACCTCTGTGTCCCCCACCTCCTCGTCTCCCTCCTCCCTCCCTGTGACGTCTCTACTCACAACTGCATGCACACCACCAACAGCCAGTACTTCCATCACCAGCACACCCTCCAGTACAGTCCGCACACGTGCAGTCACCACCCCCACTGCCATTTACACGTCCCCTGTGTCCTCTCCCACTGTGTCTGTCACCCCCTCTTCCAAGACACACAAACGCAGGCAGCCACCCACCCAACAGCCAACCACCTCACGACAGCCTCCAGCCCATGCACCTTCACCCAAGGACAGCACACCTGACTCTCCTACAACCACCTCCTCTTCCTCCACTCCCATAACCACTACACCTACCCTTTACCCTGGTCCTAAAAAAGTTTACCTCTCCACTCTTGACCTCTTTCCCTCACCTGACCCCCCCCTCCATCTGCTAAGAGTCCCAAGAGCGCCTCAGCCACCACCAGCCCAGCTTCAAGGGTCACCGTAGTGCATGGCTTTTGGAGTCCCCCCTTTGCCAGCAGTGATACATCGGTCAGCAGCAAGGGGACAGCCAGCCCCCCCCCTGGAAAGAGGACCCGTAAAGTAAGGGGCCGCCACGGGACGACTGACACGGCTGCCCCCAAGGACCAAAGTTCTGCCACTTCACCTGCCACAACATCCAGGAGATGCAAGGGCCAGAGAGCCACATCAAAGGAGGGCAGCAGGGCGGAGAAGTCAGCCAGCAGGAGCGCGGACCAGGAGGGCCCCACAAGCCCCATCCCGGGTGTGAGGGAGGACACCCAAGGGCCCAGCACACCGTCACCGAAGGGTCCAGCAACTGCACGGTCCGAGGGCGACTGAGCAGGGAGTCGTGGCCAGGTCTGACTCCCTTGACTTACAGAACAAGCACCGCTGTACAGGGCCCCGCCGTGCAGAAAGGCACCGGTGGACAGGGCCCCGCCGTCCAGAAAGGCACCGCTGAACAGGGCCCCGCCGTGCAGAAAGGCACCGCTGAACAGGGCCCCGCCGTGCAGAAAGGCACCGCTGAACAGGGCCCCGCCTTGCAGAAAGGCACCGCTGAACAGGGCCCCGCCGTGCAGACAGGCACCGCTGAACAGGGCCCGCCATCCAGAAAGGCACCGCTGAACAGGGCCCTGCCATGCAGAAAGGCACCGCTGAACAGGGCACCGCCGGGAGGAGCATCGCTGAACAGGGGCCCTTCATCTCAAGCACCGCTCCGCTGGGCCCCGCCGTCTCAAGCACCGCTCCGCTGAGCCCTTCCTGTCAAGCACCGCTCCGCTGGGCCCCGCCGTCTCAAGCACCGCTCCGCTGGGCCCTTCCTGTCAAGCACCGCTCCGCTGGGCCCCGCCGTCTCAAGCACCGCTCCGCTGGGCCCTTCATCTCAAGCACCGCTCCGCTGGGCCCCGCCGTCTCAAGCACCGCTCTGCTGGGCCCTTCCTGTCAAGCACCGCTCCGCTGGGCCCCGCCGTCTCAAGCACCGCTCCGCTGGGCCCTTCCTGTCAAGCACCGCTCCGCTGGGCCCCGCCGTCTCAAGCACCGCTCCGCTGGGCCCTTCATCTCAAGCACCGCTCCGCTGGGCCCCTTCCTGTCAAACACCGCTCCGCTGGGCCCCGCCGTCTCAAGCACCGCTCCGCTGGGCCCTTCATCTCAAGCACCGCTCCGCTGGGCCCCTTCCTGTCAAGCACCGCTCCGCTGGGCCCCGCCGTCTCAAGCACCGCTCCGCTGGGCCCCGCCGTCTCAAGCACCGCTCCGCTGGGCCCCGCCGTCTCAAGCACCGCTGGCCCAATGACAGTGCCGGTTCTGTGTCGTGCTAATTTTCACGCTGCACTCGGCCACCCTGCCTCCTCCATTGCCTGTGGAGACTGTTATCCACTTGATGGACTGTGGCTTTGCACTCCCCAGGATATGACAGTGGGCAAGCCACCCACTGTAGAGACTTGAGAGACTGTGGCTTTGCACTCCCCAGGATATGACAGTGGGCAAGCCACCCACTGTAGAGACTTGAGAGACTGTGGCTTTGCACTCCCCAGGATATGACAGTGGGCAAGCCACCCACTTGTGAGACTTGAGAGACTGTGGCTTTGCACTCCCCAGGATATGACAGTGGGCAAGCCACCCACTGTAGTCGTAGGTGCAGTACTCACCGTTGTCGTCTGCGCCGGAGTTCGTACTCGTGGTAGATGAGCAGGTAGACGAGAGCAGGTAGGATGTTCAATTCGGGCTCCATGCTGTCCTCCGTCCTCGTGGAGTGTATAGAGGTGAGCGTTTTCCCGTTCGTAGTCTGTTTCCGCCGTGTTTTTATCGGCGGGGCTCCCGCCCCGGAAAAGGTGGCGGGTTGGTGAGTTGTGATAGGGTGGGCGGTACATTGTCTGCTGCCTGCCTGTTGGCGGTGACCGCCGCGCTGTTTGTGTGTCCCGCCGTGGCGGTCGTAGTGTTAAAGTGGCGGGCTCTCATTTTTTGGACCGCCAGCCTGTTGGCGGGTTGGCCGCCGCTTTATCACCGACCGCCAGGGTCAGAATGACCCCCAAAGTGTCTCCAGCAAAATTGTAGCACTCTCAAAAAGAAGTGAAGTATTTAGGATATCAAATAGAGAAGGGTGCAAGGAAAATATTCAGAGAAATCGTTACAGCTATATTGCAAATGAACTCTCCTGTTACTCAAAGAAATGCCAGGATTTTTTTGGGAATAGTGAGTTACTGTCGCCAGTGGATTCCCAATTCTTGTATTATTTCCAAGCCTTTGCAAAGATTGACCCACAAAGATATTACTGATCTAGTGCCCTTTGATGAAGCTTGTATGAAAGCTTTTACTGAGCTGGGAGAGAGCCTGTGTGGAGCACCAGCTCTGGGAATGCTTAACTACACAAAACCATTTTCCCTGTTTTGTCATGTATGCGGTTGTTGTGCTCTTTCTATTCTGACACAGGTACATGGTGGTGTAAATCATCCAGTAGCATATTTTTCAGCTACATTGGATGCAGTTCCTGCTGCTTTACTAGGCTGCCTGAAATAGGTAGCTGTGGATGGTGCTAGTCTTGCCCAGAGTGAGAGCATTGTGATGGGACATGTTTTAAATGTTCTTGTTCCTCACTCATTCGAGGTCTTGCTTACTAGGATCAAGACTCAATATCTGACAAATGCTCGGTTGACTCATTCTCAGTTGATCATTCTGGGTTCACCAAATATTATCTTGAAAAGGTGTGCAGGGATATTTTGTTACCTATAGACACTACCGAATTTGAAAATGTAAATGAAATGCAATATGACTGCCTGGATGTTACTTCACTGTGCACCAAACCCAGACCTAATTTTCAGGATACTCCATTAGAAAAAAATGACCAAATAATTTTTGTTGATGGTTCCAGTTTAAGAGACAATACGAAAACATTGGGAGCTGGTTATGCTGTGTGCACCATCTCTGGGGTACTTGAAGCTTCATGGCTTCAAGAAGTATTTTCCGCACAAGTGGCTGAATTGGTTGCTCTTACTAGAGCATGTTGTATTTTTCACAACTCAAAAATATGATTTTTACAGACAGCCAATATGGGTTTGGTGTTGTGCATAACTTCGGGCAATTGTGGTCCCAAAGGGGTTTCATGACCTCTTTTGGCTCACAATCAGAAATGGGGAATTGCTAAAAGCTTTCACAATTACCTGTGGAAGTAACAGTTCTAAAGTGCACTCCACATCATAAAGAACATTATTTTATCTCTATGGGTAATGCATATGCTCATCAAATTGCCAGATATTTGAAATTCACTGTGCCACTTTAAATGAAGAGAAGAAAAATGTAACAGGCACTGATGAGACAAGTCAAAGTTTTCTGTTGACAGTGGTTGACACTTGGGAAGAAATAAAAAGATTGCAAGATGAGGTTCCAGGAGATGGAAAAAGAAACTGGACAAAGTTGGGTTGTAAACAAAAAGATATTGATAAAATCTGGGTTTCAAATGAAGGGCAGGTAGTCTTACCAAACTCTCTATTGACACAAATGGCTAAATACTATCATGGTCAAACTCACATTGGCAGATATGCGATGAGTCGAACATTTAAGCAATCCTGGTTCAATCCAAAATTTAGAGAGGTTGTAGAAGCAATTTGTCACAGATGCATTAAATGCCAGCAAATGAACGTGGGAAAAAGACAAGTGGTCCATTTAACAGAATACAGATGGATTTCATTGAGGTGCCTGTGGGTGGTGGTGTGAGGTACGTGTATATTTAGTCATGATAGCCTCACAGTAGCAAAGCTGTTACTTAGGGAGCTGATACCATGGTTCAGGGTCATGGCCTCTTTAGAATCAGATACAGGAAGTCACTTCAATAATGAGGTGGAAAAAATGCTAAGTTCAGCCTTAAACATTGAGCAGACGATGCACTGTATTTACCATCCTAACGCTTCTGGATTATTGGAGCAAATGAAAGGTACTTTGAGAGCTCTATTAGTAAAGATGTGTGCATATACTTCTCTGAAATGGCCTGATGTTTTACCTTTGGATCTGATGAGCATGCAAAGTACACCCGCAGAAAAACTGGACTCTCACCACATGAAATACTGATGGGCAGAGTCATGGGATTGCTAGCTGATCATACAAATGCACTTGCAAGCATAACAGATTACTTAAGTCTGGATTTCTTCAAGGGTCTAGCTGATGTGGTTCGCTCTTTGTCTCACCAGGTGGAAGCAACAGCCGTGACACCATCCCAAGACCAGATTCACAGTGTACGGGCTGGTGATTGGGTGGTAATTATGAAGCATGTGCGGAAGACTTGCTTGGAGCCTAGGTGGGAAGGTCCATTCCAGGTCATATTGGTGACGACGACTGCTGTGAAGTGTGCCAGAATTCCACACTGGATTCATGCGAGCCATACTTGTAAAGTGCCATTTCCTTTGAATGATGAAGATCCAGTGTTCCTGAGAGCACCAGCAAGTACTGTACGGTTTCAAGAAGAGCTAGTGACAAAAACAGAGCTAGAGACTGCAGAGATAAAGACAGTGAAAACTGGTGAAGATCCAGATTCAAGTACTGCTCTGGCAGATGAAATTGAGGACAATCCTGATACTCCTCTATCAGCAGAAACAGAAGTGGATGTAGCAGGGGAGTCAAGTCTGAGCCAGAGGACTTTCCCAGAAGCAGGTGAATGGGAAAAAGAGATAAAACTAATAGAAGTAGCTGAAAGTGGAGTTGAGTTGAATCAAAATCATGCAGATTGACTCTTTCTTAAGTGGCTATTGGTGCAGGTGAAACTAGTCAAGAAGAACTTGTCAGAACCTTGCCAAACCAAGAAGAATCATAAGTCCAGTTGTGTCATCACTGTCTAGAAAAACTTTGAAAGGAGATAAGTGGCCTTCTTCGCCTGCAGCTGTAAGAGTTTCTGATGTGTTCTTAAGCGTAAATGAGGAAGCAGAAACAGCAAGAGGAACAGTTCTGAGTGAAGGAGAAATAAGTGCAAGTCAAAAGTCAAAAGGGAAAGAGTTGTAAGTCGAAGATACTCAGGTCCTAAAGGATATAGCTTCCAGCGGATGAATGGGAACACAAATTTCTGTCCTTTTGTTTTGATCGTGAGAATCCAGTTCAGCATTTCGGAACTTGAAATCCTACTTGAACTGAGTTTAGAAAGTGCATTGTCGAATGACCAAGAAAGTCATTATACATTAGAAATAATAGTCAGTGATCAGCAAATTGTGACCTACCAAGAGACATTCAAAACTGATTTTGAGAAAGCTGCTATAAAGATTTTTGAATTAATTCTGGACAGCCCGAAAATTGCTGTATATAATGGCAGAGAAAACTGAAGATTATGTTTTGATTTTTGTTGTGGCTGCATAGTTAAGTCTAGATTTTTCTTCCTTCCATTTTTTTGATTCTTTACTGGCCATAAGTGTCAACCGCAAGTAGAAACAATGGGTGCAAGTATGTATGTGTTGGATTGGCAGTTGTATGTGTATTGTTAACTTTATTGCTGATCGTAAGCATGAGTATTTCTGAATTACAGCTGGGTTAGAGAGGTTTAAAGTGCACACTGGCCAAAGGGATATGCACACTTTAAACAAATGTACAGCTCCCTGCAGTCAGTTGGCAGCTATTGCCCCGCCCTGTCCTGACACTCGGTTCAGGGCGGTGTGTTGAAAAATAAAATGGTAATAAACAAAGTTTATTACCATTTTATTTTTCAGTTTTGGGGGCATTTTCCTAAGCGGGGAGATGCGCCTCCACTCACATGGAAGGGCCGCCCCTGTAAACGATAATCATGATAAACTAAGACCCAGATTAAAAAGGGAAAGCTTTTCAGAGATAATTGGAGATACATTTGGAGCAAGTATTCCATCTGTAGTAGTTGTTTTGAATGACATGAACATTCGAAAATTGTCAACCATCTTGGACTGAATGATAACAGTTTTTTCTGGAGCGATGCTTCTTATGGCTACAGAAATGGTTGTGGTCCGTTCGAAGGTTCTTTAAAACTGCCTTGCATTAGACAACCATTTACAAAAGAGTGTAGAGTCTGTTGAATGCTTAAGGTGCAAAATGGTTGCATTTTATCCCAGACAATAGAAAAGAAATTAGAAGCTACCCTAAAAATGTGACAAATTAGAATTTTGATTTAAAGGACCTAATACAACCAAGTGTGTGGAAAAATATAGGTAAAGGTTTTACATGAATGAGAATTTGGTTGGGAAGTTTTGGTCAGGGTTTTGTGGGAACGATACTGAAACAATTGTTAATGATAGTTGTGTGTCTCATTTGTACAGTCAGATTTTACAAACTGTACAGATTCATACAATTACAAAGGAGGAAAAATAAACAGAGAATTGAAGAAATATAAATGGAAAAGATGAGAAGCAGATACTTTAGTGATTTGACAAATTTTGAAGAATGGCGAAAACCTAACTGTAGCTATACTAAACAAACTATGCTTTGAAATATCTCATTAATAAAATGTTCTTTTGTCATGGCACGTATTGCCATCAGAGAAGGGATTGTTAGAGAGCAAGCATTATTAATAAAATATGACCAAATAAATCACATAAATGACGTGTACTAAAGTGGCCTAATTAGAGAAACGTATGCTAGAAACGTAAAATGTGCGTCTTTGAAATGTGACTGACATGGTAGTGTCCACAACCTTGAGGTCTATGTGAAATAATAAATAACTTTGAAAACATATTTTGATGAAATCATAACCTTTTGTACTAACAAAAGATATTCATATTGATAAATAAAACATGATTTCAAATTATTATTGACTGATTAAATAATGTACTAAATATGTTTTGAAATGCACCATACTTATTGAGTAATGAAAACTAGTTATAAGACTTATATTGTTTGATTATCAAACTTGTTTCATTATTCGTGTATTACTATTAGTCAAAATGCCTAATCTTCTGTATTGTCCCACAAGTACAGTGTTGAGATGTTATGCTGACTTAATTTAAATTGTTACATAAACTTTATTTATTAGCTATCTCATTGAAAGCTCACAGTGGAAACCTACTGCTATTTTCACTCTGTTCATTCTGCACTTCCTTGTAGTAATTATTGAAAGTTTTGAAAATGGGTCTTAGTTTCTGGTAGGAAATAATGTTAATAGAAATGTTATGTTCTGTGCTGTTTTCTACAATGTTAAAATTTTGCGGAAACTGTTGCCTGGAGAAGAGTGTCAACATGGGCCTGTCTTGAGGAAATGTGGAGAACATTGAAATTGGAGAAAGAATGCAATTCAATTGGTTGCTCATTATCACACCTCATAACCTTCTCCAAAAGGAGTCTAGCTAGTAATGTTTTAGCAAAGTTCCAGATGATGTAGCTCAGTTGCGTTCATTTCTGTTCTGCTCTGTTCAGTTAAATGAGAGTTATGTAGTCTGATTTATATGTCTAGGATTCTAACTGCTCAGATACCTTAAGTCCAACTTTACTGGACTGTGTCCCTTTTCATGTTCCTGATGCCGATTGCTGAAGACCTGCTATTCCAGTGTTCTGCTGACAAAGACTCTGCTAACTGCTTTCTCTTTTAGGCCAGGTAGAACAAATGTGCATTTATTTTCTTTGCAGGTTTTCCTTAGAAATCCAACCACATTTTTTCTAGTGCCATAGCTTAGATATTTTAGAAATATTTTTTGCCTTATTTTAATTTTTGCATGTGCCAAAGCCCAGCCCTATGCATGCTTTTCAAATTTGAAGTAGAAATACGGATGTTCTACCCATTAATTGAATTGAATGTTTATTAATTGATTACGATTGATTCAAATGCACAATCAATGAAATCTGCTGCTATTTCTCAGATAATTCAGCTGTTATTCTGTATATTTCTTTTGGAGTGTTTAATGGTGATTGCTCTTGTCAGACTAAGGTTCTTTAGACGTTTTGGATAGCCTGTGCTATTTCTGTATTGCTATCATCTGGTTTTGCATATGGTTTACGTGACTTTATCATTGTCGCTATAAGGGGAATAAATGTTTATCTTAATAAATTGGTTTAGTGATTTCTGGCCACATAGGTCCTGGGGTGTGCAAATTACTACCTCCTTATTGTATATCGTTGTTGTTTATTGGTACTGGTTCTTATTGTTTGATTTGATGATCTTTTTACTCCTCTCTGAGTCAAAAGATTTGAGTCGACCTCTTAGGGTAGTAGATGTCACTCCCCTATTATGTGCCACCTAAGCCTAATTTATGAGGCCACACCCCCACAGCAGTCAAATGGGCTTAACTTGGAAATAACCAAACGTTTGCAGGAGTGATCTAGGAGAGCCTTGCTAAACTTGACATTTTTTTAAGTCTGTACTACTGAAAGAAGTAAACATGTGACTGCTGTTTAATTAGTTTGAAGAAAAGACCCCGTCTTATACAGACACCATACATAAACAAATTTCTCACCTCAATAAATTAATTAAAATTAATGTCCAAGGAACAATCTAGGTATTCAAGCATTGCCACCAAGGAAAACAGAGGAAGGCATCAGTGTGGCATATTCAACACTTGACATTGTAGCAAAGTACACAACTTCTATAAATTTTGACCACATAAGTATTGTCCCAAACAGTTCAGCTGGCATGCAAGGAGAAGGCCAGATGCAGTGGACAATGAATTGAATGTACATGTATTTTTTCCAACAAATGTTTTCAGCATTTTATCATTCCAAGCATTATTGATTACAACTGCTGCAGATTTTAGTAATGATTCTGAAACATTTATGCAAATTAACTAAGTTCATGGAAAGTACATTTATTTCCATTGAATATCAGCTTCAAACCAGAGACACCTTGTATTAGAATAGCAATCATTACATTCAGATACTGAGCGTTAATATATTTTGTCACAATACAAAACTAGAGAGAGAACTAGAGAGCAGGAAAGTAGGGGCTACATGTACAAAGCAGTTTGCACATCACAAACAGCAAATCGGGCCGTTTGCAATTTGCAACATTTTTTGTGATTCGTTAAACTATTTACTGAATTGCAAAAAGGGATTGCGAGTCATAATTAGGAAGGGGTGTTCCCTTCCTAATTGAAACTCGCAGTCACATGTATGATTGTTTTGTAACCGTGAATGCGGTTGCAAAACACTCACAGTAAGCAGCAGTGGGACACCATGGGACCCCTTTCCCTTTGTGAATGTTAGTAAAAACAGTTTTTCAGAGCAGGTAGCAGTCCTATAAAGAAAACGTTTCATTTTTTGATTTTGAAATGCATCTCGTTTAAACGGGATGCATTTAAAAAAAAAACTGCTTCATTTAAAAGCAGTCACAGACATGGTGGTCTGCTGTTCCCAAGGGGGTTGCAAATTGCGACCTACCTCATGAATATTCATGAAGTGGGCATTTGTGACCCCCTTGCGAATCGCAAATAGTGTCATTGACACTATGCAACATAAGGTTTTGCGAGTCGCAAATTGCGAGTCGCAAAACCAAACTTTGGTACATGTAGCCCTAGGTGAGGAGGAGAAGAGTAGGGCTTGGTGTGGGGCAGGAACAGCCATGATAACAGGAGTTACTGGCAAGTGGGTAGAGAGAGACGAACAATGAAGCTGATGCGATGGGTTACCATGTTTCAGATAATGATAGGGTTTGGAATCCCAGAAGTTGCTTTTGTGAAAAGACCATTGGAGAGGCCATTTGGTTTTCACTTCCAAGCAATATTTAAGGGGACCATGCTCAGTCATTTTCCATTTCATGTGTTCTAGGAGCATGTACCATTGTCCCACAAAAGGGGACATCTGCAGAGCCCCCAGGTCTCCTCTCTAAGCAATGCTGCCCCGTCTGTTAGCCAATGTATTGAAGGGCAAATTTAACAGGATGGGTTTGTCCGTGATGGTTTGCAGGAGTTTATAATGTAAGTCCGGAACGGCCTAAGGTGAGAGCAGGCCTAGAGCGTGCATAACTTTCAAGTAAGCTACTGAGGCCAAACAACAGAAAAGAAGCAGTGGTCAGCAGAAAATATTTGTCCAGTCTTGTTGTAGAAATGTAGGCTTGATGTTGTATGAAATACTGTATCAATTTGAAATTCATGTTGTGTGATATTAAATGGCGCATTTTGAGAGCTTTCATCCATTCCTTATCTTGAAAGGCTCCTTAGCTTCTGTTTACCACTTGTCCTGTAGTTGAGTCTGAGTTGGGGAGGCATGAAGTATGAGATTTATAAAACCAAGAAATGTGTCTGCACCCACTGCCAATCATGTAAAGTGCATGAACAAATGGGTGGGGCTCAGATGCTGAATCAGTGACAGGCCATACATTGTGTGCAGTGTGTTGGATAGTGTTGTAAAATAGGAATTGATCTCATCATAAAGTTGCTTGTAGTAATCATGAAAAACCAAGTAGGATCTCCAGTTGTGTGCAGGCTAGGGTATCTTGTGGGCCCATGTAGGAGGCTGGCCTGGTTTGCAGTGGGTACCTAAGGTACTTACACCTTATACCAGGTCCAGTTATCCCTTATTAGTGAAATGTACTCAGTGTCTAGAAGCCAGGCTGTCTAGAGGTAGCTGTAGGTAGAGCAGCCAAGGCTAAACTAGGAGCCATGCAAAGCTCTTGCTATACCACTGTAGTCACACAGTACTCAAACACATTAAAGACAATACTTAGTGTTACCAGAAATATAGGCCAAAACACTTTTGAGACTATACTCCATTAGGAGGTAAGTAAATTACAGAATATGTACACTAGTAACCAAACAGGTAAGTAAAGAGTCAGAAAATAGTGCAAATAGTGAAAATCACAATAGATTGCACTTGCCTAGGGGGAACACAACCATATGCTACAATAGTGGAATGCGAAAGTCGGTTTCCCACCTAGGCAAGTGTAGTGTGTAGAGAGGTGCGGGGAGTGTAAGAAAACATCAAAGGTAAGTAAAATACCCCCACCCCAGAGCCCAGGAAAGCAGGAGTAAAACACAGCAAGTTTACTAAAACACACTTGAAGTCATGATAGAAGACAGTGCATGAACCAGAAGAGACTGCAAGACACAAACAATGGATTCCTGGACTTGAAGACCTGTGGAAGAAGCAGACCAAGTCCAAGAAGCACTGAAGAGTCCAGGGAGAACAGGAGTCCTTACTAACCCGGATGAAAGTACAAAAGAAGAACCACTGGTGAGAAGACAAAGTCAGTATTGCACCAAAGAAGAGAGATGTGGGTTCCTGGTTGGTGCAGAAGATGTCCCACGCTGGATGAATGAATGCAGTCTGGTTTGCGTTGTTGGATTCCACCAACAAGTCTTGGTAAGCGCAAAGCTTGTGGTTAGTTGAAAATGGCACTGCCTGGGCCCAGGGAGGACCAGTTTGACTCTACACAGGAGGGGGACACAAGGGACTTCTCAGCAACTCAGAGAACCCTCAGAAGACCAGGCAGCATGCACAGAAGTCCTACAGCACGGGGACAAAGAAGGTGTAAGTGGAGGCCGATGCAGCATGACACAAAGGATTCCCATGCTGCCGGAGAACAACTCAAGAAGCTGTGCATCACAGGATGGAGTGCTAGGGTCGTAAGCTGTGCTGTGCATGAAGAACTTCTTGGAAGGTTGCACACAAGCCTTGTCAACTGCAAGTCATGCTTTGCATGGGGGTACTGACTTGTGTGGAGAGGCAAGCTCTTACCTTCACGAAATTTGGACAGCTGGACATTGGTACTGTCAGAGTCACTTTAGTCTACCACCTGTGTCACTGGATCCACATCTGTCATCTGGAGAGGGGACCCAAGACACCAGTCGTCGCTGCAGGGAGGTGCCTGCTGAAGCAAAGCAGTGACTCTGTCACTCCACAGGAGATTCCTTCAGTTCTTCTGGTGCAGGCTGAAGACAGGCAGTCCTCAGAGGATGCACAACCTGGAAACTGTTGCAGTTGCTGGCAGGACCTGAAGATACAAGGTTGCAGAAGTCGTCTTTGCTTCGTTGTTGCAGTATTGTAGACTTCCTGGAGCAGTCAGCAGTTGATCCATCGGTAGAAGATGAAGTAAAGGATGCAGAGGATTCCTGTTGGAGTCTTCCTATCCGAATCTGAAGAAACAGAAGAGATACCCTAAATAGCCCTGAGAGGGTGATTTGTCACCTAACCAGGTAAGCACCTATCAGGAGCGGTCTCTGATGTCACCTGTTGGCACTGGCCACTCAGATGCTACCAGAGTTCCCTGACTATCCTGAAAACAAGATGGCAGAACCCAGGGACACTCTGGAGGAGCTCTGGGCACCACACCTAGGGTGGTGATGGACAGGGAGTGGTCATTTCCCTTTCCTTTGTCCAGTTTCGCTTCAGAGCAAGGACTGGGGGTTCTGGACCGGTGTGGACTGGATTATGCAAGGTTCAAATAATTTCTATGCCTGTAATACCTATTTCCAAAGGGAGAAGTTGTAACACCCCTCTCCTAAAGGAAATGCATTGTTCTGCCTTCATGGGATTGAGCTGCTCAAGCCCCAGGAGGGCAGACGCCTTTCTGTGAGGGGGCAGCCGCTGAGCTGCAGTGAAAACCTCAGAAGACTGGTATGGCGGTACTGGGGGTCCATAGTGGAGCCCCCAGGGTGCATGGGATTGTGCAACCAATACTGGAATCAGTATTGGGGTACAATTATCAGTTGTTAGACACCTTGCATGGCCATATTCGGAGTTACCATTGTGAAGCTGTACATAGGTATGGACTTATGTACAGTGCACACTTAAAATGGCATCCCCACACTCACAAAGTCTGGGAAAATGGGCCTGGACAACGTGTGGGTACCTCTGCTAGTGCAGGGGTGCCCTTACACACAGTTACTTTGCACCAAGCCTTCAGGGTCTGAAGGCCTGACATATCGGTGACTTGTAAGTGACCTGGTGCAGTTAAAATGTCTGTGAAATAGTGCATACACTATTTCTCATAGGCTGCAATGGCAGTCCCGTAGAAGCCTTTGTGTATTTATGGGTGGCAGAAGAAATGCTGCAGCCCATAAGGATCCCATGGTACCCAAAATGCCCTGGGTACCTTGTACCATATACTAGGGACTTATAAGGGGGGTCGAGTATGCCAATTCAGAGAAATACTCGATTACCAGTATGTAAGGACAAATTCGGAACCAGAGCGAGCATAAGCACTGGAGTTCTGGTTAGCAGGATTCCAGTGACACAGATAAGCACACTGACAAAAACAGTGAAACAGACTGACAAGAAGGCCACAAACGATAAGCACTGGGGTCCTGACCAGCAGGACTTCAGTGACACAGTTAAAACACACTGACAAACAGGCCAAAAATGGAGGTAACCATGCTAGCAAAAGGCTACTTTCCTGCAGCCTATGAGCTCTGTAATCGGAGTTTGAGAATTGTCACTGGTGGTAAATGGAGCAAGGAGCCTTCCTGACTTATCGCTCTGTGTGTGCACCCAGGTGATGTACCTTACATAGTTGAATCAACATAGGCTTTTCCACAAGGAGGCCTCCAAATGAGATTTATCCTCCCCACATCGGAGCCTCAGTTTTCTGATCTTGACTTTCACTCTGACAAGATCCCTCCCAAGCTACTTGTGCATGGACAAAGCCTTATGTATGCAGTGGCCCTGTACTGTGACACCAAGGCCACCTCATTCAATTGAGCAGAAAGAAGCAGAACCACAACTGGATTTGAAATAATCATTGTTACAGGATGCCAGAGAATCCCTGAAGGAAGGCCAGTACTGCTCCTTCCATATGTGAGGTCAGTGCATGTGGGATTACCAGAACCCAATGGAATGAGGCTACTACTGGACTATGGTCTGACATGTGTCAACCCAGTCAGTCTGTGTGAGTGAATGATGGAAAAAGTGATGACGAGGGTAGTACATGGTCTAAGCATGCATAGAGATTGTAATGGGGGATTAAAGGAGTAAAAGTGTAGCGCTGGGTTTTGTTGTCTCCATACAGTCACTAAAGCCCTGTGACCCAACCATTTACAGAAGGAGTGTGTGTTGTTAACCATTGGATCTGTGAAAGAGGAGGGTGGAACAATCTAGGTTATGATGTAGGACAGCATTAAAGTCTCCACCTACAAATCCAACTGAGATGGGCATATGGTGCAGGAAGGTTGGGAGATGCTCCAGAAATGAATGTTAACCAGAATTCAGAGCAATAATGCTAAAAAAGACCAATAGCAGGCTATCTAGGGAGCACTCTACCAACACCAATCTACATTCAGGGTCTACAATGGGATCATGGAGGACAGAAATGCAGCATAAACCCATATCCTGATGACCCTGAGTAGGCAGAGTAATTTTGAAAAGAGGATTTGTCCTCACCAACATTTCTGAAGTTTGGGCCCCTCCATGGGGGCCACGTGGGTCTTTTGCAGGAAGGAGAAATGCATCCCCCCACCCCGGCTGCTGAGAAATTAATGTATTTTCTAGCATTGAGCTGATGTGTGCATGCCCCTAATGTTCCCAAAGGCTGGATTATAACCAGTTGGATAAGAACCAATTGTATGGACAGTCAAGTACTAGGTCTGAAAGTCATGTGACATGATGAAATGACAACAAAGGGATTACCACATTCGGCAGATTAGGCATTCGCTCCTTGAGATCCTGAAGTTGGTGACAATGGTTTTGGGTGATTGGAGTACATTTTTTTCTATTGCATTCTCTGCTTGCCTGAATCTCTCAGACATGTGGGAAATTGGTGGAGGATGTAAGGGGAAAGTGACAACATTAGAACCAAACCAGGCAGCACACAAATGGCAAAACGACCAAGCTTCAGTGAAAGTTGTGGCAACTGCAATAACAGGGAGAGTGGGAAAGCTGATCTGGGCAAAAAAGATGTGAGACAATGATTGCCTACCCAGTATTAAGTAACAGTTATTTGGATTGTGATGGAAGGAACAGCATGTGAAAGACAGGACAAGGTGACCACTTCTTTGAAGTGGCCCACTTGCTGCCATTAACAGAAGAGCCCTCTTGAAAAAAGTGGGGGAGGATTTGGGTTAGGGCCATGAAGCAAGAGACTGTAGCAGATTTAAAGAAGTGTTTCTGCTGTTACAGAATCACAATTAGAGGAGTTCCCTAGTCCCTTAATGGGTAATCGAACAGGGAGTCATCATCAGAAGAGGACGAAGCAGGTGATATGGGGACAGGGCCACAAGAGGAGGCTTCCACCATTGAAGCCATTTGCATACTGTCCAAAGCTTGTGCTGGAAATGGTGTTGATGAGGAAAACAAAGACCAAGGCACCCTGCACCTCAGCAATGGCAATAGCAGCCCACGTCTCCAAAAACACACTGTCCAATGACCTAAACACTGTGGTATGAGGGCTACTGGCTATTGGCCTAATCTCAGGCTGCTTCTAGAGCAGTGAAGAAATGCATCTTCTTGTCTGCAATAATTTTCAGTTTCACTTGGCAGAGGACATAGCATTTCACTCCCATGTCCCAGAACATTCATTTGACCTCCAAAAAAAGAAGCATACTTGTGTTGAACAGGCAATCTATAATCTGGGAATAGCAGTACCTGGCGATGCTCATATTCAAAGTACCCAGCACCATGGACCACTCTAAGGCCCTGATTTATACTTTTTGATGCAAACCTGCGTTATCGCAGGTTTGCTTCAAAAGGTTTACCACTGGCTAGCGTCATTCCTGGACGCCAGCCGGGCGACATATTTAAGGAATGATGCTAGCGGATGGTAAGGCCCGATTAGCGTCAAAATAAATGACGCTAACTGGGTGGGAGAGGTGTAGGGGAAATAGGAGGTTGTGCATGAAAGAATGGAGCTAGTCAGGTTAGAGTCAGAAAAATTACTCTAACTTGACTAGCGTCATTTTCTGACGCACAACCCCCATGGACATGACTCCTGTCTTAGTAAAGACAGGAGTCATGCCCCCTGCCCATTGGACATGCCCAGGGGACTTATGTTCCCTGGGCATGGCCATTGAGCACAGTGCCATGTAGGGAGGGCCCAAGTTAGCCCCCCCCCCTTTGGTGCTTTAAAAAAAAATAATATATACTTACCTGGACTTACCTGGGATGGGTCCCCCCATCCTTAGGTGTCCTCCAGGTGTGGGTGGGGTTGGGTGGGGGTGTCCCTGAGTGCAGGGAAGGGCACCTGTGGGCTGTTTCAATGGCCTCTGACCATGGACAATGGCCCACAGCTCCCCTAACGTCTGCCCAGGCATTTAATGATGGAGCTAAACAGGCTTAGCGCCATTATTTAAGGCCCTCCTCCTTCTGTGCGTGATTTTTGCATGGGAGGATAAATAAGGCACACGGGCCTTAAAGTCATTTTTTGCCCGGGAACACCTACCTTGCATCTCAATGATGCAAGGTAGTTTTCCACAGGCAAAAAATTATGTTAACTCCAATATTTTGACCCTAGACGGGTCTAACGTCAAAATGTAAATATGGAGTTAAGTTTGTGCCGGATTTGCATACATAAAAAAAGACACAAATCTGGCGAAAACAAAGTATAAATATGACCTAAGTAGCTCAACCTTGTCATTGTAATGCAATAGGTGAACTAGGAGTTGGCATCCTCCAAGGGTCCTCCCAGGAAAAGTGAACTTTCTCTCTTCCTATCTGCCAATTTCTTCCTTTGACCATGTCTCTCTACTCTCTGTCATCTTAAGGATTTTTGGGGTCCCGCATAGGACATTTAAACTGATTCTGTGCATTACAGGGCCCCCCAAAATATGTCTTGCCAGGGCCCTCCAAATCCTTAATATGGCACTTTTCAGCCCAGGCCAGCTTAAAAGTCTTCCCACACTGTTCAAGAAATGAAATAGCTCCCTCTAAGACACGGACACTCCAAAGATTGTTCCACCTGGAGAGGTCCTCTACATCCTCGGCTCAGCCACTGAGGAAGCACATTCACTCACTGAGATCCTGAAGTTGTGGCAATGGTCTTGGGTGATTGGAGTATACTTTTGAGTTGTATTGCCTGCTTGCCTGACTCAGCTAGTTTACTTTTGTCTTCATAGAGAATGCTGACATCCATAACTATGGTTTAAACTTTGACTTCTGTGGCAGCCCAAGATGTGTTGATGGTCTCGAGGAACTTGTCAAATCTGTCCCAATATGATGCTAAAATGGTACTACCAGGCACTGGCGGGAAGACAGTTGCCAAAGCCTCAAAGCACACCAGCTTGGTCTTCCCCATGGTAGGCAAGAAGATCTGTTAGCGTTAAGTGGAGCTAAGCAGTAGGTAGCCTAGAAGCCAGTCAATAAATTCAGGGTGAATGTCGATGTCTGATATTTTTTGGAGTGGGACCACTTGCAAAAACATGGAGGATGCATTGGTTTCTGGGTGAGAAGCCTGAGCAGCCTATGTACTCTCTTCCAGAAAAGGAGACCAAATCCCGTCTAGGGATCACCACCCAGAAAAACCCAGCTCAACATAGCTTCAAATCTCAGTCCACAGGAGTGGGCAAGGGACAATGGTCAAGTCCACTGGGCTCAGACAGGCTATAGTGTGTGCCTGTTGCCTGGCTCCCTGGCAGTGTTACACTTAACTGGTTGATGAACTCAGGCTGATGGTAATGATGGGTAACTCAAAGTTGAGAGTCTTTCTTTTGGGGCAGCAGTGGCACAATTAGAACAGCATGAAAACAGCACATATCTCTGCTATGTGGTCTGCTGAAGGTTGGTAGTAGGAAGCCTGGACCCTCCAGTCCTATCCGGCCCAATGCTCCCTTCTCCATTCTCTGGCACAACGAAGGATGTGAAGTACCTTCCTACCCACAAAGCAGTGACACTCATCTGCCAATCCAGGAAATGCTGACCCACTCCTCACCTATGAGGTGACTGAGCTAAAATGGTTCAGCATACCCCAGCCACCGCCATCCAAGTGAGAGACTCCTGGCAGGCCTTAACAAGTAGACACCCCCTGGAGAGCCCCTTACAGCTCATGGCACCCTAGAAGGGGCACAACTGCATGTATCTCTTTCCTTGCGGTTCTGAGTGGGCTGGAACACTCCCTCTGAGTGCAGAAACAAGAGACAGGGGACCCACAGCAAACCATGAGAGTAGGCCCTCAGGGCTGGTACCATGAATCCTCAACCTGTTCTGCCCAGGTACGCCTGACTAAAATATTTAGCCCTAGCAATGTCAATGTATTGTCCAACTATGTTTGGGCCACCTAAAGTGCAAGATTGACTGGGGGGCAGCCTGGGAATCAAATGGATTTCTGGGTAGTCACCTGAAGAGGCTTTAGAGAATACCTCCATGTTTGCGGCATTAGCCATACCATATCAAATGTACATGCAATAGGGACTGGGAAAAGTGCACCAATGCCCTTGATGCCATCTGGGATCCACTGCTGGTGTCTACATGAAAGCCAGTTTCACAAAGTCTAGGGGCTATCACCTGAAGACTGTGCAACTTGGTGAAGAAGTTGTGGGTTTGTCCAGCTTCTATAATCCTATCTATCTGTACAGAGAGGAAAAGAGAGTGCCTGGCCCCTCTACAGAGGAGAAACTGTCTTGGAGGAGAAGCCCAGCAATGGTTTTGGAATTTGGAACACCCAGAAGAGCTGACTTGCATTGCAAGCATAAACAGAGCTGATTCAAGCTGTCAGGGGTCACCAAGCCACCCTGTGTGGTCCATGTGGCAACCTGTGTGAAAGATTGATAACCCCATATAACAATATGATATCTGACACCTGTTTAGCATAACCAAAGGGACTTGTTCAGCCACTCCATTGATGTGTTGTGGGACCTGCAAGGATCAACAATTCTGCTTGTGAAGTGAAGGACCTTCCCAACAGCTTGGAGGCCACAGCAAGCAAAATGAGCAACTTCTGCTGAAGTCTAGCCTACTGTTCATTTCCAACAGCAAGATCTGAGAGACGGGGTAGCCTGAAATGCTGCATCACTGCCAAAGGATCTAATGTCGCAACTGCGAAGAATGCACCATCAAGCTCAAGCTCTATGCTGAGCAATGTCCCTTCAAACAGGTAACACGGGGCATACAATTAAATACTGAGACTGTATCTTGAATTTGTAAAGATAAGCCTGCCCATTCAGAGATAAAGAACTGTCAGAGTTAATTATTTTCCTCAGTATCTGAATAAACTGACCTATGACTCTACCTGATTCTTGCTGAGGAAAGTTTATCTCTGCTAAGACTCTGCAGATTTTGTTGGCACCACACTAGCTGTGATGGACCACTCCAGATGACATGAAGAAAGTGGTACTTGGCTGTAGCCCAATACATGTGATTGTAAAACCCTATAACTCAATCCCTAATAATGAGTGTAGTGTTTTGTTAAGATGTAATGATAAAGCATTTCTCTTTTTATTAAGGCAAGCATGGGGCTGCACAGTAGATTATTGTACGTAGTTTTGATGTGTGAGTTCTGGGTCTCTACTTCTCCAACACTAAGGGGGTCATTCTGACCCCCGTGGGCGGCGGGAGCCGCCCGCCTGGAGGGAGCCGCCATATGGCCGCTCCGCGGTCGAAAGACCGCGGAGGCCATTCTGGCTTTCCCACTGGGCTGGCGGGCGACCGCCAGAAGGCCGCCTGCCAGCCCAGCGGGAAACCCCTCCCCACGAGGAAGCCGGCTCCGAATGGAGCCGGCGGAGTGGGCAGGTGCGACGGGTGCAGTGGCACCCGTCGCGTATTTCAGTGTCTGCAAAGCAGACACTGAAATACAAAGTGGGGCCCTCTTACGGGGGCCCCTGCAGTGCCCATGCCATTGGCGTGGGCACTGCAGGGGCCCCCAGGGGCCCCACGACACCCCTCACCGCCATCCTGTTTCTGGCGGTCGGAGCCGCCAGGAACAGGATGGCGGAGAGGGGGTCGGAATCCCCCATGGCGGTTCAGCAAGCTGCGCCGCCATGGGGGATTCCCAGGGCAGCGGAAAACCGGCAGGAGACCGCAGGTTTTCCTGGTCTGACCGCGGCCAAACCGCCGCGGTCAGAATGCCCTGCGGGGCACCACCAGCCTGTTGGCGGTGCTCCCGCATCCCCGGCCCCGGCGGTCCTTGACCGCCGGGGTCGGAATGACCCCCTAAATCTCTGAGAAGCCTTTGATTGCTCGCCTTAACTACACTGAGAGTTGAAAGTGGAAAGGGTGTACTTGTACCAGCTCGCACAGCCATTGTAGGATGAACTCCAGGACCCCGGAGACAAAAGGCCCAACAGACAGAGCTGTAGCCCAGTACCCCTTGCTGCCCTGCATCCCTGGCATGGGGTCTGATAATATGGATAATATCTTGAGAATAAAGGAGATTAAAATAACTCCATCAATAAGGAATTTAACTCTCAAAATAATTAAACATCGTAGGCAATTCCACTTCAACTGCTAACCCCTGAAGACTTTACCGATTACATGACAGCACTAAACGCTATTTAGTCACTAGCAGACCCATGTCTGACCCATATATTATAGCACATCCTTTTCAAATATTCTGCAGCTATTTCTGTAAGAATATATCCAATCTGACCAATGGTGAAACCAACAAACTGAAGTTGCTTCCATAAAACTGTTTCTGAAATTCAACTATGATCTTACTGATTTTGTTAACTGTAGATCAATATCTAAAGACATGCTCTGGCAATGCCATTGCAGAAGCAATGATAATCACCCTTGATGATATCAAAATTGTAGATGCCTCAAATTAAGTAGGAGCTCTCCTCAAACATTGACTTTTCAGCTACCTTTTGTAGGGTTTGTCACATCATACTACACCCCCTGCAAAGATGTGTTTAATATAATTAGCAAAAGTACAGTGCAACCTTCCGTTTGGTCCTTAAAAAACTTATAAATATATAGCGCAGCCACACTTCAACCCGTGAGCAAGGCATGGCTATGCCAAAACGCATAAACAAAGAAAATGTGTTGGGTAGTGTCATTTTGCATGTTGCACAGCAATAAACAGCTTTGAGCATCAAAAATAACACAGATTCTGTGTGATCTGGAGTTCTAGTGCATGTCCCCTTACTTTTTAGAGAGTGGCTGTGCTGTATTTCGAGCACCTCACATACCTATCTGTCTATTTATCTATTTATCTATCTACATATATATATATATCACATTTTAAACATATGAAACTATAGAAGTTCACCTACTATAGTTAGCATTATCTTAAGTAACTATAACTCGTGTCCTAAGGTAACTATAACTCGCACCCCCATCATGCACAGTTTTTTTGTCAAAAATCTTACTACAGATATTACATTGATATTATCAGTGATGTTATCAAAGATGTCATGAGTGCTGTAATTTGTGGGGTATTTAGCAGTGCATAGCAAAGATGCGAGTTATAGTTGCCTTAAGGCACAAGTTATAGGTGGTCATTACAACCCTGGCGGACGGTGTTTATGCGGCGGTAAGACCACCAACAGGCCGGCGGTAAAAAAATTGGAATTACAACCATGGCGGAAACCGCCAACAAAGACAGCCACTTTAACACTCCGACGGCCACGGCGGTACAGACAAACAGCTTGGCGGTCACGGCCAACAGACAGGCAGAAATCAATGTACCGCCCACAGTATCACAACCTACCAATCCGCCACCTTTTCCGAGGTGGATTCACCGCGGACAAAAACACGGCATAAACAGGACTTCGAAGGGAAAACGCTCACCTCTACACACCCCACGAGGAATCCAGACGCCAACCAGAGCTGCACATTTTTCCAGCCCTCATCTTCTTGCTCCTCTACCAGGAGCACGAACGCCGGCGGCAAAGACAACGGTGAGTACTGCACCTGGGACACAGGGGAGGGGGAGGCAAAAAACAGGGACACACACATGCAACACCCCCACCCTCACCCACTACAACACACACACTAATACATATTTATACATTATAGTTACACCCCCCAACCCCCCCGGGAAGAATGCAAAGACAAAAGGAAATGAGTGTAACCATTGTAATACATTAAAATCAAATATGCAAAAATATATATATAAACCATAAACAAAATATACACCAAGCTTAGTAGTCCAGGTAGTGCTCCAATGAAGTCCGTGGAACACTGGGCCCACACGGTATGGGCGAGGCCCACACAAGATCCCCGACCATGACGGAGAGAACACTGCAGGGGCATCAGAGCGCAAGAAAACAGGCACCTCAGGGGGAGGGAAAGGGGGGCACCTCAGCCGGTTTTGTGCACGACGCCGAATCCACGAGGGGGCCACATGCCCACTGCTCCATCCTGGGGAGTGGAAAGCCACAGTCTCTCAAGTCTCTACAGTGGGTGGCTTGCCCACTGTTCCACCCTGGTGAGTGCAAAGCCACAGTCTCTCAAGTCTCTACAGTGGGTGGCTTGCTCACTGCTGCATCCTGGGGAGTGCAAAGCCACAGTCTGTCAAGTCTCCACAGTAGGTGGCTTGCCCACTGCTGCATCCTGGGGAGTGCAAAGCCACAGTCTCTCAAGTCTCTACAGTGGGAGGGTTGCCCACTGCTGCATCCTGGGGAGCGCAAAGCCACAGTCTCTCAAGTCTCTACAGTGGGTGGCTTGCCCACTGTTCCATCCTGGGGAGCGCAAAGCCACAGTCTCTCAAGTCTCTACAGTGGGAGGGTTGCCCACTGCTGCATCCTGGGGAGTGCAAAGCCACTGTCTCTCAAGTCTCTACAGTGGGAGGGTTGCCCACCGCTGCATCCTGGGAGTGCAAAGCCACAGTCTCTCAAGTGGATAACAGTCTCCACTGGTTCTGGAGGGGGCCTGGTGCCAAGAGTGCCTCATCCTGCTAAGGACAGAGGTAGTGGATGTGATACTCCACTGGTTCTGGAGGGGGACTGGTGCCCAGAGTGCTTCTTCCTGCTAAGGACAGAGGTAGTGGATGTGATACTCCACTGGTTCTGGAGGGGGCCTGGTGCCCAGAATGCTTCATCCTGCTTGTGACTGACCCAGTAGCGTCAGTGTCACGTGTAGGTACTCTTCAGACTCGGTGTGATGCAAATAAGGTCCACCTCCCGACACCACCAAGTCACCGATAAAAACCACGGTGTATTGGAGTCATCAGGTGAGGGAAGGAAGGGGAAAGGAACAGCAGGGACGGGATAACTGTAAAGAAAAAATACACAGTGTTAAATATCACATTGCCTATCTACTCTCATAAAGTCTCACTAAAATACCCACGACCGTCCCTGCCCATAACTCATGCGGGCAGAACTAGTCCAACGCCTGTCTATTCTCCACCTAAATCATCGATGGATGCCCAGGCCGACTACGAACACCCCTAGTCACTTAAGGGTTTTTTCAAAACCCGATGTTTATGCAAATTAACCCTGTATCTAGGTTGCAACAAAAAAAGAGAGAAAAAAAATATAATAAGGAAAAGAACTTGTCCCGCACTTCTTCTTTTGATTCAATTAAAACCTAGAACCTCTAAGTAATGTCACGAACTTGAAGAAGACACCCCTTCCTAATTCATAGAATAAGATAAA